>NC_090928.1:986507516-987707516 GCF_040938575.1 Ambystoma mexicanum | reverse complement strand
CAGCTACATGCAATTGGCAGCAGCCATTTTCCCGCTGATGGAGCTCCTTCCTCTAAAGTGAGAATGTGCAGCAGTGATAGGCATGAGCCAAATGATCTAACATATGCAGCAGTGCTAAAAATTGAGCCACCCAAAGAATACAGATGAACCCTATGAAAAATGTAGCCCAGCTGTCACATAGTCACTGACATAGCAATCCTCTGTGCACCTGAACACTTTACATTGTGTGGCCAGTATAATGTCTTTAAACCAGTTATCCATGAAAAGCGACTTAATGAATGAGATAATATTTACATGTAATACAATGCTCTTTTATTTTCTTGTTTTGATCAGATTAAGGTCTTACGAATCCTGCCTGGTCTGCGTGTATTATCTCGGGCAGTACTGCTGCCAATCGATTCGCCAGTATTTTCGCATACAGTTTTGCATCTGTGTTGAGGAGAGCTATGGGGCGGTAACTGGTGCATTCTATTGGGTCTTTCCCAGGTTTTAGGAGTAATATCGTGGTGGAGTGTCCCATATCTTTTGAAACTGCTCCCCTATCCCTGATTAGATTGAAGAGGCGAGTGAGGGGGGTTGCTAATTGTGTCTGGAATATTTTGTAAAACCCATTCCCTAGTCCGTCGGGGCCTGGTGCCTTTCCCCTGGGTAGTGCTGCTATCGCATCACACACTTCCTGTATTGTGATGGGGTCCCCCAATTTTTCTTTTTGTTGTTCTGATATCTGTGGCAATTTTACGGCTGACAAATTCATTTTTTATGAAAATGGACCATCGTTTCTAGTTTATCCTCTTCTCCCATCTGCAGTTCCCCTCTACTATTTCTTAGCCGGGTGATATAATTACGCGCCTTCTGTTTGTGTAGTTTGGCTGCCAAGAATTTGCTCGCTTTCCCCCCGTGTATGTAATATGATTGTTTCGTGTTTAGTAGTATTTGCGCCGTTCTATCTGCTGTATGGTTTTCTAGTTTGGCTCTGGCCTTTTTAAGGTCTCGCCAAGCTCTGGGCGTCTGACGGGTCTTATGGAGCTTTTCAGCATTTTTAACCTCTTCTTCCAATTTGCGCGTTATAAGGGCTTGCTCCCTATAGTATTGCGTTGCTTGTGCTATGAATTCCCCCCTAATTACTGCTTTCCCCGCATCCCACACCACCCTCCAGTCCACCTCTCCCTGTCATTTTCAAGGAAATAGTTCCCTATGGCTTCTTCCATATGTGCCCTAAGTACAATATCCCTCAGGATTGTTTCGTTTAGCCTCCATTGTGGTCGGGGTCTATGTGTTGTCCCTTGCAGTTCTATGCAGGTCACGACTGGGGCGTGATTGGAGAGGTATTGGACTCCGATTTCTATTTTTTTGACATAGGGGATCAATGTAGAGGATACCAGAATCATGTCTATTCTAGAGTAACCCCTGTGCACTGCTGAGTAGTGTGAGTATTCTCGGGTGTCCGGGTGGAAAAATCACCACGTTTCTATCACATCCAAATCTCTGAAAAGCTTTCCAAGGGCCTGTCTGTTTCGCTGATCTGCTGCGGTTGTGTGGAGTGTTTTATCTAATTGCGGGTCCATTACACAATGAAAATCCCCTCCTATTATCACTCGGCCTTCACACCATCCTCCCAATTTCTGGAGTAATTTAGGGATGTACTGGTCCTGTTTTTCATTGGGGGCGTAGAGTGCTAGTATTGTATACAATTGGCCATTAACAGAACCCTTTACCCCCAGGTATCTGCCTTCCTGATCCTTCAGTGTTTGTTGTTTGCAAAAGTCTAAGTCTCTGCTACATAAGATTGCCACCCCTTTTGTTTTTGTTTGGCTTGTGGCGAAAAACTGAAGAGGGTATGTTCTGCTCCGCATCCTTTTTTATCTTTCTGGAGCAGATGCGTCACCTGTAGGATCGCTATCTTTGATTGCATGGCTTCCAATCTACCTAAAATCGAACGCCTTTTTAAAACAGCCTACACCATGTCCTGTTTGTCAAAAAATAAAATCCACTGCCAGTTTGGCATATCCCCAATTCATGCAAATTGTTCACTTAACAGGTCGCAAAATTCAGCCAAGGAAAAGTAAGCCTAAGCCTAATTTGTTGACTACCCTTAAAAGCTTTTATTTCAAAATAACAGGCAGGATTGAAAAAAAATAATGTATGGAAACCAGGTGATCAAGTTATATCCAAAGAAATGGTAAAAGGTCTAAAATAACAATACTTTTATAGTGATGACATGACACATGCACAAATCATATAACAACCTAACCAGACAAAAAATTAATCGTTATATTAACAATTTGAGCAAAGAGAATATGGTTGTAGCGAGGAGTGACTTATTCATAATGGGTGGCAACCTGTCACTTGCCTGCCCTTTTATGAAGCAGGCACTATCACAGAGAACAGTTCAAAGAATCAATGCCTCTACCTGCAGGAATCATGCAGGTCATTCTGGTGCTTGACCAATCGGCCATGCCTAGCTTGCACGTACTGCTAACTCAGAAATGCTGAGGGCATCAGAAAAAAGGTTTAAAATGACAATCAGGACACATTGTTTGCAATGGCATCAACATGTGTTTTACAGTGGCAGTGGTGCCACAGTGCTGGCATACCCACGTACTATTGGTGACATGGCATATATTGGAATGTTCCATGTTTTTGAGACTTACTTGTATATTGGGCCTTATTATGACTACGGCGATAGCCGTACCGGTAAAACCAGCATGGTTGCCGCCTGAGTCATTTTTTTCTGGCACACAGGAATGGGCAATTACTGGGTCATTACGGGCCGCCGGACCCAGTAATTGTCCATTCCCGGACACTGGCAAAAAATTCTCCCCATTCCCATTAAACCCCATAGGGCCATTTAGGAATTGTGCCGGTGCATCCGACATGGTCTGCTCGCGGGTGCCGGTCCGCCCGGCACATCAGACCTGGCGGGTGAATAGACACCCGCGAGCAGAACGCATAGTTTGCCGGTCCGTTAACATCAGTACTGGCAACCTTACTGATACCGTTGTTACCAGACTGGCAAACTTGTAATGAGGCCCATTGTATGGTTTTTTGTCCAATTATTGCTAAATCAGTGCTCATAAATAGCAGTATTTCAACCCAGTATTGAAAGGCTGAAAATCCCCTTCAAGAATCGGAACATCTGCATACAGGTTTCCCCCTTTCACTGTAGATCTCCTAGTTTGTGTACATAACCAAAGGGGATGAACCGAATTAATTGTTCTTCCATCGCATGACTCTCCTCAGTGTTCACTCCTTGTATTCACCACCCTGTATTGGACAGTGACTGTTACTAAGTAACTAGGTTTAAGCTACATTAATCACATACATACGTCCAACACTCAGAGGGGCTCTCTTCGCTCGCTCCCCACTGGAGACTGCTGCACATTGAACTGGGCGGCTTCGTCACTTGTGGAGATTCTCCACCAAGGGTGTGCTTCATTCGCACCCCCCTCTTTGGTGAATTGGAAAGTTGGATAGTATACCAGCCAAGTTGGAGAAATGTGGGATGGACTCATGTAAGTGGAATAGTGGGTTGGGAAGGGACCTGAAGGGAGGGGAAGAAAGGGTGCACCATACAAATGTTCCAGAAATTGCATTGGCATGGATTTTCATGCCGGTTCAAATGCTGGAGATCCCTGTGGGTTCGGTCAGCTTTATGCACCAGCATAAAACAGGGGGCCAAATGGAAGCCATTATACACGCTTGTCGGACAGTGTTTAATTTTCATGTAATATGCAAAATTACAATTAAACAGTGCCCTACATACTTGCATATCAGAAAGGGTTTGTTTGTAATTGTGAACACTGCTTACCATGCGTGCAGAGTTCACAATGAAATTTAAACGCTGTCTGAAATGCAAGGATACTGTGTGTTATGCAGAATCACATGCAGTACCCTTTGGGAACACTACATGCAATTAAGACTACAAGTGTCAGAACAATTTCACCTTTGGTACAAGCCCGTACTACACAGTTATGTGGTAGCAGTGGCTGAGCAGCCAGACTTATCTCAAGAGTTTAAGTGAGCAGGAGAACAAGCTACACAGAGGACCAACAAATACAGTGATTCAAATATGCACTTACTCAAGGTTTCTTGGTAAAATAATATGCATTTATTTACTCAGTCTGTTTCAAAACATTACACAAGCAAGAGCAGCTCAATAGCACACGCTAAAAAACCACAAATACACAACCGGTAAGTAAATGAACAAGTTTAGCTCCCCTGAAGTGGGAGCAAAATGGCACTTCAGATACTTAATAAAGGGGTAAAAAGACAAGTTTATAAGAATAGACAGCCCAAATACATTAATAGGCAGGGCAAAGGGTTTCAGTTAACTACAACCAGCAATTTTTCTCAATAGGCCTGGGCCAAAGTCAATGGTTCAGAGTCTTTGTATAGGATAGCACAGTTCTGGTAGATAACGGTAAAATCTTTGCCACAGAAATTAGAAGAATTTGGCTTGGTGAAATGTTTGACGAATGTTAAGGGAAGGACAAGCCTTCGTAGTTGAGGAAAGTTTCACAAACTTTCTCGATGGCCGAAAAGATTTCCGGACCGCGTTTGCACAGTACCTTGTCAATGAAGAAGAGCTGTAGTTGAGGCAGTTGTTCCTAAAGTTCGAGCAGATCTCGCTGTTCCTGAGCTTTGGTGGTGGGGACAAGAAGGAGGATGTCGGGAGGTTCCTGCACTGCCCAGGGATGAGGCCGAAAGCTTTCGCAAGACGTTGTTTTAAGGTGTGAGTGCCTTAAAGTCCATGAGCTGGTTTCCTTCCCTCTGGCTATCCAGTTTTCAACAGCACTCTGATGAAAATTCGACCAGATGGGGACGGTGTCCAGGTGGTTGTTCCCACCAAACTCAAGGGAAGAAGTTAACCTTGAAGGGCTTCTCTATCGATGGAGTTTCAGGCAATTCGGACCTGCAGCAGGGCTTCACCGGTCACCCAGGAGTTGCAGCAGTCCTCTTCTTTTAGCTTGTCTTCGGTTCTTTCATTCCAGTGGTCGACTCGCTTTCCAAGCCCCAGAGACCTGCTTTTAAACAGTTTTCCCCCATTCATTCCAGCCTGGCTGTCACTCACACAGCAGGGTGGCTGTACTTGCCGGACAGCCATCTGCCCAATCACCCCAGAGTGCATTCAGGTCTCCTAGGAGACTAAACACAGGGCATTTCGGTCACCTCCCTCACATCCTGTCCACCCCAGACACCCTTGCGCCAGAGGAGGGCTTCATCACTCAAGCCCGCCAAAGGTCAACAAACAAAGGGACCAAACCTGGTTTGGCGCACAGAGACAGACACAAGAAGGACCTTTCCTAAAAGAAATGGCGAAAAAAGTCGACCCAAGTCTGTTTTTCCAGGTAGGTCTTGGGCGCCATATTGAAAAACGTGGCTGACCCAATTTTTAGCTACCGATGTTATCCGTGTAGAAAAATCATGGTAGGCTGATCTAAACCACTGCCATCAGCCATTTAACGTAGGAAAGGGTAACATTTGACTGTTACATGAGTGTTTTGAATCAGGGGAAGCTGGGCAACCCCTCCAGCACTCTATAGTAAGATAGGGTGTGCTGGTCAGTAAATTTAAAGAGACTAGTAAAGTCAATTTAACTTTACAGGCTCTGGGAGACAGTAGTCAGTCCAAGAGAAGGTATTTAAACCTTGGGAAGTCTGAAAGACATCCCTGTGCCACTGCACTGAAGGTGCTGTGTGACACACAGAAAAGATTATGCCCATGGAGTTGTTTTAAAACTCCATAACCAAAGAGCACCAAAGTAAATCACCCATCAAAATACATGGAAGAGTGGGAAAAAATGGCTCACACTCTTCCCAGGTAAAAAAATAAAATTCTAGAAATCCAGCAAAGTTGCTGGGGGTCTCAAAAGGTAAGGGAAATTAGCACATTTTAAGAATGCTCCCTAACACTCGTGCAGCATTTAATTGTAACTGTGAGTGCTGCTTGCAAGTATGCCAGGCACCGTTTACTCCCTTTGCACAGCAGAGTGCAAAGGTGCAGGGCAGCATACACAATGAGCCCCTGAATGTGTTACTGGGTCACTAAAAATTGCACTCATAGAAACATGATAGTATTCACAACATTTTGAAAATAATCAAGCATGTACTTAACAACATCATTGTTGTAATATGTGCATTTATTAGATGAGATATGTAGTTCTATAATATCCATTACTTTAAAATGGTTCTAACTAACAGCATCACAAGTGATCATTTTGATTGTTTTGAAGCAAGGTTTTGGAGTGATGTTGGGATCAATTAGAGAGCCAAGGTAATAGAAATTCTTTGCGGGCACAGGGCAGGGATTTATGGAACCGTCTTCCCAGCTACATGCAATTGGCAGCAGCCATTTTCCCGCTGATGGAGCTCCTTCCTCTAAAGTGAGAATGTGCAGCAGTGATAGGCATGAGCCAAATGATCTAACATATGCAGCAGTGCTAAAAATTGAGCCACCCAAAGAATACAGATGAACCCTATGAAAAATGTAGCCCAGCTGTCACATAGTCACTGACATAGCAATCCTCTGTGCACCTATACACTTTACATTGTGTGGCCAGTATAATGTCTTTAAACCAGTTATCCATGAAAAGCGACTTAATGAATGAGATAATATTTACATGTAATACAATGCTCTTTTATTTTCTTGTTTTGATCAGATTAAGGTCTGCCGAAGGGCCATTCACAGCGCATGCTTCAAAGCCTTAACAATGGCAGTAGGTGCTATACAAATATCATGTAACACAACCTATACACTTTGCACCAGTTTTGTTTCTTAGATAATACAGAATGGAGTCAATCCATATTATCTAAAAACGTTTCTAAGTCAAAAATGAATCAGACTTGTTCTGCGCTACATTTGTTGTGCCCTATACAAAGAAATGTGTTTCCTTTTATGTTATTCAGCAAACATAACACAAATTCATTTTTGCCTATTTTACGACAATACAGATCGGGGCAAAATTTATTTGTTTCATTATATATTACCATTGGTGCTAGATTAATTTACTCCATAGCGATGGCAAGGATTACATTATCTGATCATAGATCTCCATGCAAGCAAACCCTGTGCCAATGTAAGTGTGAAAGCAGAAATCCTGCGAGAAGATCAGCGTCCGGGTAATCTAAACTTTGCCCTTGTGCAAAAAATAAAGGAGCAAATGCATTTAGACCCATTTTTAGTGCTTAGGTGATATGGAATGGAGGACACAGGTTTTGCCCGACTCCATATTACCTAAAATATTTTAACTAGGGTAAAAATTAATCAAATGGTCTGTGCATGATGTTTGCTGCATAGTGTATAAAGAAACACTGTAAACACAGTTCTTTTAATGTTACACAACAAATATAGCACAAACAATGTGATTCAGTTTGCCGTAGTGCAAACGTTTTTAGAAAATATGGATTGGGACACAATCTGTTAGTTCCATTCTGTATTCTCTAATAAACAGAACTGCTAGTCCATGAATTTGTTCGATTTTTTTGCAGCAATGTAAATGTTTGACATTCTAGCCCCAAGTATCTCAATAACACTCAATAATAAACACTCTGGGGCTAATTTTCAGCCTGGCGTACCATGAATTGTAACACTTTTGCGCTTTCAATTCATGGTGTGCCCTGATTTTCACCAATTTGTATGGGGAGAGGAGGGGCGTAACCCAACTTGCTTTTCCGCTCCCTCCCTTCCTCTCTGCCTTATGAATGCCCCAGCATTTGCACCGGCATGCATTTTCATGCTGTTGCAAATGCTGGGGATCCCTATGGATTCCGCCGGCTTTAGGGATCCATTATCAACAATGCCTGCCATGCACACATGGCAGGCAGCATTTGCAATTGAAATCTGCCTACCATGCTCGCATTGGCAGGCAGCAATTACAATTACAATGAAATGAGCATGAGAATTGTTTCAATAATACATTTCGATGTAAACAAGAGAGGTACTCCCAAATGTACAGGATCTCAATGGAGCACAAAGACTAACCTAAAACACAAAAGTGTTCCTGAACATAATAAAGTGACAACGTTATTTGAACAGCTAACAGTACTTATTCAACTGGTAGCCTAAACTGAATAAAACATATACTTATTCATATGCATTTTCAATATCTGACCAATCTAATAATACTTCAACTAAGGAATAAACACAAGAAATATGAAAACAATTATTATTTGTTTTATTACCCATAGAAAGGGTCAATGTGACGAATAGATGATTATAAATGAAAACAGAATAGTGCAAAGCAACATATATAATTCAAACTACAAGGTAGAACCTAATTCTTTCAGTAGTAGAATAGAAAGAGACAGAATCATACATAGATTAAAAGAGAAAAGAGGAAATAAGAGTACAATCATGACACCACATCATGTGGTATACAAACAAAACATTAATTACATATAAAAATTCAACAATGCTAGATACAAATAAACATGCATAGAGTAACAAGCAGATACAAGTTGTTTTAATTTTTCAAAGAATTAAAATAAATGTTATAACAAATATAAGTTAGGCTATCCCTGACTAACCCTTACTGTCTAAAGGATAAAATATATCCACAAATTCACAGAAAATCTCTTTATCAGAAAAAACAAATTGAATGAAAAAAGATTATCGAAACAAGTAGTAAAGACTGTACCTTGAACCTGATTTCAGCAAGGAAGCAACAGCATTGTCAAAATAACCTCAATGGGTTTTTTTTTTTGTAAGGCTACTATATACAGTTGCTCTAGTTTAACAGCAAGATCAAAAATGGTGTCCCAAACTGGGATAGTATACTAGCAACCTCAGAAGTTATATCACAGGCTGAAAGTGGTGTACTACGCCTTCCATTAGTAAGCATGTAAAACCACGCAGACTTAAACCAGGTGCCTAGGCGCCTGTAGTCATAGCGTGAGACTGGATGGCGTTTCGGTGGTATAATAACAGATGAAGACCACCTTCTTCAGGTACTGAGATCGTCAAGTTCAGCCCCTATAAAAGTAAAAAAATGCAATGTCCACCAGGAGTAGTAATCATAAGGGACATATAAAAATATTAAAGGTCTGTCTAGATTGGGAGATTGGTGAAAGATAGATTTCCAGTGTTTAATGAGAGGCATCATGCCCATGCTCCCCTACTATGACATATGGTAACGCCATCAAATAAAAGTTAAAATATTAGGTAACCCTAATATTACGTGAAGAGATGACACATAGGTGTCATTTAAAAGGAAATTATTATGAAGAAACTGTGAAAAAGAGTCTTGTCTGCAGTGACATGCACAAAGAACCAGACAGAGCCTGATAGAGAAAATGATATATATCGATCAGGTGTTATAAGAAAGCGCTGCATAACATCCCAATAGAAAGAGAATGAATCCCAGAACCTCCATGTGCGTGAAACAAAATAAAATGAGTTCAAATAAAAAATCAGATAAAAAGATAAATTAATTATAAAGCCATACCTAAAGCGGCATATGAAGTGCCTGCATAAAAATTGTGACGCAATCATTATAATGCGACATTATAGGTAGCAAAGTGAGGGCTGTCTGCTCTCAAATGTGCAGGCATATCTGTAAGAAATCAAAACAGTGCGAACAAAGTTTCAAAAAGTCTGCCATAAATTGCAAATATGAGCTAAGCTCGTGTGGGATGCATTACGACTAACCCGTGTTTGTCTGCAAGAAGCGCGTTGTGTTTATCCAGCGCCGCGGGAGCCAGAGACCAGATTATCAAACAGGTTCCATTGCTCCGTAACCATGAATAATGTGAACAACCGCGTCGTAGCTGGAAAAACGGACGCGGATGTTTAAGAAAATCTAACAGCTACACGTTAATTGTATATTAAGTAGTCAACAGAAATAAAACTTACTTCTAAAGGTCCCTCTAGGTGTAAATAGATACACGCCGGGCTGACAACTAAGCGTCAGTCCAGAGACGCCGAGTAGGTACTCTATTTACTCTTCCGGTGGCGTGGTTTGAACTTAGGACATGCATAAATATAGAAAGAGGACTGGAACGCTCCAATTCTCTACCTCCTAGCGAGGTTCTATTTCATATTAGATGGCCTTATGGGGTGCATACCGGGACTATTAGATCCAGTCTAAATGTGTCACCCACTAAGTTTTTAACGGGGAATACAAATTTAGAAATTGTAAGTTAGATATTAAAGAGGTATGTAATAGCCGCAGGCTGTCACAACGGGCAGCTCTGCAGTGTTCATATGCATACGTGTATATATGCAATAGCAATCCAAGACAAGGGGTACTGATATGAAACCAGAAAAAAGGAAAGTCCTCCAGGGAACTATTTTGAAGAAAAATTGAAATCACATGTGTCAATAAGAAGTGATATATAGGATGAGCCACTTTTAATAGATGCCACTTACTATTGATGCATCGGTGAACAATATGATTCAAAATGTATTATAATGTATGTCAAGAGTGATATAGAAAGAGCTCTGGTCTCTTACCCTAAGGGAAAGAATCAAGTATCTCAAGTATATTGCCAGGTTGGTGATGCCTCATTAAGGCCATTGGCAATCGAATCAAATTCAAAAATCCAACGTGCCTCCTTGTTGGATAATGCCTGAGCTGGATTAGAGGCATTTTTGACAACATCCACCACCCACCATCGTAAATCTTCCGTGGTGGGGCCATATTCCATATAGTGGCTCACTAAAGAGTTGATTGCCTTGCAGCGAATCCTAGAGCGATGTTCCGTTATTCTAGTATGGAACGGTCGTGTGCTTTTTCAAATATATTTGAGTCCACAAGGACATTCAATACAATAGATGGCCCATGGAGTCTTACAGTTTGAATAGGGACAAATCTCCCAAGATTTGCCATGCACCAGGAATGTTTTGGTCCTGACTGCAAATTTACAAATGGAACAAGAGCCACATGGAAAATGTCCCGTCAGTGGGCGAAGATCCCAACTTGTTGTAGTGGATCTTGAAGTATTTTGTGCAGAGGACGCATGGACCAATTGGTCTTTAAGATTCTTTTGTCTCTTCATTGCAAATATTGGTAATGGTTCTGCTGGTAGAGTTAGCTGAGCCACCGACCAATGTTTTTTAATAACTTTTTGATAAGAAAAGTATGGGGGCTATAGGTAAGAGCGCATACTAGTTTATCGTTAGGTGCAGTATCCTTGGGTAATAGTAAAGTGTCGCGTGGGGTAAATCTTGCACGTTTGTATGAGTTAGAAATCATTTTTTTAGGATAACCATGTTGCCGAAATTTTATTGTCAGATTGGCTGCATGTAAATCATAGTCTGTTATGGATGTACAATTTCTTCTTATTCGCAAGAATTGAGAATATGGTACATTTTCAGCATTTCGATTGAGCGTTTCAATTGCAAAGCAGATATTTAATGCACAAAAATCACAGGCAGGTTTTTAGAAACCTAAAAAGTTATATATTTACCAAATTAGCACCCATAGTGGGGGAGCCAACCATTCAGTTTGCTTGGATCGCAGGCGGAATCCCACATTCCAAGCCTGCATTCCGAGCAACCTGAAGGCTGTTCTCCCGTCCAGCCATCTTCACCCCAACCTTTCTTTCCCTCCCTTCTGGTCCCTTCCCAACCACTACTCCACTTACATGAATCGTTCCCCACCGGCTGCAATAGAAATGGAAGAGGGGCTCCACATGATGCCTTGCCTTTCCTCTCCACGGCAGCCATCTTTGGTAAGTATTTTGTTTGAATGAATGGGACGCCATCAGCATGCTCCGTTCATTCACATTTAATTACCTTGCTGTCAGCATCCCAGGTTTCTGGATTGAAAACCTGGGGTAGTAATAGCAATAAACAGGTTATAACTTGGGACCCAGGCCATTAACACCCGATAATGATCAGGTTTTATTGCTTACATACAGTTTGCATCATCGGTGGACTTTTAAGCTAGAACTATTTTGATCTGACTTATATATGTAATGCTTTCACTCAAAGATGTTGCTTGTCACAAGTTTGTACATGTTTTACATATGGGCTTCATTACAAGGTCGGCGGTGCAGGATGAATTGTCAGGAATGTGGTGGTAATTCCGTTACACACATTCCTGCTGCATTCCCACACCGCCAAACTACGAGATCAGTGATGGGATGCAAGATTTACCTCCAGCTGTGTGCTACTCTACTGGCAATTTTCAGAAGAATTATCACGGTGGAACTATGGCCGGTTGTAGTTCCTCCAAAAACCCCAATGAAGTCCTATGGACTTCGGAAATGGGGACTTACACCGCTCTGCTGCCACTTGTCATCCTGTGGTAAACCCAGGGGACCAAGTAGTTGTAACGTTATTCTATGTAGGCAGTAGTTTGGTAGAAATACCACTAAACTACAGCCAAACTTGTGATGAGGCATAGATGTGTAAAAATACATTGAGCATTTCGTTTAAAACAATAATATTACAGGTTAATATCCTCCCATTTTTTATTAAACAAACGATAATCAAAACAACACTATATTACAGTATGTCAATCAAACTGTTTAGATGCTTACACAATGTAGTTTTTATGTAATTCACAGAGTTTTGCTGTTTCATCTACTAAATCTCTGTCTGAAGTCTAGCGGGATGTGCAGCATATCATTTCGTATTATTTGGCATTTGCCTTCCTCAGCATTCTGCAGCATAATATGACAGGCTCTGTTTTGGCCTGTCCAATGTCCCCATGCAGAGAAAAAGTTGCTTCTCACAATTCTGCTGCATGGATACCATTTAGAAAATCCCACATAAACATACTCAAGAGATAAGTTATGAAAATACTAGTCTATTCATGGTTGTATGCTTTATTTCACTTTTTTCCGCTGCACAATATTCTAGCATCTCTGCCACCATCATTCTTATCTACACGAGTACTAGAAGGGGGTACCTTTCTGCCTCATGTCAAATTTTGACAGGTGGCCCTCGCCCCATTTCCGGTCTGAGTCCCATTCCTTTGATGCATATTTGATTGACTCCCAACATTTATTATATCAAATGTATTGACTTGCAAAGTTATTGTTATGAATTTAATAAGAACCCTGATAATGTCAATATCAATGTAATAAACCCCAAAAAATATTTTTTATCAAACCCCCACATTTTTTACATACATTTAAATCAAACTAGCAGAAGTACTCATTCTCCGAATGGGTTCTGCAGACAGACATGATAACACTGATCCTGTAGGTCACTGTTCCAATTCGCTTATCGCTTGATGTCCTTTGCACCCTGCACTGAGAATGGGCGTGTGTGGCTGTCTGACCAACCCCAGAGCAGACTTTGGGGGGAGGCGAGAGTTGGTGTGCTGCTGCATATTGGGACCTTCTGTGCTCTCTCCCCAGCTGTTGCCTCACCCTGATGCCGTGCAGTTTGTTGCAGTGCATTGCAGTGCAAATATCTTGGAAACCGTGCATGCTAGGGCCTAAACCTCGAGTTTTGTTTCTCGTGTCTGGACCGGTCCTTCTACGACCACATTGATGTTTGCCTATTTCAGGAAACCGTCTCATTTGTGAAGGTGCTGAAATATGAGGAAAGGAATGGGTTGTCTAAATGTCATGTGGCTAGTAATGTCCAGATTGTCCTAACAGGTGCCTATGTAGAATGTGGGGCAGATTGGTGAGACAGTGTGGAATTGTATAAGGAACAACACTTTGTCACAAACCCACAAACACATGTTGACTTGTGCTGAAATTCGGTGGACGGGGTGGGGTGTCCGAATGTTATGTAGCCAGTAATGTCCAACGTTTCGTCACACATTCTAACACAAACATAATTTGACTTTTATATATATGGATTTGATATAAATTCTATATACAGTACAGATGACGTCATGACACCCCAGACGCTTGATGGCATCCAAAAATAACCCTAGACAGATGAGATCGCTTTATCAAGCAGTAACACCAAACTTTGATATACACGTAATATACATTTTATATATAGTATATATAGATGGCAAAAGGACTACCCAGACCTCTGCTTTGATAGCAGCCAAAAATAACAAATTAATTTGCTTTATCCTTAAAGTGTATTCACCATACAAAAGCCCAAGCTATTGGCTTTGACAATGCATTTCCTTGCAGGAATGTGCTAGCATTTTAACACCAACTATGCATTTGAGTTCGCTTTATATGCGGAGTGTCTTCACCAGCCCTAGACAAAAGTCCAAACTATTGGCTATCACAATGTATGTTTCTTTTAAATAATAAAACAACTTGTGCCATGAAACTTTACCTTCTACAGACCTACACAAAAGGCCAAATTATCGGCTTTGACAATGCATGTTTCATTTAAATAATTAAAACAACCTGCGTCATTAAACTTTGCCATCACCATGCCTACACAAAAAAACAAACTATTGAGTTTGGCAATGCTTTTTCCTTCTAAATTACCAGAATGTGGGTAGAAAAGGGCTGTTGAATGGGGAATTTTCAGGGAGTTTGAAAGTGAATGCTGTATATTGTTCAAGCGGCTCACTGGTGTTTCAGTGTTTCAGAGGCATGTTTTCTTATAGCTCTACCCCAGCCATCCCGAGATTTCAGATGCACCCCATGTTGATTTCCAGGGTCTCAGCACCGCTGGAGGATTACAGCCCTTCAACAGACAGATAGAAATACAAATGGCAGAGCTTATCTGTTGTTCCCACAAGAAGTGTTAGCTTCTGCTGGGAAGATGTCAGAGAACTGCAGTTGCTGTGGGGCTTGTGATGGGTGTTTCCTCTGCAAAGCTCAGGGCCAGCTGTGTAAACAGAGGGCGAGCCCAGAGACGGTCCAGCCATTTGCAGCCTCTGACTTACAGTATTATGAAGAACAGAAAGGCAAATATTTTATAATCTATGTTGGAATTTCTGCATTCTGAGACGTCTGCAGAGAACACACGTGGGTACTGATAAGTAGGGCCAGGATATTTTTATCTTCTGATACAATGATGCTGGGTGATATGAAGGAAAAATGAAACATCTAGTTCATAGACTGTAGTGATATACTGTGCATTTGTGTTGCATCATCAGGAAATACACGGTCTGCAGGATACCTGGTTTATTGATAATTGCACAGTACTAATGCTTCTGTGTTCAGGAAGCAGCATGGGGTATGGGATGTCAGAGGGTCTGGTCTTTAGCCCTTGAAAGGGGCACATATGTCTGGGGAGAGGACACATTCTTGGACCCATTTCAGATTTTTACCTGGAGCTGACTGTATGGCTTTGGGGTCTCCTGCTGTGGGGCTCAGTGATTGGAGTTCATTGATTGAGAGTGTGGACAGGGGTAAACTCCACAGGGTTAATTGGATCTGTTGTATCAAAAGCACTGGGACACTGGACAGAGGACTGCCCCCTGGAGAGCTCTTATTGTAAATCAGTGCTGTCTTTACTAACCGGATTAACAGCTGCAAACCTTGCTGGCGGAGATTAAGGTGAGCTGTTTTTTTTATTTTCAAACTAAACATGTATATGATTTGGAGTTATTTTAAGACCTGTGTTTGACAGTATTGGGTTATGTTTTTTAAATGCACAATCCCACTGTTAGAGTTCATAGTGTGTCTAAAATATACAAAGAGAATATAGAATCAGAATGGGATATCTTTTACACAGCGCCAATCCCACCGTAGCGATATTCAAATACATTATTTAAATGAGTTTTATTTTCAAACATTAACGGATAGTGTGCTACGTTTTCCATGGACCATTGGAAAACACAGTAAATGCTGTTTTTTTTATTTTTATTTTGACTTTTTTTTTTTTTTAAATTCAAAATTTATTGATTTTATGCAAAGTCAACAATCATCTTCATACAGAGTTTATCAATAAGATATTGTAAATGGCTTGTAAGTAGAGTACCGTTTCCGTATGGAATGCGCATTAGTTCCTTAGAATTGCTCAATATTGCAAGTAAAATCTGTAATACCCAATCTCGCTCCCTCCCTCCCCCCTCCCCTCCCTTCTTTAACATTTCTAACTATGGGATTGAAAAACGACATTAAACAGTAAGACCACATCAAGAAAAGCTTTGAGTACAAATATAGTATTCGACCAGGACATATGACACGGCCCGTGACGCCGCGATAACGAAATTCATCGTTCATCGTTAGTATTGACAGAAATCACAGCAATAGTCTGCACACATTGATTTTACAGGGCGTGTTTGGCTCTGAACTCAGACCAGGCACTTTCAACATCCGTAAGGTCTCCGCGTAGGGCGGCAGTCAGGTGTTCCATTCTGTAGAGGGTTTGGGCAACCCCAAGCCATTCGGTTTTACTCGGGAGCTTTGGCCTCTTCCATACCATAGTGAGGCAGGCTCGTGCAGCCATCAGAAGACCGAGCACCATCGTGGATGCCTTTATAACTTTGTCCTCTGTTTCAATCAGACCAAACAGAATGAGCATTGGGTGCTGTACCCTTTCTTCATTGTCCAGGTCCTTAATCCAACTAAGAACCTCCGACCAATAAGTCTGAACCATTGTGCACCCCCACCACATGTGCCAGTAATCAGCCCGCATCCCACAGCCCCTCCAACAGTATGGGCTGACCCCTTGATACATCTTGGCGAGTCTGATCGGGTCATACTGCCACCTATACAATAACTTTAGTGCATGCAGTTTATACTGGCAGGATATTGAGGATTTCGCAGTACGTCTGCAAATTTGTAGCCACAATTTTTGCGAGATTGGTCTACCCATATCTACTTCCCATCTGCTCTTAAGGACCAGGGAGGAGGAAGTATCAGCCTCGATCAAAGCCGAGTACATAGCACTTATCAGGCCACTGGAGCCCGTACATCGATCAAGGATCATTTCAAACGGAGTAAGATCCCTCTGCAGTTGGTCCTTCCAGATTGACCTTGTCATCACCCCTTTGAGTCTTAAGTATAAGAAGACTGAGAGTGGGCCTATGTCAAGCGCCTCCTGGAGCTCCTGAATGGTTATAAAGGTTCCATTGCGCCATAATTGACCCGCCCTTTCCAGCCCTGCTTGATACCATGTATCATAGCCTCCCGGTTCTGGGATTGCATCCCGAATTCCTGGTGACCAAAGGTGTCCCAAGGGAGATGGCCATGTCGTGACGCCCTTCATTTTCCCGCCAGGTTTCCATACAGCCCACAATGCGCCCAAGATAGGATGGGATCTGATTCCCTCCCGCAATTGAGATCTGGGGACCCACAACCATTCGGACACAATAAAGGGACGGAGGTGATAATTATCCAGCGCTATCCACTGAGGCTCTGAACGTTGCCTAAAGTGCGGGACGAGAACCCTAAGTAGCGTCGCCCTGTAATATGTCTCCATATCCGGGAGGCCTACTCCTGCGTTGTCTTTGCGGAGCTGGAGTAAAGGTCTCGGAATCCTTGGCTTCTGGCCCTGCCATAGGAAGGTCAGGAACAATTGTCTCACTGCTGTGAAATATTCTGGGGGGATCCTAATGGGGAGCATCTGAAATAAATATAATATCTTGGGGAGAAAGACCATCTTTATGGCATTTAAGCGGCCCATCCAGGAGATCGTGAGCTTAGACCACCGTTGGCTATCTTTCTGTAGAGCGAGTGATAGTGGTGGAAAGTTAGCTCCATATAAGGAGTCAAGGTCACGGGTGACATTGATGCCCAAGTAACGGAGGGTAGTTAGGCTGACTTGAACTCCTAGCGGGGCAAAGCGCGCGATCTCAGAGTCCCTGTCTTTATCAATCGGGAGGAGGACTGACTTTCCTGTGTTGATTCTTAAGCCGGCCAGTGCACCGTATTCTTCAATTATGCTGAGCGCAGCTGGGATTGATTCTAAGGGGTCCGTCAGATGAAGCAGGATATCATCCGCGTATAATCCCAGTTTGTACTCCCGATCTCCTACCTTGATGCCCTTAACTCTACTGTCACTCCTTAGTTTCTGCGCCAATGGTTCGAGGGACATCACAAATAATATTGCTGACATTGGGCAACCCTGTCTCGTTCCTCTCTCAAGGGGAAACCAGCGAGAGTATCCTCCATTCACTGCCACAGACGTCGTGGGGGAGGTGTACAACGCTTTAATGGCGCAGCGGAGCTTCGGTCCCAGCCCATTAGACACTAACACTCTTTCTAAAAAGTCCCATGACACCCTATCAAAAGCCTTCTCAGCATCCAATGACAGAAGAGATGGGTCCCCCTTCATTCCCTGTGCCTCGTGAAGTAAGTGTAGCGTTTTCCTCATGGTATCTGCGCCCTGCCTACCCAGGACAAAGCCAACTTGGTCGGAGTGTATTAATCTAGGGAGATATGTTTCAAGCCGGGCCGCAATGACTCTGGCATACACTTTTGCGTCGATGTTAAGGAGTGATATGGGGCGATAAGAGCTACAGTATTTGGGGTCTCGACCTTCCTTAGGAATTACAGCCAGGAGGGCCTGAGAGAAGGATGGGGGGGCCTGACCTGTATTGAAGATATGATTAAATAAGGATGCTAGGAAAGGGGCAATAAGGCTGGAGAATGTTTTATAGAAACCTGGTGTGAATCCATCATCCCCCGGGGCTTTCCCTATTTTCAACCTCTTAATGGCATTGTCAACTTCATCTTCAGTGATTGGTGTATCTAGGGATTCGGCCTCCGTACCCGTGAGAGTAGGAAGACGTGCGTCCTCAAGATATGCGTCTATGCATCCCACAGGGGGAGGGGGGTCACACATATATAGGTCTTCATAGAAGTAGGCAAATGCCTCTTGTATGCCCTCCGGGGACGTGACCGTCGTATCTATAAGAGTGCCGTCAGTCCTCTCAATTATATCGACCCATCTTTCCGCCTTCTGTGCACGAAGGCGAGCCGCCAACAAAGCGTCTGCTTTATCCCCCTTCTCGTAATACTTTTGCTTAAGGCACTGTAGGGTCTGGGCTGTTTTGCCAGCAATCAGTATCCTCAATTCCTCTCTGAGTTGTTTGGATTCAGTTAAGTACTTAGGCCTATCGGACGGGGAAGATTGCGCCAGGTTCTGGGCCACACCAAGCCTCTCCCTAATGCCCCTCTCCACTAAGGCACGTTCCCTTTTCTTTCGGGCCCCTTCCCTTATGAGGACTCCCCTCCAAGTTGCCTTGGCTGCCTCCCACACAGACACCTTCCCCACTTCTCCTGTATCATTAGTGGAAAAGAATTGCGCGATTTCGGTTTCAAAGGTCTCCTTAAAGACTGAGTCAGCCCAGAGGGAATCATTACACCTCCATTTGGTATTTCGGGGTGCGAGCTCAGTCCAAGACATGTCAATCGCAACCATGTCGTGGTCGGACCATGCGGAGGGATATATGGTGGCGGCTTGCAGCACGCGCAGAAGGTCGTTGGAAAGGAAAATATAGTCGATGCGTGTGAGTGTGTCGTGGGGGAGGGAGTGAAAGGTAAAGCCTCTTTCTAACGGGTGCAGATATCGCCAACTGTCAACAAGGCCATACAGGTCAAGGGTAAACTTAATGTCGGCCTCAGTTCGGATAACGGGCGGGTCCAATGCGTCGGCTCTGGTTTGTCTGTCAATGGAGCTGTCCATCCATGTATTGAAGTCCCCACCCAGGACAGTGTGCCCCTTAGCCATATTGAAGACCTTTTCGGAGATTTTATGAAGGAACCGATTTTGTCCCTGATTGGGTGCGTAAAGTGTGGCCAAAGTAATTATTATGCCCCCTATGTTGCCCACAACCGTGACCGCCCTACCTTCAGTATCTGTCCATATGTCAAGAACTGTCATCCGCAGAGATTTGCGAATCAGAATCCCCACCCCAGCCTTCTTCAGTATACCCGAGCTCCAGTAAGCGAGCCCAATCTCCCGTGATGGTATGGCCCTCTCCTCACCCCTCCGGTATCTTGTTTCTTGAAGGAACAGGATGTCTACTTTCGAGTGCCTGAATTCCCTGGCCACCATTGATCGTTTTGTGGGGGAGTTCAAGCCTTTGACGTTAAGTGTGCAAATGCGTAATGTGTCGCTAGAGGACATAGGTGCCATCATAGATATGTTCAAAGGACGTGAACGGCCATTTCGTCTGAGCCGTGGCACATAACCCGTCGGCTATTGCAACGTGTGGGTCAGTGTCATATGAGTGGATCCCAAAGAATTTTCTAAAGGCCAACGACCAGGTCGTTCGGTGCGTACAATAGACCCCAATGTTTCCGAGATGCATCTGTGCTTCTATTGGGTCAAAATTAGTGCAAACTGTGCGTTCCCCAAACACCCTCTCCCCCACCCCCCTCCCCAGCCCCAACTTAGTCGGCGCCCGATTCGCCCAGGTTAACATCACCCAGCCGAGCTCGGACCACCAGTGAAGACCGCAGAACAGACGGTCCTACCATAATACAATCACATATATCAGTGAACCCCCAACTTTCATGCGCTTCTGACGCTAGCAATAATCTAATAATAGAGTCATCAACCTCCCCCCAGGAGCCAACACAATGTGAATATTACTTCATATCGCAAGGTGGGCTTCTGAGGCACACAGAGCTATGGATACCTAGCTCGTGGAGAAAATGAGCAATCGGAATTCGGCCTACAGGCCATCTATGGAAGTCGCGGAGCAGGAGGATAACTCCTGTACACAAGCCCATAACCTCTTCAGCAGAATAACCTGAACAGTCTACACACTTTCAGTGTTCCATGTCCTGGGAAGCGTTCATCTTTCTGTATTTCCTAGAACCTGGAATCCTTCTCCGCCGTGGAGCCTTGGTTTTCCATTCGCCGCCAGATTTCCCCTGATCCTCATGAGAAGAAGCATCTTCCGGCGGGTCTATCAGATCCGATATGCAGTCGGCAATATCTTTTTCCGAGGCAAGTCTCATTGTCGAGCCTTCCCACTCGAAGGTGAGGGAGAATGGGTACCCCCATCGGTATCTGGCACCCTTGTCCTTCAACATTTTCGTGATCGGAGAGCACTTTTTTCTCATTGCTAGTGTGAAGGAGGATAGGTCCTGGTAGAGGGAGATAACGGAGTTTTCCAAGGACAGTTGTGGAGCGTTTCTGGCCTTGTCCAAAACTCGTGCTCTGTCCGCGTAATTATGAAATCGGGCCAGGACCGATCTCGGGCCTCCAGGTCTACCTCCAGCCCTGTGGATTCGGTCAATTTTAGGTGCATCTATCGTGTCGTCATTATAGAGGAGCTTCAGGATAGCGTGTAGTGAGCGTGTCAGGTCCAGCTCGGTTTCACCCTCTTTCTCCGGAACACCAAAAACTCGGATATTGTTGCGACGCTCTCTGTTTTCAAGGTCGTCGACCTTAAGACGCAATTCGTTTTCTCTGTTTGCTATGTCGGCAATGCGGTGATCCATCTGGGCTTCTAATACACTCAGAGATGTTTGATTGTGCTCAACCTGTTCGAGCCTGTCATCCATTTTGTCTATCCGTTGTGTGATCTTATCTATCCTACTGCCAATGTCTGCTCGCATGCCTTTCATTTCAGCAAGCAAATCAGCTACATCTGCCTTGGTCGCAGCAGCCTCGGGCCCTGCTGATGACATCGTGGAAATCAAAAAGGGGGATCTGGCAATTGGTGAGAACGTATATTTCGCCAACTTGGTCCTAGGGTCCATGGGGGATGGGACCCCGAAACACCCAGCAGGGTAAGAAGGATCCTATTAATCTTCCATGGATGTAGTGTTGGGTCTCTGATGCACAATATTTCTGATATGGACACGGGCCACCAGAATCTCATAAATCTTTTACCAGTACTTGACTGCGGAGATATACATGTAGGATTGCGCAGCAGGGAAAGTTAAGTTTGGACTGACTATTTGCTTTCGGGTGGAGAGACACAAGCATATGTCAGCGCGTCCAGCAAGTACGATGAGACATAAGGGTTTGCCAGAGGAGATCTGCGAGGACTCCAAGGTGTGTTGCCAGTGCGCGGTGTAGGCTTCCGTTCTCACAGTGATAGCTGCTGGGGTACTCGAGGAGGCACACGCCCCAATCCTTTGGGGGCCCAACCCTCAGTACCGGTGATTTTGTGGGGTATGCGGTGTTGTACCACATGCAGGGTGTCTAGGTAGAGCCACGTCCGCTGGGGGGGGGACACCACAGGGCACTCCGGGGCTCCATATCTGCGCAGACCGTTTCTTCCTCCACGGTCAATATGTGCGGGTCCTCCTCCAGCCCTCCCCTCCGGTCATGCAGCGAGTGCCGGGCTCCTTTGGAGGGCGGTCGCGGGAGAGGGCTATGCCCCACCGCGCCACCGGGCCGGGGGCCGAAGACAGGTCAGCAGAGACCGGCAGCGGAGGGGGCAGTCGTCTTGTGGCGCAAGGGGGGGAGGGGGAGATCCACTCACCGTGCGGCGGTAGGGGTGTCGGCGAGCTCTGAGAGGGGGCTCCCAGCCAAATAGAGCGGCAGCGCACAGCTCCAGGAACCACGTCGGAGCAATTCCAGAAAACGGCTCTTCCCGCGTGCGCTCTGGCCTGCAACGGAAGATCCGCAGCTCGCACACCGCGCCAGAGGCCAAAGTTATTTTCGTCGTGATGCCGCCACCGATTCTCGCCAAGTTTTTTCTCAGACGGGGAGGACACCGTCCGTGACCTCTCGCTCGAAAATCAGCACCGGGGGGGGTCTCAAAGTGGGGGTTCACTGTCACTTTCCGGACCCTGAATACGGAGCTCACACGGAGAGGCGACTCATCCGTGCGCCCCCTGGTGGCCGTCCCACTTATTTTGACTTTTTAATCAGTTTGTGGGAAAGAATCTCAGCTTTGCCTCTTAATCAAAATGTGTGATCGTTGTATATTTGCGTCAACAGTATGACTTTAAAGGCTGTATAAAGCACATTTACAATACATTACTATGAGGTGTGGAGTGGTGCACTGATTGAGAAACACTGGGAGGAGTGTCTATTCACTTTACTAATTAACAAATGTACACAGCCGGCCACTTAATATTTGCTCAACACTGAAACACGGGCATCATCATCCCCTCTTTTGTAAGAAGAAACAACTAGTCCCTGCCAAACTCTTTACCTGCCCCTCTGCAAACACCTTCACTTCTTTGGGAAACATTTTATGAAGACCAGTTGTTGAGGTTCGCCGCCGCAAACACACTATTGAAATCCTGCAAATGTATGCCATATTCCATAGAAAACACATTTGCATTACATTGCTATGAGGTGTGGAGTAGGTGCACTGATTGAGAAACAGTGGGAAAGTTGGGCATTCCCTTTTCTAATTAACAAATGCACACAACCGGTCACTTGATCTTTGCTCAATACTAAAATGTGGCCATCATCATCCCCTCTTTTGTAAGAAGAAACAACTAGTCCCTGCCAAACTCTTTACCTGCCCCTCTACAACCACATTCACTTCTTTGGGAAACATTTTAGGAAGACCAGTTGTTGAGGATCCAAAATTTCAAGACCATAGTTCCATAGCCCTCATAAGCATCAGAAAACAAAGAACACTGTATGTTGGTAGATTTAGAGGTGGGTGAAATCTTGAGAATATGCTGTGTGGAATTTTTAGGGGCATTTTCATTTTTTTCTAAATGTCAACCACCCAAACAAAATGTACACTTGGTGCTGTGAGAAACCTGAGAGCGTCCTCACTTCCTTTTCCTCAGGATCCTCTGCTCAGGTAGCCAGGTAAAGGCCATCGCTTTTGGATCCCGACCCTGGCATTGGATATGCAAGGGAGGATCACCTGGGTGGAGGAGAGTTGGGGAATGGGGGAGGGTGTCCTTAGGTGAGACCTGGTATTTGCCATTCCCTTTTCATTGTGAACATTCAGTCCAAGAAGCTTTTATAGGGTACTGTCAACTGACCCACTTGTCTTCATTTCAGGATTACCCTTGGAAACACCCTTATTATAAAAGTTCTAGAAAGAGAATACCTCAAAGACCTCTCTCTATATGAGCAAGGTAAACACACCTCAAAACCCTTATGTTGATTCTGAGACATCTCAAAACTATGCCAAACCAGGAAGAGAACAACTAGAAATAATACCTCCTGTCATTCAGTCTTTTTCCCTTCCCTATACACCCACTTTCCCACATTCACATACCTTTACAACTGGGACAAGGAAGAAGCAACTAAGAGTGATACACACTTCTAAACACTATGGTACTGAGATGAGTAAGAGGAATATGGAAGGTCAGGCATGTCCCGTTAATGACTATGTTTGTGGTCAGGCAAAGGACTTGCACCGGCAACTGATTGAAAGGTCAAAGGTGCATAAAATGGTAGACAAAGAGAGGAGAAGGGGGAATCTGCCTGGTGAGAAGGTGACAGCTGTGAGGCAAAGAGGAGGCTGGTGCAGGGCGGGCAGAGAGGACGCGGTGTCTTTCCAGTGGGAGGGAGAGGAACAAAGAAGACTCCTAACCACCATGGACCACTACAGCAAGGATTGCCGGTAGCGAGTGCTGCTCATTGGAGCTCCCGGTGCTAACCTGGGTAAAAACGGGAAGTTGGAGCAGACTACAGAGATGTCTGGAGGAGCAGCCGAGTACCGGTGAGTGTGAGAGAGGGAACAGTCATACCGTTTGCTCCAGGGGTAGGATTCGGACATATGCAAAAACGATTCAGCAAAAATGGGACTCCTAAGGGAAGAATATTAAATACTGAACAAATACTGCAAAGTTTATTGAATACCGAACAAACGGAAAAGTATCTTTTGAAATGTACCTACATTTATTGAATAGCAAATTGAAGAGAAAGATAAGAAAAGATAAGGAAATCAGGTGAAAATACTGCATGAGTGAAAAGCGAATGATATACAATTGTGAACAAAGTGAAAACCTGTTCAGAAGCATTTAATGAACAAATCGAAAGTCCATAATAAGCACTATTGAAAAGCAGAGAAGCAAGTTTTAAAGACAAGTTGCTGAACTTGAATGAACATTGAGAAAGCCAAGTGTAAAAGGATCTACACCACAGAGTGTCTGAGCGACTTGAACATAAGTTGTGGCAAAGCCAAGAAACTGCCATTTTGAAAACTACAATGGATGTAAATTACTGACACAGGTCCAGAGAGGAAGCCTGTGTTGATGAGAGGTTGGATAAAAGGTATGAAAGGTGAATGGTAACAAGGCAAGTCTGAACCAAAAAGCAAATACCGGGATCAAAGGAATAGGAAACATGTGGTGGCATCGCCAGAAGGCTGGTGAAGAAAACAGGCATTGACATTTGATACAAATTGCCAGATATACAAGGTGATAATCAACTATCCTGAGTCATTGGTTGCGTGACCTGTTGAGGGTGAACCGTCTGGTTTAGAAAGTGCACCTTGACCGAATTACCCCTCCTGATTCCTTTGGAAAGAAACAAAGGAATCCGAAACCATCATAAAGTGCCAAGGGTTATCAGTGCTACTTAAGTGCCAAGAGGATTACAACGTTAAGACTGACAGCATTCTTACAAGTCAAGAGGCTCACATCAGTTCTAGTGGAAGAGCTTCCTGATTGGGGAATTGAAGCCAGAGAATCTACAAACTGTGTTATACTTGGGGAAGGGAACCCTGAGGTTTCTGTGAACCGTGTTGAACTTGGGGAAGGGAACCCTGAGGTTTCTGTGAACTGTGTTACACTTGGGAAGGGAACCCTGAGGTTTCTATGAACTGTGTTACACTTGGGAAGGGAACCCTGAGGTTTCTGTGAACTGTGATGAACTTGGGGAAAGGAGCTCCTGAGATAATTTGGTAATTTGTAATTAATTTGATAATTGAGGGTGCCCTGCACTGCTGGGGGGTGGGAGTGATGGGAGACATAAGTGGGGGCCTGGTGGAGGGTGCCCTGCACTGCTGGGAGGTGGGGGTGCTGGGAGACATGAGTTGGACATGAGTGGGGGCCTGGTGAAGGGTGCCCCTGGATGCTGGGGGTTGGGGGTGATGGGAGACATGAGTGGGGGCCTGGTGGAGGGTGCCCTGCACTGCTGGCGGGTGGGGGTGGTGGGAGACATTAGTTGGACATGAGTGGGGGCCTGGTGGAGGGTGCCCTGCACTGCTGGCGGGTGGGGGTGCTGGGAGACATGAGTTGGACATGAGTGGGGGCCTGGTGGAGGGTGTCCCTGGATGCTGGGGGGTGGGGGTGCTGGGAGACATGAGTGCGGGCCTGGTGGAGGGTGCCCTGCACTGCTGGGGGGTGGGGGTGCTGGGAGACATGAGTTGGACATGGGTGGAGGCCTGGTGGAGGGTGCCCCTGGATGCTGGGGACCTGGGGGTGCAGGGGGACATGCGTTGGTGGGCAGTAGTGCAAGGTGACATGTGGGTTGGCTGGGGGGCCAGGCATGGTGGATGGGCTCCCTGCGGGACATGTGCAGGGTAGTCCCCTATGGTGTGGGCCGCCTGCAGGGGCCTTGGAGGGTGTAGAGGGAACACCTGGGAGGACACACACATGTAATTCACGTGTGGTGCTCCCCGCGCACCCCTGGCATACACGTACCCTGATGGAATCGCGTGTGATACTTCCTGCGCACCCCTGAAATACACGTACCCTGCTGCTTTTGCGTGTGATACTTCCCACGCACCCCTGGAATACACGTACCCTGCTGCTTTTGCGTGTGATACTTCCTGCGCACCCCTGGAATACACGTACCCTGATGGAATCACGTGTGATACTTCCCGCGCACCCCTGAAATGCACATACCCTGCTGTTTTTGCGTGTGATACTTCCCGCGCACCCCTGCAATACACATGCCCTGATGGAATCGTGTGTGTTACTTCCCACGCACCCCTGATGTACACGTACCCAGGACAATCGCGTGTGAAACTTCCCGAGAACCACTGAAATACATGTTCCCGCTTGGCGTTTGCTGTTTGGCAGCCCTGTGAACTGGTCCAGGGTTAGTGCAGCCCTTTGCGATGATTTGGGAATTTTGAAGGCTTTTCCTTGCGCGAGGGCGTTCTTGGGGGCATAACTGGCGCTGCTGCAGGGTTGCTGCGCCACTCTGCGCCACGGCTGGTTTCGGAGGCTAAAATCCATGAATACGCTGTGCGATGAAAAGGATTTTTTCGCACGCGGCTGGCGCGGTGTATCGCATGGGGACACTGTGCGCCAGCCGCGTGCGCCACTTTTGTGCGAATTTCTATGAATTACCCTCTGAGTGTTTGATGCAACAATGGGTGTGGGACTGTGGCCTGCATGTCACAGGTTTTAATCTCAGCTGGATAACATTCTTTTAAAGTGGATTAAGAAAACACTATTGAGCTGAGTGATAATAACATCTATTTGGCAGAACACAATGTACATAGTAGACTCTCCCATCATACTGTTCAGCATAGGTAACTATACAGCTGGTGGCCCTTTTTCCCTACACTCTATGGCCCAAGAGTCGTGATCCATAATCCAAGCTGCACAAACAGAGGGGGCATAACAAGTCTTCCTAATCGGTTTCTCACTGATAGCTGCCTGGTACGTTTACACAGTCTTCTCTCACTAATGGTCTGTAAAAGTGGAGCATTATCTGTCCAGGTCATGGGGAAGTTGACCTGGAAATTCGCAGCCACTATCTGGTTTAGGTATATATTGATGAAAAAGCAGCAGAACGCCGGGTTGTTGTTGGTAAAACTTTCACAATATATTTAATAAATAAACTTGCCTGACTCGGCAGTCTGGGATAGGCTGAACCTCAGTACGGCAGTGTCAAGTTGAGTCCAATGAACTGCCCTCACTTCCTGGCTGTCATGCAGTGGCTCCTGCCCTCAATCTTCCTCCTTACATTCTGACAGAATTCCGCTAGACACCAGAAAAGCACGAGTTGAGGCATGGCACTGCAGCCACAGCCCCACACAGCACAAATGCAATGTCTATTGGCTGAGTAAGACAGCCAATGGTTATTGAATGTGTGCATGAGTGACAGCATACCCTGGCTCCTTATTGGCCCTGGCCAGCTGTCGTTCAAGGAGGGGCCACAATATTGCTCTGGTTGCGCTTAGTTTCAACTGAAAGAGTCAGAAGGGCCTGAACTCTGTCGCCATACTGGCCTTTAAATGAAAAGCTTCACACTATTTGCGTGGAGCACGAAGGGTTCCGTAATTAAACTGGAGAGATTGTTCCTAGAACGAGGTCCTCTCATTGCATGTTACACAACAGCACAAGCATGCACGTACACATAATCAAATAACATTACACTGTAAATGCTGCAACATTTTTGCGTTAGGTAAAAGATGTAGTTCTTACTTAATATGCATATTTTACCTAGCACTAAAAGAATGGCGGTGATGCCCCTGTGCCCAGACATAAGAGCTGTCACTGGCTTTACTTGTAGCCAACTTCGCATAAGCTTATCTGGTGTAGTGGTGAAGTTGAAGTTCCCGGCCAGCAAAGCTGGCGATCATGGTACGACTCCCGAGCACGAGCTGATGTGCATAAGTTCAAAGACAACATGCAAAGGTTCTTATTTTACACAGGCTTCTAAAATATTCATAGGGTACAGCGTCCACCCTCTGAAAAAAGTGAGTGGACGCCGTCCACCTGCGTGTACCCTCGACTTGAGCCCTGCTCCCAAGAACAAAGAAAAGAATCCCAAACAAACACCTGCTCCATCCACTATTATTGAAGATGAGGTGAAGAGTACTCCTCAGTTGGACTTAATGAGAGGGGTGCCAATGACTTATTCCTCTGATTTTAAGGATACTAACAGTCAGGGAATACCCTCTTTTCAAAGATAGCCAACAAGTTATCCACTTGGCATGCAGAATACTGATCTCACAAAACCAGAGACATCCATTTTCAGTATTTAAGTTCTAGGCGTACCCTGGGATACAAATCTGTTCCTGCTTCAGAGAAAAAAGGCAGAACCGGGGAGTAGGTTCTCAGGGAAAACCAAATCAGAATTTTCCTTGAGTGAGATGCCAATCACCACCTCCTAGAACCAATTACCAAAAAATGTATCCTCCTCCTAGGTACCAGGTTAACAGACCCCTGTAAAAAGGGTGAGTGGAGAACAAGCAACACGCACAACAGTTCTCAGAGTTACCAAACCTACTCTCCTAGAAGAGATAGTTGCCCTTCAAGGGAAGAACAGGGATATGACCAAAGACCACCCCACAGTCCAGAGGGTGGAGAAAAATGTTCACAACTTGAGTGACAGGCCTACAACTGACAGAGAGAGTTGGTCAGATCATGCAATCCCAACAGAAAAATCCTGATTCTAATGCTCACAAAACACGTTACATAACACACAGGGAATGTCTGGATAAACACAGTGATTGATTATCATTCGGTAAGGAAATCAATTAACTTGTAAAAACAACTAGAAATGACGCTGAAAAGATGCACACCCTATCCCTGTCACTGCTTATCTAAAAGAAAAGAGGAGAAGCACTGTTACTCTACCATATAAAGGAAGTCTGTTATCAAATTAAATTTTAAAAAACCATTGCCCAAAAAAGGGGACCCAATTGTAATCTCCAGTTATTGCACTCTCAACATTACAGAGGGGATTTTTTCTGTGATGCTAAATCTATTTATTCACCCACAGAGCAATATGTCCAAAAGATTCTGTCGGTGCTACGTGTTAGTAAAAATCCACAAAAAGGGAGCCACGGATGGGGGGGCTCAGTGTACCAGCCACGGGGACTGTGTACTAGCATACAAGAGGTATCCCAACTTCTCAAAGGATACCATTGTCTTTGCTGACAATAATGTAGAAGACCATTTGTTCTCAATAGCCTAGCTGTCCCTGACTGTGATAGTGCACAAATGACCTTAGCCAGAATGAGTTGACAGCTCAGGGAAGACATTGTTCCAATTCAAAATCCACATGGAGAAAGAAAAAATGGAATGCAGTAGGAAAGATATGCCAATCCTTAGAGGAAGCTTCCTTTAAATCCCACAAAAAAAACAAAAACAGTATGCTAACAAATTGGCTAAGTCCAATGGTGAACCCTTTTGATTTTTTTAGATACAATTTGGCAAAAAGTGAAGTTTAGTGTAGAGAAAAATGTGTCGATATTTACATATGAAAAAGAGGAGAACTCGTTATCAGATTTAGTGCCTCCTGGAAAAGAGCAGATAATCTGAGTTAAGAGAAATGCAATGAAAAACTGGAAAGATTAGAAACAGATAAGCCAAGAAATCCTTAGAAACAAGACGCACGAAGCACTAAATACAATATTTTCAATAGATATGCTAAACAAAAGAATGTTCTTTCCTGTCCGGATAAAAATTAGATTTCCCTATTTGAATTACATATTCAGAAACATAAATCATCTGATTGCTGGAATGCTTGGATGTGTGCAAGGGATCGAAGTGAGATTTGCACATGTAGGCCCATTCTTATTCCTGTAAACAAGTTACCTATGTGCACATATTTTACTGTTGTTAGGTCCCCAGCATAAAGTTTGGGTATCACCTTTGGTTACCTTCCATTTCAATGAATGTGGAGTTTTAGTCTCAGTACAGCATGGTTCTTGTCCCAGAATTGCAGGGTGGGCTTGTACACCAGGGGCTCTTAAATTACTGGATGCACCGTAGTGACATTTACAAAGTAACCCACAATAGATCTTGCAAGGTAAACTAGGTTGGACAGCAGGTTCTCCAGGCTTAATAGAGGAAATCTTTGGGAGCTCTTCAGCAGTCACTGGGACTTTTTCAGAGAGGAAGAGGGTGGTGGGGCCTGGTTGCTGTTATTGTTTCAGAGCTGTGGCATTTAACAGTTTTATATGTAGGGCTTTGGGGATTGTGCCTATAATATATTTGCACAAGCAGTTTAATTGAATGTATATCACACAACATTGGGGGAACAAAAACAAATTGAGTTGCTGTATAATTGCCTGAGGTGGAGATCACAGGGGGTTGGCATTAGAGGCAGATTGGACGACTGCAGATGTGGACTGCTCGATTGAACATGCAGTGAAATTACCTGTATTTGCCACAACTTTGGGGGAACAGAAAAGCATTTGGAGGTGCTGTAAAATTTGTTGGAGGTGGTTATCACAGGCAGTGGGCATTAGTACCAGGTAGATTGGCTATGTCACGCAACACACCCCTTGCTTGAGCATAAGGTGCGGTAGGCTAGGCTGGAGGAATATGTGATGGGAGAGTTTGTTGTAACAGCTGCACTCACTGAACATGTGATGAATGTAATTATTAATAGGTAGCTATGCTATGAACTATGGGGATATATTCCATGCTAGACAGCAAGAGGGAATCTTCAATTGTATATTGTGTTCGATGGAGGGAATACACCCATAGTTGGGAACTTCCCAGGACAAGGGACATGGAGGGCATACACAAGATACGTTGTATGTTGTGTATGCCCTCCATGTCCCTTTTACACAGTGCTTTCTGTCACCACAAACCGACATTGCAGGTGGTGAAGATAGGAGGCATGAGTGGGAAAGTGTGGATTGAAGGAGCTGGGGTGCCGGTGTCTTTGCAAATCCCTTGTTTTCCAAAGTTGGTCCAAGGAGAAAAGGTGATTTCCCCCAACAGTGATATTGCAGCAGTTGATTATGAATTCCATAATCCTCTGCTGTCACATTTCTGCAGGAGGATACAGCAGTTTGAGAAAGAAAATGGTTGCTGATGACTTCCAGTGGGAGTCATGCACATCAATTGGAAACTCCACGTGCATAGTTGTAACCTTAGCAGGCTATAATGAAGGATGAACAGGTTGGGGGTTGTCTAATACACTTGTTTTGCTGACATAAGTGTGAATTTACTGCAGGCGGAATTGTAGCCTGCGCGAGACCTAGTGGAGTCTTATGGGACTGCATAATGGGGAATAACAGCAACTCTCAACATTGGGGATTTACCCCCATTTCTAGTTGTGATAACAGTAAACAAGTTTGGCAATATTTCCTTTTGAAATACCGCCAAACTCATAGGATAGTAACGATTATACGGGGGCAAGTGCCCAGGATCATTAATGAAACGTTATATTCAATATGTTATGATGTTAGTTTCCTATTGCCCACCCACATCTTATATATACCAAACTATACTTTCAGATATTTTTCTTCTATCATTCATTTACACATCTTCCTTTTAAAAAAAAATCAATATCACGACTTTACAGTGATAACACAATCTGTGATTCTTTTCTTTATTGCACACTAATTGTCTAGTCTATAGGGGTCATTACGAGTTTTCTGGTTTCCCCCTAGAGTACCGGGAAAATGACCCTACCGTTACCAGCGCCTGGTATCCCGGTATTACCGGGATATTCCAAGTTCCAGCAATGGCAGTAAATCCGCATTCCATGGATTCCTAGAGGACTATGTGGAGGTAATTCTGACGATCCTCCAAATCAGTGCCCACACCGACAAACTTGTGTTTTGCCGGTCTCTGAAAATTGACGGTGCCAGAATTACCAGCAGTTTTACCAGCAATTTTCCTGGACCGGCAAACTATTAATGATGATGGAATGCTTTCCAGTACACTGAGTCCCCTGGTGTGGGACATAAGGTTTCTTAACACGGACAACGTTTACACGCTTTGAGACCACTATGTTGGCGAACTGGCGCATTATAATGTTGTGATATTTCTTATATTCACTTTTATTTTTGATGGTTATTAAATATAACATATTTTTTTTGTTAAAGCATTTTTTAATGATATGAAATTCTCTGTATTAAATGTGTTACCTACTTTTGGTGTTCAAACCTACTTTATCAGTAAGAGCTGTGGAAAAATGCAATTGCAAATATTCTTATGGACTGCAACGTCCTGTGTACATACAGTATGAAGCAGCTCTCCAATTGATGTGACTCCAGGACATTTCATGCTCTTATTCTACCAACTGCAGTGATCATTGGCTAGTGACTTTTTCATTACCCTTAATTATTTTTTCACTATTTGTTTTTACGTCTAATTATGAATGATTTCATTATGGCAGCCATCATCGGCAGCCTACTCATTTGGTCCTGATATTGCCCCCACAACCTGTCTTTGAGCCTGCATCTGTTTACAGACACGCGCTATCATCACTTCAGTTCTGGATGGGCCCAACCTGGAACACAGCCCTTTTCCTTGCAAAAACACTTTCTCTTTCCAATTGGAATAGTTTGCAGATATGAAAAAAAATACCAGGTCAGACCAATTAACTAGTACATCCCTATCTAATGGGAGCCACAGAGGCTGCCTTGTGATTCCAACAGCCTCGTGGCATGCTTTAAAGTCTGGTCTGCCACATCAATGCACGGCAAAAACGGGAAAAAAGATTGCACGCCACAGATGGCGCATCAGAATTGTTTTATGTTTCCAGTAACACAGTCGTTTTAGGGGGGGACATGGAATGTCCTTAAAAAACCATACATATAAATAGGATTCCTATATTTGGAGATATTGTTTTCATGTACCGTGGTGTAACTTCCCCAGGCTAACACACAGCAATTCAACGTTGGCACTTAATTTACTTCTTCAGCTTTCATCAACTGTTCCTCTCCAATTGCATATATGGTATTACTGTTCAATGGAACACAAGCTGCCATTGAAAACCCACACAACAAATACATTACGATGGTGTAGAACAGCCTTGAAAATTAGGCTGTTCTGAATTCTGAGTTGCGCTACCAAGAATAATAAAGGTGCCATGAAGCCGGTCATTTTGCATCGAGCTGCATTTAAATTTGCCAGCCGCTTACCCAATGTTTGCATGGCCACCATAGAGCTGTGTAACCTGGCACTCGGAGAGAAGAAGAAGTCCAACAGATCTACCTCTACCAAGGGCAGCAGTAGTGGCTCAAACCAAGGTGCCCGGGATAAGAACCGGCGCCACATCCCCAAAGATTTAGTGCAGGTTTATGAAGTGGGGAAGGATATTTTTGATTGGTTTGAAGCGCTTGAGCTGGCTTTTCAGCTGGTGGAGGTGGAGGAGGTACTGTGGGGTGCAGCCCCGATGAGTCACTTATCGACTCAAGGGACTGATGCAATTCTTCAGTTAACTCCTGAGGAAAGGCCCATTTATGAGAGCATGAAGGTGGCCCTTCTCAGGAAGTTGAGTAAGAACTGGAACAGTATCTCAAGAGCTACAGGGAGCTCGGAAAGAAAAGTGGGCAGACATTTGAAATGTTAAGACACTTGTCATTGAAATATCTGAGCGGTTGGCAGAGGGGTAGACAGGGTAGGGCCTGAGCAGGCAAGGCTCACCCAAAATCTTTAAATGCCCACTCTGCAGTGCTGTGTGGGCATTTACAGATGTCAGTGTTGCTGTGGTGGGCCCAACTACATTAGGTTTGCGCCCGCTTGTTAGACAATTCTGGCTACGCCTCTGGCGGTTGGGTGTCTGGTAAAAAGTTAACTCATTTAAAGGGATATACAATTTGATTGTGTGTGAGCATGTCTTAAAGAAGGAAAAGGGATGCACTCTGGGTACTGACAGAGTACTGGTAGTCGGTATAGTTAAGAATCACAACAGTTTAAGGTTACTTGGCTTCAGCACAAAGGAAGCAATGTGTCTTAGAATGTCTCTAGCGGCCTTCTGGGAAGGACCACAGGGACAGAACCACAATGTACCATGTGCTGTAGGTGTTCCTGGTGCTTGATAGGGTTGAGTCTGATTCAGGGTGCTTTACAGGCTTCTGGCAAGTCAGTTGGTGCTACAAAGGCCCCATTAATCCCACTACCCGTGGTTGGGTGACCTTTCGAGAGTATAGGCATGGAGATTGTGGGTCCTTTGGATCCCCAATCCAGCTCAGGGAACAGGTATATCTTGCTGGTGGTAGACCATGCCATTAAGTACCCTCAGGCTGTACCCTCTGAGGACATCAAAACTCCAGTGATTGACAAGGCTCTGACTGAGACATTCTCCTGTGTTGGCTTCCCCAACAAAGTCATTTCTGACAGGGGAACAAACTTCAAAATAGCGTATATGAAGGCTATGTGAGATGAGTGTGGTGTCACCTACCGGTTCTCCACATCCGTCCATACACAAATGAACAGGCTTGTTGAGCGGTTCAACAAGACCCTGAAAGGCATGATAAGTGGCTTGGAAGGGCACCCGAGGCGAAAATGGGACATTCTCCTGCCATGCCTACTGTTCACCTACAGGGAGGTACCACAGAATACAGCAGGGCTTAGCCCCTTTGAGCTTCTGCTTGAACACCTTGTATGAGGTCCCCTCAGTCTAGTGGGAGAGGGCTGGGAGGGCAACCCCACATCCCCCACATGAGATGTGATGGACTATGTACTTGGCCTTCGGTCTAGAATGACAAGTACATGGAACAGTCGACCAAGCATCTAAAGGCCAGCCAGGAGCTGATGAAGCACTGGCATGACCAGAAGGTCACAGTGACAGTTTATTCTCCAGGCCAGTGTTTGTGAATTATGGTACCTGTCCAACCCAGTGCTCTTCAGGACAAGTGGATTAGGCCTTACTGTGTGAAAGGACCTAAACTAAGGTGCAGGGTCTTTCACGTCAACTGGTTAAAATCCCATGATAGCTGGGATGACTTGGTCATGGCATTAACAACAGATAGAGAGGCTGAGTAGGGGACCAATCCTCTCCCAGACCTCCTAAACACTGAAGCCACAGATGGGTCAGTTTAAGGTGTCAACCTTGTAATGGACCTGTCAGAACAGCAACTGACAGATTGTGGCCAGTTACTGGAACAGTTTCCCGGTCTATTTTTGATGACTCTGAGTCATGCAGATAGGTGCACCCATGATGTGGACACTGGTGACAGTAAGCTGGTGAAGAGCAGGATTCAAAGGATGCCTGATAAGGTCAGGCACACCATCAAAGAGGAAGTCTCCAAGGTGTTGTCCCTAGGAGTCAGAAAGCCATCCCACAGCCCAAGACTAGCCCAGTGGTACTGGTCCCTAAAAAGATCAGTGGTGGGAAGACTGAAGTCTGCTTTTGTGTGGACTACATGGGGCTCAAATCTTTCATGAAGACTAATGCTGGCTTCATTCCTCAGCAGATGAGCTCATTGACAAGTTTGGCGCTGCCACGTTCATGAGTACCTATGACCTCATGCAGGGTACTGGCAGGTCCGCTTGACAGACAGAGCAAGAGAGAGGTCAGCATTTTCAACCTCAGAAGGATATTATCAGTTCACTGTGATGCCCATCAGATTGAAGAATGTCCCTGCCACTGTTCAGCAGATGAGTAACCAGGTTTTGTCTGGACTAGAAAATGTCAGTGTGACCTATTTAGATGACATTGCTATGCTCAGCCGCACCTGGGAAGTTCACTTATCCCACCTGAAACAAGTGCTTCAGGTCTGCAGAATGCAGGTCTGACTATCAAGGTCATGAAGTGCCAGATAGCGCAGGGCACAGTGACTTGCCTAGGACGCCTGGTCGGTGGAGGTAAGAAACAACCTCTGAAAGCTAAAGTAAAGGTCTGTGAATGTTTGGGACATTCCCATCCCACAGACACATATGAGAGCATTTCCAGGTCTCACCAGGTACTATTGGTCATTCATCAAGGGGTATAGGGCCGTTGCCATGCCCCTGAATGTGGTAACTTTGAAGAACATGCCTAAGGATGTAATTTGGACACCCAACTGTCAAACCTCCCTGCAGGATATGGAGGATGGATTGTGCAGGGCCCTAGTCTGAAAGTGTCAGACCATGGTCAGGAGTTCATTATCCAGAAGAACACCTGTGATGTTGGGATTGGAGCAGTGTTAGTGCAGCTGAACTCTCAAGGTGTAGAGCAACCTGTCGGCTAAATTAGCAGGCACTTGACAAAAAGGGAAAGGAACTGGGCCATTGTTGAAAAAGAGGCTTGTGTGGTCGTGTGTGTGGTGAAGAAGCTGAGACCCTACATGTTTGGGTCACACTTCACCATCCAAACAGACCACCAGCTTCTTAGGTGGTTAATGGCTATGCAAGGGGAGAACCCTAAGCTTGTGGGTTGGGCCATATCCCTACATGAATTAGATATGGACATCGAGCACAGGCTCCCAGCATGGAAATGCAGATGGCCTAAGCCAGTACTTTCACCTAGATGACAATCCAGACTCTCAGTAGGGTGGTGGTTCAATGTTGAGGCTGGGGCATGTGAGGATTTTGACCATCCGCACTGTGGGCGCACTCACCTGGGTTTTTCTGAAATGTTTAATTTAATGATATGATGTATGATATGATATGATATGATATTATATGATATGATATTATATGATAAGGAAATTATAACGATGGTAGACCAATTTCTATTGATGGTAGACCAATTTCAGGAAAATGTATGTGGCTAATCCGCACACATTTTCCTATGCTCACAACACGACTAATGCATACACCCGTGTATGCTGGGTGGACAAAGCCTACAGGCACAATATGCCCTGTTATATTCAGTTGGAATGTGACAGCCAGGAGTACACTATGTCATCTCCAGGAAGGGGGAGGACCAAGCTTCTCCTGCCATGGCCAATCTGATTAACTAACAAATCTCAATGGATCCGCCCTGCTCTTTTGATATGATATGATATGATATGATAAGGCATTTGTAACGCGCCTATACACAAGTGTTTCAAGGCGCGACGAGGCAGGGAGGGGGGAACAAGGGGAAGACAGACAACGATCCTACTAGGCCAGGTGTCATTCAGACCGCGCAAGTGCAGGGGTAGGGGGAAGGGAAAAAGTGCAAGGGGAAGGGGGAGTGGGGGGGAGTGCAGTACAAATAAGTAGAATAGAAATAAAATAATAAATAAATAGGGCCAGCTGGTGGCAAGTGCAAGGTAAGTGCAGACAAGTGCTGGGGGGGGGGCTGTAGTGATACAGAGACAGTCCCGCAGTGCAGGGGTTGCCAGGGAGGCAGTGCAAGTGAAGAGTGACTGGGCCCAGGACCGAGGTCGGTGAGAGTGGCCCAGTTGCAGAATCAGTGCAGTATTGGTGAAGAATTTAGCAGGGGAGAGGGAGAGAGAAAGCAGAAGTGAAGAGGAAGGTTTTGAGGTGCTTCCGGACCCGGAGATGGTTCTCCTCAAGTTTCAGGGAGGCAGGAAGGCTGTTCCAGAGGGAGGCCCCTGCCACGGAGAGAGATCTACCCCCAGCTCGTTGCTTCGAGAAGCGGCTGACCCTGAGGGAGTTGGAGACGGATGAGCGTAGGGCTCGGGAAGGAAGATATTTAGGAAGAGAGAGTTGAAGGTATTTAGGCCCCAGGCCCCAGAAGGCCTTGTGGACAATGCAGAGGGTTTTGAACTTAATCCTTGCAGCCACTGGGAGCCAGTGTAGAGATTTCAGTCCTGGAGAGATACGGTCCCTGGGCTTGAGGCCAAGGACAAGTCTCGCAGTTCTGTTCTGGATGAGTTGCAGAGGGCGGAGAGTGGAGGCAGGCAGATTAAGATAGAGGCTGTTACAGTAGTCCAGCTTCGAGAGAACCAGGGCTCGGGAGACAGTGAGCTTCTGGGGGAAGGAGAGGAAGGGAAGAATACCTCTGAGGAGGTGCAGCTGGTAATGTGACTTCTTAGAGATGTCAGATATATGAGGAGAGAAGGAGAGTGTGGAGTCGAAGATGACCCCGAGGATTTTTGCCTTGCAGGTAGGAGCAGGAAGAGGGCCAAGAGAGGCCGGCCAGAGAGCTGCAGGGAAGGAGGGAGTGGTTGTGCCGATGAGTAGGATCTCAGTCTTACTAGCATTAAGGCAGAGGTCATTGGCAGCACACCATTCCTGGATAGCAGACAGACAGTCAGAGATGAGGGAGGGAGAGGAGGAGGCCGAGGGTAGCCTGAAAATGAGCTGGGTATCGTCCGCATAGCACTGAAAGTTGGGGCAGAGGGCGGCGATGAGGTGGGCAAGGAGTGCCAGATACTGGTTGAACAGCCAGGGAGAGAGATTAGATCCCTGGGGAACGCCACAGGTGGAGAAAAAGATGTCAGAGAGGAAGGACCCAAGTTGGACCTGGGAGGGTCGATTGGAAAGGAAAGAGGTCAGCCACGCCAGAGCCTGACCAGTGATACCCAGGTTATCACGGAGACGGTTGAGCAGGATGGCATGGTTGACAGTGTCAAAGGCAGAAGAGAGATCGAGCAGAATGAGAACACACGGAGTGTTGGAGTCGAGGTTCAACCTTCTGCCATGGCTCAAGGGACATTTGGCTGACAACAGAAGCGGCCTAACCCCCGAAAGAAGGAGCCACAATAGATTCTAGGAGTCGAGGTTCAAGGTCAGGCCGTGCAGATTTTGCCAGTGATTACCATACCAATTAGAGAGTCATTCAAACAGGCCCACCTGGGGCCTGGCTAGAGAGGTTAACAAAGGAGACAGTAAACCCAACAACCTTTCATATGCAACTGTGTCAACCGGAGGCCAGATCCTGCCATCAGTATCAATGACAGCTGTTTACAGTAGGCCACCCCGGGAGGGGGAGCTCATTCATAAGGTACTGTGGGATATATTTACCCACTCAGCAGTACTTCCTCACATCATCCAGCTGCACTTCAGCAGAACCAGCAAAATGACTGTGCTGGCTCCTTGGAGCACCACTGTCATGCATCAAAACTGCATCTCACAGCTACAAAATGATGGCTGCACCATCTTGCCAAGCACCTATTGGGCAGGATGGAACAGGGGGGCACACTGAGAAAGCCTGCCAGTGTGTTGCTTACCTGCACCAAGAAGAAAATTGAGAAGCAGAACTGCTTTGCTGCTTGATCCACATTCCCCTTGAAAAAGGAAATATTTGGCCTTGATAATGATGGCGCCTTGACTCTATTTCCATCTGTTCAACATCACACTGCTTTCATCAATGAGGCTGTGCCGTGCCCACCCATAACCAGATTGTGCTCCAGCAAAATAGAACATTATCCGTGTATGACAATTTGTGTCAGCCAAATCAGAGAAATCAAAAGAAGCTTTATTTTTAGTTGCACAGGAAAACACTTGACTTTTGAGTTACAAAATGTCAAATATCAATGCTGCAAAAAAGACTCTGGCTCTCTAGGGATATGTCAATTTCAGTGGATCTGTGTCTTAAACAAATTGCTGCAAAAGAGAAACTGACTGGGGCTGCAGAACAATGTGGGAAATTCAGATGGAACCTTTTGAAAGGAACATGCCAGCAGGCACGTGTTTAAATGTACATTTGCAAATAAGAAAAATACCTGTTTTAAAAGTGTATGTTAGATAAGGCCCTGTCCTGGCCTAGCAATGTAAAGGGGTTTGTGCTGGGAAACACATATGGAATGTTTTATTCAACAGGCTTGCTTCTGATGCAAAACAAAATAAAATAAAATCAAGAAATAATGGCATTGGCTACACTGGGGAAATATGCCCAAACAGGTTTTTCTGCCATGGCTCAAGGGACATTTGGCTGACAACAGAAGCAGCCTAACCCCCGAAAGAAGGAGCCACAATAGATTCTAGGACACCTAACTGTTAACTGCTACCTTTGGAACTTTGAATGGACCAAGACAAAGAAATTTCACACGCTCATCAGACATGTGTCTGTGCTTCAGCTTGAGACAATAGATCTGGCACACCAATGTGTGAAGTGGGGGAAGTGGCAATAAACATACAATCAAACTGGGAAACCTCCATGGCCACCCTGGGCTGAAACTGATAGTTGGTGGTAGCTGAAGAAAATAAATGTCCCAGTTGAAGGACAATGGCTGACCATCTGTCTCAAAATACTATTTGATGAATACACTTTTAAGACTGTTAATTCTATAACCGGACACCTCAAAAATGTTAAAGTTGTACAGTTTAAATGTGATTTCCGTAGCTTTCAAACAAGATATTGTGGCTGTCCATAGCATGTATGGGACACAAACGCCAGAAGAATGTGAGTCATAGGGAAAGGACATATGATGGAATATTAAATGAATGGAAATATACCTTGTGATAATCTATACACATGTCTAAAGTTGGAGAGTTTTAGGTCGAATAGTTCTCACTAAAAATCACGAAAAAACATGAGACGGGCAAAACAAAGTCCTACAAATGTGAGAATTGGACTGCCATTCTCTGCGTAAAATAAGTAATCTGCTTATTTAATTTGTTAAGATGCCACAACTATAAAAATGTGCCATTTATGTCAAAACTGGGTGGGGGCAAAATTAACTGTGGGAGGTTCTGGACATAGTAAACCCACATCATAAAGCTCATGTCATGTCTCTAAACGTCCAACCAGCTGACAGAAAGGTGGGAACAATCACCCCTGGCCAATTCAGTTGTTAGAGGCATGGCTGGCCTAAGCAGGCCCCACCATATAATTTGATGAGGTCACCATGCCTTATAAATAAGGGTGGCTGACAGAACTCTACAGACTGTCTTCTGAATTTTCCAGCGCCTGCGTATCCGGATATTCCACCTTCACTCTGCAAGATTCCAGACCCCACTGCCAGAAAAGGGATAGTTGATCCAGCCTCCTATCCAGGCAGAACTACCCTTCAGCACTAAAATCCTTTAACAAAATCCCACTAACTTCAGGGAGAAAGGGGAAAGGTGACTGAGCACGCTTTGGGATTCTCCAGTGTTGCCTGCTTGCCCTGCTTACCTGCTCCAGCCAGGTGAGCGTCGTTGTGCCGTGACCAGATGTTTGCCCTCCTGTCTTTTGCCAGGAGAGCCTGCTATCTGGTGACCAGAACCTTTTGAGCCCAGAACCCGAATGGCTGTCCTAAATTCCAAACTCAAGTGCTGATTGTGAGTATTTCCCCTTCCCATACTAACACATAGCATACCCCATCTTGACCCCTTTGTCTTTACCTTATTTCCTAAGTAATCCTATCCATATGCTGATAACTTGTCTAAACTGTTCTAATTCTCTGTGCACCCTGTCCTTGTTTTTCTAGTGTTAGCGCAATTCTTTCATTCACCTCATCTTGTAACTCCTTAGCAATATTTGGAATAATTTAAATTAATTCCCACATAGATCTGAATGCGGGGTGAAAGGGTTAAGTTGCAAATTAACCCGGGATCGTTCTGTGTCTATCTTTAACAATTTAGTCTGAATGATCTAGTTTAAGTAAAACTTGCCCTTTTTCTTTCCAGACCGAGTTCCTCCCTTTAATGGCTTTATTTTACAAAGACTGAACCTCCTTTTATCTTGCAAATCTCATCCAGTTCTTCAGCTATAGCCCTCCTTTCACTTCTATATTATCCCTGTGATGTGCATCTATCCCTCAGCCTAAAAACCGCATTCCAATTCAGAGTATTTCACCCGTTTTTCTGAAAAGCCGTTTTTGACATTTAAAACTGCAACCTAGAAAAAATGCAACTTTTCCATGTGTGATTCGACTGCACTGGGTTTTCAATTCAATCTCCTTTGTGAGCTGTATGCTTTGTGTGATATCTTACCTTATAGTTGCTAGTGATATGACATCCCTAAACCTGTGATAAAAAATATGTACATCTTTATTTAATTACACAGATAATTAATTATTTGTTAAAATCTGTGTGTCATTTTAGGCCATTGCAAAGGGTTTGTGCCTCTTATTTTGTATGGGAAGGTCAGATTTTGATTCTGTTTGCTGCCTCTTATCCCTGACTACCTGCTGCTTCTTTTTATCCACTCAGAATCTGAGTCATTGTGGGGTGAGGGAACATTGCAGGGGGAAACCTTAACTTGGGTGCCATATATCCTAATTCAAAAAGTGCTCCTATTTATATGTGCTTTGGACATGTTCTTGTAGAAGGTTACCCAATCGTATTTCAGTGGTTTTCATTGTAATTATCACCCCATTGGTGATTGCTGCCCCATATACATATTGTGTGATTTTCTTTGAAATTAAAATAAATAAATATTGTGTTACCATCCACTGGCCTGCTTCATGGTCCATTGTGACCTGGGGTATTTGTAAAAGGGGGTGTGAGACAGGTCGGGTATTGGCTTAATTTGAATTCGTTGAAATTAAAGAAAAAGCATTCTAATTGTGTGCATCTAAGGCTGAGGGCGTAGGTCCTGGTCTAGTGTGTGACACCCAATGGAATCCTTCACAGTATGACAATGTGGTTGGCAGGAGCCAGAGAGTCTGTTCTCACTGCATCCTCAAGGGAGACCTGCTGCTTTAATCAGGAACTACAGAGAGATCTATTAACCAGAGAGACTCCATGATCATCAACAGACAGGAAGATGGGTGGAACTTAATATCACAGGTTTTCACCCCTTTACCTTTCCTGTTGCAAAACACTCTGCTTATAACCCCATGCATACAGGAGATTGTTGGTAGGGACCGCAGGGTGAGTTCATTATGGTAGGCTTAGCCTACACCAATCACTGTGGCCCACTTGGCTTTAAATAAGGGCTGAGCCCCTCTTTTAGCAGATCATCGATGGATTTGCCAGAAGCAGAATGAAGAACTCATCCTTGCAGACTGCCTTACATCTTCCGCCAGTGAAGGAAGGCCGGGATATTCAAAGAGGGAACCAAGATCGCTCCTCTAAACATCTCCCAGTGAACAGTGGGAGATAAAGAACTCAGAGGGCCTTTCAGACACTCCAGAACCGGTGCCCAGCCAGTGCACAGCATGCGCTTCTAGGATCTGCAGCAGGCTTCCTGGGTAGGTAGTGCCAGAAGTTCTCTGAACGTACGACCAAGGACAAGGCAGCTGGCTGCAAAACAGTCACAGCTGTGGGCTTTCTACCTTAAAGGACCATACAAGCCAAATGAAGAATCTGGGAGAAGTGCCTCTATGCTCCTACAGAACAAATGGATGGGTGGACAGATATTGCTTAAACTCGATGGCAAAAGTATTGAGGAAGCAAGGCAAAGGGAAGATCAAGATGAAGAGGATAAAAAAGACAGGGAACGAGATAAACGATTGAAAGAGAACGAATACAAGAGAAAGGATAGACAAAGGTGAGAACAAATATACCAAGAGGAGCAGCAGAAGAAAGAGGAAGGGACAGAGGAGCAAAGGAAATATGACAACAGACAAAGAGCAATTGAAGAATGAGATAGGCTAGAAAAGAGAAGAGAAGAGAAGAGGAAGAAACTCTGAGATTACGGGATAAAAGAATGCAAAGATGAAGGGAAGAAGACGTGCATAGAGCAAATGAAAGAAGGGAAGAAAAAAGACAAGAAAAGGAAAGTATTAGAGGGGAAGCGAGGAAGCAAAGGGAATAAGACAAAGAAATGGAGCAAAAAATGAGACAGAGAGAATGGAACATCGATCGTATTGAGAAAGAGTTAATGGAACCGAGTCCAGTAATATCATAGAGCCACATTGAGAAGTTTCCCCCATCGCAGGGAGCAACAGTAGGGCCATCTAGGATAACATTAGAGGAGAATTTGAGACAGAGAGCATCGGAGATAGAATCGATAGAGCCTACCAAGACATGAGAACAAAAGGTGAATCAGGAAGTAGAGGAAAAGGAGATCCATCTATAGTCGCCCAATCACAAGGGGAAGAAGGAAGCCCATCTAGTCTCAAGCATAGAGCCTTTGGACAGACTGACCTTAAATAGGGACAAAAGAGACGAGAGTCATACTAGTTGATGACTAGATATGTCAGATGAAGAAAAGGAAACCTTCCGTGGGGAGGAGGAAGAAAGTGCATGCGGTCCCAAGGGATGTCTGCAAACAGACAAGGAAGTGAAATGGTTGGATCTAGAGCAAGCTAAAGATAGGATGCAAGATCCTATGGCGTACCCAGAGCGACTTAAAAGACGGTCGCATAGTGAGAAAGGAGAGTTGCCACCATATATGAACAGGCTCAGGTCATTGCCAGGTAGAAGGCAATCAGGAAACATTGTCCCCACTATGAATAGGCAGACAATGGGAGCCGATTGTGGATTTGGGTTTATGCAGTTCCCCTTATTGGAGAAAGGAGGGGCCCGACCGCAGTATATCCCCAGGCCCCAAATGGACAAGGATAACTGAAGATGTAAACTCCCTAGTTTAACGGTGGGTACAGGAAATGGTTTATGAGCTAGAAAAGATGACAGGAGGACATGCTCTAGCTATAGGGGACTTTAAAGGTCTCCTAGCAGTCATTCTTAGGGAAAGTGCTGATGACATTTGGACGAGAGCAGGTTACTCAAGTGTCACGGCCCATAACACAGCTCATGACGGAGCACCATTTCATAATTATAGAGCAGATGTTTGGAGAGCACTTAGGGTACAATATCCTGATACGTCTGATATGGGTGCAATTATGGCCTGTAAAATTAAAGAATACGGAGATCCGCTTGCTTACATACAAAGTATTCAGGAATGGTGGAATTTGGAATCGAGGGAGCCGTGGGAGAAATCAGTGCCAGTGTTTTACCCCTTTCTGTGCCAGGGATAGCCAGAACAGGTACAGAGACAGCTCAGGAAACTAGTGGGAATGGAATTGAAGCCATGGGTGAAGATATAGTTCACTATTGCGCATCATTGCCGGCTTCTGCAAGAGGAAAATAAGAAGAAGGAAGATGCTATGGTAATTGAGGAGGCTAAGTTAGTTGAGAAAATATTGTCAAAGTATGCCATAGAAGGGGCGGTACTGACAAGCGGAGAAGGGCTGGGAATGCAGCAAGCAATGGGTATATCGCAGACAAATAATCAATGTAAAACAGATCAAGGAGGGAATGGGTTCAGGCCGCGAGGCAGAGGAATGAGTTTCAAAGGGAGAGGTAGTTTCCAGAATAATCAGGGTGGTTTTCAAAATAATCCAGGCAGGTTTCAGAATGTGCAGAATGATAACCAAATTATACAAGGAGGTTTTAATCAAGGAGGGGCTAGTTAGATGAGCCCCTCCTATATGCTGGACATGTTGTATGACAGGACACATTATGCGAACATCTGAGAGCCAAGGGTATGCACAGAAAGCCCAATTCTCAAGAGGGGGGAAAGCTTATCCTCCAGCATATAGCTCACAAAATAGGGATGGGTTTGCCCAAGATCAAACAGTGTATCAAGCACAAGCGCTGCAAATTCAACAGGCATTGCAAACACAGCAAACACCATTGAATCCGCTGCAAGGGCAGTCACAGCATGCACCCATGCAGATACATCAGAGAGCGAACACGGGACAGTTATTCACACCTAGAGTATGCAGTGTCACTATCGTGGGAAGAAGTCCTTTTACAGGTACAGGGATGAGTATATACCGACAATAGGACAGCTCACAGGGTGACGATGTGTTCAGTACTATCGGTAACACCAGACCCCCAAGACGAACCAAGTGTTGATCTTACCATAGGAGGCAAATCTTTTTCTTTTTTAGTAGACACTCGGGCAACTCGCTCATGTATACGAGAGGGAAAATATCCGTTATCGGGAAGTGCCATGAATGCGCAAGGTTTCTCTGGAGCTACAAGCAGAGTTCCTTTTACAAATGAATTACCAGTCTCTATAGGAGAGTGTGACATGTCTGTTCCATTATTGTATTCAAGGCAGACACCTGTTAATATTTTGGGCCGAGATTTAATGACGATGCTAAATATGATGATTTCTTTTATTGATGAAGGCATAGTGTGTTCCGCTCCAGGGATACATTATCTAAACTTGGGTGAATTTATAATGGTGTTTACTGGGCAAATGGCTCTGCAAGGAATGCCATCAGAGTTAGAAGTCTTTCTTTAAGGGGTATGCATTTTGCTGACATGGCTACCCGGTGTAGTGGGAAAGACTATGAGTATACCAGATGAATTCTTGTTCAGGCCACAGATACCTGTGGACGAAGAAGAGGGACAAACTATTCCACTAAAGTTAGTTGCAGCCGTGGTACGAGGGGAATTGGCCATGTTCAAAGGAAACAATGACGAGGGCAGGCCATGGAGAACCGTAATTGTCACTGGGGAGATTGACTGACGTCACAGATGAAGATATGTTTAGAGATGATCCATCAGATGATGAAGTAGTATTCCAGAACAGTATTACATATTGGATCAGAATAGAAAGAAGGGATATTTCACAGCGAATGGTGATAGTGCGACAGTGCCCAGCATTTTTTGATGAGGATTTGGAAAAAGTGCCAACCACTATATTTTTTTACATTTCTTTCATTTCATTTGTTTCAATGGATCGAAACCAAATTTTCAAATAGAAGCAAATTAAAGTTGTTGCAAGATGTACATGATTTTCCAAGAATAACATGAATATATAAACATTTAACATGTTAAAAATCATTTAGAAATATTAACAGTGGGAAAAGAAGTCATTGTTAAGAGTTTAGTAATATCAAATAAAATTCATCAGATCATGGATGTAGAACATATTGCTTTGTAGCACAATAGCATTATGTTAATATCATTAATAATTCATGAAACGCATGAGCTGAACAATTTTGGGATGTTTTATCGAGAAATCATAGATGGTATGCTGAAATTGCAACTCCATATTTACACAGATGTTTTTATGTCAGATTTAGAGATGACAAGAACTGAATAACCGCTATGTTAATCATCAGGCATTGACAGTTAAATATGGCTGCCCATAATGTGTCAGATGACATAGATGTCATACAATAGCTTGAGAAAAAGCAAAAGAAATATTTCTTCCTCATATCAATTCAAGCTGGACATTCAACAACCAAATGCTTGATGGTTTTGCGTTGTGTTAGATTAAGACACAATCTACATATATTTTGTTCAATATTAATTCATCAACGTCTTGCTAACACTGTTCTGTAGTGCCACAGGTCGAAGCAGAATCTTAGATATTGATTTCTTAAATGTGCACTCGGATAATTATTTAGGTAGGGTTCCAATTGCTTAAATCTTTTTGGTAAGAAGTGATGATCTTTAAATAAAGTGTATTTTATACATTTCTCTCTCGTGCTAATCCAATCAGCCAATAGCATCTGGATTAGTGAGTAGCAATACTTCAGAAATGTCTGTGAGCTTCATGCACTCTTAAATCTTCCTTTGCCAAATGCACATTTTTACGTGTTTGGTGTTCAGTATGTAATTTGATATAGTATCCATCAAGCATTTGGATTTGGTGTTCAGCAAATACTTTCTATAGGCTAACAACAATTTCCAGATATATATGGTGTTTAAAGAGGCAATGCATAACTCATGGAGAATGACACATATGGATGTTGAAGTAGCCAGGTTTAAGACTGATCTCCAAAATTGTCCTTCCATGCGTGACCAAAATGCCTTTGAATTCCATGATCCAGTTTCGGCTGCATATACCAGAATTGGCACTACTTTCTGTCTATAGAATGTTATCAGTGGATTTAATGAAAATTTGCCATATTTGGCTTGCAGAATACGTGTTTGGGATATTGCCGTTTTGAGTTTGCGATATAGCTCTTGTCTATAAGGTAGATCTGATATATGGTTGCTAACAATGAATCCAAGATATTTAAATTTGTTAACCACTTGTATCATTTTATGTTGTAATTTCGTTTGTCGATGATCATTTTACATTTAGATTGATTAATTGTCAACATATTGGCATCTGTATATTTACTGAGTTGCCTTAGGAGAGCCTGGAGTCCCCTGGGAGTCTTCGCCAACAGCACAAGATCATCAGCATAGAACAACCAGGGGACGCCATGCCCTCCCAATTTAAGGGGATCAGAGATCACTTCTGTAAAGTGGTGCTGCATGCCAGCAATAAAAAAGTTAAAGGGGGCCAAGGCCAACAGGCATCCCTGTTTAAGGCCTCTGAGAGTAGCAATGGGTGATGTCAAATTCCCTTCTAAGGAAAGTCATATCTGTATATTGGTTTTATGATGAAATTGTTTGATCCAGTATATTAGATATGGAGAGCAAGTCACACTACACAGTTTTTCAAGCAGTAGCTCTCTAGAGATCGAATCGAATGCAGCTTTAAAATCAATAAATGGCATATAGAATGGCTGTTTTCTCTGACGCTCTTATAACTTAATGGCATGGAGCGTGTGTAGATACGCGGATGTGCCTACACCTGATGTAAAATCGGTCTGGTTGGGATCTTGATTATCGGTAGTCATTAGCCAGGCCAGGAAGTCTCTAAGTATAAGTTTGGCAAATAATTTGCCTGGGGCATCTAATAATGCATTAGGTCTATTATTCTGTGGAATACTCGGATCGCATTTCTTATATATCGGGATGATAATTGATTGCTTCCAGAATGGAGGAATTTGTCTACTCTGAATGGTTCTCGTGAAAATTGCTGCAAGAATTTTTACCCATGCTTGTGGATGGGTTCAAAGCTTGTAATTAGAAAGGCCATCTGGGCCGGGAGCTCTAGATGAGCTCAGTGTTTTGATGTAGACCATGATGTCATCGATGTCAAAGTGAATTTTAACAGGCCCATTCCAGGATAGGCCAGTACAATTATCTGGAAATGGCTTAGAATACAGGGTAATTTGTGCCCCTATCTGAAATTATCCAAAGGGGTTGTTTAATAGGCCCCAGATCAGAGCAGAGTTCTTGGATGCGAGGTCGGTGAGCATATGTTCAGTGTCTCTCTGATATACAGGCCTTCCTTGTTTTAATCCAGTTCTGGTACTGGCACTTAAGAGTTTTTAATTTAGGGGCCTTGAGTATGGTAGGTAATAATCGTAGGGCACGGCAGTCGGCTCAATAGGTAGATTTTCTTGCTGCTATGTCGTGGTCGTATGTATGGAGATGCGTGCTGGGCATCTTATTACCACTATGACTAGTGGTTCTAAAAATGTGCAAGGCTGCCACATAGGATACATCGATCATGTTCATGTCTGGGCATAAGAATTTTCACAGGGTAATGTCACGCTCACATGAATCTCCGCAGGAGCAATGGAGTCAGCCGATCCCAGCCCTGCTTTTCCACTCCACCCGCGGTAATGTGAAGTCTACCAGTAAAGAGAATAATGGGTTAGCGAGTGGTGTTAATGAGACCCTGTGAGCCCTCTTCCCCTCATTCCCTGTCATTCCCTGTGTGCTGGAATACTGTGGTTGAGTGGCTCACCTCTTAGTTTATGATGGTGGGCTCGCCGTCCTGCATCTGCAGGCGCGCTATGGTTCAGAACCGATGGCCGGTGATCTGGCTTGGTGCAGGTTTTGCTTGCTGTTACGGTTGCACTGCGGTGAAAAGCAGTGCTGTTTGGTTGCGGAGAAGTGTCCGCTGTAGAAAGAATGTGATGGTTTGGAGGAATTCTGTGGTTCTCCTGATAAATGTCCCCAGAGCCAGTTACCTCAATGGATCCTCTGGGCTGCAATAGACAGATGAACACAATTGGATCACTAAATTTGGATTCAGGTAGTTACGGTATCCCTGCGGTCCCCCAGTTGCCTCACTGGGTTAGGGCACGTGGATAATTCAGGTACTTGCTTTCATTGACTTGGCCCAAGCCTTTGATGGAGTGGACAGAGAAAGGTTGTGGCAAAAAATGGAAAAGAAAGGATGCCCAAAAAATGTAATTGATGCAATAACTGCATTTTACTCTGATAACTCGGTACAAGTCAGGCTTGATTAGAAAGGGAATATTACTGCACCTATCCAAACCACGTGTGGAGTCAAGCAGGGTTGTCCCTTGGGACCAACGCTTTTTAACTTTTACATATCAGATGTGGCGAGGTGATGAGCAATGTGAAGTCTTTTCCACCCAAAATCAATGAAGAACACATTAATTTGATCCTATATGCCGATGATATTGCTATTATGGATCTAACACCAATTGGACTTCAGAGAAAGATCAACGCCCTAAAAATCTACATTGAAACAAACAAACTGAAAATCAATGTAGCTAAAACAGAGATCCTGGTGTTGAAGAACTTACAAGGCACCCACAATCAAAATACAAGTGGTAAGTTTCAATGCAAGTTGGGCAACAATGTCATCAAAATGGTTTCTGAAGCAAAATATTTGAGCGTAACAATAAGCGCTAGCATCTTTGATGAACCGATGGTGAAAAGCTGGTCTCCAAATGTAATCAATTAGCCGCCCAAGCACCTAAACTCAACATGAACTATGGAAAGTTCTCTGTTGTCCCTGTTCTTCGCTTCTACCGAAACAAAATGATACCTGCTTTGACATATGGAGCTGAGACTCTCTTTGGAATTGATGGTGAGTTTTGGGCAAGATGCGAACACGTAATTTGGAGAAGAATCCTCAAACTTCCTAAAGGCTTTCCAACGGCCTGCATGAGGTATGAACTTAGCCTATCATCGATGCAGGTGATTGCCATATGGGATGCACTAAACCTCTATAGAATCTCCTCATGAATTGGAAAGAAGTCTGCAAAACCATCCTAAAACAAGTGAACACTGATACGCAAACCTTAGTGCAGAATCCAAATGCTGTCAAAACAAAACTGTTGACACTTGATTGGATAGAAACACAAGATAAGAGAACGCAACATAAAAGAATGAAAAATACCCCATATGAAACTAAGAAATTAAACGAACTGCCAAAATACTTAGCTCAATTTCCATGTAGAAGGAAGAGAAGAATCTTTATGCTCTTCAGGTTAAATGAATGGGAAACCATGGAGACTGCCTATCAAAGAAGCAGTAAGAAAGAAGAAGATGGATTAAGCCGACTCTGTAACATCGGTGAAGACTCCCTGAAGCACCTGGTGCTAACTTGTCCGAGTCTAAGAGATGAAAGCACGAGCTGCCTGGGCCGAGAGCATGGAAAATACTCTACCTATACCGATGAAGAATGGTGGAATGCTATTCACATAGGGGAAAGTAAAAAATTAACTTTTGCATTGATCGTGTTTTTAGAAATGATAGAAAGACAATTGAAAGCAAAAAGTGACTTATCAAGTTAAAGACCAATAGCACTTCATGAGAAGGAAAAGATAAAAAAAAATATGTAGAGTTGTGGAAGAATTCATGCTCTTGAAAAATTGCAGAATTCTGTAAATCTTTTAAAAGTTTGTAATAAACTAAAAAAAAAAAATAATAAAAAATAAATAAAAATAAAAAGGTCTACGGTATTGCAACTTAACGATGCGCTCCAAGTTCTAACCTGTTTTCGCTGTTTTTGTCTGTTGCAGGATTTCGGAGAGTTGCTGTGGAGACAGATGCCTGAAAGTGGCTGAAGAGAAGGCGAAGTGGGAGCGACTTGCCGGTCCACGAGTCAAAGTGAGAGCTGCGGGAGTCTCGGAGAGTCGTGTTCCGCTAGCGGCCGCTGGAGAGGTAAGTGTAAACAGCTGGATTTTAGCAGCAGAACTAACGTCTTCTTTCCTTCTTCTTTCAGCCGCAAGAGTTTGCAGAGCAGAGGAGTGGCTTGCCAGCCCGCGAGTACTGCGAAAATGCTGAAGAAAACTCGGGAGTCAGGAACAGGTAAGCGTGTGCATGAAGCTTACAGAATGCACACGAAGCATGGTTTGTTCATTGGGCTTGGCTTTTATAGACAGCCACGCCCGGAGACTAGAGCATGCAACATAGTTCGGAACTGGCACATAAGGAACCATTTTGGTGGAAACAGGAAGTCTCATGTTATTCTATGGGCGTGGGAATTCCTACAGGTGAAATGGATGTTGACCTATTTCTTGCTCGCCAGGCTCTCACCCACATTGTTCCTGCCTGTTTTTCCCCCTCTGCCATCATGAATTAAGGACGGAGGTGAGTTGATCATAGTAATCAGGCCAGTACCCATGACAGGTAAGACAAGATTATGCATGTATTTGTATTTGTTTATTTATAGAGCGCACCAAGCCCAAAGGTATCTGGGCACCTATGTTGAGATTATTTAATACATAGGGAGTCCATTTGAACCTATTTCTGACCTGTAAGATCATAAAGTCATGTGCAGAGGATTTTCTTAGTTGAGTCTTTGGACCATGCTATTGCCGGGTCAGTGAAAGTATATCATGATCAATGATAGTTTAGGACAATATTCAGAAATCATCAACAAGGGCAAATCATTTCTTGTTGACGTGTATATAGTCAATTAAGGCCAGCTGAGAGGCTCTGTGCCAGGTGTTGGCAGGAGGGACATCCCCTGCTATGCATCTGTTAAGCCTGCACAGTTGACGCTCTTTTATAAGGGAATTCCAGTTAATGGCTGTAGGAGTGAGAGCTGAGGATGAGTTTTCGATACACCTAATGTTGAGATCTCTGGCCAAAAGTATGTGTTCAATGGATGAATCTAGGGATATTAGATCCAGCAGATTTTGCAGATCATTTAAAAAGCTGATGTCCTGAATACCAGTGTGGTTCCAGTACGTGTTAATCATGGCAACAGAAAGGGAAGGTGACTTAATTCTGACCAGTTGTGTAAACATCTTGTGCGCTGCCCACCGAAGGATAGAAAGATTCGATGTGGATTTAACAGCCACCAATAAGCCCGCCACAGGGTGGCCTCTAGTTGGAGGTTTTGCTGGATTTAGGGCTATTTGGTGGTGATCCCACACTGGGGGGATGATTAGCCAGACTTCCTGCAAGGCTACAATGTCAACGTTTAGAAGAGGATTGTCTTTCTTACCAATAAAATGTTTATAACCTTTCATGTTCCATGATGCAAATAGGACAGGACAATAGTTAATTCTTGTGTGTAAGAAACCCTATCTCATCTTGATTTTGAAATTGGCGGTGTGCATAAAATGTGCCTTGAGGACATATGATTGAAATTGGCATTCTATCTAATTCAAAAATTGATTTTGATTCAAGAACTGTAGAATATAGCTCTTGCACCGAATGATCTACTGATCGTTATTTGGACAAAAGAAAACCAAGTTGTCAGTCAAACGGTTGTGAGTGAGTTTACCATAGCTTGTTCATGGCTATACCGGATGTCATCCAGAGCGTTACGATGGATGCATCGTGATCATGAATAAAGTCTACCATTTCGATGTCACTTCCAGCATGAGTATGTCAGCTAATATGTTCAAAACACTGGTTTGATTGAGATAATAAGTCAGAAAAGGATGATTCCTGCACTGTAACGTGAGGCGATGAAGATTACTAATGCTGTTATCTGTATAAAGTTTCTGATGAGAGCCTTTATTAATGGAGTGTGAGAGGATTTGAGACTGTATCTTCGGTTTCATGAGAGCAAGTTGTGTCTCAGATTTGTCATTAGTGCATATTGTTTTGTTGTTCATGTTAGTTGTTGAATGTGCAAAATATTGTTGTATGTTTGTTGCTATCTGATTGCGTCTTTGTTCTAGGGTCACAAAAGTGTCTTTGGCGCAGTCAGATGCAGGATCCATTGCTTTTATTTGAGAGTGTTGAGCATTCACAACATCAGATGAAGAATGTGTTTTTTCGATTCAGACATATTTGTGGAGAGCGGCTTGGTGTTATCATGTTACTCATTTCTACTAGAGCTTCCAAAGGTTCATATTGTAGCTGTTTCAAAGAGGCAGCCTAAGTGTTTAATTTTGTAGTGCTCTGGGAGGAAAATTTAGCGCAGCACTTGCTAAAGCCAACCTGTTTTTAGTTTTTGTACAAATGAACATGAACTATTTGGTCTCTGTACCTGGGACGAATTTATATTTTCGGATTTCTTGATTAGAGGGTTTTTATTTCTGCAAGCTCTTTGCTCTTTTATCCAATTTTTGAAACACATACATTATTGCAGATTTTACAGGTACAGGGCTTGTATCATTATGTGTTTGCAAGGCTATATCCATTTTGTTGGGGTTACAAGGTTGCAAAGGTTGAGATTGCAGATTCTTTAATTTTGTCTTTTTCTTTTTGCTGCACGGTTTGTTTGGGTCACACAAGGATTCAGACTCATTCGTAGCTAAAATTTCTGCAGAACTTCAAGATTCTTGATTGACAAATGGCACATTTGATGGACTTTGATGACTTACTAGTTGTATGGCTGTTATCAGAGCTGAGTGTTCTGAGGATGTATTTTGTTCTTCTTGGATAAGAAAAGGTGTTTTCTTGTGGCTTATTTTGAGTAGTGAATAAAGTAAATCTGTCTGTGTGTGCAGTTTGCAATCTAGCGCTTTGTACAGTTTAGTGAGGGAGAATAAGGCTATGTTCATCGTCTGCAAGGCCGCCTCAACTCCAATCGTGATCGCAGGAGAGTTATCTTCACTGAATACTAGAGGAGTGAGACCTTTGCATCTAGGGGTTGGATTTGTGAAGGATATTGAAAGAATTGACTGATCATGTGCGGTCGGCGAGAACATCGCAGGGGATTGCGATACTTTTCTTAAGCTGTTGTTGCTGAACCCAGACGTGTCAGTCATGTTATCTTGTTGTATGTCTACAGGAATATTTTCATCAATATCGATGGGACAATGTTCATGTGTATTTCCACAAGAAGTTACCACAAATTTAGTGGTGTTTGAGGCCATGTTAATGGTCTTTAGCAAAGGGCGCATTGCCACTGGCTCCTTGTTTTGTTTTAATGTAGGAGCGTTAAGAAGTGTCACCAAATGTCGGAAAGGCAAAGCTGGCATCCACTAGGGAGTCGGCAGGCAAACACAGGTTTATAATCACTTCAGCACCTTCAAGCGGTGAGGTGGGTATAACCACTGTGTATATTTCATTTGAGTCACTCCTATTTCCAACAGAACAACATTTTCCAATATCCAAGATAATGGAAACATCTCATATGCACCCCGCTGCCTTTGGAGTCTGGGTTGAGTTTGTTAGCCGTGATGTTGTTTTAGGTGTCTTCAGCTCTGTTGCAAAGTGGCTATGAATCTCGTTTACAGGGGGCACGCAAATATGGGCAGCTACTAGTTGTGAAGGCTGCTGGGAAGGGGGTGTGGCTGATCGTAAGTAATACAGTGAAGTAAGGAATCCAATGCCTGATAATGGAAAAGGCAGCAGGACTGGACAGCAAGACAGTACACTTGGCAAATGCACTTGGCAAATGCGTGCGTGCAAATGTGCGCGGCTCCTAGTTTTGAAGAATGCTGGGAAGAGGGCGTGGCTGATCGTAATACAGTGAAGTAAGTAATACAACTCCGGATAATGGTAAAGGCAGCAGGTCTGGACAGCAAGACAGTACACTTGGCAAATGCACTTGCTAAATGTGCGCCAACCTCTTTATGGACTACAGACCCCTATGATGTAGGCCTATTGAGGGGGGTGAGAGAAGTTAAGATTAAGTTGAAACCAGGAGCAATTTCACCTCGAGCAAGACAATACACAATGTCTCCAGATGTGGATGAGGGTATTTTTAAGACTATATCAGCCATGACGGAAAAAGGTATCTTGGTGACATAAAAGTAACCGTGTAACATGATTGTGTACCTTGTGACAAAATCAATGGGGGGGTTCATGAGATTAATTCAGGGTATGAGGCCAATTAACCAAATTGGAGAGGCAGAGTTTCCTTTAGTTCCGAATCCTGCAACGATTTTATGTAGTATCCCTACAGAGGCATGCTATTTCACGGTGATTGACTTGAAAAATGTGTTTTTCTCAATCCCGTTGCATAAGGACTCCCAAAACCTTATGTTGTTCACATTTTGTCAGACTTAGCTGAAGAGCCCCAAGGGTATTGTGAATCTCCATCGATCTTTAGAGGGTAATTCATAGAATCTCGCAGAAAAGTGTCGCAAGCGGCTGGAGCAGAGTGTCCGCGTGCGATTGACTGCGCCAGGCACGTGCGCTAAAACCGATTTCCGCGCACAGCGTATTCATGGATTTTAGGCTTCCAAACCAACCATGGCGCAGAGAATCGCAGCGACCCTGCAGCAGCGGCAGTAACGCCCCCAAGAATGTCCTCGCGCAAGGAAAAGCCATCAAAATCGCTAAATCATCGCACAGGGCTGCGCTAACCCTGGACCAGTTCACCGGGCTGGCAAACAGCAAACGCCAAGCGGGGAACGTGTATTGCAGGGGTGCGTGGGAAGTTCCACACGCGACTGGCCCCGTGCGAGCAGGGTACGTGTATTACATGGGTGCGCGGGAAGTTCCACACGCGATTCCATCAGGGTACGTGTATTTCAGGGGTGCGCGGGAAGCTACACACGGGAATGGGCCAGTGCGAGGAGGGTACGTGTATTCCATGGGTGCGCGGGAAGTTCCACACGCGATTTCATCAGGGTACGTGTATTTCAGGGGTGCGCGGGAAGTTCCACACGTGATTGGCCCAGTGCGAGCAGGGTACGTGTATTTCAGGGTGCGCGGGAAGTTCCACACGCGATAGTCCCAGTGCGAGCAGGGTACGTGTATTTCAGGGGTGCGCGGGAAGTTCCACACGCGATTGTCCCAGTGCGAGCAGGGTACGTGTATTTCAGGGGTGCGCGGGAAGTTGCACACGCGATTTCAGCAGGGAATGTGTATTTCAGGGGTTCTGGGGAGTACTACACGTGAATTGGCCGTGTGGGTCCTCCCAGGTGTACGCTCCACAACCTCCACGGCCCCTGCAGGCAGCCCACACCACTGGGGACTACCCTGCACCCCTGCTCATGTCCCGCAGGCAGCCCATCCACCATGGGCATGCCCCCCAGCCAACCCTCATGTCACCTTGCACTACTGATCAACAATGCATGTCTCCCACCACCCCCACCCCCCAGCAGTGCAGGGGCAGCCTCCACCAGGCCCCCACTCATGTCTCCCACCACCCCCACCCCCCAGCCACCAGGGGCAGCCTCCAGCAGGCCCCCACTCATGTCCCCCTGCACCCCAACCCCCCAGCATCCAGGGGCAGCCTCCACCAGGCCCCCACTCATGTCTCCCACCACCCCCACCCCCCTGCCACCATGGCCACCCTCCACCAGGCCCCCACTCATGTCCCCCTGCACCCCCACCCCCCAGCATCCAGGGTCACCCTCCACCAGGCCCCCACTCATGTCTCCCACCACCCCCACCCCCCTGCCACCATGGGCAGCCCCCACCAGGCCCCCACTCATGTCTCCCACCACCCCCACCCCCCAGCAGTGCAGGGGCAGCCTCCAGCAGGCCCCCACTCATGTCTCCCACCACCCCCACCCCCCAGCCACCAGGGGCAGCCTCCAGCAGGCCCCCACTCATGTCTCCCACCACCCCCACCCCCAGCCACCATGGCCACCCTCCACCAGGCCCCCACTCATGTCTCCCACCACCCCCACCCCCCAGCCACCAGGGACAGCCTCCACCAGGCCCCCACTCATGTCTCCCACCACCCCCACCCCCCAGCCACCATGGCCACCCTCCACCAGGCCCTCACTCATGTCTCCCACCACCCCCACCCCCCAGCCACCAGGGGCAGCCTCCAGAAGGCCCCCACTCATGTCCCCCTGCACTCCCACCACCCAGCATCCAGGGGCAGCCTCCACCAGGCCCCCACTCATGTCTCCCACCACCCCCACCCCCTTCCACCATGGCCACCCTCCACCAGGCCCCCACTCATGTCCCCCTGCACCCCCACCCCCCAGCATCCAGGGTCACCCTCCACCAGGCCCCCACTCATGTCTCCCACCACCCCCACCCCCCAGCATCCAGGGTCACCCTCCACCAGGCCCCCACTCATGTCTCCCACCACCCCCACCCCCCAGCCACCAGGGGCAGCCTCCACCAGGCCCCCACCCATGTCTCCCACCACCCCCACCCCCCAGCAGTGCAGGGGCAGCCTCCACCAGGCCCCCACTCATGTCTCCCACCACCCCCACCCCCCAGCAGTGCAGGGGCAGCCTCCACCAGGCCCTCACTCATGTCTCCCACCACCCCCACCCCCCTGCCACCATGGCCACCCTCCACCATGCCCCCACTCATGTCCCCCTGCACCCCACCCCCCAGCATCCAGGGTCACCCTCCACCAGGCCCCCACTCATGTCTCCCACCACCCCCACCCCCCAGCCACCAGGGACAGCCTCCACCAGGCCCCCACTCATGTCTCCCACCACCCCCACCCCCCAGCCACCATGGCCACCCTCCACCAGGCCCTCACTCATGTCTCCCACCACCCCCACCCCCCAGCCACCAGGGGCAGCCTCCAGAAGGCCCCCACTCATGTCCCCCTGCACTCCCACCACCCAGCATCCAGGGGCAGCCTCCACCAGGCCCCCACTCATGTCTCCCACCACCCCCACCCCCTTCCACCATGGCCACCCTCCACCAGGCCCCCACTCATGTCCCCCTGCACCCCCACCCCCCAGCATCCAGGGTCACCCTCCACCAGGCCCCCACTCATGTCTCCCACCACCCCCACCCCCCTGCCACCATGGGCAGCCTCCACCAGGCCCCCACTCATGTCTCCCACCACCCCCACCCCCCAGCCACCAGGGGCAGCCTCCACCAGGCCCCCACCCATGTCTCCCACCACCCCCACCCCCCAGCAGTGCAGGGGCAGCCTCCACCAGGCCCCCACTCATGTCTCCCACCACCCCCACCCCCCAGCAGTGCAGGGGCAGCCTCCACCAGGCCCTCACTCATGTCTCCCACCACCCCCACCCCCCTGCCACCATGGCCACCCTCCACCATGCCCCCACTCATGTCCCCCTGCACCCCACCCCCCAGCATCCAGGGTCACCCTCCACCAGGCCCCCACTCATGTCTCCCACCACCCCCACCCCCCAGCCACCAGGGGCAGCCTCAACCAGGCCCCCACCCATGTCTCCCACCACCCCCACCCCTCAGCAGTGCAGGGGCAGCCTCCACCAGGCCCCCACTCATGTCTCCCACCACCCCCACCCCCCAGCCACCAGGGGCAGCCTCCAGCAGGCCCCCACCCATGTCTCCCACCACCCCCACCCCCCAGCAGTGCAGGGGCAGCCTCCACCAGGCCCCCACTCATGTCTCCCACCACCCCCACCCCCCAGCCACCAGGGGCAGCCTCAACCAGGCCCCCACCCATGTCTCCCACCACCCCCACCCCTCAGCAGTGCAGGGGCAGCCTCCACCAGGCCCCCACTCATGTCTCCCACCACCCCCACCCCCCAGCCACCAGGGGCAGCCTCCAGCAGGCCCCCACTCATGTCCCCCTGCACCCCCACCCCCCAGCATCCAGGGGCAGCCTCCACCAGGCCCCCACTCATGTCTCCCACCACCCCCACCCCCCAGCAGTGCAGGGGCAGCCTCCACTAGGCCCCGCCTCATGTCTCCCACCACCCCCACCCCCCAGCCACCAGGGGCAGCCTCCAGCAGGCCCCCACTCATGTCCCCCTGCACCCACACCCCCCAACATCCAGGTGCTGCCTCCACCACGCCCCCACTCATGTCTCCCACCACCCCCACCCCCCTGCCACCATGGCCACCCTCCACCAGGCCCCCACTCATGTCCCCCTGCACCCCCACCCCCAGCATCCAGGGTCACCCTCCACCAGGCCCCCACTCATGTCTCCCACCACCCCCACCCCCCTGCCACCATGGGCAGCCCCCACCAGGCCCCCACTCATGTCTCCCACCACCCCCACCCCCCAGCAGTGCAGGGGCAGCCTCCAGCAGGCCCCCACTCATGTCTCCCACCACCCCGACCCCCCAGCCACCATGGCCACCCTCCACCAGGCCCCCACTCATGTCTCCCACCACCCCCAGCCACCAGGGGCAGCCTCCACCAGGCCCCCACTCATGTCTCCCACCACCCCCACCCCCAGCCACCATGGCCACCCTCAACCAGGCCCCCACTCATGTCTCCCACCACCCCCACCCCCCAGCCACCAGGGGCAGCCTCCAGCAGGCCCCCACTCATGTCCCCCTGCACCCCCACCCCCCAGCATCCAGGGGCAGCCTCCACCAGGCCCCCACTCATGTCTCCCACCACCCCCACCCCCCTGCCACCATGGCCACCCTCCACCAGGCCCCCACTCATGTCCCCCTGCACCCCCACCCCCCAGCATCCAGGGTCACCCTCCACCAGGCCCCCACTCATGTCTCCCACCACCCCCACCCCCCTGCCACCATGGGCAGCCTCCACCAGGCCCCCACTCATGTCTCCCACCACCCCCACCCCCCAGCCACCATGGGCAGCCTCCACCAGGCCCCCACCCATGTCTCCCACCACCCCCACCCCCCAGCAGTGCAGGGGCAGCCTCCACCAGGCCCCCACTCATGTCTCCCACCACCCCTACCCCCCAGCAGTGCAGGGGCAGCCTCCACCAGGCCCCCACTCATGTCTCCCACCACCCCCACCCCCCTGCCACCATGGCCACCCTCCACCAGGCCCCCACTCATGTCCCCCTGCACCCCCACCCCCCAGCATCCAGGGTCACCCTCCAACAGGCCCCCACTCATGTCTCCCACCATCCCCACCCCCCAGCCACCATGGGCAGCCTCCACCAGGCCCCCACCCATGTCTCCCACCACCCCCACCCCCCAGCAGTGCAGGGGCAGCCTCCACCAGGCCCCCACTCATGTCTCCCACCACCCCCACCCCCCAGCAGTGCAGGGGCAGCCTCCACCAGGCCTCCACTCATGTCTCCCACCACCCCCACCCCCCAGCCACCAGGGGCAGCCTCCAGCAGGCCCCCACTCATGTCCCCCTGCACCCCCTCCCCCCAGCATCCAGGGGCAGCCTCCACCAGGCCCCCACTCATGTCTCCCACCACCCCCACCCCCCAGCAGTGCAGGGGCAGCCTCCACCAGGCCCCCACTCATGTCTCCCACCACCCCCACCCCCCAGCCACCAGGGGCAGCCTCCAGCAGGCCCCCACTCATGTCCCCCTGCACCCCCACCCCCCAGCATCCAGGGGCAGCCTCCACCAGGCCCCCACTCATGTCTCCCACCACCCCCACCCCCCTGCCACCATGGCCACCCTCCACCAGGCCCCCACTCATGTCCCCCTGCACCCCCACCCCCCAGCATCCAGGGTCACCCTCCAACAGGCCCCCACTCATGTCTCCCACCATCCCCACCCCCCAGCCACCATGGGCAGCCTCCACCAGGCCCCCACCCATGTCTCCCACCACCCCCACCCCCCAGCAGTGCAGGGGCAGCCTCCACCAGGCCCCCACTCATGTCTCCCACCACCCCTACCCCCCAGCAGTGCAGGGGCAGCCTCCACCAGGCCCCCACTCATGTCTCCCACCACCCCCACCCCCCTGCCACCATGGCCACCCTCCACCAGGCCCCCACTCATGTCCCCCTGCACCCCCACCCCCCAGCATCCAGGGTCACCCTCCAACAGGCCCCCACTCATGTCTCCCACCATCCCCACCCCCCAGCCACCATGGGCAGCCTCCACCAGGCCCCCACCCATGTCTCCCACCACCCCCACCCCCCAGCAGTGCAGGGGCAGCCTCCACCAGGCCCCCACTCATGTCTCCCACCACCCCCACCCCCCAGCAGTGCAGGGGCAGCCTCCACCAGGCCCCCACTCATGTCTCCCACCATCCCCACCCCCCAGCCACCATGGGCAGCCTCCACCAGGCCCCCACCCATGTCTCCCACCACCCCCACCCCCCAGCAGTGCAGGGGCAGCCTCCACCAGGCCCCCACTCATGTCTCCCACCACCCCCACCCCCCAGCAGTGCAGGGGCAGCCTCCACCAGGCCTCCACTCATGTCTCCCACCACCCCCACCCCCCAGCCACCAGGGGCAGCCTCCAGCAGGCCCCCACTCATGTCCCCCTGCACCCCCTCCCCCCAGCATCCAGGGGCAGCCTCCACCAGGCCCCCACTCATGTCTCCCACCACCCCCACCCCCCTGCTACCATGGCCACCCTCCACCAGGCCCCCACTCATGTCCCCCTGCACCCCCACCCCCCTGCATCCAGGGTCACCCTCCACCAGGCCTCCACTCATGTCTCCCACCACCCCCACCCCCCTGTCACCATGGCCACCCTCCACCAGGCCCCCACTCATGTCTCCCACCACCCCCACCCCCCAGCCACCAGGGGCAGCCTCCACCAGGCCCCCACTCATGTCTACCACCACCCCCACCACCCTGCCACCATGGCCACCCTCCACCAGGCCCCCACTCATGTCCCCCTGCACCCCCACCCCCCTGCCACCATGGCCACCCTCCACCAGGCCCCCACTCATGTCCCCCTGCACCCCCACCCCCCAGCATCCAGGGTCACCCTCCACCAGGCCCCCACTCATGTCTCCCACCACCCCCACCCCCCTGCCACCATGGCCACCCTCCACCAGGCCCCCACTCATGCCCCCCTGCACCACCACCCCCCAGCATCCAGGGTCACCCTCCACCAGTCCCCCACTCATGTCTCCCACCACCCCCACCCCCCAGCCACCATGGCCACCCTCCACCAGGCCCCCACTCATGTCTCCCACCACCCCCACCCCCCAGCCACCAGGGGCAGCCCTCACCAGGCCCCCACTCATGTCTACCACCACCCCCACCACCCTGCCACCATGGCCACCCTCCACCAGGCCCCCACTCATGTCCCCCTGCACCCCCACCCCCCTGCCACCATGGCCACCCTCCACCAGGCCCCCACTCATGTCCCCCTGCACCCCCACCCCCCAGCATCCAGGGTCACCCTCCAGCAGGCCCCCACTCATGTCTCCCACCACCCCCAACCCCCAGCCACCAGGGGCAGCCTGCAGCAGGCCCCCACTCATGTCTCCCACCACCCCCACCCCCCAGCCACCAGGGGCAGCCTCCACCAGGCCCCCACCCATGTCTCCCACCACCCCCACCCCCCAGCAGTGCATGGACACCCTCCACCAGGCCCCCACCCATGTCTCCCACCACCCCCACCCCCCAGCCACCAGGGGCACCCTCCACCAGGCCCCCACTCATGTCTACCACCACCCCCACCCCCCAGCAGTGCAGGGGCAGCCTCCACCAGGCCCCCACTCATGTCTCCCACCACCCCCACCCCCCAGCCACCAGGGGCAGCCTCCACCAGGCCCCCACCCATGTCTCCCACCACCCCTACCCCCCAGCAGTGCAGGGGCAGCCTCCACCAGGCCCCCACCCATGTCTCCCACCACCCCCACCACCCAGCAGTGCAGGGGCAGCCTCCACCAGGCCCCCACCCATGTCTCCCACCACCCCCACCCCCCAGCAGTGCAGGGGCAGCCTCCACCAGGTCCTCACAATCCCCAATCATGTGCGTAATGGTCAGCCTCCACAGCCAAAAAGCCCTACCAAGTAACCCATTCACCCACATGGAAATGGAAATCACATGTTACACCCCCAATGTACATGAAGCTAATGAACCCATGTCCGTCACACACAATGGTTGCAATTGAATGGGAAAACACCCAACATGACATGCATGAAACCAATGAGATGATACCACACAGTGAAGTGAAAACAAAATTGTATTGAAAAAAATAAAGAATGCTAAAGAAAGGAAACAAACTACAATGGGAATGAGAAAAAATAAGCTGCATGTCCGTATTAAAAAAAAAAACTGCAAATCAGAATCCAAAAAAAAGTCGTCCAAAGTCAAATGTAAAAAAATCACTATGCAATAAAGAACTATGTAAAAAACTACCAAGGGTCCATGAGCCCAACTGAACAAAGGAAACCTACTAAAAAACCTAACTAAAATCAACTATATACAAAAAGTGGAGCAGTGTCCGTCGAGTCCAAATCATAATAAGAAACAAAGGAAACCTAAAACTAAAGAACTATATACAAAGGCGGCGGGCAAGTCCAGCGGCTCACTCCGTGGTGTCCCGGGCCAGGGCATCATCGAACTCCTGTTCGATGTCCCGGAGGCGGTCCAGTTCCATGGCCCCGAGGGTCCGCAGGGACGACGCTGTGTCCTCCTCCAACCCCCTGCGGATTGCCTCGAGGCACTCGGCCCGCCTCAGGGCCCTCCGCATGGAGTTCTCCGCCCTGACCATTGTGAGCCGCGCCTCTTCCGCCCGCCGCCACTCCGCACCTATGGCGTGGCCCAACCGCTGCCACACGGAAGACACTCTCTGTCCTGGGTCCCCCTGCCCTCCGGCCGATGCATGCCACTCCGATGTCGAAAGCCCTGAGCCTTCATGTCTCCCACCATGTTGCTGCTGCTGCTGCTCTCCCTCTGCCCGTGCACTGCCTCCTGCTGCCTGCACATCCTCCGCCGGCCGGGGTGCAGTTGTTGATGTGGCCACCCCTGCTGGACCTCCGACTCCCAACTGTGGCAGGGATGCCTCCTCCACCAACCTGGCCGCACCGTCAGAGGCAGCTCCACAGGGCACCCAGGTGACTGATGGGTGGGATGATGGCACAGAGGACGACTGGCGCGTAGGGGGTCCAGTTGAGGAGGGGGTCGGAGCAAGCCCCATCAGACAGCGGAATCCGGCCTGGGTGACCTGTCCCAGCAGGCTGACGTGGTCAACGAGCCATTCGAGATGACGTGCAGTCTCTCCATGAAAAGACTGCAGGTCACCTCGCATGGCCCGTTGACGCAACGCCACACCAGCCAGGACAGGCTCAACCCGGACCTGGATGGCCAGGTCCGCAGGCAGAGGAAGGCCAGTTGACGTCAGCTCATCCCCTGCCTGAAAACGGGTCTGGACGTAGGCATCCCTGCTGGTGCAAGATGATGCAGGGACAGGATCGGGGACAGGATTGCACACAGGCACCTCCGCGGCGGCCTGTGCTGCCTCCTGTCCCTGGTCCTGCACTGCACCACTAGCACCAGTGGGATCCCCACCTCCAGACCCCATCTCTGGTGCTTGCACAGCCTCCTCCTCCACCAAACCCCCCACCAACCTGGATGACTCCGTGCCATCTTCCCCTGTTGGGCCCTGTGGGGTCCCAGCTGCCCCTTCTGCTGCTGAGGAGTCCAACTGCAACCTCCGCCTCTTGGACCTCCCCCCGGCAGCTGCGGCCTGGGACGCGGCACCGGACTCCTCACCACCCGACGAGATGACAACACGGGAGGGGAGCCGGGCCTTGTGTCTCCGGCTGGCGGTCGGATCCCCGCCGCTGTGCTCCACAGCACCTTCTCCGCCCTCTTCATCAGTTGACGCTGCAGACAGGGAGAAACAAAACACAGGCATCAGGGAACTGTACAATGGACACATACACACATGACAGTTGCACATGAGTGGCATTGGCAAACCTCAGACATGGCATCACAATCCCCAACACACATGTCATTGCAACTCGCACACATGAGCCATACCACAGCCATATCGCAACTGCCACCACCATCCCTACACAAACAACAGCATCAGCAGCCAAAGGCGAGCCAGACATCACATGCAACACAGGAAGTGCACCACACATGTACACACACCACCACACTTGCATGCATGTCTACACCTCTGCCAAGTGTCGCACTGTTCAGACGGGCATCCATGTCACATCTGCCAATCAGGATTCCACATACCGCTGTCACATGCATCCATGTTGCATCACTGTTGCACCCTTGTCAAATACACACACATGCACATGTACACAGTGCTCATACATGCAGCCGAAAAAAACATACATGCCTGACATCACGGACATGTCTACTTACATACACATTCATCCAAACATGTGTGCACGCACAACTGCATTTGCCATGCAAGCCCACACACACAAGCACAATCCATGACTCACACATTACAGCCCTTGCATGTGTCAGCCCCACGGCCCTGTACACCCCCACCCATACTCGACCCCATACAAACAGATGTGCAACCTGCACACTACTGAATAATCACCACACGCACTGCTCACAATCAGGATGCATGTACACTCACCGCTCGACTCCAGACGGGTCTGCTTCTCTAGGACCTGGACGTGGAGCGCTGGGGATATGCATTCCAGGACCCCCATCTGTTCTTCCGACAAGTGGCCCCGGCGCCCCTTGGCATCCGCTGCCTTCAAGAGGCGCCGGGCCTTGTTCAGGGTCCTGGACCTGAAGTCCTCCCAGCGCTTCCTGACATGTTGTAAGTCCCGGACTGCCACCCCCTCCGCGTTGATGGCAGTCACGATGTCAGTCCAGATCCGAGTCCGTCCTTCCTTGTCGGCGCGGGAACTTCCGAAGAGGGCATCATACTGCCCCAGGACTTGCTCCACCAGGACACCAACTTCGCTGGCACTGAAGCTGGTGCCCCTCTGCCTCTCTGGCCGGGGGTTGTCAGTGGTCCCAGATGGTGTTTGCCCCGACATGACAACCCCAGAGGCAGGAGTGGGTGGGCAACTGGGTCCTGGGGCTGGGCTGTGGAGCGATGGAATTCCAGTCGGGAGTCTTCGGTTCCAGCAGGGGTGGTCACAGCAACAGCACCCCTGGCTGATGTGCAGGCAGAAAATGGCAGTGCACGTGGGCAGCAGGCAGTCAGGCAGCAGCAGATGGCAGGTGGGAGCGTGCTTGGGGCTCTGGGGGGCAGTAGTTCGGCCTTCTGGGCAGGAGCGTGGTCTTCCGTGTGCTTACGCGTGGCCAGCTTGGTACGGAGTGATTTGGCACGTGAAAATCCTGCACGTCAGCGTGAAAATCGAGGAAAGGCCCTTAGCGCGTAAGCGCGTCAGCACGCATACGTGAATCTATTGACCAAAGGCCCTCAGCGCGTAAGCGCGTCTGTGACGTGACCCGCACAGGTGTTTCCCACACAGCACGTGATGACAGAGCACACGTGGAAAGACTGCACGTCAGAGTGTCATCGCGTGTGATTGGTGGAAATGGCCCTACACGCAGAAGTGACAAAGCGTGTAATTGGTGGAAATGGCCCTACACGCATAAGTGACAAAGCGTGTAATTGGTGGAAATGGCCCTACACGCATAAGTGACAAAGCGTGTAATTGGTGGAAATGGCCCTACACGCATAAGTGACAAAGCGTGTAATTGGTGGAAATGGCCCTAGGGCGTACACGCCACGTAAGTGACGCTCGACTTGTGGGCCTGTATAAAAGGTACGCGTAGAACACCATTTCCTTGTACGTGCTTTTCGTGGAGAGCGAGTGGGTGAATTCTGTACTTCTTGTCGTTTCACACGCGATTTACTTCACGGCGTTTCAAGTTCGTATTCCCTGTTACCTCTGACAGCTTTTTATCTTTTTTCTCTTTTACTGGTTTACCTGGGCCTGTTCCCTCAAACAGTGTTCCCTTCTACTGTTGTCCTGTCTCCTCAGACCGCGTACAAATCTTCTTTTGGCGGGGGTGTTGCCAACCAAACGCGCTCCTTTTTCACACTCTTTGACCTGGCAGACGGTGAGTCACACACGTATCGAACATCTGTGCTTGCCCCGTGTGTAGCCTACCCCTTCAGAGGTCATTCTAGGCTGTGTGTGACACGCATACATTCATTCTTGTGTTACTGGGTGCCACAGCGTAGTGCAGGTTTTTCTTTCTGCACACGTGGTCTAGGAGGGGTTGCGTGCACGTCATCTCCCTTTTTTGGGGCTCCTGTGCGTAGCGTGACCCGTCATCTTTCCCCAGGGGTTACAATCAGCCTTGCAAGAGCACTAGGGTACAATTACCATCTGGTACCCAACACCTTTGACCCCCAATTGCCCAGGACAATATTTTACAGCCACTTCCATACGCACATTAACATCAGTGCCATGGCTGGGAGGCGAGGATTCCGTAAGGGTGGCAAAGGTGGAAGAGCCACAAGTGGTGGCCGTGGTGGATCCGGTAGGGGACGTGGTCGTTACTTGCAGGGTGAGCCTGTCCCCCCATGTGTGGAGGACCAGTCAAGGGCACCCATAATCCCCCCCCCTCCCGTTGAGGCTGATGTGGCTGACACCATCCATGCTCAGCCCTTGTTGGACCAGCCCATTGTGACACCAGACCTGGCTGACTCCATGGCTAACTTCCAGGTCAGCAGGCCTATGACACGTGCGCTGGTGCACGTTGATGTCACCATGCCACGTGCATCTGGGGCAGCAAGGTCATCTGCTGCACCAAGTAGGCAGGGCGGAGAGGCTGCAGGGGCAGCTGCGGCTCAATCCACCCCAGCCCTCACACACCCAGCCCGGACAGTGTCGGTCCTAGTCCATGCTGCTGACATTCCCCCTGACACCATCACACTAGAGCCAATGCCTGCACCAACTCTAATGCTGAGTGTGCAATCCCACACTCCTGATACAGAGTCCACCAGGGCTCCTGCCCCTAGTGTCCAGAGCGGCGCAGGACACTCAGGATCACCACCACCTTCCAAGCGGAAGAGGAAGAGTGCTCGTCCGGCACAGTCTGATGCCCCAGACACGGCTACACAGTCCGGCCCGTCCAGGAAGCCCAGCTTCACGGATGACGAACTGAATGCACTTGTCGAGTATGTGTCCGCACATGACAACGAGATGGTCATTGTTGCAGGATCCAAGACCACACCTGCACAACGCCAGGCACACTGGCAGACCGTTGCGGACATCGTAAGTGCCCTTGGAATCGTGAGGCGCACAGCCAATGATTGCTATAAGCGCTGGAATGACCTAAAGCGCAGGGCAAAGAGTAAGCTGGCCTCAAGTCATGCCGCAACTCTAGTGACTGGAGGTGGGTCTCCAGTAGTAGACATGGAACTCACTCCACATGAGTCAGTCGCTGGGACCTACGTCACGGAGGAACAGATCCAAGGCGTGGGAGATTTGGCTGATTACGAGGCATTGTCCGGTGAGTGCACATGCATGTGTGTGTCATCCATGTGCATGGTGTGTGTGAGGGCTTCTGTTTGTGTGCCAGGTGAGAGTGTGTGCGCCTGAGTCGTATGGGTCAGCCATGTGCTTCATGCAATACATCCTGCGCAGCTGCATTTGGCCATAGCAGTATCCCTTCTGCCAACAGTAGACATCTAGCCCAACTGCACGCCAGTTGCCCTTGAAGTGTCACCTTGCCACAACATTGTTGCTTAATTTTTCACTGTTCATTTAGTCAGATTGTTTGCATTCCACCACTTTTACTAGGCATGTCGCAGTCCTCTAGTCACATGTCTGACATGGCTATGGTAAAGTGGAGTGACTTTGTTACCTGGATATCATTTGTTCAAACATGTCCCTGTGCAATTGGACCATTTCGGACTGGCAGCTCCAGGTGAAGAATCTGACCTGTTTGAATTAGAAAAGCTATTACATGCGGGAACTGGACAGAATGAATAGGTGCTGCCCTCCTCTACATCTTCACTCAATGGCAATGGTACATGCCATCTGTGTGATGGCATGTGTGTTTCACCTGGCAATCACAGGCCAATGTGTGATGCCACTGCCAGGCAGCATGCAGAAAATGTGTTCATCTTCCATCTTGGTGTCATCAGTGTGTGCCATTTGCCTGCCCTTCATACGCAGTGAGGGTACATGCATGGGAGGGTTTTAGTCATGTGGGATATGTGTCAAACAAGTACTGGTTCTCTTGCTTCTCAGCCCTCATTTTGTGCCATGGTACTAATGCCTGTTTCCATTTCTTTGTTTTTATGTCTTTGCAGGGGAAGACGCACCTGATACTGCTGGGGTTGTGGAGATGGTGCAGACCCAGGAGGGGTCCGAGGGCCGACCAACCACCAGTGAGGGACGTGGTGTGGTGGTGGGTGAGAACCCACAAGTGCTGCAGGTCGTGCTCTCAAGGGGTGTCTCTGGCTGCACCTCCCCCGAGCTGTACTCAGGTGTTGATTCGGATGAGACCTACGTGCCGTCGCAGGTGAGTGTTCCAGGGAGGGATTCTGTTCTGTCCCACCCACCTGCACCAGGGTCAGAACCCTCAATGGGGATGTCAGTGTTGGCAGCTACGCCTTTGGTGGTTACGGATGCAGGGTCACACTCCGCGACATCTGATCCTGTTCCTGGGCCAGCAGATCAGAGGGGGAATGCAGTCCTGCAGCCTCAGGCAGTGCCGGCACAGCAAGGCGCAGTTCGCCTTGCCCCAGACAGGTGTGGTGCCTGCCGACGTGGTGGCCGTACGCCACCTGGCAATACCGCATGGGAGCAATCCATTTACGGTATGGCAACCCAACAGCAGCATCATCCGAGATGATGGCTCAGGCCATGGATAGGGTGGCCACTTCCATTGTCCCCCCTGAAAGGCTGATGGAGCGACTAGAGCAGGCAACCGACTCCATCTGCCAGTCACACAGGGAGGACATGTTGGGGTCCAACAGGGACAGGCGGGCGGCACTGGCGACTCTGCAGGAGGCCATCTCCATTGAGTCCCAGGGCCACAGGGAAGCCCTGAGGCAGGAGCTCCTTCACCTCAGGACGACTCTTGTTGAGCTTGAGGCTTCAACACACCAAAGGACAGAACAGCAGCTGGAGCGTCTCACCCGTACGCTCTCAGCTGAGATGCAGGCAACGAGGGCGGAGGTCCAGGCATCCCGTGAGTTGTTGCATGGGGACCTCCGCACACTCATCCTCCAGAACCAGACCTACCACACCCGCATGCTTGCAGCCATGGAGGAGCAGACTAGGGCCTTGCGTGGGCTGCCTCCCATAGTGCAACCACCTCCGGATGCAGCTGCACAGGGTGATAATAGCGACAGCAGTGATACTCCCACAATAGGGTAGCCGTGTGGGCCATGAGCCCATGGAGGTGTTTTTTTTCCCAGGATCCACGCAGGTGGGTTCTGGTGTGCATCCTGTCCTCGGACCTCCTGGGTGGCCTCCCCAACCCCCCCGGGCCCATCAATGGCCATTTTTTATTTTTTTTTATTTTTATTTTTATTTTTATTTATTTTATTCCCAATTTTTTTGGGACGATTTGTTGGCTTCCGTGGTTCCTGTGTTTGCATACGCTGCATTGTGGCTGGGCACATGCAGGCTTGTAATGTATTTGGTTCAGATGCTTGGGTTTGAGTCACACACACCCCTCCTGCTTCCCGTTTCCATGGGCTTGCAAAGGGTGTGCCCAAGTGACAGTGAATTACACAGTGACGTTGGACTCCCATGAGCTGTGTGGGCAGTCTGTAGTCAATACTGTGTATACATTCCTAGTGCATATTGCTGTTGTGTTGTACACTGCATGCTGCATTGATGTGTAACTCATCTTCTGTGTCTACCTCCCAATTTGCAGGTCCCTTCCTCATGTCTACACAAGGACCTCTAGTCTGGAGATGGGATACATGTTGGCAGCAGTGCACCTACAACTCTACATGGCGCCAACACTGCACAGTTGGTAGTGGTGGGAGTGCAGGCATTTCCAGGTGGTGAGACTACTAATATTTAACATTTGTGATGTCATGTTAATGGTAGTACGTGCTCAAGTTTGTTGTTGGTCCGGCATTACTGTGAGCATTTCAGGTGTTGCAAGTTTCTAATAGGGACACTGTACATTGTGACACTAGTGTCATGTTGTGGGGATTACTTTGTTTACCTGCAAATAGCATGACATGGCACGGTGTGTCGTGTGGCGGTGCTGGGGTTGGGTTGGCTGACATGGCACTGTCCTCTTGTTGCATTTTGTAAGTGGGTATTCATTTTAGCTGCTTGAATGTATAACTTCACAAAACTGCATTGGTGGTGTCTGTGTGGGTAGGGATGCACACATTGTGACACTTCCAGGTGAACAATCTCAGGCTGATATGGTTTTGATGGTTCATTCTCCAGACATTCAGGATCAGTGTCAGGTTGAGTCATCATTGATTGTCAGATGGAATGTGCCAGGGCAGTGTGCACTCCACAGGGGTGTGATTTCTATGTGAAGTAATTAGCCACTAGCTGTGTACGGGCTGCCTCCCCCCGTGCCCTTTCCCCTCCCATGCGCAGCGGCTGTGCATGTGGTTGGGGATGTGGTGCCACCACCATGTCCACGGCCAGGCCCCGGCGTGTTGCAACGTTGTGCAGGACACATGCTGCCACTATGATCCTGCACACTACTGGGGTAGCGTACAACAGCTGCCCGCCAGAACGGTCAAGGGAGCGAAAGCGTAACTTCAGCACTCCGAATGTGCGCTCCACTATGCCCCGGGTTGTAATGTGGGCTGCGTTATATCTTACCTGGGGTGGCGTGGTGGGGTTCCGAATTGGCATCATCATGTGGGGGCTGAGAGGGTAGGCACTGTCCCCTGTGGAGGTGGTGATTGGTATCATTGGTGGGGTTGTGACCTTGCTCAGTATCTGACATGCATGCATGTGCAGTGGCATTCATATTCACCAAGCAGCCATGTATCGCCATGCCGCCCAGCTTCTAGGTCCCGGCTTAGGGTGGACATTCGGTAAATGAAGCTGTCGTGGGTTGACCCAGGATAGTTGGCATATACTGAGGTGATGATTCCCTTGGCATTACATACTACCTGCACGTTGATGGAATGCCAGTGCTTGCGGTTCCTATAGATGTCCTCAGATGCCCTGGGGGGACGTAGAGCCACATGGGTGCAGTCGATGGCACCTAGCACTTTGGGGAATCGTGCCACAGCGTAAAAATCCAGGGCGGCAGCATGCCTTTCTGCAGGGGTTCTGGGCAGGTATATGTGCCTGCGGACTGATGGGCGTGCAGTGATGATGTTCAAGACCTGGTGTAGGCAGCGTGACTGGGTGGCCTGTGATACACCACCCACAATGGCACTTGTCCGCTGAAATGATCCAGTGGCTAAGAAGTGCAGTACATTGAGGACCTTCTCCAGGGGGCTGAGTGCTTGGGAGCACAGGGTGGGTGATGTGAGGTCATCCTCCCACTCACTCACCAGGTCCAGTATGATGTGTGGTGGAAACCTGTACCTCCCATGCACCTGGTCATCAGGCATCCCGAAAAGGCTGGTTCTGGGTGTGAATATTCTGGCCCTGACTATCCTCCTCCTCCTCCTTTGGTAGGCCACGCCCACTGCTGCTAGGAACGGTATGTTCATCCTGGGTCTGAGCTTGTTATTTTGTTAGCGCGCAAATTAATGCGTTGCGCGTGTTGTAGGCGAGCGTGTGACCCGCGCACCCCTGAAATCCAGTACCCAGTCCAATAGCGTGTGGAAATTTCCGCGCACCCCGGGATACAGGTGCGCTGACATACTTGCGTGTGTAAGTGTCCGCGCACCCTGATATACACGTACATTGGCCAATCGCGTGTACGCGCACTTTTGTCCTATTACACGCGATGACACCCTGACGTGCTGTCCAATGACACGCGATGAGACTCTGACGTGCTGTCCAATTACACGCGATTAGACTCTGACGTGCTGTCCAATTACACGCGATGACACTCTGACGTGCAGTCTTTCCACGTGTGCTCTGTCATCACGTGCTGTGTGGGAAAAACCCGTGCGGGTCACGTCACAGATGCGCTTACGCGCTGAGGGCCTTTGGTCCAATAAATTCGCGTATGCGTGCTGACGCGCTTACGCGCTAAGGGCCTTTCCTCGATTTTCACGCTGACGTGCAGGATTTTCACGTGCCAAATCACTCCGTACCAAGCTGGCCACGCGTAAGCACAAGGAAGACCACGCTCCGCCCAGAAGGCCGAACTACTGCCCCCCAGAGCCCCGAGCACGCTCCCACCTGCCATCTGCTGCTGCCTGACTGCCTGCTGCCCACGTGCACTGCCATTTGCTGCCTGCACATCAGCCAGGGGTGCTGTTGCTGTGACCACCCCTGCTGGAACCGAAGGCTCCCGACTGGAATTCCATCGCTCCACAGCCCAGCCCCAGGACCCAGTTGCCCACCCACTCCTGCCTCTGGGGTTGTCATGTCAGGGCAAACACCATCTGTGACCACTGACAACCCCCGGCCAGAGAGGCAGAGGGGCACCAGCTTCAGTGCCACCGAAGTTGGTGTCCTGGTGGAGCAAGTCCTGGGGCAGTATGATGCCCTCTTCGGAGGTTCCCGCGCCGACAAGGAAGGACGGACTCGGATCTGGACTGACATCGTGACTGCCATCAACGCGGAGGGGGTGGCAGTCCGGGACTTACAACATGTCAGGAAGCGCTGGGAGGACTTCAGGTCCAGGACCCTGAACAAGGCCCGGCGCCTCTTGAAGGCAGCGGATGCCAAGGGGCGCCGGGGTCACTTGTCGGAAGAACAGATGGGGGTCCTGGAACGCATATCCCCAGCGCTCCACGTCCAGGTCCTAGAGAAGCAGACCCGTCTGGAGTCGAGCGGTGAGTGTACATGCATCCTGATTGTGAGCAGTGCGTGTGGTGATTATTCGGTATTGTGCAGGTTGCACATCTGTTTGTATGGGGTCGAGTATGGGTGGAGGTGTACAGGGCCGTGGGGCTGACACATGCGAGGGCTGTAATGTGTGAGACATGGATGGTGCTTGTGTGTGTGGGCTTGCATGGCAAATGCAGTTGTGCGTGCACACATGTTTGGATGAATGTGTATGTAAGTAGACATGTCCGTGATGTCAGGCATGTATGTTTTTTTCGGCTGCATGTATGAGCACTGTGTACATGTGCATGTGTGGGTATTTGACAAGGGTGCAACAGTGATGCAACATGGATGCATGTGACAGCGGTATGTGGAAGCCTGATTGGCAGATGTGACATGGATGCCCGTCTGAACAGTGCGACACTTGGCAGAGGTGTAGACATGCATGCAAGTGTGGTGGTGTGTGTACATGTGTGGTGCACTTCCTGTGTTGCATGTGATGTCTGGCTCCCCTTTGGCTGCTGATGCTGTTGTATGTGAAGGGATGGTGGTGGCAGTTGCGATATGGCTGTGGTATGGCTCATGTGTGCGAGTTGCAATGACATGTGTGTTGGGGATTGTGATGCCATGTCTGAGGTTTGCCAATGCCACTCATGTGCAACTGTCATGTGTGTATGTGTCCATTGTACAGTGCCCTGATGCCTGTGTTTTGTTTCTCCCTGTCTGCAGCGTCAAGTGATGAAGAGGGCGGAGAAGGTGCTGTGGAGCACAGCGGCGGGGATCCGACCGCCAGCCGGAGACGCAAGGTCCGGCTCCCCTCCCGTGTTGTCATCTCGTCGGGGAGTGAGGAGTCCGGAGCCGCGTCCCAGGCCGCAGCTGCCGGGGGGAGGTCCAAGAGGCGGAGGTTGCAGTTGGACTCTTCGGCAGCAGAAGGGGCAGCTGGGACCCCACAGGGCCCAACAGGGGAAGATGGCACGGAGTCATCCAGGTTGGTGGGGGGTTTGGTGGAGGAGGAGGCCGTGCAAGCACCAGAGACGGGGTCTGGAGGTGGGGATCCCACTGGTGCTAGTGGTGCAGTGCAGGACCAGGGACAGGAGGCAGCACAGGCCGCCGCGGAGGTGCCTGTGTGCAATCCTGTCCCCCATCCTGTCCCTGCATCATCTTGCACCAGCAGGGATGCCTACGTCCAGACCCGTTTTCAGGCAGGGGATGAGCTGACGTCAACTGGCCTTCCTCTGCCTGCGGACGTGGCCATACAGGTCCGGGTTGAGCCTGTCCTGGCTGGTGTGGCGTTGCGTCAACAGGCTATGCGAGGTGACCTGCAGTCTTTTCATGGAGAGACTGCACGTCATCTCGAATGGCTCGTTGACCACGTCAGCCTGCTGGGACAGGTCACCCAGGCCGGATTCCTCCGTCTGATGGGGCTTGCTCCGACCCCCTCCTCAACTGGACCCCCTACGCGCCAGTCGTCCTCTGTGCCATCTTCCCACCCATCAGTCACCTGGGTGCCCTGTGGAGCTGCCTCTGACGGTGCGGCCAGGCTGGTGGAGGAGGCATCCCTGCCACAGTCGGGAGTCGGAGGTCCAGCAGGGGTGGCCACATCAACAACTGCACCCCAGCCGGCGGAGGATGTGCAGGCAGCAGGAGGCAGTACACGGGCAGAGGCAGAGCAGCAGCACCAGCAACATGGTGGGAGACATGAAGGCCCTCATTACGACCCTGGCGGAAAGGGGAAAACGATGGCGGAAATGCAATACCGCCATCGAATAGCGCTCGGTGCGACTATGACCCGCCACCGCAAAGTACGAAGCCATTAGCGACACCGTAGTGAACGCCAACGCTAACTGCACTAAGCACGCGCGCGCGCGCCATGCCAAACCGCAAACACCACCATGGTGCAACGGTACGCCAATTCCGACCCTAGCGGACATGTACCTAACGCCATCAGGCATGGCGGAATGGACCATTCCGCCATGGCGAGAAGTACGGCATCGCGAATCAACCGTAAACGGCCCCACTGAGTGCCTTACACCGCTCCCTGCCCACAAAGTACAATTCCCTGTAGGTGCAAAGAAGTCACAATGCAACCATTGAAAAGTACAAAGCACCCATGCATGCCAACGAACAAAAGCAACACAAGAGGTGCCAATGGGAGCTGCAGGGCACAGATGGCACGAATACAGAAGCCATCCCAATGGACATGACCACAGTCCCCCACCAAGAAACGCACGCAAACACAGGCACCTGTGCCCAGCAACATTACGAAAACACATCATTCCACCAGTCCACCTGGCTGACCGCCATCTGTTACACAAAACCCAATCCCCCGCCCCTGAGCATGACAACATTCAAACTGTCACATTGGCAGCCCCCATCCCTGACCTCACGGGCTCAGTAGGCAAACGCGCCCAGTACAGTACCACGCAACTCAACCCCGAAGCAGGAACCCAATGCAGATCTCCTCACAATACATCGCCCCACAAATAGGCACATGCCACATCACTTGCAAAGAAAAACGCTACACGGGCCAAATCAGATCAGAAATTTAATGCACAACTAAATCACCAAGCCCATACAGCCATCAGGCCACGAACTCCAAAACACATTTCACCATTGTGGGCTGCATCCGCAAGACATGACCAGCCACCACTTGTGTGACGCCCTGTCCCATCATGGTACACAGAGCCACATTCACGTACGAAAAGGCTACATGGAAGCGCACACAACCGCAGGGCCGTCCCAATGTGGAGGCACTAGTCCAGCTGAAAGGCCGAAATGTTGCTCCGAGCCACCAGTACTGCGTAAGGGCATGTGGGCCACTGGCGATCGTCCCATAAGATCGTAATGCTGCTCCACCGATTAACACGAAGCAGCAGGTGTCGGGAGTAAAATCCATCTGCAGGAGTGGCATACAGATGGCAGTGGCAAAAGGGGAGGAGATACCTGTCAACCAAAAGAAAAGAACAAGAACAGAATGGCCATCAGAACTACATACGAACAACTCACTTCAATGAGCACACGAAATCCACAGCCATATGCATGCTAGCCCACTCCAAAGGATCATCACCACCCCAAAGCCACTTGCGACTCATAACCATCTATACCTAGGTGTAAACACCATCACGAACGAGTGTACCTGTGCATGCGTCTGCCATAACAGAATCCATCAGATGGGAATGTTAACGTGCATGGACACAAGTGGCTGAGTGCGCGTCGAGACAGGGAGGGCTCAACAAGGCCAGATAGACGATGGGCCCTCTATGGCAGGCCTGCATCACATAGCGTAGGGGAGGCGGATAGACCCCAAGAAGCCCTGTACAAGGCAAACTCTGCATCAAATCACCTGCCCATGCATCCATTCATCATACCCTCATCCCAGAATCAAAACGCCTGAATAATTACTCACATGACATTAGAAACATCCATTGAGTCTGTGCGTAATGCAGCCTGCTAAATCCACAGTGCCCCAGCCCGTAAATCCAGTGTTGTGAAGTAACATGTATTTGGGAATGCCCGGCCTCATCGCCCAGGTAGCTATTGCGCATCCCAAACTATTCATATCAATCATTGCTCCCTCGCCATGGGCCCTGTCTCAAGGACATAGAACAATAGAACGTTATATTTGCAGACAGACCTGTGGGCATCTCCTCGCCGCTAGCCGGAAACCGAAAGCGCCGCCCTTCGAATTCCTCATTTGCAACATCACGTCGAGAAGGCATCTGTGGCCGTTTGAAATCACTAATTATTCCATCGAGTGCGGCTGTGCGTGAAAATGGCAACTGCCTTCACCCACGAATGGGAAGCCACGCCCGTCGTTGCAACTCAGTACAGTGATGCATGAGGGCCCACCGTTACTCGAGTACTACGTTCCACTGACCCTTCACAAGTCTGTTCGCGACTGCACAGACAGTATGGGAAACAATGGGACCACAGCAGAATGAACATATCAACCAATCTTACACGGACATCGGGTACAAATACATGAATGCAATAGCAAGATACAATTACCCGATTTGCAGCGTTGTGCGCGGGACATGCTCGGCCAAAGGGGAGAGCAGTTTGCACAGGTGGAATCAATCACCACAGGTGGAGGCCATACAGCCTGGAAACACATAAATTGCACAGCCAGTCTCCTCCCACAACCACAGCGAAATGCTACCGGCAGGACTCGCGATGTTGGCCCTGGGGGACCTGATAGCACTGCAAGTGCTCCGACTCCAAGAAGAAGACGAACAACAACTACAACCAGCCGCACGGAGGAGACGCAGGAGGAGGAGGAGGCCAAGGCAGGGCCAGCAAGGCCCAGCAGCACAGCCACTACCACCACGCAGGCAGCCCGCAATCCCACGCCTCCGAGCACATCCGTTCAACCTCACTGATGAGCAGATCCACACCCTCTACCGTCTGGACCGGGACACCATAGCCGCCATTGTGGACATGACACAGGCTGACCTAGTCAGCATGATAGAGAGCCCAACCGCCATCCCACCCCTACTGAAGGTGGTGTCTGTACTCCACTTCCTGGCCACTGGCACCTACCAGCACACAGTCGGACAGTTGCATGGCATTTCTCAGCCACTGTTCTCACGGACACTATTCCAAGTGCTCGATGCCCTCCTGCAGCACGCAGACGACTACATCTCTCTACCACGCTCGGAGCAGGAAATAACCAACACAAAAGTGGGATTCCATGCACTTGCCGGCATACCGGGTTGCATTGGTGCCATCGACTGCACCCATGTTGAATTGGTCGTCCCACATGCCATGGAGGCCCAGTACCGCAACCGAAAACAATTTCATTCCCTGAATGTACAAATGGTGTGTGACTCCAACAGGATCATTACGCATTGTTGTGCCCGATTCCCTGGATCAACCCATGATTCCATGGTCTTGAGGAACTCTACCATACCACGCTACATGGAGCGACACGCAGGGAACAGATCCTGGCTACTCGGTGAGTCTCATTGCATGCATGATGATGTGGGGTATGTGATTTGGCAATGTACTGGTAGGAAGGGGGGGGGGTGTGCGTACGTATCAATGGCATTCCACATCCTACGTTTCTCGTCCACATACAGGTGATGCTGGATATCCACTGAAGAGATGGCTCCTCACACCAGTCCGGAACCCACGGGACCAGCATGAGGAGGACTACAACCATGGCCACTCACGTACCCGTGTAGTCATAGAACAGGCATTCGGCCTACTGAAGACTCGTTTCCGCTGACTCAGCAGGTCTGGCGGGGCACTCCTGTACCGCCATGAGAAGGTTGCAAAGATGGTGATGGCATGTGTCATGCTCCACAACATGTGCGTACGTAGAAATGTGCCCATGCCCCCTGACGCTGAACTGCAAGCACCGGATGATGGTCATGATGAGGGTGGGGATGTGGCAGCACCTCAAGGAGTCTGCGAGGCACCGGAGGGCCGTGACATCCGTCAGCATCTCATTGATGTATGCTTCTAGCACTCACGCCTGGTGGCTGATACATGGACACGGGACTCGTGGCACTGCGTGTGTCTGGGACATGCACAATATGGACTGTACGCCTATGATGGCCTAGTACACAAAGATCAATGTCCACACATCTCATTGGGTGATCGTGCACTTTTTATGGCATATGTGATATCATGTTGAACACCCTATCGACCCGCCACCCAAGTGAGCCCAACACACCCCCTCCACCCTCCTACCTCCCACCCGAACACCAGTGTCCAAAGATGCTCATTGTCAGTGGCCTGTCGCTATTGCAAGCCCCCTCTGCGGGTATCAGGGGCACCCCTGCCTGTGGAGCGCAGGTTCCTCCCTGATCTACGTTGGGGGCTGCCCTGGACGGAACTTGCAACGGATGATGTGTCTGCCTGCTCACGTCCATGCATGTCCCTAAGGGTTTGCGAGAGCTCAGTGAGCACACGGCGCACTGCGGCAAGTTCGGCACATACGTCTTTGGACGTCGCATGCAGTTCCCCCCTCAGGCTCTCGGTGCTTCTCTCCATTTGGACTCTCAGGCTCTCGGTGCTACTCTCCATTTGGACTCTCAGGCTCTCAGTGCTACTCTCAATTTGTGCCCTTAGCGTCTCTGTACCTCTCTCCATTTCTGCCCTAAGTGTCTCTGTTGATGTTTCTATGTCTGCCTTGGTGCCCCCACATTCATCGGCATGGTCCTTGAGGAGTGTGGCCATTTGCTGCTGTTGGACGATTAACTTGTCGAGGGACTGTTGCCTCTGCTGGGCCATGGCCATTTGCGGGGGTGTCACAGAGGGGCTGTTGTCCTCATGTTGCCTTGCCACAGGGCTTGTGGGGGATGGCCAGTCGTCGTCTTGTGGCTGCACCTGCGTGGTATCCTCATGTTGTACGGGATGGGACAGACAGGGGGATTGGGACAGGTCATGGATGGATCTGACCTCGACATCCCCGTCTTCTGTGTCCGAGCATGCTGCCATCAATGGGGTGTCACCTATGGTGCTGCTGCCACCAGAGGCAGTGCCTTCTGTGGCATCCATTGGGGGGACCTGTGGTGGTGGTGTTGTGGGCATGCTGGCTGCTGGGGTGCCTGTTGATGTTCCCTCCTCTGTGCTGCCACCTGATTTGTGCTGCTGCCGTGTCTTGATGCGTGCAGCTGAGGTGGAGGGTCTCTGGCCGTTGGTCTTGGCCCTCTTTGCAGGTGTGCTGGTAGGGGTGTCCTGTGGCTCGTCGTTTGGATCGGACCCTGTGGTGGAGTAAAGGAGGGCGAGGGTTATTGATGGGTCTGTGGGAATTGGAATGGCATTGTATCACATGCTTTGGGGTGGTACCTGAGGGTGATTTGGGTCGGGGCCTTGGAGGTGCTTTGATTTGTGTGTGGAGTGAGGGTGCAGTTGTTTGGCAGCCTGCAGTTTGGGTGTGCCTGCTGCACGTGTAGTGCGTGTATTAGGGGTTTTTAATTATTTATGTATTTATTGTGGGTTTTAACGTGCGCTATCAGGCCGATGTGTGTGGACGTTCTCCTGGACATGTGTTTCTGTTGCACTATGTGGACGCATGGTGCTTCACATGGATGGACTGTGTGGCTTGTTATATCTGGCCCACCTACCTGAATCTTCGGATGTCTGCACTCCTTTCTCCATCCCTCCGACTCCCTCAATGCTCTCCATTCCGATGGTGGAGGCACAGATTTCTTCCCAGGGGGTCAACTTGATGGGTGATTCAGGACCTCCCCCGGTGGCTGTGGCAATGTTGCGGTTGGCAGAGAGTATGCTGCGGACGCGTATCCGCAGGTCGTCCCATCGCTTGCGGCATTGCTGTGGGGTGCGGGGTGCGGTCCCCACCGCACTTACACGCTGTGCCACCAGAGCCCATATGGCCTTCTTGTTTGCAAGTGCCGTCCTGGTCATTTGCGTGCTGAAGACGACGGCAGCATTCTCCTGGAGGGTCTCTGTTAGCACGGTGAGTTCCTCGCGGGAGAAGTGGACCTGCCGCTTGCGGTCGCACGCTTTCTTCGCTACTTTTCCCATTTTTCTTGGTTTCGCTAGGGTGGTTGACGGGGTGGGGTGTGTCTCAGGGTAGTGTTTTTAGTGGTTGTGTGGTTTTAGTGTATTTATAGGTGTACGCCGGGATGTTTCCCGTTCCGGCCCCGTGTTTTAACTTCCGTTTCCGTATATTTCCGGCCACCGTACTTTCCGGTAGGCGCACACTGCGGTGACCGCTAAGAGGGGTGGCGGTATTGCACCTGGGGCGCCGTACGGCGGCGGTGTGGGCCGTTTTGGGGTCATTTCCGCCATCGCGGACTTTGCACTTCCGCCATGCCGTGGTGCTCGTGCTCGATGGGTCGGAATGGGCCGCACTTTGCTCCTTCGTGCTATGGCGGAAACGCTATTTACGCTGTGGCGGTCCGGTCAGTCGCTTTCCGCCAGGGTCGTAATGAGGGCCGAAGGCTCGGGGCTTTCGACATCGGAGGGGCAGGCATCGGCCGGAGGGCAGGGGGACCCAGGACAGAGAGTGTCTTCCGTGTGGCAGCGGTTGGGCCACGCCATAGGTGCGGAGCGGCGGCGGGCGGAAGAGGCACGGCTCACAATGGTCAGGGCGGAGAACTCCATGCGGAGGGCCCTGAGGCGGGCCGAGTGCCTCGAGGCAATCCACAGGGGGTTGGAGGAGGACACGGCGTCGTCCCTGCGGACCCTCGGGGCCATGGAACTGGACCGCCTCCGGGACATCGAACAGGAGTTCGATGATGCCCTGGCCCTGGACACCACGGAGTGAGCCGCTGGACTTGCCCGCCGCCTTTGTATATAGTTCTTTAGTTTTAGGTTTCCTTTCTTTCTTATTATGATTTGGAGTCGACGGACACTGCTCCACTTTTTGTATATAGTTGATTTTTAGGTAGGTTTTTTAGTAGGTTTTTTTTTTACATTTGACTTTGGACGACATTTTTTTGGATTCTGATATTCTGATTTGCATTTTTTTTTTTTTATACGGACATGCAGCTTTTTTTTTCTCATCCCCATTGTAGTTTGTTTCCTTTCTTTAGCATTCTTTATTTGTTTAAATACAATTTTGGTTTCCATACTTCACTGTGTGGTATCATCTCATTGGTTTCATGCATGTCATGTTGGGTGTTTTCCCATTCAATTGCAACCATTGTGTGTGACGGACATGGGTTCATTAGCTTCATTAACATTGGGGGTGTAACATGTGATTTCCTTTTCCATGTGGGTGAATGGGTTACTTGGTAGGGCTTTTTGGCTGTGGAGGCTGACCATTACGCACATGATTAGGGATTGTGAGGACCTGGTGGGGACTGCCCATGGTGGCAGGGGGGTGGGGGTGGTGGGAGACATGAGTGGGGGCCTGGTGGAGGCTGCCCCTGGTGGCTGGGGGGTGGGGGTGGTGGTAGACATGAGTGGGGGCCTGGTGGAGGCTGCCCATGGTGGCAGGGGGTGGGGGTGGTGGGAGACATGAGTGGGGGCCTGGTGGAGGCTGCCGCTGGTGGCTGGGGGGTGGGGGTGGTGGGAGACATGAGTGGGGGCCTGGTGGGGGCTGCCCATGGTGGCAGGGGTGTGGGGGTGGTGGGAGACATGAGTGGGGGCCTGGTGGAGGCTGCCCCTGGTGGCTGGGGGGTGGGGGTGGTGGTAGACATGAGTGGGGGCCTGGTGGAGGCTGCCCATGGTGGCAGGGGGGTGGGGGTGGTGGGAGACATGAGTGGGGGCCTGGTGGAGGGTGACCCTGGATGCTGGGGGGTGGGGGTGCAGGGGGACATGAGTGGGGGCCTGGCGGGGGCTGCCCATGGTGGCAGGGGGGTGGGGGTGGTGGGAGACATGGGTGGGGGCCTGGTGGGGGCTGCCCATGCTGGCAGGGGGGTGGGGGTGGTGAGAGACATGGGTGGGGGCCTGGTGGGGGCTGCCCATGGTGGCAGGGGGGTGGGGGTGGTGGGAGACATGGGTGGGGGCCTGGTGGGGGCTGCCCATGGTGGCAGGGGGGTGGGTGTGCAGGGGGACATGAGCGGGGGCCTGGTGGGGGCTGACCATGGTGGCAGGGGGGTGGGGTTGCAGGGGGACATGAGTGGAGGCCTGGTGGAGGGTGGCCATGGTGGCAGGGGGGTGGGGGTGGTGGTAGACATGAGTGGGGACCTGGTGGAGGCTGCCCCTGCACTGCTGGGGGGTGGGGTGGGGGTGGTGGGAGACATGAGTGGGGGCCTGGTGGAGGCTGCCCCTGCACTGCTGGGGGGTGGGGGTGGTGGGAGACATGGTTGAGGGCCTGGTGGGGGCTGCCCATGGTGGCAGGGGGGTGGGGGTGGTGGGAGACATGAGTGGGGGCCTGGTGGAGGCTGCCCCTGCACTTCTGGGGGGTGGGGGTGGTGGGAGACATGAGTGGGGGCCTGGTGGAGGCTGCCCCTGCACTGCTGGGGGGTGGGGGTGGTGGGAGACATGAGTGGGGGCCTGGTGGAGGCTGCCCTTGGTGGCTGGGGGGTGGGGGTGCAGGGGGACATGAGTGGGGGCCTGGTGGGGGCTGCCCATGGTGGCAGGGGGGTGGGGGTGCAGGGGACATGAGTGGGGGCCTGGTGGAGGGTGGCCATGGTGGCAGGGGGGTGGGGGCCTGGTGGAGGCTGCCCCTGCACTGCTGGGGGGTGGGGTGGTGGGAGACATGAGTGGGTGCCTGGTGGAGGCTGCCCCTGCACTGCTGGGGGGTGGGGGTGGTGGGAGACATGAGTGGGGGCCTGGTGGAGGCTGCCCCTGCACTGCTGGGGGGTGGGGGTGGTGGGAGACATGAGTGGGGGCCTGGTAGAGGCTGCCCCTCCACTGCTGGGGGGTGGGGGTGGTGGGAGACATGGGTGGGGGCCTGGTGGGGGCTGCCCATGAAGGCAGGGGGGTGGGGGTGGTGGGAGACATCAGTGGGGGCCTGGTGGAGGGTGACCCTGGTGGCTGGGGGGTGGGGGTGGTGGGAGACATGAGTGGGGGCCTGGTGGAGGCTGCCCATGGTGGCAGGGGGGTGGGGGTGGTGGGAGACATGGGTGGGGGCCTGGTGGGGGCTGCCCATGGTGGCTGGGGGGTGGGGGTGGTGGGAGACATGAGTGGGGGCCTGGTGGGGGCTGCCCATGGTGGCAGGGGGGTGGGGGTGGTGGGAGACATGAGTGGGGGCCTGGTGGAGGCTGCCCATGGTGGCAGGGGGGTGGGGGTGGTGGGAGACATGAGTGGGGGCCTGGTGGAGGGTGACCCTGGATGCTGTGGGGTGGGGGTGCAGGGGGACAAGAGTGGGGGCCTGGTGGGGGCTGCCCATGGTGGCAGGGGGGTGCGGGTGGTGGGAGACATGAGTGGGGGCCTGGTGGAGGCTGCCCATGGTGGCAGGGGGGTGGGGGTGGTGGGAGACATGGGTGGGGGCCTGGTGGGGGCTGCCCATGGTGGCAGGGGGGTGGGGGTGGTGGGAGACATGAGTGGGGGCCTGGTGGAGGCTGCCCCTGGTGGCTGGGGGGTGGGGGTGGGGGTCGACATGAGTGGGGGCCTGGTGGAGGCTGCCCATGGTGGCAGGGGGGTGGGGGTGGTGGGAGACATGAGTGGGGGCCTGGTGGAGGCTGCCCCTGCACTGCTGGGGGGTGGGGGTGGTGGGAGACATGAGTGGGGGCCTGGTGGAGGCTGGCCCTGCACTGCTGGGGGGTGGGGGTGGTGGGAGACATGAGTGGGGGCCTGGTGGAGGCTGCCCCTGGTGGCTGGGGGGTGGGGGTGCAGGGGGACATGAGTGGGGGCCTGGTGGGGGCTGCCCATAGTGGCAGGGGGGTGGGGGTGCAGGGGGACATGAGTGGGGGCCTGGTGGAGGGTGGCCATGGTGGCAGGGGGGTGGGGGTGGTGGTAGACATGAGTGGGGGCCTGGTGGAGGCTGCCCCTGCACTGCTGGGGGGTGTCGGTGGTGGGAGACATGAGTGGGGGCCTGGTGGAGGCTGCCCCTGCACTGCTGGGGGGTGGGGGTGGTGGGAGACATGAGTGGGGGCCTGGTGGAGGGTGACCCCGGATGCTGGGGGTGGGAGTGTAGGGGGACATGAGTGGGGGCCTGGTGGGGGCTGCCCATGGTGGCAGGGGGGTGGGGGTGGTGGGAGACATGAGTGGGGGCCTGGTGGAGGCTGCCCATGGTGGCAGGGGGGTGGGGGTGGGGGTGGTGGGAGACATGGGTGGGGGCCTGGTGGGGGCTGCCCATGGTGGCAGGGGGGTGGGGGTGGTGGGAGACATGAGTGGGGGCCTGGTGTAGGCTGCCCCTGGTGGCTGGGGGGTGGGGGTGGTGGGAGACATGGGTGGGGGCCTGGTGGGGGCTGCCCATGGTGGCAGGGGGGTGGGGGTGGTGGGAGACATGAGTGGGGGCCTGGTGGAGGGTGACCCTGGATGCTGGGGGGTGGGGGTGCAGGGGGACATGAGTGGGGGCCTGGTGGGGGCTGCCCATGGTGGCAGGGGGGTGGGGGTGGTGGGAGACATGAGTGGGGGCCTGGTGGAGGCTGCCCATGGTGGCAGGGGGGTCGGGGTGGTGGGAGACATGGGTGGGGGCCTGTTGGGGGCTGCCCATGGTGGCAGGGGGGTGGGGGTGGTGGGAGACATGAGTTGGGACCTGGTGGAGGCTGCCCCTGGTGGCTGGGGGGTGGGGGTGGTGGGAGACATGGGTGGGGGCCTGGTGGGGGCTGCCCATGGTGGCAGGGGGTGGGGGTGGTGGGAGACATGAGTGGGGGCCTGGTGGAGGGTGACCCTGGATGCTGGGGGATGGGGGTGCAGGGGGACATGAGTAGGGCCTGGTGGGGGCTGCCCATGGTGGCAGGGGGGTGGGGGTGGTGGGAGACATGAGTGGGGGCCTGGTGGAGGCTGCCCATGGTGGCAGGGGGGTGGGGGTGGTGGGAGACATGGGTGGGGGCCTGGTGGGGGCTGCCCCTGGTGGCTGGGGGGTGGGGGTGGTGGGAGACATGCATTGTTGATCAGTAGTGCAAGGTGACATGTGGGTTGGCTGAGGGGCATGCCCATGGTGGATGGGCTGCCTGCGGGACATGAGCATGGGTGCAGGGTAGTCCCCCGTGGTGTGGGCTGCCTGCAGGGTCCGTGGAGGTTGTGGAGCGTACACCTGGGAGGGCCCACACGGCCAATTCACGTGTGGTACTCCCCAGAACCCCTGAAATACACATACCCTGCTGTAATCGTGTGTGGAACTTCCCGCGCACCCCTGAAATACACATACCTTGCTGAAATTGCGTGTGGAAATTCCCGTGCACCCCTGAAATACACGTACCCTGCTTGCACTGGGCCAATCGCGTGTGGAACTTCCCGCGCACCCCTGAAATACACGTACCCTGATGAAATCGCGTGTGGAACTTCCCGCGCACCCCTGAAATACACATACCTTGCTGAAATCGCGTGTGGAACTTCCCGCGCACCCCTGAAATACACGTACCCTGCTCGCACTGGGCCAATCGCGTGTGGAACTTCCCGCGTACCCCTGCAATACACGTACCCTGATGAAATTGCGTGTGGAACTTCCCACGCACCCCTGAAATACACATACCTTGCTGAAATCGCGTGTGGAAATTCCCGCGCACCCCTGAAATACACGTACCCTGCTCGCACTGGGCCAATCACGTGTGGAACTTCCCGCGCACCCCTGAAATACACATACCTTGCTGAAATCGCGTGTGGAAATTCCCGCGCACACCTGAAATACACGTACCCTGCTCGCACTGGGCCAATCGCGTGTGGAACTTCCCGCGCACCCCTGAAATACACGTACCCTGCTGAAATCGCGTGTGGAACTTCCCGCGCACCCCTGAAATACACGTACCCGGCCAAATCTCGTGTGAGACTTCCCGCACACCCCGGTATACACGCACATGTATTTTTTGTCAGCGGGTGTCCGTGTTTGTGGTTACCCCTTTGCACGTCATTTGTCCTGGAGGGCCACAGTATAGGACATTCATCATGGCAGTATATAGGTGCTATTTGTTGGCGCACCTTTTGGTGCACATTTCTTACAGCCGCAGAGACGCTACCGCCTGCTTTCTTGTGGCGGTCGTGTTTGTGCCTGTGCGCTGGTTTGACCGTGCGCTTTTTTGCCCTATTCTATTCCATGAATACGTGTTGTAGGCGAGCGTGTGGGCGTTCCGCGCACTTGTGCCCTGTACTTCCCCCGTGACGCCCATGTTTTGGCAAGTTGTTCCCCATTCCGAGTGTTACGCCTGTGTTCCGCCTACTTTTGTTGCGTGCGCCGTGCTATGTGCGATTTTCGCTGTGGCCTGTGCGATTTTCGCTGTGACCTGGCGCACGCTGTTAGATGGCCTGTGCGCCAACGTGCGCCGCGCACTTTTTTATCGCACATCCGCTGGTTTTCTCGCGCCCGGCCTTCCATGAATCGATGTGCGCTGCTTTTCGTGCGATTTTCGCACTTGCACTGCGATTTTCGCTATTCCACTGCGATTCGCACGTTATTGCCCACTTGCGCCGCGCTAATTATTCCATGAATCGGCCTGTTAATTGGGTCCTGCAGATGGACCTAAGCAATATTGATTTGCAAAGTGTTGTGCTGCAGTATGTAGATGACATTTTAGTTTGCAGCATGACAGAAGATGAGTGCATGCGAGATTCGATTCAGTTAATTACTATCCTAGCAGATAATGGATATAAAGTAGACAAGGAGAAGTTAATCTTGCATGAGGGAAATAAATTCACACCTGAAAGAGCTGAGGCAATTATGAAAACACCATGACCGCACATGATAAAGCAAATGCAGCTGTTTATGGGATTGTGTAACTATGTTAGAGCATGGGTATTTGATTAAACTTCATACACAAGCCTTTTGCAGGCTTTGAAGAAAGCCCAAGTGAACAAGAAAAAAATAGAATGAGCTGAGGAGGGTTTGAGAAATTGAAAAAAGCAATGTGTACAGCTCCAGTTTTAGTTCTTCCTGTTTTCGCACACAAATGGAACAGTTATGACAGCTGTGCTTACACAGAGGAATACACTAGGGTACAAACCTCTGGCATATTATAGTGGGGTTATAGATCCAGTTATGAGAGGACACTTTCCTTGCAAACAATCGCTGGCAGCAGCCGCGTTCGCCATTGAGAAGTCAACAAGCATAGTGATGGGGTGTTCCATGACTTTATTTGTTGAGCATGCGTTGTTTGCTGTTTTGGAGAAACCTAAGGGTACACTGACATCTGAGAGGGCTTCTGCATATGAGGTAGTTATATCAATTCCAGCAATCAAAATAGTCAGGTGTAAAATAGTAAACCCTGCCACGTTTGTAGCCAAACCTGTGACAGCGGATGAACAAGTGCATGATTGCTCCTGTTATGATGTGTTCTACAATGACATTTTAAGGGTAAAGGAGAATGCTCTAGCAGGGGGGGAGGTTCTCTTTATTGACGGGTCTTAAAAGATTGATCAAACTGATGGAGAAAGACATTCAGGTTCAGCTGTGGTAAGGCACAGAGCAAATGGGGAATTTGAAGTGGTAGCAAATGCAAGACTACCGTCTCAAATTTCAGCATAAACTGCAGAATTGGTGGCACTTATTGTCACGCTCGAGAATCTGGCAGGGCAGGAAGTGACAGTGTACAGTGACTCTACCTATGTGACATCAACCATGTACACAGGGATAGCACGTTGGAAAAAGAGGGGCTACCTCCGAGCGGACGGCACTTCAGTACAGCACGCAGCATTATTGGACAGGATTATTAAGGTACTACAACTCCCAGTAGCCATTGCAATACTTAAATGCACAGCACATACTAAGGAACAAAGCCGCAGACGAACAGGCCAAAAGAGTTGCATATTCCCCAGATATTTCTAGTTTTGATACCAAAGATGTAAAATAAAAAGTGGACACGATTATGATTGTAAATTAGGGGTTTAATAATTTGTCCAGAACACAGCTGATGGAAGTTCAAGGCAGTGCTCCACAGGAAGAGCAAAAATTGTGGAAATGGAGGGGGTGCGCTTTATCCCCCTATGAAGCATTGTTGTGACAGGAAGTCTGGCAAACCACTGATGCCTGAAGCCTTGTTAAGGGTAGCACTTGAACAGCTGCACTACCCTGTGCATGTAAATAGGGAAAGCCTCGCAGCAGCTATTGCGGAGGACCGGTTTGTACTGAACCTGTTAGAACACGTTGCTTTTTATGTAGTAAATTGCATTGTATGTCAAAAGTTTACCGCTGGGAACATACTGTGAACAATCAGAGGAGTGATTCCTCAACCAAATGGTCCTTTTCAGCATTTACATATCAACTATGTCGATATGCTGCAAGTATGTGTTGGATATAGGTATATCTTAGTGGTGGTGTGCCCTTTTACAAGATGGATTTAAGCTGGTCCATCTACACACCATGATGCCACTTGTGCTGCAAAGTTTTTAGTCCAAGAAGTCTTTCCTAGATGGCGAGTATGTGAGGTGCTGAGATCCGACAATGGGCCCCATTTTGATTATTAAGTAGTCAAACAGATTAGCCTATTGCTTAGTATTAAACACAAGTTTTCTTCTGTTGATCACCCGCCAGTGAATGGTATATATGAGAGACTCAACGGTCTTCTCAAGGAAAGAATTGCTAAACTCAAATTGACATTGAAGAAGGGATGACTGTATTGCCTGCCCCTTGCATTATATGCATGAAGGATCAGCCTGGGGCAAACCACCACCTCACACCCCATGAGTTAGTAACAGGAAGACAAATGAGAATACCCCTGTCTCCTTCTTCAAGGAGTAGAAGTGATGCCTAGATGACTTCAGAATTGTTAGGAAATGAGTTACGTACGTATTTGACATGTATGACCGCTATTATCTCTGTCATTTCAGATCAACTCAAGCGTAAACAGTGTCGGTCTCAGGACACAGATGAAGACCATTCAGCAACAGGATGTAAAAAATTACTATTTGTACCCAAGTTGTTTAATGGAGACCCCATTTTAGTACGCAACTTCACAAGGAAGTGGCACAAGGCCTGTTTTAATGGTCCATTTAGAGTTGAAAATATCACCCACTCAGCAGTAAAAGTTCAAGAAAGGCACACCTGGATTCACTTGTGCGACGTGAAGCAGTATGCTGGTGAGACCGATGCACCCACACTCGTTGATTCGGAAGCAAGACAGGAAGAAGAATTTCAGCCCATGCAGACTCGATCGATGATGAGGAAGAAGGATGCTAAGATTGCTGATTAAATAAATGCAAATGTGCATTTTGACTGTGGTTTACCCCAAACACTTATTACAGATATTTTAGCAGGAGTGCAAAAATCAATGTTCTTGAGCCACAGGAATCTCTTTAATTGGACTTTAGAAAGTGCTGATGTGTTAAAAATGCCAGATCTTGATTTTATATACGAAGATTGGAAGAGGGAGCAGTTACCTGACTCTTTCCTCACAGAGCTTCTCTTTGGTTAAGATTCATGGTTCTATCTGATGTGGATATCCATAGGCTCCTTCTCACTGTGTTCATATTTATACTCAGAGCTTAACCTGCTCTTGTTGGGCATAGCACTGACATATGTAATTTTGTGCAAGATCCTAAAAATGGTCCTGCGATTAGAAGACTGCTTGCGGCAATAATTGACCACATTTTGCAGCTACCTGAGCATCTAACAAGGATGCCTGAGTAAAAAGGTATTTTTCTTCCTTAAAAGTAGTATACAGACACAATGTGGACCATTGAGAATAATGCAGTTCCAAAATGTGAGCAGACTCAACGACATGTGGAGAGACACCAGTCGTGGGGTCACATGTATTGGTGCATAATATATGCTTGCTTAGTATTTATTATTGTTTTTCTGTTTTTGATAATTCACACTGCTTACTCTGTTGGTTCCAGAAAAGTGGGAGTCCCCTTGATTCTTCCCACTCCAGTCACCTATGCAGAAATAGCTGTTGCAAAGAGGCCAAGACCATATGTGATTATTCCTACATGAGTGACACATGTAAGGTCAACAATTTCTCTGACAAGTGTTCCTATGATTCCCCATGTTCGAAGAATGATTACTGATATACTTCATGAGCATTATGCACACATTCACTTTGCAAGAAAGAGACCTAAGATGATTATGATTTAAATACTTATATAGACAGTACAGCACATTTATGAAACAACATGTGGTATAAACACATGAAAGAGGTGGGAAATGGAACCTCTGAGGAGGATTGCTATGTTTGTGTTCTCCTACCTTATGCTATGGGGAAGGCCAAAATATTCATAGCTATAGAAATAGACATCCAGACAGCTCTTTACTGACTCACCTTGCACTCTGCCCTACAAGAGTTCAATGCCAGTGTCGAACATAATCCTTGGTTTGGGTGACGGAAGGGTCAGCTCCAGAAGAATATGATTATGTTCAAGATTTAAAAACAAGAGCAAGAGCACACACCAGAGATCATGTGATAAGATACGAACAGCCAGGAAAGAAGGGAGCAGGAATCAGATGGAAGATAAATAATAAGCTCAATTGCCAAGGAAAAACTGATGAAGAAATACAAATATGCAAGGAGAAAGGACAGATGTAGATCTGGGGAACAGTACTTTCTCCAGATGGCTCGGAAGAAGGCATAGTCGTATGCAGAGCTGTGGCAGTAACAGGACATCAAAAACTAGTTATAGATCATGTGGAAAAAGGATGCAAACCTCTATGGCTGAAGCTTGCAAAATTGTTCACATGGGTTTAGGACAAAGGAGGCCAGTTGCAGATAGTGCCTCTGGCTAGTGCAGAGCTATGTTTCGGAAACAATGGTATCAGAAAAATTGAGAGAATCAGCAGTGCGGTCGAATATTTGATGTACTAGGAATGAAGGATGGAATAGTAGTGATAATGGATCACTACAGGGCCTGTGGATCCAGAGCATACATGAAGCTACCCAGGGATTGGAGAGGACTATGTTCTATAGTGATAGTTCATGTTCAAGCATTGGTGATACCGAAGAGTGACCTGAACATTGGAGAATTTCCAAAAGCAGATGCTCACCTGAGAAAGAGGAGGTCAGTTGGATTCCTCAATCAAACAAAAATGGAGAACTACGTCTCAGCTAAACCAATGGAAGCTTTCAATGACATTCCGTATGAACACAGGTTGTTCAGCCAGACTTCAGCAATATTCACAACAACCTTCATGCCAGGAATCCAGACGATGGCGAATGCCAGATGGCTACATAAAACCAGATGGGAGCTCCTGCAGACGATCAACATTACCATAAAGGGATTCAATGCTATCAAGGAAGAGCTGCGAGTCATACGACTGATGACTCCTCAGAACAGATATATCCTGGACATGATTTCAGCTATTGATGGAGGTGAATCATGTTGCACATTCATACCTTCTAACGATGATGAAAATGTGACCTTGACGGAGGCCATAACGATGCTCACAAACTTACATGTCAAGATGGAAGATGAAGTGGAAGACATTGCTGATGATAGCTGGTTTGATCAATCTTCTCATGGGTTCCACAATGGATGGCAAACATGCTCAAGTTTCTTAGAGCCTTGTTGGTGATGATCATATATGGATTCTGTGTGATCAGAATAATAATCACACAGTGCAAGAAGACAACAAAGAAAGCAACATGAACGAAGATCATGATTGATGTCAAGTCAGGATTTGGACCCAAAGAACTGACAAATGAAGAAATCAGAGACTATGTAAAGGCCAGTATTTATGCACCTGACTGAACAACATTTCTGTATCCGGGATACCACAAGAAGAATGTGGGAGGATGGATCCTCTGCAGCCCGAATGCACAATGTAGTCTTATGACCTGGAGTGTTGATGAACATGTGAAATCAGCAGAATGTCTGAAAGGAGCAATAAAGATATGGATTTCAAAGAAGCACTTTTTCAGACGATGATGCCTAGATGTGAAGACTGATGGGAGAGTGGATGATAAATCAACCAGGGGGGGAGGGGTGTAGAGGACGAGCCAAGTAACTCTACCGGAAGTCCGGCCCCCATTCTGCCTATATGTTGGCAGCTGGCAATGGCAACATATGCCAAGCCAGTAAAGGTACCTATACCGCGAAGAGTCCTCGAAACAAGGTATCCATAGATAAAACCCTATGTGATGTATCCCCAAAGAAATAACGGTCTTTTGAAGGAAGTTCAGGAAGAATTGTGAAGATGAGTGAAAGAGAAGACTGGTGACGTCACATTGGGCAGAAATGATGTACCCAGAAGAGATGCTAATGAAGAAAGTATATAGACCATACATAATCTGATAGCGAAGTAGCAAATAAAGCAACATTTTGGGAGTAAAATGAAGATTGCACGTGCAGAGAAGCACTGAAGAAAATGCAAGGCTGTTTTATAAATGTGCAGATGCAGTAACGCGAGTACACAAAGTAAATCCTAAGTCTGGCTATACGTAGTGAATAGACTGCAGGCAGTGCCACCAAACCAATATATATATATATATATATATATATATATATATATATATATATATATGACTGTGCATAGAATCTGGATATTCTACGACAAACATTTGTAAACTTAGACCCCGTGAGTTAAAAGGTTAGAAGTGTGGCACAGCAGAATAGAACAGCTGATGGTGAAGGAAGATTCAAGAAGGCTTGCTTGGCCCAGTGTCAAGAGTCAAGGCTGCCAAAAGCCTGGTTATCTATTGGAGGTCATACAATGAACGTGAGAAGCGAGCAAAGCTCCTGTTTGAGGTTTAATGGAAAAACAATAGAAGTTCCAGGTTTTCTTCATTTAATGGTATTAAATGCAACAAAGAAGCTCAAACTATGGTCTCCAATCACATGTTCAGATGAAAATAGACTTTGGGGCGAGCTACACCGAGACTAGAAGATAAGGCTGTGCTCACACTCCCTTTTACTCCCAGAGATGAGAGGCTATTGCAAGGCCGAGTTCAAAGACTAACTGACTGGCAGACAGCAGGAGTGATGATGGATGTTGGGCTAATTGCGTGGGGAGGCATGACTCTCTCTTATAGCAAAAACCCTTCTGGGCCTCAGAGATACCACCGTCACCAGCCTACCATCTGCTGAACTCCACACCTCATCTAACACCCTCCAGGCCCCATCTCCTCCTTTGAGGAAGACTTCACAGGCCTCTTAACATCAAATGCAAAATTAGGCTCTCAAATGATACTTCTTGGAGATCTTAACCTTGGGATCCAGGACCCCAATGACACCAACGCGTTAGCTCTTGAAAATTCCATCTCCCAGTTCGGCTTTAAACACCGAATCACGGAGCCCACACACGTCAAGGGGTGTACTCTAGATTGGCTGGCGGACCTCAATTGCTCTATTAGAATACTTCAGAATGAACCCATTGCCTGGATAGACCACCACTACATATCCTTTGCCATTCAGGGGACCACACCCCCGAGTCCTATGATCGCCCCCATCTCTTTCCAGGAACTCCCGGAACATAACGCTGCCCAAGCTACATCCTCTAAGGAATAACATCTTCGACGATACCAATTACAAGAATCTAGATCCCACTAACCTAGTTGACCTTTATAACAATGCTTTAGAGTCAGCCTTGAACATTATCGCACCACTCAAACTAAAAAAGGCCAATCCAATTGCCCCCATTGTCCCAGGAGGATAGCTCAGCGGCAGCGTGCTCAACTTGGAAACAAGACGACACGGAGCAACACAGGTTCGATCCCTGGGTCCGCGCTTAGAAACCTCTGAGTATTAAGCGCGTTATAAATAACCTATCATATCATATCATATCATACCTCAACAATTGGTTCACACCAGAACTAAAAATCTTGAGAAATGAAAAAAGAGTGACAGAATTTAACTGGTGTAAATAACCCACTACTCACAACAAGGCACTGTGCACCACAGCTGCTGCCTCCTACAAAACTGCCATTCTCATCACCAAAAAAGAAGTCTATAATAACAGAATCCTTAACGCTAAATCAAGAACTAAGGAGCTCTTCAGCATCCTAAGGGAACTGGAATCCGCAGCTCTGCCATCAGAGGACTGCACAAAGGATGCTGCCTGGTGTGCAAAAATACAACAAGACCTAGCGGACAAAAGAGCATCACTCCAAACCAAAATAGAAGCCAAAAAGAACAGCCCCTCGAGCAGCCCCTCCTCTAAACACTCTCCTAAGCATCAACTCCCTCAGTGCCCGCCATTTACATTCTCCCCGGTCATTCCCATTGAAGTGGAAGACATCATCAGAGGTCTAAAGCACTCAAGATGTCAAGGAGATACGTGCCCGGTTCCCATCATCAAGGAAGGCACCAAAGAGCTGTCTCCTTTCATTGCTACAGTGATAAACTCCTCTTTCAAGGCCAGCCTTGTCCCCAAAAACCTCAAAGAGGCTTGTGTCATGCCCCTCCTAAAAAAAAAAAACAATCTAGACCGTAACATACCACCGAACTATAGGCCAATCACAACCATCCCCTTCCTTCTAAAAATTCTGGACAGAGTTACATACCTGCAAATCTAGAAACACTTGAAAGACAATAATTTACTTGGCCTCCAACAATCCAGATTTCGGCCCAGACATGGCACTGAGACAGCCCTCCTGGATCTGAAAATGCAGATGGATGAGGCAAAAGACAAAAGCAAACTGGCCATTCTCCTCTTGTTAGACCCCTCGGCTGCATTTGATCTGGTCGATCACCAGATCCTCACTGAACATTTGACCACAGCAACGGCCTTCTCTATCAACGCATCCAATTAGATTAAATCTTTCTTATCCAACCTCACCACCAGAGTCTTTTCGCCCCCTGCCTCAGCAGACCCGATCCCCATCCACTGTGGGGGTCCCCAAGGTTCATGCGTTTCTCCAACACTTTACAACATATTCATGAAGCTTCTCTTCGACCGTCTCGACAACATGGGTGTCATCTACACGAACTATGCATATGACACCCAGGTTCTCATCACGCTGTCAGGATGCTACGAAGTTGACTTCAAGCTAATTAATGATATCTACTTGGAGACACAGGCATGGATGGCTGCCCATAGTCTCTGCCTCAATGATGAAAAAACTGAGCTCCTGATTGTCGGCATGCAGACTCGCCTTAAGAAGCTTTACCCACGGTATATGCCCTTCAATATTGACGGGAACCTGATTAAAGTTGCGAAGGAGATAAAAACACTAAGAGTTTATCTTGACTCTATCTCGTCCTTAAAGAAACAAGTGAGCTCCAATGCATCATCAACAGCCTACACCAACAAGCTAATCAATGCCTGTAAATCATACTTGTCCCCCACTAGTTGCATGATGCTAGCTAGAGCTTTAGCGCTTTCTAAAATAGACTACTGCAACACAGTATTCCTAGGTTCCTCTGAACAGAATCTCAACAGACTTCAAGTCCTACAAAACAATTCCTTAAGATCAGCACTAAAAATTCCCAGATCCAGCCACATTTCCAGCCTTAGACAGCAATCTAACTGGCTCCCAGTGCGTGATAGAATATCACTACGCTCTCTGGCAATCACCCACAAATGTCTGTCAAACTCTGCCCCTAAATACCTGTCAGACAAGTTCTCCAAATATCAACCAGCCCGACCCACCAGATCTTCCCTAACACACCTCCTCTTAGTTCCCAGGTTTAACCTAAAAACTGCAGGAGGAGCCAGCTTCCCTGTCCAAGCTGCCAAGTATTGGAACTCCTTACCTCCCACCATTAGAATGGAACTTTCTTTCAGTGCTTTCAGAACCAGAGTATAGTTCTGGCTCACTGATAAGTCTAACAACTGACGCTTTAGGCTGCCAGTGGATCTGAATTTTGTCTTCACTGCTCTGATTGCTATACCCTTATCTGTATTTATTGACTGCCAGACCTAACTGTAACCTTGGTCGACCCACCTGTTGATTTCCTATTAATATTATTATTATTATTTCCTATTATTATTATTATTATTATTATTATTATTATTATTATTATTATTATTATTATTATTATTATTATGTATGCATGTATGCCTGTAACATGTTACGTTTTCCAGCACCCAGTTACCTCAGGGTTAGGTGCACCATACACATAACAAATAAACAAAAATACTAACCCTCCAGCACCTGGGGTACCCGCTTATGTACTGCTAGAGTCTTGAATATTCCAGAAGGGTACAAGTGTGCCAATTATAGAGGGCCACAAAGCAGGGACCGCTATAGTTTGAGAAGCCAATAGAACGTTGTGTATTAATATGACACAGAAGATGACTTGCACTTGAGGTGAGCTTAGTTGTCCACCTGACCTTAAAGATCCAATCACGATTGCCGCCCTTATAGAAAGTATACTTAGATGTTCTCTTTACGCCTACCACAAACCCCAGTAGGTTTTCTTATTTTGCCATTTAGTGTGATGTCACTTATGACAATTTTTTTGTATAAAGTTGTGTTTTTTCATGAAATGTTTTGAGAACTCCTGAGTGAGCTGTGCAGCGTCCGTTGATGTCTGATGTACTCCCTGTTTTAACATAGTGTTATTAAAACAGACATGTTTTTGCTAAACTTCCTGAGTCGGTCTGATTACTGATGTATGAGTAGGATCTGCATCAACATCTATCCCAGATACTGTTACCTCGTCTTAAAGGACCGCTTGGTTCACCTTCTTTGAAACTGTCTGTCCTCTGCATTCCTTTACATGGTGTGTTGTATTTTGTAGTGTTGCTAGAACTGTCTGTTGTAATATAAATATTGTAGATATTTTTGATACACCCTTGATTGGACAGTCCCTTTTATCATTGTGTAACAATTGTATTTTCGCTGTGTTGCAACTAACCAAAAATGCACAACCATTTGGAGATAAGCCTGTCGTTCCTTGCACGTTGCCAAAATTAGACAAGGAGGTTTATAATTTGCTTGTTATTTCAATCTGTTTGGATCTCTTCTGTTGTACTAGAGGTGTGGGGCTGATTGATGGTTTAGAAACCCCTGGAGCACTGGTGCCCCACAAGTTAATTCATCACAAGTTGTCTCCCCAGCACCCGCCGTTCAATTAGCAATAGCACTTTTGGGGAAAAAGGGGAGGACCGTCCTGAGGGGCCACTGGCATTTTAAATGAGTTAAGGTAATTTGATAATTCCTTACTGGCACATAGCTTGGTTATAGCTGATTTAAACAAAGTATCCTAAAAGCAGGTAACCTCACACCTGTTTTGGAACTAACCTAATCGCAGGCAATGCATTTGGTATCATTGGTGGTAATTCAAGGGGATACTGGTGGTGAGAAATCCCATTGGATTGCAAGGTGAAATACCACATTGAAAATCCCCCCAATGTGTCCTCTGCTCCAGTGGAGTAGATAGACCTTTTACAAAGTCCTCAGCAGTGTTATCAAGTGTTTCCTACCAAGTGGGACACTGTTAGGTGTGAAAAGTGATGTACATAGTCTCACAAAGTGCAGTTGTTCAGCCATTGTTGTACACTATCCAGTCCCACCCTCAAAACAGATGGGAGAAAAACAAACAATAAGTGGGTTTCTTTAAATTGAGCAGAATTCATGGATTACAACCAGCGACATTCGTAATTACCACTGGCAGGAATCCCCCTCAAAAACGTTGCCTAACCTGTGATAAGGTCAAGGTCCATATCTATCTTCTTTCAATGCAATGATACATTTGTAATGCGCTGCCTGTCTGCTTCAAAACTACAGTGAATGGAGGACTCATGAAAAGGCATACAATAAAAGCAGTACATATTTCTAAATAATATATAATTATTCATACACTGTGAAGTACACCGCATTTTAAGTTTTATGATACACTTATAAAGCATCAATTGAGGATTTAGACTTCACTTTAATTCAAATTATGTTACAGGTGATCAATCAGAAGATGGCACATATAAAAAATAATAATTCCACATTTGGTTTCAATAAACTAATGAATGAATGATAACATAGCAGTTTGAGGTAGTACGTATGGCCCAGAATATCTGCACCCAACGCAGCCACTTCTACAGTCCCCAAAATATATTAGGTTAGCTTCATTCATAAAACTATTTTCCTTACAGCCATTAGAAAGCCTCAACCGCAACGGTGGAATTCAACCATCCATATTCTGGACTACTGCAATAGCGATAGCCACCAACTGGAAGGTCACTACCTAAAACTCCCACTGGGGCAAATATTGGATAATGTTTGTTCTTTACTGCAGCCTTTTTAAGAGGCAGCCAGTAATTTAGCCTGTATGCTACATCACTCAGGGAAGTGCTGCCACTGATTTATGGGTTGGATTTAGAACTATCTGGTACAAACACGCCCAGCACAGAAAAAACTTGAGACAAAACGCAAAGGAACATTCCCATGTTTGCATTGCAGCAACTGTGGGTACATATTGAAAGGACAAAGTATAAACCATCCTCATACAGGTGAGAAATTGCCCATCAAGGACTTTGCGACATGTGAAACGGCCAACATCATTTATGCCATCAAATGCCCATGTGGGTTGTACTATGTGGGACAATCTAAAAGAAAGGCGAAACTGCGGTGGAATAAATCATGTATCCGCAACTGGAATATGACTTCATCAGTGGCCAAACATTGGGCAGAGAAAGGTCACAATTTGGCACAAATACGCTTCCAGATACTTGAGGTTATACACCGATATGAACCTCATGAGAATCTCCAACAAAGACTAGACAGGAGAGAGTGTTTCTGGATAGACAGGCTTGGAACACTTGCCCCCAGAGGGCTTAACGAAGAAATTAACTGGTCCTGTTACCTGTAGGGTACAGACAGTATATGGCTACACACATTCCCATTGACATTGTGGACAATAACTATGTATCTACTCTCACTGTTTACTCTTTGTTATTTTATTTACCGCTCGATCCTTATTTTCACTTCTTATTTCTTCACTGTTCAGATTTTTCATCTAGCCATCACCGATTAAGTCCACACTTGTTCAATATATCTCGCCTGACTAATACTTTATTCCCTTAGTTGTTTTTTTCGTTGTTTAGTTATATTCAGCCTCACATTTTTTCTACTCTGAGTCCGCAACACAGTAATTTTTACCTTGACATATGACCTATCAGGCACGGACATTTAGTATTGGTTTATTTTCCACACCATACATTTACATCTCCACCAGGAGCCAACAGGCACGTTTTAACACACACTACTGACATTGTACATCCTTATGTATCATACCAAGCAAGGTCTCGCCATGTAAAGTACATTACTACTATAACGTTTAGCAGGTGTTTTTTTTCCCTGGTTATCATCTTTTTTGAACTCATGGGTTTATTTATTACCGGCTACGCGGTATTTTTCTACAAATTCTCATTCCATACATCAAGGTGTTGCAGACATTCTGCTTCATTGTATTTATTTTTAAACACACCACAGCCCATTCTCTCTTTCCGTTTCGTCATGTTTCTTTCATTTTTATTTTTATCTACATCACTACAACTGAGTTTTCCTTTTATGTAAATGCACTCTTACCTTCTGATGCGCATTACCGATTCAGACGAGTGAATGTTGCAGGAACTACATGGTGCAGGTGTTTATTAGAATGGTTATTCCCCATTCCCGTACTCCAGTCACCATAGAGATACGGGACGCGAGGCACTGCTACGTCAACACGCACATTGACGTTATGCAGTGCCGCGCCGGGGGTTCCAAGGAAACAAGTATAACAAGGAAGTGAACGCCGGTCACCGCCTTGGTCCCACGAAGAACTCGTGCTCCGACATACACCCAAGTGAAAAGGTAATCACATAGGAACGGATGGCAACTAGAAGTAGAACACTAGCGAACTTTTTTCCGAAATGACAAGGTTTTCTATAGTCACGCATGAATTCCATTTTTATGTATCCTTCTACTCAGCATTCAAGGGAGACAGATTTACTCCCCGCACTCGATCTGGAAATAAGACGCATATTACATACAAGTTGAACTACAGGTACATTTGCTATCAGAATTCCGTTTGGACATGAATATTAGTTCATATAAGGATTATGTACACTTATTCCTTTCGCTTATATGCATTCTTCTTATTTCTTATTTTTATGTTTGCACTCCTGTTTTACTACGTCCCGTGTGCCCGTGTGATGTGGTATGTATTGCCATATACATTATCTTTGATATTACTGTGTGTGATTTACTGTGACAATGTTTGTATTACATTATGCAACAGTTTTTGATTTGATTAAAATAACTATTACGCTATGGTTTTAGCCCTGAGGAAGGAGCTAGACTCCGAAATGCATAGGCACTGATAACCATACGTTTTTGGCAGTCAACTTGGATGGTGTTTAGCTCATTATGCATATTAATTCATGAATAATCAAGCTACATCTGAATACAAACTAAATTGTGAAGTAATTTACCAATTGAATTTTGATTGACTCTACAAAGAAACTTACTAAACTGCTCAGTTCTCTGAACGGAAGTGTGAGCACCAGTCTTGGCTGGATGGCTTATCCAGCTTCTTTTACTTTGGTCTAGTCTCACATGGTCCTGGTGTCGTTAGGACCTAATCAGACTGGTTGCCCCGCGCAGAATTAAGCAAGAAAAGTTTACACTCATCATAAAAAGAGAGGATACTTTGACAATAAGCGGTGGTGCCCACCTTTCATTTGGCTTTTGGATTTAGAACTATCCAATATAATATTTGAACAGAAAATGTATGGCGATGCAGAAGTAGACCTCCCAATATGTTCCATGAATTGTTAGAATGAAGGTGATTCTTTTTACCCACAGTTTTTTAAGTTCAAGATGGCAACTCTCAAACAGTATGTGCGTGAGTTGGATGGGGAAAACCCTGCTGTTCATGAGCAAGGATGCACTAGAGAAATGACTAAAAGCCCAGATTGAACAGGTCAAGAGAGCTAAAGGGCAATGATCATCAATCCAATGCAGGACTCCACTGCTGAAAAGACGGTTTTTGGGCAGCTACCACTGCCAAGGGATCCAACTCTCCTGACTGATGGAAGACAGGCAATGCAGGCAGCATATGCCTGCATTCCACCTCACTCGTTCTCTCCTCTCTTACCTAAATGACACCACACCATGAACTCTGCCACCGCCAACAGGAGGCTGTGCTATTAACAGTGGTAATGCTGCCTTGCTAGCCGATGCTGTCACTGAGTCAGACATGCAAGGTTGGGATGATGTTTAGGTTAGACCAGAGTGTAGGGGAAATGGGGGTTGCTTGCTAGGGCATGACGGCAACAAGCTGAACTGCCACCCTACATTTCCTTGTCACCATCATCACCACTAAAGGAGAGTGATGCAGTAGTGTGGTCTGTATCATGTGATATGTGTTCCTACTACAAATCTCGTGCCACAGCTTACAGTACTTGATGATAGAGGGGGGGCCTAAGGTGCTCTTCTTATCCTGATAAACTGAATGTTGTCAAGGTTTGCATATTACTCTACGTTCTTCCCCCTGCCTTTCAGTAAGCTAAAGTAGTATGGCACCCATGACCAAATGGGTGGTGATATCATCAGTTGGGATGCTTACTGAGAACTCTTTACTTTCTTAATGAAGCATGACCCTTTCTTTTCCCCTCTGAATGAGCAGACAATGATAAAGAGCCACTAGTGTCCTTCCACTGAGCCGTCTTCTACAAACCATCTTTGACTCCCCTGGCTGGTGCTTTTCATCCCCATGTGCCTGAAGTAAGGTGGTAGGATTTTTATAAGACACTCAAAATGAATGTTACATTTCTTTCAATGGCAAGAGATATTTGGACTTTCCCATTTCCCATCCACTGCTCTGCCATCATCAAATCTCCCCACTGTGCCTTTGTTAATACCTCTGCCTGCATCTGCTGAGGGAAACATATCCCTGTCAAGTCCAAGAGGAATGTAGTCATTCATGTTCTTCAGGACCTTGTTGAGGGTATCTGTAGCTACCACTACCTCATCCTCATTGGTAGCCACATCTGCCTCCTCACTTGATCTGAAGTCTGGCCAAAGGCTTCCTGGACTTGACATGGCCCCTCCAAAGGATTAACCTCTTTCACTTCCCCTTTCCAAGCTCTGTGTCAAGCTCTGTCTGCCATCCCCCATCCTCCGTTGCTCCACCCAGCACACTACCTCACCCTCTGACACAGAGATTGAGTGGTAGTCTTTATCCTCATCTTCTCCCTGAAGTACACCCCTCAAATAAAAAGACAGGTTGACGAAGGTGTTAATGTGCAAAACATTAAAAAAAGTGTTAAACAAAAAAAGGATTCACGTAAGACTCACATAATGAGAACACTGTCTCGAAAACACATAAATAGTAGCAAAATGACTGACTAATATGTAACATATGTAATGTAAAGTGGTCTTATATAGCGCCCTCCTGCCAATAATGTTGGCCTTGCTGCACATGGCTCTGTAAGAAAGGAGGGCAAGGTGTGTTAGTCGGATAGCAGGAAGGCAGATGCAGAAACCTTTGGTGTTGATGGGTTCAGGTCTGAAGTACCCGTTACCTGTGTGTTGATGTGAAAATCTCTTTGTTGTTTGTGGATGATATCAACTGGGCAGGTTAGCCATATGGACAGCCCCCAGATTGTGGAGTGCAAATTGAAAAGAATGGTTTTTAATAGAAGATGGGTAGGGTCTGAAACTGTTAAGTAAATTAATTTTATTTTTTATTTATTTATTGGACATTGGTGTGGCTCCCATACACAGGTTTCCAGACACCACAATACACATTTGGAGGATGGGGGGCATAGGAAAGAAAACTACAAAAATAACAATAACGATTATATTGGCATTGTGACAATTCTACCATGACACACATGTTTCTGTCTGTAGGAGTGTGGGAGGAGTAAGGATGCAAGATTTTAGTAGTGAGGAACTAGTTGAGGGATGAGATGTGGGGCGAGTGATGGGTGAGGGTGTTGTCACTTCCTTGCTCTTCGTGTTAGATTTCTCTGAGATTAAAGGTGCAAACGAGTGCTATGCAACAGAAGTTCGATGAATCCGCTGGGTTTCCTGCAGATGGTAGTGCCAAGAGCTTCGGAAAATGGTTGTTGTAATATAGCCCATGTTTCTGGTGCACAGTTTTTGCTATTTCTTTTCTTTCAAAGTGGTTGGATGACATGCCAAGCGCTGTGCTGTGTCCTGAAATTAAGGTGGCCCTTCTCCAGGCAGAGATGTTAGGGTAGAGTGTTCCACAGTTTTGTGGCCAGAACTGAAATAGAGGATGCTCCTTTCTATTTCTTGTTGAAGTTGAGCACTAGTACTAGTGCAGCACTGCTGGACCTTAGTGTTATGGAAGGAACGTAGTGTTGAAACTTTCTTTCGAAGGAGGAAAGGATCCTTCCACACTTGGAATGATACGCGATACACAAGGTATTGATAGTAACCATTTTTTTATGGGCAGTCAGTAGAGAGTATGTAATGCTGGAGTGATATGTTCAAATCTCTTCCTTCCAAGAAGTATTCTTGCTGCTGCATGTTTAACTCTTTGAAGTTTCCTCATTAGGTAATCTGGGAGTATGAGATAGAATTTGTTTTTGTAGTCTAGTTTGGATGGTATTAGGGAAATGATGGCCATGGCCCTGTGGATGAATATTAAGTAAGGTAAAATGCGCTAAAGCATGCACAGCTGGGAGAGACAGTTTCTAAACATCAAGGGTGAGGGTGTTGTCCATTGTCATTCCAAGATTTCTTACCATGGTTGACAGGTTTAGGCAGGCTCCCATCTCACAAGGCAATGGGATTGTGGTGAAGTTAGTGCCTGTAAGATTACAGAACACAGGATGACTTCTTAACACAAAGGTTTTAATCAGGAAATACTGGCATTAGGACATTTATTTTTATCAATGTATTTATTGAAACAGAGGAACTAGGGGTGCAGGAAAAAATATAAAGTGTTTTTTTTTAAATATTGACTGCCTAATAAACAGCACAGTATGTATGTTAAATCAAATAGAAAAAGGTGCAAGAGAAAGTACAAGAAGAAACGTTTTTTTTCCAAACTTTTTGAAATTACTCAAAGGGAGGAGCATTGGAAAATACAAAGGGAACTTCAAAAAAGTAAAGGTAAAAGTCAGTCAGGGTAAAAAGAAAATAGCGCACAGCACCAAAAACACCTACAAAACGAGGGGTTCAAATTTGGATCACCAAACACCATAAAATAATACAGTTTTCTAAAACTCTCCAAAATTCTCCTAAACTTGCCAAAAGTGCTCCAAATCTCCAATGTGCGACCCTGCCCTGTCCGCTAATCTTCCATTAGCTAACCAAATCCCACACAATTAGCAGTTATGAAGATGGGCCTTCCAAGGGCCCTCAATCCTTTTTTAGAATGTCTCAAGTCTACTGATTGGCTGGTTGAACTCTCTTCTAATGTCTTAGAGGGTATGAACACCGCATTGAGGCCTTTGGTGAGGTTCAATCCTTGGTCTAAACCACAGGAATACTAGCAGTTCAGGGACACCCACCGGAAAATATTCAACCTTCCTGCTGATCAGTTTTTGGGGAATTGGAGCAGCCCTAAAAATACCCCTCATCCTGTCATAATTGCTGCAGGAGACTGTAACATGATACAATCGTACAAAGCACAGAAAGACTTCTCGATGCAAGCGTTTAGTACATGAAAGGAAAGTTTACATTTATTAATTGTAACAAATAGAAGAGGGTGAATGTGAAAGTACAAGAGGAGCCTTTTTTAATTTAAGGGTTACATAAAGGGAAGCATCAGTGAAAAATACACAGGGAGCAATGATTTTAAAAATATATCGATAAGTGAGTAAGGGTTAAAAGTAGCATTAGAGAAGGTTCCCAGAAGCACACAAACACAGAAAAAAGAGGGCAAACCATGGATTAACAACCACCCAAATCCTTGCATGCAACTGAAAGGAAAATGCGTTCCAACACGAGTGAACTAACATTATCAACAACCAACAAAGTCTACACAAATCACCTCCATATTGTCAGAATTGCTGTAGCATATAGTAACTTAATGCAATAGCTCCACTCTGGTTGCTAATTGGAACACTGTTGCTTTGCTTGTCATTTTACAGTTTCATAAAGCTCTGTTTGACGTTAATGTATCTTTAATGCTAATGATCCCTAAATGGAAAGAAAGAGTGCATATTCTAATAATTTCTCATATAAGGGTTTAGAATCACAATTTGAAAATATATAGTTTAACAATTACAGGTTTTGTGAATGGAAATGTTTAACATGCTGCAGAAACATCAAATCAAGATCAGTGGTGATTGCTATGTTCTGGGAAAGATCAACAGACTCAGTGTTGCCTTTAAGCTCTGCAGTCCTGTATTCTGTATTCCTAGGGTTCTCTGGGTTTAACTGAAAAAAGACAGATTGCAACCATTGTCTTTTGGGATAGCCCACACTGTTCTGTGGGTAAGATATGGCAATGTACGATTATATAGTTTGGTTCTCATCGGTCATTGTTTCTTTCATAAAACAGAAATCTCGTTGGAATGGGAATCACATTTTTGGAAAGTCATAAAAAGCTAATTTCCCTATTTTGGAATTTAATTTACTAGGTCATGGGTGATTGCGGTCTTTGAATAAAACTGATCCCTTAACAGTAGGAGCGATATATGGACGGCAATGTCACCTAGGATTAGTATGCAAAAAACAAGGGGGTTTTCAACAGGGTAATGTTTTCACACGTGTAATTCTCCTCCATACAGTGCACTTTCCTATTTTGCTAAATGGTCTCACAGGTGATAACATATTTAAAAGAGATAAGAGATTTACATTCTTTTGTCAATGGTCTAAAAAGCTAGGGATAGCATTTCCTGCCCCATGGTTCTTTTAATGTGAACCGTGTCTACATCCTGCCAATATAGAGTGTAAGGACCTACCTGGCCATCTCATTCAACACAGTGTAAGGAAATCTTCTGAATATGAGATAACTCACCCCCTCCTGTAACACCAAATCATTCTGGGGCTGGCATATAATGTGTTCTTAAAGTGAATAGAAATCCAATTTAGTATTTAGGTTGGTGCTGGAATAGAAATCAGTTGGATGATGAGATTCATAGTAAAAATGGTCCTGTTTATTAATATTAGATTTCCTTCAACGTCTTCAGATTTGTGTGCCTTTGCAATTTGTTTAGTCTTTTGGTTCAGTACTTTCAGAGGGACTGGGTAATAAATGCATCACACACTAAGGCGTGGTCAACACAATTTGACCAGTCAGTAATCATGTAGAACTTATTTATCTAGATTTTGTAGCCAATGTTTTATGGAACAAGTTCATCTAGTCATAAGAGACTTATAACATCCATGGATTTCATGTGTAGTGACTGTTCATGCTTTGAACCCTTCTGATGGGTGATCTAGGTTAACAAAATGCGTACTGAATGAAAATTGATTAAATATCCCCAGGGGAATAACCTGGACATGTTTTGTATTTTGTATTTGCGTAGTGCATAGTGCATAACTAGGAAGCAACAGATCACTGGACATATTGATGATAACATATGAGGTAAGTTGGTGGTTACAATATTTGGCATGGGATATTCAGGCAATGGGGTAGGATATGATGTGGTGTCAAGGTGCCACCTATGTACTGCCTGAAGGGTAAGGTCTTAGGTTGCTGTTTGGATTGCAAATGGTATGGTATTTCAGTAGGCAGGTGTGTAGCAAGAGACAACCTGTTTCCTGTTTTTTTCCTTGCATGCAAGCTTTGTCTCATGCCTAGTAATGGTCTGGCTACCAGAGGAGCACCACCCACCTGAGTACTGGGTTTTGCAGCTAGATATCCAGGTGTGCAAGAGGTGGTTTCCTTATAGTTAATGTATTAAGTCCTAAAGAGTATTCTGCCTGGGATTTGGAAGCCAGTACAGCCCTCTTAGAGAAAGATACACCTGGTTAAATTCCCTTTCTACTGTTATGAGATGTGGCACAACATGATGGAAAGGCCTAAGTAGGGCCGGGTTTCCCCCACTGATGTGGGGGAGTACCAAGAGAAGGACTGTGATTCTAAATTCCTCAAGTAGAAAGAAGGGATTTGCTTTATGAAGGAGGGATAGATGGTACCAAGAGGTTGGAACCTTTTATTGATCTGTTGTCAGAAGGAGAGAGTACATTCGATAGTGAACCCTGGAGATTTGTCACACAATTATAATTATGAGCAGATGAGATTGGAAGCCATGAAGGGTGCACTTAATTTAGCCACCCCTGAATGGTATTCAGCTTAGAAGGGTGTCATAGAAGGACCAATTTAATATTTGTGGGATTGAGCTGCAGCATACAGCCTAGGATGGAGGTGAGACTGGTGAGGACATTCTTGAGGCACGAGATATCTTGGGTACCACTTACCACTAGATATAGTTGGGTATTCTCTGCATATTGCTGGAGTGAGATGTTGGCGCCATTCAGAAGTGACCCCAAATGCTCCATGTACAGTTTAAAGATCACCAGGGACAGTATCATAACTTGTGGGACTCTGCAGGTGGCCGGGCGTTAATCTAACTTGAAGTTGCCCATCTGGGTGAGCTGATGTTTGTCCAAAAGGTATGATACAAACCAGTGGAGAACCTTGTCCATACGGCCTATTCTGTTCATGAGTTGGCTGGTCAGTTGAAGGTGGTCCACCATGTCGAACACAGCAGAGAGGTCAAAGAGGACCAGGAGTCATGACTAGCATGGTGTCTGTTTCTGTACTACATTTTGTTAATCTCAGGGCAGGCCATATTGTTTAATCTGATCTAACTGCATTCTCAATGATATATATATATAACGATGAGGGGATGGCAGATCATTCCAGGAGTTAGGGCACTTGGGAAGAGGCCTTGTGTGTGATTGAGGCATTTACCAGTTCGGGGAGGGGGTGAGATGTCTTCCTATAATCTGCTTCAGGATAGCAGCAGAGAGGAAGTCAACTTTATATACAGTGGTTTAAGTGGTACAACGGTATCAGCAAGATACTTGGGTGGAGTAACAGCAGTCGAAGTTTGTGTTACACGCCATGCGATAAAGAGTGGGGGCAGCCAGTTCTCAGTATCGATGTGTTGCCATATGTTATCTATTCTGTTGATGGAAAAGATTATTTAAAGTGTGCCTGCACTGTGCTTGGTATTATTTTATGCACATCAAGAAAAACACAATATTATACAAAACAATCAAAATTAATTCATAAGAAGTAAAATTCATATCCGTGCCTTTCATAGTTGAACATTGGAATAAAGGGACGTACAATACTTGTATTGCTTGTGATATCAGGGAACCTTTTTATTTATTCACAACCTAAGGAGTTAACAAGACTGCAGGTCTGGTGAGAATTGTTACCATGTGAATGTGTATTCAAATGAGCCAAGGAGGACCTTAGATGTCTGGACAAGTGTGTGAGCATGATGATTAACATCGTCTGGCCATATAGCGTCACCATTGTACTAACTGTTATGGTATTACCATTGGGCTTATTGTTATTGAATTGCTTCACCCCCTACCTGCAGGTTTACCAAAAGCAGTGCAGCCAACAAGATATACTGTGCTACCCGTCTCTCTATCAAAAGCTTTTCCTTGAGCACTAAGCATTACCATAATAGCCCCACAACATCCCTAATCTACTTGCAGTTTCATCACCAGGCAGTTTAACCTAGACACTTGCCTTACTAATGCCTGAGACTATGCCAACCAAGGGTACGACTGACAGAACTGGAGCCCATTTATTTGAGCTTTGTCTGAGTTTAATAGACCTGACCAAGAAAGCACAATAGTAGCCCTACAGGCCTTGCGATGAATGCATATTGAGGTTGCAGCCCTCCGGTACGCAGTCCTCTGTACTGGCAGTTCAAATGACATAGTTATCAGCCAAAGTGACTGAACTAACTTTGTGTTGGGAGCCATCTGCCTCCAGGAATTGCCTGCCCCAACATCCCAACACCCGTGGTAAACGTGCAGGTAACAAAGGAGCAGGTACTAACCCTAGCTTCCTCGAAAGGTACTTTACTTTCCCAAAGGTCCTAACTCAATGGCAGCGTCAGGCCCCATTCCACAGTTTCTCCATCACCACTGTCAACAACAGTTTCTGAGGTATGTGTGGTATCACACAGTACCCCTCAAATTATGCAGTGGCATGGGTGGCTCTCCTTGTGCAGTAAGATTGTCAAGGTTGGATTTCTTTATGAGCAAAGTTGGATCTTCATTAGGTTTAATACTGCTCTAAGTATAGGGAAAAAACTCTTGGCTTTAAAGCAGAGAAGTCATCTTCTCCAACTTGACAGGTTGGTTATTGAAGCCAAATGACCCCTATAAAAGAGGCTAGCCCTCTTTAACCAGATTGTATGCACCAAACCAATGGCTATCGTGGCACAAATTGAACCCCAACCTGAGAATTTTAGGCATCAATGTACCTAGTTTTGCACCTGGTGCACACGACGAAAGAGTACATGGGATGGTAAACACGACATATCTTTATTGGGACACGCCTACAAGGTCCACAACTGCATGAAAGAGAACCAATGCATAAGAGGGCGTTTCACAAACAGAGCAAAAAGGAAAGAAACATAGACACAAAGTATTTAAATCTGGATACTTTGCATGTAAATGGGTGTAACCTGTAAGCAAACATGTTGTTTGCCTCAAGCTGAAATGTCGAATGTTAATGAAAGGATTTTTGAAGGAAATGCATGAAAGTGGTTTGATCTAGCAGCTCATGTTTAGTGTAAGAATCTCAAAATGCAAAAGGTTAGCCCTTTATGGATAGATATTTTTTAAAATGTAAAGTGAATAGAATATCTATAGATGTATTTGAAATGACACGGAGGGCCTAATTACAAGGTTGGCGGTGTGGGTAAAAACGTGGCAGTGTGGCATGACCACACTTTTCCAGCAGCACCAAATTATAATTTTCGGCATATATATTTATTTATTTTGATTTATTTTTGTTATTTATAGAGCGCCAAAGCTAGCCCATAATGTGTGGGCACTAATACAACAAGACCAACAGAAACACTCATAACAAGACACAACAAACATTAAAGAAAACAGCCAGAGCATCAAACAGTCCAATCAGTGTGAACACAGGCAAAAAACATAATATACAAAATGGGCTGATCGTTCCAAACCATGGGAAATCTCTTTATACGTACTAAGAAATTGTGGGAGATTGCTGCCACCACATCCCACCAACACACAATCTCTATGTTCCTGCATGCACCATCCATTTAGTATAAGTTGCTGAAGAACCTCAAAATCGGAGGTTCTAATAATCCCAGGCCCAGTTTTTTGGTGAAGCCATGCCGTTACTTTATTTCTTAATGCTTCCGTGGGCTTGTTTCTTGCCGCTTCTCCACGTTGGTAATTAAGGAGTTTCTTTTGTCCATACACAATTCTCTCAAATCATACACTCAATCATAGGCATATGGGTTTTGCCTAGACGCAGATCCTTTGCACAGCAAATCTTGCTTCTGGAGATGTCTAGACAGCGCAGACATAAGGAACCCTGACTAAATTCTGCGGCTACCACAGAAGGAATACATAAAGGAACTTGGGAGACTGATATCATCTCCTGTGTACAAGAAGATTTTTCCTCTACTGGAGAACACATAGGGGCCGACACATGTTTCGACCAACAGAGGGTCTTTATCAAGGCTTGGAATAGGGTGTCTCTTGTGCCGTGATTCAGGTGGGTCAAGTGGCCCAGGATTAAGTTCAGTCACCAATATTGATGCATCTTGGTAATGCAGTGCTTGTGAGCACTTCAGTGTGGTCGGTGTAGTCTGCCCTTCGATCATGGTGTCGGCACTTATGGTGATCAAATCAACAATTAAAGATAAAAATCAACAATGGCTTCAGAAATAAACGTGTGGACTTTATACCATATTATGTTGAATAGTGAATGACAACAAATCCTTATAACCATGTGTATAAGCGCCATTTAGGCAGGAACCCAATCTAAACCTACCTAGTCCAGACTTGGGGCACTAGAGCACGGGCCCTTTGGTTCCTACTACTGGCTGCTTGTGTAATCAAACCCGGTATCTCACTAGAGGTTAGGCGCAGTAACCAACAGTTCCAAGTGCTCTCACCATTCCCCTACATATTGTACATATTGTGTGAAAACATTGTGATCCAAACAGCACCCCCTTTTCAGACTGTTCAAAGGCTGAAGAGGTGAAGTTCTCTATCCTCTTTTTGTTTTGAAACTAAATGTCGAATTGTCAATGGAAAAGTCAGTATGCACTGTTGGTTCGTATGAAAGTTAAACAAAATAGCAGGAATTTGGTCACCTTACTAAGGTGGAAAATGCACCAATGTATGCAAAACCACACAATTACTGTTATTTGAGTATCATTTGGAACTCATTTGTGATAATGGTCTTGATGTACTTGCTACCAAGCATGATGAGTTGTCAATTAACACTTTCACTTCTGTTTCTTCAATGCTTTTCGATGGAAATTAACACAACTATGTGACAGGATTAAACTTTCATTTAAATGTATAGATTTTTAGGCAAATATAGATTTAAGTGAGAATTATGCAGCGCTGAGATATGATTCATGATAGAACTGATATGTGTAATATGACAGGCCAAAGGAATACTTTTTAGTGGTCTGAGGAAAAGTTTGGAAGCTGTTTTTTTCCCAGTATTGTTTCCAAAATGGCAACATGCATCAATTTAAGAGTATCATTTAACAAGGATGTTTTAAGAAGATCCCAGCTTTAGACACACTATTAAATTTCATTTCATCCTAAATATTTTAGTTAATTATCTACATTGTGCTATCACATGGAACATACATTAAAACCATTGCATGTTTTTCAATGTGAATGATACAGTAGTAATGCAGATGACACAGAGGTAAAGATGAACTACTGAACAGTAGCATTACCAATATTCTTGCTAAAGAGTTTTCTTTACAAAGACACACACATGTAAATGAATGCCATTGCATCGCACCTTAGTGCTCTGTGACACTGTGGAATGGGCTATATGATTTACTTTGGGTTTTGCCAATTGAACAGGGTGGTTCAGCAGATCACTGCTCTGAAGAAAATTGACCATATCATACCAGCACTTGAATTTCTACAATTGCCACTGATAGGATGGTAATTGGGCTTATTGGAACAATGTGTTAGAAACATGTCCTCCCTTATCTAACCTGACCATCCATCAAGGAACTTCGGGTCTGCAAAAATGGGTCTGATTTGGACTGAAACCAAAGAATATGACAGTGTAGGTAGGATGTTCTACAAACTTGACCCACGATGGAAAATGACTAACCATAGAATGTAAAACAGGAAAATAGGTTTGGCACTTTAAAAGGTCCTGTAAAACCTTCTACGTATGCAATCTTTTCTTTTTTAAGCAATTCTCTAGGACCTTCCTTTGATATTGTACTATCTTGTCTATCATCCACTTGTGCCACTCAAACATTCTCAGACATTAATTCTCCAGGCCTTACCTATGTACAACAAGAAAGCTGCAGTGTAGCAACACCAATCAAACCTCTCCCTACCGTGTACTGTCTGCCAGCACTAACATGTGGAATCAGCACTGCTGGCAATTAAGCTGTACAATTTCCTTCCTCAATGTCTGTTCATTGAATATATGTTCTCCTCAAAATGTGTGTTCTTAAAAATTCTCCTGTGCTTTGAAGTGATTTGATCTTTATATATGGAGCTCATTTTGTAAACAAGCATAATTGCCCTGCAGGATGTCTTACGTTTGCACTTTCCATGCAGACAATGTCCCTTCAGGACATTTTCATCATTTGCACTGTGGAGTGCAAATGAGAATTGTAAATAATGGAGGAAGTCTCTTTACACTTCTCTTTTGCACTCTAGTGCAAATAGGGTAAACACCACCTGCCACGTATGCATGGCAGGAAAAGATTACAATAATATATGATAATGATATTGCATTTATAACACGCCTGTACACAAGTGTTTCTAGGCGCCACAAGACAAGGGAGGGAAGACAGAGGGAAGACAAGACAAAATATCCTACTAGGTCATGTGATATTCAGATAGTGCAAGTGTGAAACAAGAGGTATAGGGGGAAGGGAGTTGGGGAACTGCGAGGGAGAGGGTAGGGGGAAGTGCAGCCCGGGCCAATAAGGCTCTGGGTAAGTGCGACCAGGGCAGCACGGCTCTTGGTAAGTGCAGACAGCAGGGGGACTGTAGAGGCTACATATTACAGCCCCTAAGTGCACAGTAGGCCAGGTTGCAGTGCAAGTACTACTGGTCGTAGAGGAGCCTGGTACCCAGTGAGACTCTGAGGGTACCAAGCAACCAGTCGGTGCAGCGACAGGAAGGTTAGTAGGGGAACAAGAGAGAGAAGGCAGAGGAGAAAAAGAGAGTCTTGAGCTGCTTCCAGAACTTCAGGTGGTCCGACTCAAGTCTGAGAGGGTTAGGGAGGCCGTTCCAGAGGAAGGCACCTGCAGAAAAGAGAGAGAGATCTACCCCCCGCCCTCTGTCTGGAGAAGCGTCTGACCCTTAGAGAGTTGGAGGTAGCTGAGTGGATAGTTTAAGAAGGAAGGTACTTAGGCAGAGAGAGTTGAATGTAGGACCGGCCCTGGCCCCAGAAAGCCTTGTGGACAATGCAGAGGGTCTTGAACTTGATCCTTGCAGCCACCGGGAGCCAGTGGAGATATTTCAGGGCTGGAGAGATACGGTCCTGGGCTTGAGGCCAAGGATAAGTCTTGCAGTCCTGTTCTGGATTAGTTGCAAAGGGTGCATAGTAGATGCAGGCAGATTGAGAAAGAGGCTGTTGCAGTAGTTCAGCCTGGAGAGAACCAGAGCTCTGGAGACAGTGAGCTTCTAGGGGAAAGTGAGAAAAGTTGGAATACCCCTGAGTAGGTGCGGCTAGAAGTGGGGCTTCTTGGCAAGCTCTGTGATGTGAGGAGAGAAACAGATAATGCAGTTGAAGATGAAACCAAGGTGTTTTGCCTCACAGGAAGGTGAGGGCATAGTTCCCAAGGGGGGTGGCCAGAGTGAGAGAGGAAAAGTGGGAGCAGGTTCCCAATGAGAAGGATCTCCGTCTTACTGGCATTAAGGCAGAGAACGTTGGAGGAGCACCAGTCCTGAATCACGGATAGACATTCAGGAATGAGCGAGACAGGAGAGTCAGCTGATGTAAGCCTGAAAGAGAGCTGAATGTCATCCGCATAACACTGAAAGTTGGAGGAGAATATGGAGATCAGGTGGGCCAAAGGGGCCGGACAGGCATTGAAGAGCCAGGGTGAGGATAAAGCCCTGGGGGAAATCACATGTAGAGAGAGTGGTGGTGGAGAGGAAGGACCCAAGTTGGACCTGGCAGGGTCCATCCGAGAGGAAGGAGGTCAGCCAAGGCAGAGCATGATCCGTGATGCCCAGGTTCTCACAAAGTGGATTGATTAGGGTGGAGTGATTGACCGTGTTGAAAGCAGAAGAAAGATCGAAAAGGATGAGGACAGAAAGGGAGCTAGAGTCAAGATTAGAGAGCAGATCTTCACGTGTGTTCAGGAGAGCAGTTTCTGTGCCTCTGGCTGCGCTGAAGCCAGACTGATGGTCGTGGAGGCAACTGACAGATTCAGATTGCAGTAGTTGGCCCAGGAAAGGAGTGATAGAAATTGGTGAAGATTTGCTGGACAAGTAGGTTCGACAGAAGGCTTTTTAAGGATGGGGTACACAAGGGAGCGCTTTAGGACAGAGGGGAAAGCTCCAGTGGTGAAAGAGTGATTGCAGAAAGTGGCCAAGGCTGGAGTGAGGGTGTCAATGTGGCCCTTGATAGTTCTGGAAGAGTACGAGAGCACCTGTTAAAATTTCATAGATCAGAAATATAGTCAGGTGTCGAGAGAGAGGAGGAGAAAGGAAGAGGAGAAGGAGAGATGGCCAAGGGGAGCCTGAGAGAAGTAGAGGGAGAGGAAGAGGAAAGCGGGGACAATATATCCTGAATTTTAGTGGTGCAATGAGATGCCAGCCCCGTGCAGAGTGCCAAGCAGGGGACAGGAGAGCTGGAGACTGCAGTAGGATTTGCCAGCTCCTTGCAGATTTTAAAGAGTTTGGCTGTTTTGTTAGAGGCTGCATTGATGCTGGCTTCGATGTGGACTCTCTTCTTGGAGAAGACAGAAAGTCTGTGTTGCCTTTGGTGCAGGCCAAAGGCCAGTTTCACAGAGGATGCACCCAAATTCCTCCACTTCCTCCCAGCCACCCTGTACTTGTGTTCCAGTGTGGCGAGGCCGAAGTCATACCAAGAGTTGCACTTCGAGGTAGGCTTCAGATGGATTCTCATGGCAGGGGCAAGGATGTCCAGAGTGTTGGAGATAGAGAGATGCAGGTTAGAGATGGCTGTGTCAGGGTGTGAGTCAGCCACAGGAATAGGATGAGCAGAGAAAGTAGAGACAAGGGCGTCCACTGACACTCGCTTCATGAGCCGAATGATTGAGAAGGAAGGTGGCAGTGCTGGGGTAGGCTTTGCATGTGGGACACAAATGATCAAGTCTGAGGAGAGCAAAACATGGTCAGTCCATGAGAGAGGAGTGGTGAGAGGGTTAGAGAGGAGGTGTCTGAGGAGATGAGAGCATCCAAGGGGTGGTAGGAGAGTGTGTCAGACCAGAGGGAAAAATGGAAAGAGAGAGAGAGTTGCAAAGGTTATGGAAGAGACCAGGAGAGGTATTAGAAGCATCCAGGTGGTTGTTGAAGTCTCAGAGGAGGAGAAGCTGAGAGGTAGAGGCAAGGAGAGAAGAGGAGAGGTCATCCCATTCAGATATGAAGAGAGTGACCTGGCAGGTGGCCTGTAGATGGTGGCCACAAGAGAGTAGAACTAGTTATTAGTGCACTCCTACATATATACCCTCTCATAAATGAGGAAATAAGTTGAATAAAGTTTAGGTGCGGGGGAGTAATGATGACCCTAACACAAGATCATAATACTAATAGTGAAACAAGAAGTCCAGTCTATGGACTCTCCCATCCCCCACACACTTTAATGCTGATAATCAGCCAAACTTGTAATACAAAATGTATATCTCTAATTCAAAACTCAATCAAATAACACAGTACAATTAATCAAATGACTGAAGGCAATATAGGGTGTGCTCGATGCGTTTCGGGGAAGGAACCCCTTCTTGAAGAGCAAATCTTACTCAAATGAAAGATCCAAACTAATATATAACATTTGCAAAATTTCCAATCTATGTATATACACAATCTCAAACCAATTAATATTGTTAAACTAACATGTTTAACCGTCACTCTCAATGTCATATTCAAGAGAATACAGAAATGTCTACTGATATACCAGTGAACCAACAAGTTGTGACCATGTGGTTGTCCTAATGGACATTATAGGTAAACTCCATGTCCTTGAACCATATCCCATGTTTCATACCAGACGCATGCGCACCGTGAGTGAGCCGTATAGAAACCCAACAAGCAGGGACCTACCTGGCCTCAGTCTCAATAGCTTAAAAAACAGAAATGCAGTATTTTTGTATTTCTATGGAATTGCAAAAACAACAGGGAAAAATAACCATTAGGATCTAATCCCATATCATCTTTAATAATATAAAGTGGGTTGCAAAAGATGAATCACTTACCCTACGCGCTCATATTAGGGGAAATCCAAAAGGAAATCCACAAATGCATGGTGTATGCCGCTTGTTCAAAAACGTATCTGTCTCAACACCCTCTCAATCAACCCCATCAGCTGCTGCGCAGAAGCAGACAACCTCTGAGGGATGGAAAGGCAACGCATATATCTTGTCACACATAAGAAATTACCCAAATAAACAATTCGAGCCTCCACTCCCAACGTGGCATTGTACATTGGTCTGACCTGTTCAAAAGTTCATCGAATCTGTGACAAATGCCTCAGGTATAGAGGGGAAAAAAACCACACGCCGTATATACTCTTTATTTCAAGAAGCCATCAGAAAACCGACGGTGAGTCACATGAGGGACTCAATGGTAACCCGTCCATGTATTGCACAGCAAGGAATGAAATGGTAAAGAGCCGAACCCAGCGCCATCTTGGGAGGGAGGCAGATACCCATAAATACAGCCTTTCAAATGGTTATCTCGATATATTGGCTGTGGGAAAATACAGCCGTACTCTATAAATCCTGAATATTGAATTAACTGTTCTCATAAACGCTAATATTAAACATGCCACCATTGTTGGTTCAATGTATGTCTTACAATGTTAGCTTCATCAACATAATCATTCCTGTACAGCCTAATTTCCATTTCTACATTCAAGAACAACGATCTTCAGTGCAACATAACAATTCAAGACTGGTGAGTTGCCTCAATTGTAGAATATTTTCTGCAAGTCCCCATATGCCATGGAAATGATTAGTGGACAATCATCATTCACATTATACACATTGTATCAAGTACTAAATAGTCCTAATGTTGTCAGTAATCAGATCAAGATCTACTAACTGCAATGCATGACCCCAAGCAGTTAGTATGTTCATCTCCAAAATATCGCTCAACGCAAGTGTGTGTTGAATACATGCACCTCTGAGGATATTGATGCAAGGTAACAATTCTCAGTCATGTTATAGTAAATAAAGCTTAACAATCAGAATATTCCAATTAATCTAATTAAAGATGTGGGGCATGCATACCATGCATCATTTTAGTAAAGATTGACAGATAAGTGCTCAGTAGTTACAGTAACCCCATCAATATGATATGTATACAGTTAGCCAGAAATATCTCAAATCATTGGACAGTCATAGCCAATATATTAAGATGAAACCGTTTAGACAGAATTCCTCATTTAACCCTTTAGGTTGTACCTTGTCTAGGCGGTGTCCAAAACATTTTTCTCTGTAACAGGCAGGAGTTGAAATGGCCCTCCTCCTTGGGCGTTTCACCACTTCTAACACCAAAAATTTCACATGTGCAATTGTATGGTTGTGTTCCTTAAAATGCCTAGCCACAGGAGACTTAGGGTTATTGCATCTCACATTCGATTTGTGTTCTGTCCATCTCTCCTTGACAGGTCTTGGTGTCTGACCTATATATAGATGTGTGCATGGACACTTGATTGCATATATCACACCAGGTGTGACGCAAGTGGCATAATCTTTAAGTGGGATCTTCTGACCCGTATCTGGGTGAGAAATGGTTTTACCCTTCAAAATGTTGTTACAATGATTACATGCATGACAGGGGAATGTGCCCTTCTTACGAGTACTTAGTATCGTTTGCCTGTCCCTTGGAGGCCTCTCAGCTCTAACCAATTTGTCTTTAAGGTTTGTACCCCTTTTAAAGGCCATCATAGGTGGTCTTGGGAATAGCTTATGGCGTATGGGTTGTGCTGCAAAATGCTCCAGTTCTTTTTGATAATGTTGCTGATTTGAAAGCCCTGTCTAGAGAAATTCGAAACTAACAGAATTGGAATTTCACTTGTCTGTTGCTTAGGGCAGAGAAGGATGTCCTTTGGTACTAGTTCTGATTTGGATCTGGCATCCTCCAAGACTTCCTCTGGATATCCTCTTTTCTTAAACTTGTTCACCAACTATGCACATTCTGTGTCTAACACTTCTGGATCTGAAACAATTCTTTTCAATCTAAGGATCTGACTTTAAGGGAGACTCTTAATCATGGCTTTAGGGTGGAAGCTCGGTAATGTAGCAGATTATTCACATCTGTAGGTTTGTGATAAACTGTAGTTGCTATCGTACCATCTTTGAGAGAGAGGTTCACATCTAAAAAATGCAATGTTGGAAAACCCACTTCCAAGATAAATTTGATGCGTGTGTTTACCTGGTTCAAGTAGTCAAAAACAAAAAAAGATAAGCGTTCTTGATGTGTACAACACCAAATCCCAAATATATTGTCAATGTACCTCTTCCATAGCAGAATTTTGTCCACCCACTGTGCCTGTTCTAGTATAAATGTTCTTTCAAAATTATACATGAAAATATTCGCATATACCAGGGACATTGCTGACCCCATCAATGTTCCTGAGGCTTGTACATAATAAGAGCCCTGGTATCTGAAGTAGTTATTATACAGAATAATATTCAATAACTCCAAAATAAAAATTGTGTGTTACCTCTCACTATTCTACAGCTTCAAGGCCCTCATTATGTGGAATTGATGTGTATAAACTACACATATTTAGTGAAAAATGCAGTCATTTCCTTAAGGCAATTAAATAAATCCGTTGTGTCTCTCAAATAGGTGGGAATTTTCTGGACCAATGGTTGCAATATTTTATCGACATAGATGACCAGGGATCGATCACGCTGTCAGTACCTGCCACAATTGGTCGTAACGGTGGTTGAGTACGGGTTTTAATCCATAAAACACCTGAGTGATGGGGAACCGATTAATGAGATAATTAGTAGTTTTCAGGTTGATCCAATCATATTCCAATGCTGTGTCTACTGTTTTACCAATCAGTGTTTTAATCTCATTGATCGGGTCATGATCAAGTCTTTTGTATGGCGAGTCTTTTGTATGGCGAGTCATCGTTTGACAGTGTCAAACAGCTCTCATTGGAAAAAGGAGAGAGAAGAAAGAAATGAAGACTTACCAGAAAGTGCTCCTGACTGCTTCAGGGACAGCTTGCCGAAACGTGAGCTAATGCTTGCATGGGTACACCACTAGGAATTTTAAAAGTTAAGAAGCAATGGCTAACTTTTCAAAAGCTTTACCTTTAACGCAATTGCTTACCTGGAGGCACAGATGCGTCCTGTTGTGACCACTCCTGCATGTAGCATGATTTTCCTCCTGATGACTCATGTAAAGACCTCCGTATTACAGGGGGTGAGCGGAATCTTCCTCATGCGGCTGCTCTTGCTCTTGGTGCATTTGTTGGTGCTTTGACATCACACTCCTTCCAATATGCATTGGAAACCATGGACACTTTGTTCCTGGGCATCATGGGGCACAGGTCAGTATTCTCACTAGCCATATATTTACTGAGTGTGGATTTTTACCTATCCCTTTCCAAGGTATCACTTACCAGGTAATCCTTCCTGAAAGTAGCAGCTGCTCTTGCCGTCAAGGCAGGAATAACAGCGTAATAAGTATTCGGTAAAGTGAGGCTGTTCCAGTGAATGCTGTATGTTGAAATAGTCTTGCCAGAGCCGGCCTAAGGGGGGGGCGAGCCGGGTGACTGCCCGTGGCGCCACGCCCCCCAGGTCACCATTAGCCCCTGCCACGCCAGCTCGGGGGAGTCTTTCAAGGTTTCCCCCGAGCTGGCACTGTGGGAGAAGGCACAGCAGGCGGCCTTTTACCGTAAAATGTGCCCCCGGCGGTGGGTGCATTTAAATGCGTCCCTCTGCCGCGGGCACTTTTCGTAAGAAAAGGCGCCATTAGCCCCACACCATGCCAGCTCAGGGGAGTCTTTCAAGGGCTCCCCCGAGCTGGCTTAGTGGCAGGCGCCTCATTGTCATTGAATGAACCCGCGCCGACGGGCTCATTCAACGACAATGGGGTGCTGACGCGCCCTATTTAACCTCCTAGCCAGAGCGAGGAAGTTAAAAAAAAAAATGCCCTTCTGCCTCCTGATAACCAGGGGCGCGCGGTGGGCGAGGTGGGTGCCAATTCGCCTAGGGCGCTGTTGCCCTTAAGGCCGGCCCTGAGGCTTGCTCTCATCCCATACATGTTACTTGTCACCAGGCCGTCGTTTTTCTATTTTTCAAGCTTTTGGAAACACACACTGATATTTTGAAGGGGAAGGTCACTGGGAATTTTAATCAGTGAATATCGTATCCTAAGCTTTCAGAGCATTCTTCTGGCCTCATAGGCTGCCTGGAGGCAGGAGCGCTTACCTAGAGGTCTCGCCTGAGCAGATGTTGTCATTGCTCGCTCTGGAAATATTTGGAATTCATGAGGTCAGCTCTACCACACCCAGAGACACAGGATAGTGTCTGACTCCTAATGAACATTGGGGAGATTAAATAGTGCACATTCCAGTTGCAACTCTTGGGAAGTTCAATATGGTTCCTATTTGGAGATGCAGTTCGTGTGGGCATTGTATCCAGTGTGCCAGAATCATAAAGGTTGGAAAATGCAGATTTGGCCAAGTTTTACAGTTGCTATGACAATTTTTGGGGGGTTAATTTAGAACTCTTATCTGATGTATAATTGTCATTCCTTTTAAATTTAGTAGCTCTGGCTGAGAGCGAAAGCTCACTTAACAAGACCAAAATCATTTCTTAAACGGCAAACGTATAACTGGAGCAAAGCAAAATACAAATGCAATGTGCCACAAGTTAATTTAGCAGTCTAAACTTGCATCACCCAAAACAGTTCATGTAATGCTGCCCTTGGCCTTCATGTATTCATTTTTATTTCCTGCTAAATTATTACTAATTCATTAGAAACCCAGCTAAGGTTTGCATCTAATTTGATTCCTTATGTTTTGTTTTTATGAGGATTGGCTCACATTGCATTCTCAACAATGTCAACATATTTTAGGTCAGTTATGTTCATGGTCATGTTGAGGAATATGTATGGTTAGTCTGTAATGCAGATTTTAAACATTGTTATTTTTTTATTTTATATCGGTTGAATATAATCTAAAAGCAAAGTGGATTTGCGATCCTGTCATTGAGTGCTGATTATATGTCATAAAATCTGCACACATCTGGCCCAGCACTCGCTTGCAGATTGCACAGTGAACTGGAAATCAAAAGGCGGCAGATCTGATGTTGTTCATAACATTTACTAGACATGAATATTCTAACGCACAAACATATAACATTTAAGCCCAGGGGCTATATTTAAACTTTCCTATAAAATAGCTCGAGGGGTAAACCATTTCTGTTGCATGTTCTGCCTATTGATGTCTGGTGCATGCTTTCTACCGGCACGCGCTGTTTTTTTTTATTGTTGTGATAACTTTATTGTCTGTTTAGGATAAAGTGGTGTGTGGGCGTGAGGGTGCAGCTTTTAAACTATCACGATGCTGTATTAAAAAATATGCACAGCGCATTGCATTCTAATGTGATACTATATTTTCGAGTTCATTGCAGTGGGCATGTGATATGCTCGGAAACATTATTAATGTGTAGAGAATGTGGTCAAAAAGGCGATGATGGTGGCTCAGAGCGGTTGCAACGGTCAAGAATGACAAGGCAGATGCCTAGAGCTCATTCACCAGAGGCGCACCATATTTGTCATATTTGGTGCCATTGCAAGGGAACGCTGTTGCCAAAATGGACCCTTGCTTGAGGTGACAAACATTAATGCCTGCGTCCTGTGGGGACTTTACTTGCAGTGCTGAGTTCCTTCTAGCCACGTGAGCAGCAATTTCACAGGATTGATTTGTAAAGGAACCCACATACTTTTCCAAATTATGCTCAGAACACGCTATTTGTGGAAAAAGACTTTACACTCAGCAAAATAATTTTTGAAAGTATTACTATAGCAAAAAAGAAAAACAAACACAAATATTGAATGCAGAATGCTATTTGTGCTTGTGACTGACTGCAAAAGTATGGAGAAATACTCCTGTTTCCATTTAAAACAATCTGTCTGCAATTGAGTAAAGTAACTGTGCAGTGGGGCTTTATGGTAGGACAAAGATAGTGCTGTGCAATGTGACTAAATGCATGAAGTCAAAATGCAATCAACAGTCTACAGGCCACAATAGAGACCCAATGTCAATATGGCATTGTGACCCGTTGTCATTGGTTGCAAACAGTGGGTTGCGATGACTGGGGGGATTAAAATCCCTTTCCTGGTTAAAGCTTGCTGGTATCAGGTGGTACATAGCAGCTAAGCGTCAGACCATTGTGCCATTGGTCACAGTTGTGAAAGCTGTCGGTATTTTATATTTCCTATTGGCCCTGGCCAGCACATGAGCCAATGGTCAGCAGCACCACAGCTATGACCGTGGAAGGTCAAGGTGGAAGTTACCAGAGATTGTGATTGGCTGGCACATTAGGACGTCCATAGGCTGGATGGCTATGACAATTAGTCTCTTCCCAGTGCACTGACATGCCCGGTGAGTAATGAGGTGTTCTAGTTCTCAGGGAAGGACACCTTTTTTGCATTGGTGACATGGGTTACATGGGCGCTGGTCACCAGAGTGGTACCCGTTAAGTATGATGCAAATATCCGCTGTAGGTGGAGATTATGTCATATGGGTGGGTGAGCAGAACTGTACAGGCTTAACATGGTGTTGCAAAGGCATGCCCCTCAAGGCCACAGCATGCTCTGTCAGTATGTCCATTGTTAATGTCAACGAGGGAATGTATCTAAGTATTTTTCTGCTTGAGTCCCAGTGTGTAACCACCCCATGGTTTATGTGCTTTGGGTCATATGTTCGAGGCGCGGGTACTCTGCCAGGGTAATTGTATATTTTTGCACACCTCTTTGGAAATAAACCATACCCTAAATGTTCTGCCTGGTTTGCTTTTTGTATTTATTGGTGACTTTCCACATAGTGACTTAAGCATTGAAGGGTCTTATTACTATAAATGTGCGTCCTGCGCAAATGTTACAGTCCTGCAGCGGGTTCACATTCTTATCACAGAAGGGAAATACCAAATGTATACATGCCACCTTCGTGGGCACATGCTGAAAAGGGTTTGGTTCCCTAAATCGCCTAGGGTTATGCCCCATGAAAACAAGGTAATGCCTAGGAATTTGTTTTGTATTACAAAAGCGTGACTAGTGGGCAATCAAGCCCTTTGCATAAATGCCGCCTTGAAGGTGCACTTTAAAACCGGGAAAATTGTAATTGTTTAGTTCTACAGCGCTTATACACAGGTGAAGTGCTTCAAAGTGCTTCAAAGTGGGAAGGGAACACGGGAGTGCAGTAATCATTGTTAGGCCTTGACATTTCCAAACGATCTTACAGTAAAACTAGCATAGTAGGCCTGATGGCATTTCTCCTTGTGCAAGTGCAGTATTATAGTTGTGACCAAGCTAGGGAGGTGGACAAAACAGAGGGGGGGGGAGGGCAGTACAGATGAACTTACTAACCCTAGTACCTTGGGTCATGCATGCGTATAGAGTGAGGTTTGAGGAAGGGGTGTGGGGGGAAAAACGCATCCAGTCCAGCAGGACCCTGGGTTAAGTGCAGAGAGGTGGCCCCGCTCATGGAAAGTGCAGTAATGCTGATCATAGTGCAGTGGCTCGGAAGCAAGTGCAAAACAGAAAAGAGTGGCTTGTGTCCCACGGGAGGATGGTGGGGGTGGCCCCATCAAAATATGTCCTAGTGGGCCCTCCTAAAACTGACCGTGCAGTCTGGCGTGGTTCCCACCAGACATTGCTTACACACAGTGGAGAGGTCTCGATTATTGCAATTCTTTCTGTGATAGGCTACCGGCCAACATTGTAAAGATGTTCTAACGCTCTCAAAACCATGCTGCCTGACTCATCTTTGATTGGAATACATCTCCCCAACCAACCAACGTCCAATGGCTTCTGACAAACAAAATAATGTATTGATTTCTAGATACTATGTTGGTTGTCCAAGAATGCTTCTGTGGTCTTTTGCCAATCCTACTTGCTATCTAGTTTCATTGTTCAGGGGACCATCTCCACAGTGCCAATATACTGCACGCCTTCTCATGGCTCCATCCTGGGTTGTGAAAGATCAGAAGGGTATTGGCATATTTGTTCATGACACATACTGTCCTAGGCCTTTTTAGTTAAGTTAGGGAGAGTGACGAAAAGTCACATGCACATTTTTTCTCCAGTGGCAGCGATGTGACCTCTACCTGCTGCATTAGGGATGAGCCAAGCCACTCTGAAAACACTGAGCGCTCCCCTTACAGCAGCAAGAAGCTAAGGGAGCACTCCTGGACTGACTTTAACTGAACTGTCAAAGGAAAACATTGTTTCCCTTCGACAGTTCTTTAGTGCCCCAGCACTCATGCCCAAAAAGCCATGCAAGGCGGTGGCATTTTGCTTCCCCTGCTTTGCAAGGCACATTGGAGATAAAGGCTGGGGTAATGCAGGACTGAATGTATGTAGGGGGGCTCTTGCACCTCCCCACACATCGAAGGTCGGAGAGGCATCAACATGAAAGCGCTCCAGCTCCACTGCCCATATGCAGGAGTCAGGAAGCACTCTCTGCTTCCTGGTTCTTGTTGTCTGCTGCACAGGTGCTGGAGGGCTTTCATAACAGAAGGAAGTGCTGTGTGGACTGGAATACGGAGATGACCTGCGGGTAAGAAAATTAAAAAGAAAATATGCGTGTGTGTATGCAAGGGTTTGTGTTTGTAAGTGGGTTCCTGAATGATTGTGTGTGTGTTGTTTGTTTGGGCATGTTTATGTGAGAGGGTATGAATGCTGTATGGATGCAAGGGTGAATGTGAGAGTGAATGAAGAATGAATGATGCTTTTTGAATGCTGTTGCATGAGTGAGAATGCGAGAGTTATGTTATGTTATGTTGATTTGTACCGTGCATTATTACCACCCAGGGGCATTCCCCAGGCGCTCGCGTGGCTCTGCAAGAGAAGTGGGTGAAGGATTAGTGAGGATGGGGTGTTAGGAATCATTCAGAACCAGGAGGAACTGGTGTCTGTTAGTGTTGTTTTGCATGTGGTAGTATTGTGAGAGGCCTTGTGTATTGTAACCGTATGGCTAAGATTCAGTGCCTTGATGTGTGGTAGTGTTTTGTGCTGGATTTAGCGTGTTTTGTGGGTTTATGAAGGGGTGGTCATGTGCACTGGTTAGAAAGTGTCCATGCACGTGAAAAGTAAGTGAAAATATTATCAGAAGCTAAACAGCATATGCAGTACAGCAACAAAGGGAAGGTGACACAATGGGGCACTGTGATTTAGTTGAACTGTGATCCTTCAATGATGGATGAGATTGGGGTATTTCCAGACCAGTCTGATCACTTACCGCCATTTGCTCTGATAGAATGTGGATGTGTGTATGTCAACTTTCACAAACTGATATTTGCTGAAACTGCGAAAAAAGGAAACTGGCAACAATACCCATATGTTTTGGTCTTGTCCGCAGGTATCTCAATACTGGGAACAAGTCCTCTCACAAATGGAGTTTGTAACCCAGTCAGTACTGCCATTACTCCACTATTCTATGCTCTGGGCTCATTCCCAAATTATTTGAAGTTATCAGCTGGAGTTAAAAATTGGACATAAAAAGCATTGTTACTGGCTAAGAAACACATTTTGAGGAAATTGAAGTCTAATGGAAAACCCCAACTTGAGGACTGGTTTCAGAGTATCTTGCTATTGGCTGCTAGGGAAAACATTTCATATGCTAAACACAATTTAGTTGAAGACTATCAGTTAATTTGGGGCATTTTCAATTACTCATTTGCTTAAAATATGACTGTTATGGAATCTTTTACCTGGTGTATGAATGATGTTGTGCCGTTTTTGGCTCACTCTCGTCCCTTTTTGCACCTAATGTTTGCTTATGTTGGTTGTCCTGTCTTTCCTTTTCTTGTGTTGTGTGTTTGTGTATTGTTGTGTTCAGGGACAAGTGTGCAAAGTGGGGTTGGGATATTCTGTGTTATTACAACAATATGAGATATTTTGATTTGTGTGCTATGTTCTGCTTTTGCAAGATCTCTCATTGGATTATTTAAATTACCCTTTATTTATTTTATACTTGTATTATATTTTGTCAGCACTGTTGTATGCTGCTTGTCTTTGATGGATTGAAAATGATAAAATATTATAAATTACTTACTCACTTTTTCTTGCACTAATGGATTTAACTCGGTTTTTCCTGCCCCACGAATAATTAATTTGGAGGTAAAGTGGAGGATTTTCCTGCAGGAACACGCTGCATTTAAATCTGCCACTTTGCCTCCTTAAATTGGTGGATTTGCCACAGAGTAAATCCGCTAACAGTTAATCTGCCAAAAATCCCCATGGTGCCCTATGAACTACAAAAATGGGAAATTACCCCCACCTTGGTCCCATGGGACCAAGTGGCAGTAACAGTAATTGAGCTTATTTGTAAGTCAGAGGTTATACTGATGAATTACCACCAAACTCGTAATGAGGCTCATCCACCTTGGTACTGAGTTTCTATGGAAATACACTGTGCACGTGTGGCACTACAAGAATTATTTTTGTAATATACAAGCACTCAAAGTCACATGTCCGACTAGACCATAATGAAATTAAATAAATTAACAAAGAGGGGTAATATTGACCAAAATGCAAATTGGATGAAGGGCCCACTAAAATGTACACGTTTCTGCTGTCGGGTAACCTGCATGCAATGTTCAACCTTTGCAAGGCAGAACTCAAAAGTAAAGAGTGAAACATAGCGAAATTGACTTTACTCATTAATTTATTTGCTGCTTTACAAAAGAGTCAACGCCACCTACACTTTGCAGGTGGCATTTACAAATGAACTGCAATGAAATGCTCATGCTCATCAGCAGGCGCTAATGCGAGGCAGATTCCAAAGGAATCCATTTGTTTTATGCCTGCATGAAAAACCCATCAAGGAGTAGAACAAAGCGCTCACACCAGGCAGACAAGGAAAACATGTCAGTGACAGTATCTCGGCTCTGTGCTCCTCCTCCTCTTGTGCCAGCAGGAACATGGATTGGAGCATTAAATTAACTCTTCAAAGGATTACACCTTGCTAAATTCTAAAATGACCCTCACATAGTTTAATAATTCTTCCAAGACAGGTGTAAAGAAAACAAATAAGATTGTAGGGCTTTAGAAACGTTATTCAGATCAAAATTGATTCTTAAAGCAAAGGGAAGTTTGTTCCAGAATCTAGTACCTTGCAGTGCAAAGTTTCTGCCACCACCATAATTCAGCTTGAATCTAGGACAAGTAAGCATCTTGAAATGTATGGAACAAATAGGTTAATTAGCAGAGTAGGCGGTTTATCTGTTTGCCAGATAAGATCAAGCATTACCATAAATGTATTTCTGCATCCAGATAGCAACTTTAAACGTGATTGTGGTAGGGACTGGCAATTTATGAAGACATTGCAAAGCTGGTGCAATATGAGTGCCGTAAGGAACATTTAAAATTGTTCTAGCAATGTTATTCTGTATTATCTCAGACCTAAGGAAAGAGTATAACAATAGGCAAGCTTTGTGATAATATTAGCATGAGCAATGACAGCCAAGTGACAAGGAGTAAGATATGGTTGAATCTATTTGAACAGTATAAGATAATAAGAGGAACTGCTTACCTTCTGATTAAACCGCACAGAAAAGTCCAACAGGGAATCAATGTGAAAACCTAACCATTTTACCTTAGGTTTGGCCATAAGGGAGCACAAATCTAATTTTAAAGCAGAAGGCAGAATAAGATGGGAATATAAACATGGATAAACAATTACAAGTTCAGTTTTGTCAGTAGTCATGCTTCCCAGCCTTAATCTGAAACAGTAAGCTATCTAAAACCTCATTATCATGGGAAAATAGCCCAAATGCTTAAAACACATTTTATTATCATCATCATAACATTGACACCCAAAATCCAGACTTGCAAGCAAATCATGAAATGGTTTCACGTAATCATTAAACAGCAGTGGTGCTAAAGCAGATACTGTAGGTACCCCACATTTTGTATCAACAAATTCAGTGGCAAGGCTATCCAGGCTCACTCCGATACTATAGCAAGAGAATTCCATCTCTTAAGGAGAACCTGGTGATCCAGGGTACCAAATTCTGCAGACAGATCAAGCAATATTGACATAGAGGAAACTTAATTGTCCAGATTCTAGAACAACCGCTCGGATATCTAATATTGCAGTCTCTTTACTGCATTTAGAGCAGAACCCAAATTGACACTCATCAAGTCAATTCTTAGTTTCTACAAAATCTTTTAATTGAGTGACCATCCTCTTTTCAATGATTTTCATGAGAACGGGACACTTAGCTGTAGGTCGATATTTTCTGGCAACATCTGGGTTGGTTCTGGATTTTTTGGGCATGGAGGAAAGCCAGGATCATTTCAGATCAGGAGGAAAAAAAACAAATATAAAGAGTTGTGTTTGTAAAATGAACTAGAAAAGGTAAAATACGGTGATGCAATCTTAAAGCATGATAGTTGGACATGGATTGGCATGGCAGAGGTAGGATATAAGGACAAAATAAATTACATCAAATGCAAAGTTAGCAACTCTAAAATAGGGATATCCAGGACAACAGAGGGCAGTATAACAACTGCATATGGAGTGTTAAATCGTATTAACCTTGTTATCCACTGAATTGAGTTATTTCCTGAAGTCATTTATTGGAAGTGGTTCTGCAGAGTCTGGGCAAAGCCTTATGTACAGTTTCAAATAAAGCTTTCATAGAGTTACCTGCTAAATTAATTTGAAAAGTATTGCAATGTTTCTTTGCTGTATCAATTTCAGTTATGTCTTTTTCATTCATTTTGAGTATGATGATTGACTACTGACCTAGTTTTCTGCCATCTGTGCCATCATTTTCTAAGCTCTGAACATTATTTGCACAATTCAGATGTAAACGATTGCTGTCTAATAGGTTTAGAAGTATATTTAATATGCATTAACAGAGATAAGAAATCAGTAACCTCAGTCAGAGTCTTATTAAAGACCCCGACTTGTTGAGATCATGCTTAAATCCTGATATTTCTTTGAATATTTTTAGTAATTGATCAATTGAAAATGTCAGGAATTAAGCAAGATAATTGTTGACTTTGCTTTAAAAAAAGGAAAAGTGATTGTTTTAACAAGCTATAGGAAAATGTATTGATTTCTGATCAGACCAGTCGAGATCAGTGATTGAATACAAATCAATAGTAATATCTTAAAATACAGTATAACTGATGGCCTTTATCATGAGTTGGGCTGATACTCAGGAGGTAAAAACCTATCAGGTGAGTAGACTTCAAAAGTGACATTGAATGAATGTCCAATTGGTCATCAGCCTAAAAACGTAAAAGTGTCTCAATATAGACATTTATTTGAAGTTATAGAAAATTAAAGCGCATTCTCAGTGAATTGCTTATTTCTCAATGATGAGGGTGAATGATGAAGTAAATTAATGCAACCATAACAGTCACAGAAGTTGAAGGGGTTTCACATTGCCATGCCAAAGTTTACTGAAACATAAATTGATAGTATAGTGTGTAATAGTCGCAAATTGAGATGCTTCTTGTAGAGGATGGTGAGGCCACCTCCCAATTTGTCCAGTCTATCCACATAGATAAGTGAGTACTCAGGGGGAGTGATTACGGATAACATGGAGACAGCCCCCTCATGACTACATTGTCAATAATGCATTTCACTCCGATAGGACACTATGAACTGTCACCAATGGAGTCAGCTCAGTAACGCACAGCTCTGCTCCTAATCCCACCAACTCAGTCTTCCATTTCTCCTATGTGGCTTACGGTCAGAGCTGGGATGGCCACAGAGGAGGTGCCTTGCACAGGGAAGGCATAGGGATTATCCCCACAATGTGCAAGGCCAATGGCTATCCTACTACTTCATGGCTCTGATTCATGGATTATTTGCGCCGAAAAAAATGGGATTTGTGTGCCATTCTGCCCGCAAATCCCCATTTGTTAAACAGGGATTTGCGGGCAGAATGGCGCACAAATCCAATTTTTTTTCGGCGGAAATAATCCATGAATCAGGCCCATGTCTCTTGCACTGCCACATAGAAGAAGACGCACACAACCTCCAATGAAAATTGGTGTTCTAGTATCATGTGACTCCTTTTAGTCGATTTAGAGCGCTTTCCTAATCTGTCATTTTAATTCCTTTTAGAATTAGTTACTCCGGCTGAGAGCTAAAACTCACTTAAACAAGACAACCATATTTTTATTTTAAATAGCAAACACATGACAGTTGGCGAATATGGCCCAGCATAACTGAACACCAGCATGTGCAATGCAGCCCTCAATAGTTTACCACCGATGCAACAAAAAAATAGAAGTGCAATTTACCTAAACTTAATGTAGCAGTCCTAGTTTGCATCACCCAGCACAGTTCATGTGATCCTGCCCTTTGTCTTCATGCATTTCTATTTCCACTGGAATTATTACTAATTCATTAGCTCGCAAGCCAAGATTTCAATCTGATTTTATTTTTTTATTTTTTGTTTTTTATAAAGATTGGCTCATATTGCACTATCCACAGTATCAAAATATTCCACGACAGATATTTCCAGGTCACGTAAAGGAATATTTATGGCCATTCAGTAATGTAGATTTTCAACATATGTGTTGCCTTTTGTTTTTTTAATATCGGTTCAATATAATCGAAACAAAATGGATGTCCGATACTGTCATTGGATACTGATTATATGTCATAAAATATGCACACATCTGGCACAGCACTCGCCTGCAGATTGCACAGTGAACTGGAAATCAAAAAGCGGAAGATCTGATGCTGTGGGTAACATTTACTAGACATGAATATTCTAACGCACAAACATATAACATTTCAGCCCAGGGGCTAATTTCAGACTTTCTTTCAAAATAGCTCGAGGGTTAAACCATTTCTGCTGCATATTCTGCCTATTGAAGTCTGGTACATGCTTTCCACCGGCACAAGCTGTTCTTTGATTTTTTTGATAACTTTATTGGTTGCTTAGAATAAAGTGGTGTGTTGGCATGAGGGTGCAGCTTTTAAAAAGTCACGATGGCCACATTAAAACTATGCAAAGAGCACCGCATTCTCATGTGATAGTGTATTTTCGAGTTAATTGCAGTGGAAAGGTGATATGCTCAGAAATGAGATTGTTTGTAAAGGAGTGAAAAATGGGGCCAAAATAGTGATGTCGTGGGCTCAGCTGCCTACACCTCCATCACCAGAGGCTCTCCAGGGGGGCGCCATTTGTTTAAAATGTGGTCCCATTAAACGGGAAAAGTGGTGCCAAAATGGGCCTTTGCTCGGGGTCACATCCATGCAATGTCTGTTGACTTAATTTGCATTGCAGTGTTCCCTGTACCCACAGGAGAGACAATGCTTTAAATCCATTCGCAAAGAAGTTAGTCACAGACCACACGCTATTGTGAAAAAAGATTCATGACTCTGAAAGTTCTTTCTGTAATTTTTACAAAATTTATTTATTTGCAGAATGCTATTTGTTCTTATCCAGTTGACTGAAAAATCATGGACAAGTGCTCCAGTTTCATTTTAGAAATTTTGTTTGCAATGCAATAATTGTTCAATAGGGCTTTATGATTGGACAATAGTGCTGTGCAATGTGACCAAATACCTGAGTCAGAATGCAAATCACAATCTACCTACCATTCATCTCTTGAGTATTAGCACCGGGGAACTGACCTAGTGGCACCTCCGAGACTAACGGGAAACTCAGAAGATGGCTTTACCTCTTAGTATTGCCTGCCTTCCAACCCCCTTGGGAAGCCAGTGGCAGCCATCGTTCTTCCCAGGTGAAATCGCCCTATTCTCTCTCCCCTGAATCCTAACCACTTCCACCTCCCTCACCCACTTCCCACAGCATCCCAACACAGGCACCATTTGCATGTGGCTGCGCTGGATCTTCACAACTTCTGCTGTCCCACCCTTGCCCCTCCGTGACAATGGGCATCATGGAAAGGGAGAAGTGATCATGTGTAGTTCCCTTCTGCCTAAATCCGTGCTGGCTTTTTAGTTTTGTAGGCTGTTTTAGAAGAAACAGAAACAATGCTGTTTCTCCACTTTAAAAAAGTTATTAGCACATCAGAAAGCATGCCAGTGAGCTAATAGCTATAAACCTCTGGGTGGGTGGGCATTACCAGTCGGGTAACTCAGGGCGGCTTCAGGTTTATTGCTGAAGTAATACTGATTGAGGCCCAGTGTTAACATGTGAATGCCATCCATGGTATTTAGTTGCAATGAGAGGGTTTGTAATGACTATGTAGGTTAAAATCCCTTTGCTGCTTAAATATTTCTGGGGTGTGGTGTTAATTGCAGTCGTCATGCAGTGTGTCAGACCATTTGTTCCTGGGCACTGGTCACAGTTGTCGGTGCCATCAGTATTTTGTATTTCTCATTGACCACTGGTGGTACATGAGCAAAGGGCAGAGCAGCACCTATGTCCAAACCTGGGAGATGACAAAGTGGAAATTATGAAAGATTGTGATTGGCTCGCACCCATTTGGATGCCCATAAGGCTGTGCAGCTATGACAATTAGTCTATGCCCGGAGCACTGACATACCCAGAGACATTGTCAAGGAAAGAAGGGTCACGTGGATGCTGGTCACCAGAGCGGGTTCGGTTAGGTCTGATGGAAAGACCCACTGCCAGAGGAGACTCCCTCACATGGGTTGGTTAAGTGGAATTCTTATAGGCTGCTGTAAAGTCACGCCCCTCAAGGTCAGAGGATGCTGTGTTAGGAAATCCTTTCTTAATGTAACCGGCACAATGTATCTTAATGATTTTCTCCATGAACCCTGTTATGTAAAACCCTATGGAATCCTGAGGTTTATGTCCTCAGTGGCCTCATTTGTGGGAGTCCGTATACTCTGCAAGTTTCATTGTTCATTACTGCACAACTGTATCGAAATAGACCTGGCTCTACTTTTGTGCCTCGGTTGCTTATTGGAATGATTGGCTGGGTTTCCTTCCTAACAGTAACATAATCATTCAAAGGTCTCATTACTAAATGCATGCCCCCTGCGCAAATGTCACGTTATGCCACTGTCTTGCAGGGGGCTCATTTTTGAATTAAAGAAGGGGAATCCCAAATGCTTTCCCGCTAACTTTGTGGGACATGCTGGTTTCCTTCAATCACATCGTGTTATGCCCCATGCAAACAAGAGCTCCACTGTTGCTCAGGTGCTTGCTCCGTATTCCCAAAGCATGAGCAGTGGGCACTCATGCCCACGTTGAAAGAGAGAAAATAGTGTTCCATTGGCCCCAGAACAAGATGCACCAGTGCACCATTACTAACATTGATAGTGCTGTCCGGTGTGGCTTCCCCACCAGATAATGCTTCTACCTGCAGAGGGTATGTCCCCATTTGTTAATCATTTGTTAATGAAATGCATTCTATGATAGGCTGCCTGCCAACAATCTAAAGAAATTATAACTCTCTCATAATCATGCTGCCTGCCTCGTCTTTGGTTGAAAGAAATTAACGGGCATCTCCCAAACCAACAAAACTGGCATAGCTGCTGACAAACAAAATAATGTATTCATGTCAAGATACTGTGTTGCTTGTTCCGTAAGCCTTTCTGTTATACTTTGTTAATTCTGGCTATCTGCTAGCAGTGTTTGGTGGCAGATTCTACATTTCCAACATGGCACACTTGGGAACTTCCTTCCTCCCTCAATCCTGATGCATGAGGTATCAAAAGGGTATTTGCATATTTGCTCACGCCACCTGGCCTCCTAGGACTGTGGACCAGCCATTCTGGTTTGTCCCATTGCTTCTCTGTTTCACCCTCCCTAGCTAATCTACCCCTCCCTCGTCTCACTTAACCACCCAAAAGTGGCCTCACAGTGGTGTTGCTGCCGAAATAATACTACATCATGGTGCCGAAGCAGTCTTGTTACCAATCGGGGTGCAGGATTTAGTCAGGATGTTCACTTTCTTTAGGTAAATACGTAAGAAAGAAATGCTAAAAAAAAAGGTGATTTTATGGTCCAATTGGAAATCCGATTTTGAGTTTTGTATTTGGGTTTTGCAGAATACAAAATAACAAAACTGCGGGTTCTGCGTTGGCAGTAGCGTTTTGTAAATTCCTATAGTTGAGTGCAATTTTCCAAATTCTAGATTTAAAACAGCAGGCTTTAGAAAAATCATTGATATATTCACAAGTTAAAAAAAGTGATGAAAAGTGAAAGACAAATATTTTCACAATTCAAGTGGTAGAAGAAAGAATGAATAAAACCAAGAACAAGTTTAAGTAGCCCTGATTTTCTGGCCTTGGTTTGGAGAGGGACACACTTTCCTTACCCCGGCCCGGGATGGACCCAACTGGATCCAAACCCGTCCTCCAGATCAGTTGGACAGGAAGGGTGAGAAATTTGTAAAATGAAGATATTATCAAGAAGATGGAGGGTGGGTGTAAAGCAGTGGACCAGGCAAAACCAATTGGTTAAACAGTGTATTGCTTGTAAGGGTAAGCTGGGTAGTAGAGACCCCCAACCATCTACACAAGTAGCACTAATTGAACAACTCAAAGAATAACATTCCACCACAATGCTCAAGATTGCTCTGATGTCATCACTGACTAAGATTCCATCCGTAGAACAAAGGATAGGAATCAGATAACACATTAACATGAATAGGAAAATACATTAACTTAACACACACCCCTCCCTTATCTGAACACAGAATTTATATTTACACAAAACAAAATATGTTACATATGATTAAAGTGGTGAACACTCCACAAATCACATTGGAAAATAAAATCTGTTTCCTCAGCAATTTTACCTCTTCACCCTCGCAACTCTTTACAGGCTCCACACCTGCCCACTCTCCAATTTCACGGCACGATCAAAGACTTGTGCAACCTTAACCGGATCCGAATACAATGGATCACCCTTTTTCTTTATAACAGCTTTCATTATCCTAACTAGATCACCCACTTCAACTATAGTTTTTTTTTCTTGGAAATTTCTCATTAACTTGCTTGGCACACTTCCTCTTTCGTTCATCCATACTCCTTTTCACTTCCTCTACCACCTCATCCGTTTCTCTGGCCCGGCCTAAGCAAGCTGGAGATAACATTGTGTTACTCCTCCGTCCTCTCATTAACCCAAATGGACTAACTCTTGTTTCGGTATTTGGAGCCATCCGAAACGCATACATTTGTTCTTTTACTGCAACTTTCCTGTCCAACCCACACGCATTAGCATTCCTAATACCTTCCATTATAGAGCGGTTGACTCTCTCGATCATACCATTTGCTTGAGGATAATACAATGCAGTCTTTTTATGTTTGATACCACATCTGTACATGTACTCTTGAAAAAAAACTCCGGTAAACTGTGGACCATTGTCCGTCAACACACTCCTTGGCAACCCCTCTATCTCTTCCAGAAATGCCACAATGGACTGACCCGTGACTTCTATCAAAATTTTGAACTCCGTCCACCATGAAAACATATCTACTATGACCAACACAAACCTGCCACGGCCTCTGCCCATATCCACTGGGCCTAAGATATCCATGGCAAGATCTTGCCATACACCCTTCGGACTTACTACTCCTTTCACAGGTTGCACTACAGCAGATATACTATTCCCTGACTTTATGCAGTCTACACATTCTCCCACTATCTTCTTAATCTCGCGGTCCATATCCGGCCACCAATAATTGGCCTTAATCACTCCTTTGGTCTTATATGTACCAATATGGCCTTGATGCGCAATATCTATGAGTCTTTTCCTTAAACACACAGGAACAACAAGCTTATCCCACCGATATATTAGCCCATTCTTCACAGAAAGCTCACTTCTCACCTCCCACAAAGCCCGCTCTTCTCCAGATAACAGTCTTTTCTCTGGCCAACCATCCTTGATAAAATTGTTTATCCGCCTCCACATTTCATCAGACGACAATGCTTCAACCCATTCTTCTTTGTGAAGTACACCTTCCACCATAGCAAATACCATATTCTCAACTTCAACAGACTCCTTATCATCTTCCTCATCTCTAACCCTTACTCTAGATGCATGATCAGCCTGCACATTGTCCTTACCGGCTACCACTTCAATATTAAACTTGTGACACTGCAATCTTCTCACCCAACAGGCAACCCTCCTTGAAACATTGTCCAACCCTTTGCTTTCAAATATAGCCTTCAGCGGCTTGTGATCTGTTCTTAACACAAATTCCTGACCCCACACAAAATTTTTAAGTTTTTCAATGCCCCAATGGCATGCCAAAGCCTCTTTTTCCAAAACCGAGTAGTTTAGTTCAGGACCTCTCAACATACGCGAGGCATGTAACCACAGATTCTGCACCGTCCATTCCCACTTGTGACATAACCACTCCAATACCGGTTTCACTCGCATCAACAGATAGAATTGTCCTTTTTTAGTATCATACATGGCTAAGGGTTTTGCCATATCTATTTCAGACTTAATCTTAACAAATTCCTTCTCGCACTCTGCATCCCAAATAAACTCCACCCCTTTTCTCAACAATGCTCTCAGCGAGGTAACCTTATCAGCATATTTTTCAATGAAACGGTGGTAAAACTCTATTGTCCCGAAGAATGAACGTAACTCTGCCTTATTCTTTGGAGACTCCATTCTTTTAATTCCATCTACTAACACTTTTTTGGGCCTTAAACCCTCCACCGATATTTTGTGTCTCAAATATTCTACTACTTGAGTAGAAAAGACACACTTCTCACTTCGTAAGGTAATACCTCGTGCTCTGAAAATTTCTAAAACCGTATTAAGTTTTCTTTTTAGATCCTCTTCAGTACTCCCACAAACCAACACATCATCCTGGAAGCACCAGACATTGTTAATACCTTTAAATAATCTATCCATGACTTTTTGGAAAACTGATAAGGCTGATATTAATCCGAATGGCATGCGCCGAAACTGGTAAATGCCTTCGTATGTGATAAAAGCCGTCAGTTTTCGTGACTCAGTATCTAGGTTAATCTGATGATAGGCGCTCGCCATATCCAATTTGGCAAAGTATTTAGCATTTCCTATCCTAGACAGAAGTTCGCCCATATTCGGAAGGGGATGCCGGTCAGCTACCACACATTGATTCATTTCTCTTAGGTCTATACATACTCTCAAATCCCCACCAGACTTTTTCACAACAACCACAGGGGAAATCCATTCAACCGCCATCGCTGGTTCAATAAGGCCAGCTTTCTCCAGTTTCTCCAACTCCACTCTCACAGCATCACGCAATGACACCGGCAAAGGTCTAAGTTTTGCCGCCACGGGTCTGGAACCGTCCTTCAGCACAATTTTGTGAATCATCCCTTTTAAACAACCAACGCTGTTGTTAAACACATCTGGATATTTGGTAATGACATTTTTAGAACCACCAACCAAACTACAATTCATGGATACTATTTCTACATTTAACACTTGTTCTTTACTTTTAGGATCTAATTTAATACATAGTCCCCTTTGCTCTCTCCATCCCAACAACGTCTCACCCATCTTGGTGATATATATTTTACCGTGCGTAACCCTGTCTTTAAATTTAAAGGTTGCAGGACAACATCCTACCACATCAATTCTACTGCCACTATAGCCCCCAGGTGTCTTGTCCGACGGGCTTAAATCATTCATCCTACCTCCCAGCATATTTTCATACACAGCCTTTGACATCAAAGTGATTTTGGAACATTAGTCCGCTAGCATTTTGACTTGCCAACCATACACTTCCACCCAAGCTAAAGGATGCTCGCATTCATCAATTCCTGAACATTGGACCATATTTACTGTAACAATTTGATTTTCTGAACCTTCATATTCATCTGAGGATGGCCCATCTGGCTTCTCAACCAACATAACGCTCCTCCCAGCACCGACACTGTAATTGGCACAACAATTTGCAAAATGTCCCCATCTTTTACAGACGTTACATATAGCTCTTCTTCCAGAGTAGATCGGAGAATTAGATAGGTGGCGGGCACTCCCACACCTAAAGCACAGGCGCTCCTCTCTCCTTTTTCCCACTTGTACATTTTCTTTTTGTACGGGTTTGTTTGCTATTTGGGCATTATTCCCACCCTTGCTTTGATACATATTGCCCAATCTGGCCGTTCTGCCCTTCCTTTTCTTTTGGTCTTTGGCCGTATCTTTCCTTCTGTCACCTACTTTCAAGACCTCAACCTGTTGGGCAGCTTTGGATTCTTTCACAGCAAGTTTTGCCACACATTTCAAAGTATGTTCAATTCTTTTTGCAATCCCAATTACTTCATCTAAGCAAGGGTCATCTTTTAGCCACACTTCCTCCCTAATCTTGTCATTGGCACAGTGTAACATGAACTGATCTCTAATATGTTCATCCAGACTTACACCAAATTATGCAGTTCAGTGATAAATGCCTCAGCACAGTGATGTATTCCTCTACAGTTTCACCCTCATGCTGAGATCTCATACCAAAGTGATAGCGTTCCAACACAGTACTTATCTTCAGTTCAAAATGTTTATCCAGTTTTTCCAATGCTGCATCAAAATCATTCATACCCTCTTCAACATCCAATTCGCTCAATTCAGGTAATGTTTCAAAAATCCGTTGCCCTTCATACCCAAGAAGATGCATAAGCATAGACACCTTTCTTTCTACTGACATGCCATTTCCACATGTGGCTTTCACATAATGTAGAAAACCTTTTTTCCAGGCCCCCCATTTAATTCTCAGGGATCCGGGGGTCGGTAGAAACATCTGCGGACCTGGAATTCCAGATAAAGCCATGCCGCCAATCCACGTCTGTAGTGCTCTCCAAATCAGCCACCAGTCCACCGAACAGGAAAAACAGAATGTCACTCACCTGCTGCCTGAGCAGGCAATGTTTCAAAAATCAATGCTCACCTCCCCTATAGGCACTGCTCACCTCAAACCTCATGGCAAACAGTCTCGCCATATAATATCCAAATCCAGCATGCGCAATCGTGCTTGCAGGTCTGCAACAGCAACGTCAGAAATAAAGTTCCCAATCTAGCTACAGCTTGCGTCTGCTTCCGCTCACGTGATGTGGAATTAAGTCCTCCCCACGCACGTGACGCTTACACGGTGCTCAGAGAACTCCTGAAGCAGCCGAGCTGTCTCGCGCGCACGTGACCGCTCACGTGATGCAGCGCGTACCATACAACGCGCAGACAGGCTCGCTCTGTTATCCACAAGCTCTTCGCGCATGCAGGCAGCGCGCATGCGCATCCTCCAACCTCAAAATGCATGCGCGTGCACAGATGCCAAAAACAATTTGGGGTGCCCCAAGACACTCCCCCCGCTCACAGGCATCGCGCGTGTGACGTCACCACATACGAGGGACTTCTCCGCGATCCGGCGGTCGTTTGGCCCGCCGTCAGGTGGGGTGGACTCAGCGGCCAGCTGAGGCTTCAGAAAGTAAGCTCAAAAAAAGGTTCAGCACACTTTCCTTATGATCCAACGACGCAGGCCAGGTGGGGGGGAAGCTCCTCTCCTGTAGGCCTGGCGATGGGGGTCTCGATCTGGCTTCGGACAACTACTCCCGTTCCAGTCGCTGCTCTTCTACTACAGCATATCCCACCTTCGTCGCCAATGTAAAGCAATGGACCAGGCAAAACCAATTGGTTAAACAGTTTATTGCTTGTAAGGGTAAACTGGGTAGTAGAGACCCCCAACCATCTACACAAGTAGCACTAACTGAACAACTCAAAGAATAACATTCCACCACAATTTTGCTCTGATGTCATCACTGACTAAGATTCCATCCGTAGAACAAAGGATAGGAATCAGATAACACATTAACATGAATAGGAAAATACATTAACATAACAGTGGGCACCACTTGGAATTGCGTGATATTTAACTATTGTTGTTGTGAATATCATACCATTCCTTAAAACCTTGGCACAAGGTTACCGGAACTAACAGAAAGCAGATTTAGACTGATATCTAGTCCAAGATATGCTCACACGTTGCTCTCCTATGGAGCTGCACAAGTATTCAAATGACGTTTATATTTTAATTGTTTACATCATTCTTTTAATTCCGGGATCCACAAAAAAGGCCACACCTATCCCGTGTCAGGTTTATCGATTATTTATTTTCCTTGGAGGCTAACTGCATCCACAAAAGACAGTGCCACTGTGTGCGGTTTGTCAATGCATTTCGGGACCAATCCGTCTTCAGGGCTGGGGAACTGCTTATAATACTGTTCAAATATCACATATCACATTAGCAGTATAATATCAAAAGTGTAACCATATCCAAAGCATAGCAGTAATAGAGTCGAAATTAGAAGTGCACATCGATACAGTTCATCACCATATTGTTATTCAGATTTCTTTGTAGAACCAAAAACGGACACACAGACAAAGAGTTCATATTAAAACAAACATTCCATATGTACATAAAGCACATCATTATTATAAGAACACAAACATAAGAATCAACGTAGTAGTCACATAGTCAAAATAATCATTATAATCATACTGCATAGATGGTAGTGTTATCAGCAGGTTCGGGTAATAGAAAAAATAATGAAATGTTAGCGTTAGAAATGCTCCAATATCTAATTGCAATCTGCATGTTATAACAGTTTCATTAGGGTCAAAAACATGTTTACCTGCTTATCGTAGCTATGACGCTAAAGTGAATCTGAAATATAAATGCCAATGGGACAGGGCTTCATTGATGTCACTGTATGTTATATGAATTGGGCGTTTATTTGCAACTGAACGCTATATATGAAGCTTACCTGCGGTGTTGTTGAATGTCGAAAGATGCTGTAGCTAAATGTAAAGGATAGAACAATAGGAACTATCAGTATTTGACATTGCTCGAACACAATCTAATACGTGTTTACCGTTTGGATTTTTCTCACAGAACCACACGGCCGTCAGTTCAGCAAGCTGGCCTGACAGCAATGCTGAGAAGCGTTTCCTCAAGCCGTTGCCTAGTGACACGTCGCTGTGCATTCACAAACGCTACGGTGTCGCAATCGCCTCACACCCCACTGTTCCTGTGAGCAGGGACATCAGGGATTGGTCGCTTGATGTATATGATGCTTACACTTTATGGTATATGATTTTTAATTCTAACATTAAAACTGTAACAGTAAAACAGTAATGCAGCGAGTCAATGTAGCTGTTGCTAAGCAACGTTTAGTCATGTGTTATGGAGGCACGTCCGCTCACCCTGCACCGGACTGTAGTCATGGTAACACAGTTAAACATGCAGTCCATACACTTGTAACGGTGTATGCGGACACTGTTCTATTTCTTTCATAATTATTCGTAGGGGCACATAGGAAATCAGTAGCGTGCAGTCTCAGGATATGTTCCACGTTATGTGTATTTATTGAATTTGATGCTCTCTGGTAGCTATCCACAGGGCATATAACAATACATGCAATAAAATAAAATAAACTAAGCTGCAAGTAACTGGAAATGTATTGTAATTGGAATAGCCAGGTGGACCCATCTGTACTGTAAAAACAATTCACGTTGGTGCTCAATTCGATGAATTGCTTAATCATCAGTGTTTTAAGTGGATTTCTAAGTCCATCTGGATGTATTACTATCGCTCAGGACTCAATTATTGGTTTATAATAGTCGACCTTTACATCAATGTACACAGCAAAATGCTCATCCTGGTGTCATGTGGAGGCCCAGATTCTCTATCTTTATTAAAAATAAAACTGCCTCCATGCTTTGTGTTCTGGTGGAGCATAGCAGAACTAGTATTTTATTCAATACATTACCATATCTCCGTCATAGGGAAACAGAGAGACATAAGGCAACATTATTTGCAAATCTTGTCAAATTAGTTGTTCGACTGACTGTGAGGTAGACTCTAAGCCTTCAAAAAGTCTATACCAGTGTATTTTGCCACTCATGCACTCATAGATAGCACGAGTAGTTCACTTCCTTATTAATTCCCCCTGGAGTTAAGGAATCCAGGCGATCAATTCAATATGTTACTTTTTGATCCAACCTTTTGCTCAAGTTCTTGTGTGTGTTATGCCGTGTAATCACTTCCACTATCTGAAAGTGGATCTGGTTGATGTTATGTCTCTTCTCACTTCAGTGTCTTGCAACTGCTGAGTTCACATTGTTTGTTCTTATACAGGACCTATGCTCGTTCCACCGAAGTCTCCCTTGCCGGTTGGATTGTCCAACATAGTAAATGCCACAGGGGCACTTGATTGCATAAATGATATTGGCTGAGTCGCAGGTGGCATAGTAATTGATTTTAATTTTCTCTCCTGTGAGAAGGTCATTGACAGTATCCCCTTTGTTTATAAAACCACAGATGTTGCAAAGGAGGCTCGGAAATGTTCCCTTTCCGGATGTGACTGGTTGCTTCAGTTTAGGTCTTGTTTGTACTAGGCGATTCCTGAAGTTGGCACTTCTCTTGAATGCAAATATCGGTTTGTCTGTGAACAGAATTTGTACCCTTAAGTCACTGGTCAGGGTCTGCCAATTTTTATTGATAGTTGCTTTAAATGCTTTGCTTTGTGTCGAGTAGCGTGATACATAAACTAGTGGCATGCTATTTTTGTCTCGTCTTCTGTTGATCTGTGTTGGTGTCGGTGTAGTGACCCGTTCCTTGGCTTTTTGAATCTCCTCTGCCTTGTAACCTCGTGCCAGAAATGTATTGCCCATGTTTTCTAATGTTTTTGCATATTCTGTGGGATATTTAACAATTCTTTTCCCTCTCATCATCTGGCTACAGGGTAGATTTTTGATTAGGCTGGGCTGATGAAAGCTTAGGCAATGTAGTAGGTTATTACGATCTATCTTGTTTCTGAAGATACTGGTAGTGTTTTTATCTTCTTATACTTTGATGGTAACAGAACCCAATACACCCACTCCTGTGATGGATTACCACATTTCAGCAGAATGTACAGTTTATTTGACAAATTTGATAAATATCACAATGTGATATGCATCTCCAAAAAGGAGTGTCACAGGAAACTCAATGTTGTTCAGATAAATCAACATATGATACAATTAGTGCTCACCCAGGGTTAATACCTTTGACTGTGATTCAGAGAGGCCTACAGGGTTCTAGACCTCGCACCCACGAAAAATCTACAAGTCGAGATCAAAAGTTTGACTCGCAGAGGAACAGGGCTGGTTTTGCGAAGAAGAACGCATTTTTCTCAACAAGTTACATCCTCGCATCCCAGCATTCTACATCCTACCCAAGGTGCATAAGAATGCCAAAAAACCACCAGGGTGACTCATCGTATCAGCATGCGATTCCCTTTTGGAACCCCTCTACACAGACTTCTTCCTTAAGCTATTCATCATTCATCAATCAGATGGCTTAATTCCTGAAGGACACCACAGGAACCAATCACATACTAGATGAAATTACCACTCAAGATGATTACATTCTAGCCCCAAAGGACGTAGCGGCCTTGTACACCTCAATACCACAACAGCAAGGTTTAGAGGCTCTTAGAACATTCCTGGACCAGAGAGAGGACACTACTTCCACCCCGACGGATTTCATCCTTGAATGCGTCATACTTGCAATGTCCGAGAATTTTTCCCTCTTCCGCAACCAATTGTACAAACAAACCAAAGGTGTGAGCAGGGGGGCAACTTTTGCCTATGACGTTGCCAATCTCCTATGAGATCGATAATATTACTGCCTTCCGGAACCCATACAGAGACAACATAATCACGTGGAAACGATACATAGACGACATGCTCTTGATTTGGAAAGGCACACATCAAGATTTGCTACTCTTCCATCGGTGGCTCAACCAATGCAATGAGCATATCAACTTCACCATCCAATGGGATTACCACTGCATTAATTTTCTGGATCTTCACATTTACTGATCTGGTAACAAACTTAAGACGGAGTTCTATCGCAAACCTACGATCTCAATAACTTACTCCATTTCGACATCTACCATCCGGACGGATTAAAGTATAATCTGCCATATGGGCAGTTTTTGTGACTGAGGAGAAACTGCTCAGAAACCGAGAAATTCAAGTCAAACGCTCTGGATCTCTAGAACAGACTCATCCTTAGAGGGTATCCACAGAAGGCCATCAAGAATGCCAAAAATAGAGCGGCCAATAGGGCTAGAGAAATTTGTCTCACCAAGAAACCTAAGACTAATCTAGATCGACTTGTCTGCGTGACGACCTATAGCCCTTTGAGTAACCTGATTAAGAACACAGTAAAAAACACTGGAACCTCCCACCAGTAAAAGGGAATTTCAAGTGTGGACACTGTCTGGCCTGCAATTTCACAGAGACTAAAAAGATCTTTGAGTACAAGAATATCAAATGGGAATGAAATACCATACAAACTGTAACAGCAAAAAAGTGATCTACATCATTGAGTGTCTGTGTGGTCTGCTATATGTTGGCAAAACCGTGAGGGCCATCAAAACAAAAATATCTGAACATTGAACTGTATTAAAAACAAAGTACCAGACAAGCCGCTAGTAGATTACTACAACCGTAAACAACATACCAACATGGACCTAAAGTGGTTTGTACTACAAAAACTGCCAAACAACAAGAAGAGGTGGGGATGTTGATAAAGCACTTACCCAACTGGAACAAAAGTGGGTGCACAAGCTCAACACAGTGAAAGAGGGACTCAATGTATCAGTTGAATGGAACATTTTCCTGTGAGAACTACATCTTACTCCATTTAGGGGAGGATAGATCTTTTTTTAGACACACAAATTCACCAATCTTGGTAATTACATATGACATCACACTATGAGCCCCCCTCTTGTACTATGAATGACCAGTTAGAAGAGCATATGCAAATTGTCCATGGTGCAATACACCCTTTTTCAGCTTTGATAAGGGTGGTACCCTGCCACAGGTTAACTGTCATACCTGCATTCTATATGGACCCAATTAGATACATTACGAACCTTTTACACACATGTGAAAATGGTGCCTCAAACCATGTGGGCTTTTACAATAAGTATGTCTTATCAACACCGTGCTCTTACAACACCTTTCATCAATAGGTAACCCAAATGTGTCATCTCAGATGTACTTGCATCATGTGACGCACTTATGTCCATGTCATAAAAAAGAAAGGGTGGAACACATCGACAATGTGAGGGTTGCATCTGTGCACTCCAAGGACTTGATCAGATATGCTTAGATTCTGGGTAAAAATGTTCTTGTTAACCCAGCGGGCCTTGAGTATGTTTCACCATATGCATGAAAATATATATATATCTTTTTGAGCCAATGGTAAGTATGTGGGAAAACTCTATGAGTGACAGATGTATAGACTTTGATTGAAATATGTACCGGCAACTGCCTTGTCACCACACCTGCAATGAGACTAGCTGGATGTACACCAAACACATTTTGCAATACTAACCTATCACTGTCATCCCCGTTCTACTGTGAACAGCATGAGCAAGAGGCCACACGTATCATCACTAGACTGTCCCCAATAATTATTAGATGACATAGACCCTTTTTGCTCTGTGAACAGCACTAGCAAGCGACCACACGCATCATCACTAGACCCCAAATAATAATAATATTACGCGATAGTACCCACCCAGACGGACCCACCTAGATCGGACACTATATATGTACAGATTTACCAATGTCTGAGGCTACTGCAGACATCCGGCACCCCTGCAATGAGGCACTTCCACATAGACCCGTGCCATTGTCACATGGATGTATTTACACCGGTTACATTGGGTTACCTTGATAACTTTTGATAACATCCAGACCTGTTAGGTCATCCAATGGATGTATCCATTTTAGTTACATTTGGTTACCATGGTAACCCAGGACAACAGCAAGCTTTCTTGATACCACAATTTAAGCATTGCTCTGTTAGTTTCCAAAAATTCTACCTTTGACCTAGCCCCACATGGTCGACCAATTTGTCAAACTGCAAATCTACCTCAGGGGGCGTGGACCACTCTGGCCCCCCTGCAATTGTATCTCAGGGTGATTTTGCACTGTGTTACTGCCAAATTGCTATGCTATGGACACACAAACATACCCTAATGCTAAGAATAGACACAAGATGAAATAACATAAGACAAAAAGAAAACACATGAATCAATTCAACAATAAAAACACTTTTATTCATGCACAGTTCTGTGTGCATGATATACAATACTAGCAAAGCATACTGGCTTCTATGCAAGCAATCTAATACAAATTATCCAGTCCTGCTCTGGATCTATGATGCTAATAACAATGCATGCCTAATAACAACAAATGCTAATAGCAAAATACATATGGAAAGTGTCAGAATTCAGCATTCCTCTCCAATCCACACCACACATCACACTCTCTCTCTAAGACAATCCCTGTCTGATCCCCCTTCTATCAAACCAAAAGCTCTGTGTGAGTGTCTGTCCTAATACCCATTGCATGTGTCTCATCAATCAGTTAGGGCTCATACTCAATCAGAAATACTCCCCTGTCAAGATCTCATCTCGAATGTGCCCCATCTCTCTCCTCTCCAGCTCCCTTGCAGCCAGCCACTCGAATTGCCTCAAGCCTCTGCCAGGGCCTCTCTCTTTCCTCTCTCCTTGGCCCCTCAGTGGTCTGGTCTCCTTCCAAAGCTCTGCCAGAATGCTTCTCCAAGATGCATTTCAGCCAATTCTCCAAAATACTCTCCCTCTCAAGCTGCATCCAAAACACTACCCAAACATCTCTCTGCCAAAACGCCTCTATCTACTGCTCATTTCAGGCTCCCAGTTATAGTGTCAATTCATGTCACTCTTTCTCCATGGTTACATGTCAAAACTCTCTTCCTGTCAGACCAGCATTTCTACAAGCGTCGAAATGTCTGTGTACGCATGTCTTGTTCTAGTCCAGTGTGTTCTAGTTATCGTGACATTTCAGCCTATCTTGTACATCTTCTCCTGCCTGTGTTATGAAACAGCATACCATGCTCTCATTCCTCCATTGTCAGCTAAAATCCTTCTCTCTATCGAAATCCCTCTCTCCATGTCTGTGTCTGTGCAAAGCACCTCACTCCCTGCGAATGCCCCCACCTTCCTGTCTGTGAGCAAGCCAGAGCCTGATAAGCTTCCCTTCTCATTCACTTCTACTCGGGCAAGAGTTACATCTCATCTGTCTGTCTACCAGCAAGGCCCAGGGCCTGATAAACTAGGCCAGAAGCTACAGCCTTCCTGCCAAGAAACTGTGTACATATCTTCTCTCACAGCCTACCATAACAATGTCTCCTTAGAACCAGTGTGGAACTGCTCTTCTGTGTGTCTCTTCAGAATGGCTCAGGAGCCAGCTACATGCTCTATAGTGCCTAACTCATTCTCTCGCAAACTAAGTGCTATACCATGGCTCAATGCATACTTCTAAGTGCACATTCATGCATGTGTCTATTTGCATACATAATACCTAATAACATATGTCTAAAAATGTATAAGCAAGGCACTTAATATAACAGGCCTCTTTCTCTAGCAAACCAAATGGCTGCATAAAATGGATAACTAATGTCACTACTCAGAATGAATGATGGATAAATGAATCACTAAATGAGTAATGAATTACTAATGATAACATACCAGGCCTCTTCATATAATATCTGGTTTTACAGCCCCACAGACACACACAAATTGTTTAGTTTGTAACCGGGGGGCCCGACGGCTGTGTTAACACTCCTGCCACAGGCGCTCAGGGACTGCCATGTCAGCAACTAAAAAATGGCTACCGCTATAAATACAGCGGTAGCCATGGTGACCAGATAGCTTTGCCTGCGCACCGCCCTGCTACTTTGGCATTGGTACTCGTCCTCACCAGAGGTAAGATACAGTGGAAAATTGCAGTCCCCATCTAGTGATCTACATCCTTATATTTTATATATGGCATGCCTCGAAATGGACCGTTTTTGGGATTTGCCCCAAGCGCCATCACCTAATGTGCAGCACACAAACACGCGCACTGCTGGCTTGTCATCAACAGATCCTCTGACATCTCTGGTTATCCCAATGGAGGCCCCTTTGTTTTTGTTTTTGCAACAGTTGTGATCTTTTGCACGCACAAGTATCAATACGCCATTCCTCACCGACTTATCCGGTTTGGATTACAAGAGCGAGGTAAGATGCTATAAATCCTACATTGGTACACCATTTTACTTTGTCTCTCATACATTAGTACCCCTGGTCCTTTCTGACAGATCAGACCCATACAGGACCACTGTTTGTCCCAGTCCAGACCATCAGAAAAGTCCAGACGATCTGCAATTCTCCTCCGTGGTTCCAATTTTACACTGTAAGATTTGCGGATCAATCTCCACTTGGAGGTATCAATTTTTGAATAAGACATTCATTGTTACTAATTAATTAATATTTGTTAATACCCGGAATCACACACAAGTCCTGACACGCCTCTCTGTCCCATTTTCTCGACAGAGGCCCCAGGAAACTCCCACCATAACCTACTTTGTCCTAATGAACGCCTACACAAGAATGGCTACAAATTTAGCTCTCTTAGGCCGAAACACAGTCGTGTTGACTATATGACTTTAAGTCGCAGTGTCCAATCCACACACTGTTGTATTATTGTGTATTGAAGCACTGTGTACTGTTCGTATATTATGTGTTACCCACGTGTTCCTTCTAGGTTCTCAGGGTATGTATGTTTCTCTGAATCACAGTTCAAGCTATTAACCCTGGGTGAGCACTTATCGTATCATATGTTGATTTTATCTACACAATATTGAGTTCCCTGTTGCACTCTTTTTTGGAGACACATATCACGTTGTGATATTTATCAAATTTGTCGAATAAACAGTACATTTTGTTGAAATGTGGTAATCCATCACAGGAGTGGGTGTATTGGGTTCTGTGACCCTGTTGATTTGTGTTTGATTTAATGTTGACCCACCAGGGTAGAACAGAGCCATAACCAGGAGTTAACATCCAGGAACTGTATGTCTGTCTTCGAAGATTCGTTGGTGAAGTGTATTCTCCGATCAATTGTATTAAGATATCCAAAGAAGTCTTGCAGGTTTTCTGGTGGACCTATCCATATTCGAAAAATATTGTCAATGTATCTAACCCACAGGGAAATATAGTTTCGCCTTACTGGGTGGTCTAGGATATGCTATCTCAAATCTTTGCATAAAACAGTTGATGTCGATTGGTGCCATGGTGGTTCTCATCGATGTTCACTGATGTTTGTAGGAAGAAATTACTTTTTTATTGAAAGTAAGAGTTTTCCGATATGAACTGTGACAGGACCAGTAGAAATGTGTTGACTACTTCCCTTTCCCCCTCTTCCAGATGGAACCATTCTATAGCTTCTAGGCCCAAATCATGTGGTATGGAGGTATATAAACTTTTCACATCTATGGTGAAGGATTCGGTCAAAATGACCGAATTCAAATGACCTACACCACCAAAGTACCGAAAATAGATACTACTTAATGTCCTACTGACTAAATGTTTGTTGGACATTTTGTGGTATCTATTTGGTGGTGTAGGTAATTTTTTCCTTTTTTGGGTCGGAACAGCTGTCCTCGCGGCTGACCTAACCCAAAAAAAAAGGCTGCAGTGTCGTCCCCCGCAAAACCCTGCTCACCATACTATACAGTGAGCAGGGTTTGCGGGGGACACCCCAGCAGCTGACTTGACCCAAAAAAGCAGCTCCCACAATTTGAGTTCTTGGCTAGGACAAATGGAACACAAAAAGAAACTATTCTAGCCAAATGGTTTGTCCAATGGGAATATATCCTGGCACAACTAAACATGGATAATAATAACTTCCAAACAAACCCGAACGCATTGAAGAAAAATGGTATATTCAGGATTGGGTCGACACCATTGAGCAATGTCAGTTACACAGACTGATGTGTAACGATGCCGTAGAAAACAGAAGACACAATGAATTACTGAAATATTTGATAAAATTGCCATAAAAAAAATCATAGATCATTACTCATGAAATTTCAGCTACATCTGTTGAACACGAAAGAGAGAACTGCTACGTGGAAGTCAGACTGTCAAGATGATAGAAAATGTAGACCCTGTAAAAGTGTAAAGGAGTCCTTAAAACATTTGACATTATTATGCTTTGCCCTGAAAACCTTGCGAACAAAACATTTGGGTGAATTGATAGCACAAAGTCCCTCTTTGTGTGCAGACGAATGGTGGACCAGCTTCATGGTGGGAACTGATAAAAAAGCTATATTTGCCCATGCGTTCTTCTTAGATAACATGCAAAAAGTACTAATGAACTGAAGCGCATGATGTCTGAGACAAATGAACTGCTGAAGATCATGATGAAAGAATTGTAATAACCACATATACACTGGATTTAAAATGTATTTAAAAAAAGTTTATAACAAACTTGTTTAAATAAAAAATAAAATACATTTAAAATAAAAGGCTGCAGGGCCTGCAGGGGTCTCCCCTGCAACACCCTGCTCACTATACACTATATTATAGTGAGCAGGGGTTGCGGGGGACATCCCTGCAGCTGACCTGACAGAAAAAAGAAAAGAAAATAAAGGGCCCTGCGGTGCAAGTTCCTGGTCACGGAAGCGAAAGGGAACTGGCGTTGCAGGGACCAGCGAGACTGAAGGAAAGGTAAGCGGGAGGTGGATGTGGGGTCGGAGTGGGGTTAGGGTTTCTTTAGATTTGGTGTTGTTTTACCTTGAATGCCCGAATGGGAAATGTACGAACAATTTTGCATTACGTATATATCTCATTCGGTCTTTTCCGTCACGGTTATTTCTGCCACGGTAAAACAACCCCAATTAATGGTGAACATTATGGAGTTATTGATGTTTTCAGCATCATTCAGCCTTTAAAAAAAAAGCGTTGTCTCCCTGATGTATATGTTGGTCTTCTGTATTAAAGGTTGGAGGACATAATCTACATATTTGCCCAGTGGTTGCAGTAGCCATAACAGATACAATTGGCCTGCCGGGTGGTAACGTTAGATGTTTGTGGATTTTAGGTAGGGTGTAACAATTGGGTATTCTTGGATGTTTGTTAAGAAGGTATGCCTTGGCATGATCATTGATCCATTCAAGATATTTCCCTTGTTGAGTAGTGTTTCGAGGTTTGATAAAATCTCTGCCGTGGGATCTGATTCAAGTTTAGCATAAATTGCAGTGTCATTCAATTGTCTTTCGCATTATCTGTTGTAATCCAGACTGTCCATAATCACAAGCACTCCTCCTTTGTCAGCTGGTCATATTGTTATACTCTCATAGATATTAAGGGTTTTCAGAAGAGAAAATTCTGATGGTTTAAGATTGCTGATACCATCAATCACCCTTGCACAGAAGAAAAAATTAAGATCAATTGCTATGGCACCTGCGACACAGCCAATATCATTTATGCAATCAAGTGCCCCTGTGGCATTTACTATGTTGGACAATCCAAACGACAAGGGAGAAGTAGACTTCGGTGGAATGAGCATAGGTCCTGTATAAGAAGAAACAATGTGAACTCAGCAGTTGAAAAACACTGGAGCAAAAGAGACATAGCATCAACCCGATCTGCTTTCAGATAGTGGAAGTGATTGCATGCCATAACACACACGAGAACTTGAGCAAAAGGTTGGATCATAAAGAAACATATTGGATTGATCGCCTGTATTCCCTCGTTCCAGGGGGAATTAATGAGGAAGTGAACTACACTTGCTTTCTATGAGTGGCAGAAGCGGCAAAATACACTGGTATAGACTTTTTTTAAGACTTAGAGCCAACAGCACAGTCAATCTAACAACTAATTTGACAAGATTTGCAAATAATGTTGCCTTATGTCTCTCTGTTTCCCTATGACTGAGATATGGTAATGGATTGAATGAAATATGAGTTCTGCTATGTTTTTTCTTGCTCCACCAGAACAAAAAGCAGGGAGGCAGTTTTTTCCTAATAAAGGTAGAGTATCTGGGCCTCCATATGACACCAGGATGATCATTTTGCCACATACATTGATGTAAAGGTCGACTATTATAAACCAATAATTGAGTCCTGAGTGATAGTAATACATCCAGATGGATTTAGCAATCCACCTAAAACATTGATGATTAAGCAATTCATCGAATTGAGCACCAACGTGAACCGTTTTTACAGTACAGCCGGGTCCACCTGGCTATTCCAATTACAATACGTTTCCAGTTACTTGAAGCTTTGTTTATTTTATTTTATTGTACTTTTTTGTTATATGCCCTGTGGATAGCTACCAGAGAGCATCAAATTCAATAAATACACACAACGTGGAACATATCCTGAGACCGCATGCTACTGATTACCTATTTGCCCCTACGAATAATTATGACAGAAATAGAGCAGTGCCCACATATACCATTACAAGTGTATGGACTGCATATTTAACCATGGTGCCATGACTACAGTCCGGCGCAGGGTGAGCGGAAGTTCCACCATAATGCGTGACCTAACGTTGCTTAGCAACAGCTAGATTGATTCGCTGCATTACTGTTTTACTGTTACAGTTTTAATGTTACAATTAAAAATCATATACCGGTAAGTGTAAGCATCATATACATCAAGCCACCAATCCTCACTGTCCCTCACAGGAACAGTGGGGTGCGAGTTCATCGCAACACTGTACCGTTTTCGGATGCACAGCAACGCATCACTAGGCAACGGCTTGAGGAAACGCTTTTCAACTTTGCTGTCAGAACACGTCAGCTTGCTGAACTGGCGGCCACGTGGTTCTGTGTGAAGAATCCTAACAGTAAGCACGTATTAGATTTTCATCTGACCATTTGTGACTGGAGACCATGTTTCAGAGGATATCTGTATTTAAAATTATATTAAATGATGAACCCCTGCCGTCTTCAATGTTCTTGCACCTAACCTCAGAGAGGATTTTGTTCTCTTCACACGTTTTGTAGCTTCTGTATGAACATTCAGGCTCATGGTGGCTTTGACTTCTTGGTGCTGGGCATGTGGGATGTATTGACCTACTCCGCTTTGCTATGTAGCATCACCCTGCCAGTTGTGGGGAAAGAAACATCAACAATGGTGGCAAAACCCTTGTGTGTGAAAAAAAACCTACAAAAACTGTGTGCTTCAGCACACAAAAAGAGGGATGCACAACCTGCCACCCATGGTGCATGTGCAGTGGAACAGAGCACACCCTGCAGAAAAGGTTTCAGTGGGCTCATTAACCAGCAAACAGAGAGCAGAGAGAAAAGCAGCACTTTGCAAGAGAAACCCAAAAATGTGCCTACAATTGTCATTTGCTTTGTTGCCAAAAACTCCAAAATGCCTATAACACAACACTTTCAACATTCACAATCAAAGCTATTAGGAGCGTCATCACGGCGTACCACAAAAATGACAAATATTCAGTTTGGGAGCACCTTGAATTGTTAGAGCAAATGATGGAGACTTTCCACCTTAAGGACAGCCAAAGCTGCATTCAGTATGTCAAGTGGATATTTTCACCTGAATACTTCAGCTTCTTTGCGGGGCTGGAGGACCAGAAACATTCAAGATGGTCCACCTATAGGGCGGCCATCCTAAAGCATTTTTCTATTCATAGAAACCCTCAAGAGGCCCGCAAGGCAGCCTACAACCTGGAATGTGAGGAAGACCAGGCCCCAGAAGAATTTGTCCAAGAACTGAAACGCGCCTTTGCGCAGACCACCAGAAGGATGTGCACTGACAGTAGGTAATTTATTAATACCTTCTTTCATGCCCTCCCTAAATACATTGTGACCCAGCTAGTGAGGGGCTTTCATGAGAAAAGATCACTAGCCTGGGTCATTGAATAAGCAACTTGCATCTACGAAGTGCAGAAGCCACTAGAAAATAAAAATTACGAACAAAAGCCCAAAACCAACCGCACCCCTGCTGCTGCTAAGGTGGCAGAGGTGAAGGTTGCCCCCATTTTAGATCTGGAGATCGGGGGCTTAAAACCCTTCCCACGCAGAATCCTACCAACCCCAGACCCAGTAGGCCCTCGGGCCAATCCCAAACAGGAAGTTAGGGAGGTAACCACACAAATGGGACCCCTAACTCCCCTGACTACATCAGCCCACGCTACAAGGGCGAAAGGCCCATCCTGGGCTATGTGTGGACTCCTCCAGCCCAAGGGGGAGGGGGGGAATCCAACCAGGCAGCTGCCAACCTAGGGAACTTCCCTCCTCACTTTCCCCAGGAGGGCAGTAATCCCCCAAATGCCGGGTTGAGTTTCTTTCCTCGGTACCCGCCAAACCTCAACTCCCAAAACAACCCTTCTTTCTTTCTCCACTTTCCTGAGCCCAGACAGCCCAATCAGGGAGAGGGGAGGCCAAGGGTAGAGGGGTACCACAACTCTCCTAACCAGGGGTATTATGGGAGAAGGGATAGTTACCCTTCCCGTGATCAACCAAAGGTAGACCAGAGGACCCCGTAGCAGCTAGAGCAGGTGTCCCAACAGGAGTGCCAGGTCCAGAACTGGCACAGGATTTGGGTCGCATGTTGAGGGTGCAGCAAAACACTCCAATGAACATGGGGACATAGAGGTCCTCAAATCAAGGGTCTGTTGCTCCAGAACAATGACGGGGGAAGAACTCCGACAACCCATCGGTTCCCAGTGAGGATGCACAAGGGGAAGGGGGTGCAAAGCCTTAGAGGAAGCTTCCTTCCCCACTTGTGGAAAGCACCTGGAAACCCAGTCACCGGAACCTGAATCTCCTGCCCCGGAAAGTCTGCAACCCCAGGAACAGAGGGTGGGTAGGAGAAATAAAGAGCCTACAGAGGCCCATTTTGTGGAGGAGGTGCAAATCTTCCAATATGAAGGAGAGGGGTCCTCAAAGGATTCTGGGAAAAAGCATCTTCTCCTTCAGGGATATGGAACTCCTCTCAAAGAAAAATGGGTCCCAAGAGATCCTGAGCAAGACTGGGTAAATGTGGAGACCTAGTTAAAACCGCCCATCATCAAACCCCAGAATGACCAGCAAGAAAATCCCCTTGTTCAAAACAATTCTCGTGACTGCCTCCAAAAAGGAGAGGGGGGCAGCCCAGAATCAGAACCAAGGGAGCCCAAAACTTCCCCCATATCCAATTGCCACCTTCTTCTTATAGGTTCCCAAGATCCCAAACAAAATCCTGCCCAAATCACCCTTCTGTCAGAACCCAAAGCAAAGGAATTAACCTACCAATTGGCCAAAAATGTGCATTATCTTTGCCCCCTTGAGGAAAAGGAGGGAAGATTTTATGCCCTGGTCCAAATACAGGGGCAATGTACAATTTTGGCACTGGTGGACACTGGATCCAAAGCCACCCTTCTGTCAAAAATGGCCTTTGATCAGCTGAATTCGGGAAGGGGGGACAAATACCAAATCCCTCTCACCCCTCTTCCTGGAGAACTTCAGAACTTCGATGGGAATGAAATTCCTGTCAAGGGGACTGTGGCTTTAGACATTAAAATTGGGCAACACAAGGTGAAGCACCCGGTCATAGTTGTGACTCCAGAGGGCACACCATGTTTACTAGGGAATTACATCCTGCGTCGATTGTCTCCCCTCATAGATTGTGTAACAAGGTCCTCTGGACCCAGACTAATGGACCAATAAAATTGAAACATAGTGTCTACCATGTTAGTTTAAATGACACATGCCTCATGGTTAAACAAAAACCTGACCAAATTGAATTCCACTCCAGAATAACCAAATCCCAGACCTGACAGTAATTGCAGTAGGACAACAAACTGGCAATGGGGAGTCCTCTCTATTTCTGAAAATCAACCTTACTTCCAGTCTAAGGTGGCATTCCACACTGGAAGGAAAAATTCTATACACATTCACAATCAGAAAATCCTACTCCTATAGTCCAAAATGATGAGAAATCAGCTCAAAGCTTGGCTGATATTCAGAAAATTGGAGAGCAGTTGTTCATCCCTATTCAGTTAAATGAAGGGAAGGACTCTGTTCTTGCCCGAGTGTGTGTGAACAACGGTAAGAGCTTCATCAGCGAGGCTATGTTCCACAAACTCCCAAAAGATCCAGCCATTCCCACATTTAAATTGTTAGACAAATGGGAAATGGACCTGGAAACACACAATTCCAAACATCTCCTGCCTAGCAGGTGTATGACAACATTTCCATAGGCAACAAGAGCATAGTCCATAATTGTTGGGTCGTGCGAGATGTCCCTGCTGCATTTTATTTAGGCAGCGACATTCTCAATCGCTTTGCCATTAGTTAGGACCTAATAAACTTCAAAGCCTGGTCCCGATTAGCAGGTAATCTCATGGACTTTGATCATCCAGAGAAAGCATTTCGGTCAGCTCAACTGCTGCCATATGCAGTTGAAATTCAGATTGGAGAGGAAGTCGCCATCCCAGAACGGACCCGACAATTCTCCTTTGAAGTAAATATTAAAAGAGGACAGAAACTGAAAAATCCTGACACCTATGTTCATCTCAATGTTCATTTCCAACAGCAAGGGGTGGGGGTAAACCAACACCACTAGTCAACATAGAACACAACACCATTCCAACAGAGGTGGATAACAGTGACCTAAACAGTATCACTCTGGGCGCAGGCACCATTATTGGAATGGCGATTGATGACCGACATTTTTCCATAGATTTAGGTGACGAACTGTTAGGACCAATCCTCAAGGACTGTTTTGACAGTGATAGTGACGATGACACAACACCAGACAGGATCTTCACCCGGCATGGGAGGAATTTCCTGGTGTACTCCTCCTGCCCTTATGGTAAGGAAGGTGTGACCTGTGACTTCAGGAGGGATGAGGTGATCTTTCAAGTCCACAAGGACTGCCTTCCCCACATGAAGTCATAAGTCCAAATCAGTACTTTGACCAGGGACTTCTCCACCCAGCTGGAGGAGGCCACTGAGATAGCCAAACCAGAAGTCTTTCCAGACTTCAGGCAGATGGTTGAAGAGAAAGTTAACCTAGCTGATGCCGGTGAGACTTTGGAGCAAAAGCAAAAATTGAAACAAGTTTTCTTAGATTTTCAAGATCTCTTTGCGGTGGACTCATATGACTGTGGACATCCACACAATAACAATTCCCACGGACCCTGGCATGACTCCAGTGTTTGTGAAGCAATATCGCTTGCCTCTAGCATCAATGGAGTCCCTTAATGAAATAATTAAGAACCTTGAGACCCAAGGGATAATTTGTCCAGTCCACAGCATGTTCAATAATCCTTTGCTGGGGATTTTGAAACCAAACAGCCAGAGGAGACTCTGTGCTGACCTAAGGGAGCTGAACAAACAGGTCCATACTTGCCGATGGCCTCTTCCCTACATTGACCAATGTCTGGCCCAGATCCAGGGGTCAAAGGTATTCACTGCCATTGACCTGACCAATGGGTACTGGACTGTACCTGTCAGTAGGGAGGACCAATACAAGCTGGCCTATACGTTTGGGGGGCAGCAGTACACTTGGACCCGGACTCCCTTCGGATACATCAACTCTGGCAATGAATTTAACATCTTTCTGCATAAGGCCATGCCCGACATGGTTGAAAGGGGTAACATGGCCTATGTAGATGATGTTCTAGTCAAAAGCTCAACTGTGGAGGAACACATAGCGGAGATCTGTTATGTTCTGACACAGTTGAGGGCTGCCAGAGCAAAACTCTCATTCCAAAAGGCACAGTGGTGCAGAACCCGTGTCAATTTCTTGGGGCTCGAGAAGGTCTCTGTCCACAGGAAATGAAAGTAGAAGCGCTCCAGAAAATAAAAGACCCCACAACTCTGCAGGAACTAAGGAGCCTCCTTGGACTAACTAATTGCAGCAGAAAGTTCATTGAAGATTACGCAGAGATCACAAGACCCCAGATCCATCTTTTGAAGGGGGGTCAAGTGGGAGTGGGGTCCAGAACAAGCCGAGGCAGTAAGACAACTCAAAAGAAGCCTCTTACAAGCGTCTTGCCTAGCTTACCCTTTCAAAAACAAGGAGTTCTTCTTGGAGACAGAGTTCTTAAATACATGCTTGACTGCAGTATTATATCAAAAGCATGACAAGGTCAATAAAGTAATCTCCTAGGCAAGTAAGACTTTATCCTCGGTGGAGGAAAAATTCAACGATTGTGAGAAGGCACTCCTGGCAACGGTGTGGGCATTGAAGAATTACCGCCCGTTTTTATCCAGGGGGAACACATCATAGTAGAGACTCCACACCAACCTTTGCAATATCTTCAAAGTAACAGAATCCGGGCCGAAAATGTGAGTAATTCTCAAATTACTTCCTTGATTCTGTCAATGCAAGGCTTTCCTGTGGAGGTCAGATATGGCCAAAACAAGAAGAGTACCCTCGCGCAAGGTCTGGCTGACTTGCATGATTGTGCCAGAGAAAACTGTCTCAAGGACGAAAGTCCTCTGAGGATCTCAGAGTGTTGATGAAATGTCCAAAAATGTTCCGAACCCAAGACGGTTTGTTGGTGAGGAGATCCATTGCTGGCCATGACCAGTGGGCAGTCCCCACCTCATTCTGAAGCCTATTGCTAAATCATGCCCATGATGCGGCCACAGCCGGTCATCGGGGGTTTCATATGACATTAGAAATCTTGCGAGAGGTTGCATACTGGCCACACATGGGGCAGGACCTCGACCAAAACTTGAAGGGGTGTCTTGTGTGTGCACAATTTCAGCCAACATCACTCACACACCGTGCTCCCCTCCAAAAGAGGGGGATGACACTGCCTTGGTCAGATTTGCAAGTCGATTTTATCGGGCCCGTGATTCGCTCCTCTAGGGGGAACAAGTACATGTTGACCGTAACATGCTTGTTCACTAAATGGGTGGAATGTCTCCCAGCCCCAAATTGCAAGGCAGAAAGAGCAGCTTCCCTGATGATGAATCACATCTTCTCGTGTTTTGGACTACCCCTAAGGATTGAGTCAGACCGAGGTAGCCACTTCACCAGCGAAGTGATGACAAAGATGTGGGAGATAATTGGGGTCAAAAAGGAAACTACACATTTCCTACCAGATGTCTTCTAGTGGTGGAGCTGAGAGGTACAACAAAACTATTGTGAGCATATTAAAAAAGTTTGAGGCAGATTCTAGGCCAAGTTGGACATTCGATTACCCCTTGTCCTGAAGGCCATCAGATCTACCCCTTCTTCTGCAACAAAAATGTCTCCATTTGAGCTGATGACTGGACGAAGGATGGTGCTACCCCAGCATCTGCTCTACCGAACCCAAGAGCAGACCTTGCCTCCACAACTCATGAGTATGTTGAGAATCTGAGAAAACACCTTCAACATGCTTTTGCCTATGCTCAGCGGAATCTAGAGAGATCTGCAGACAGTATGAAGACCCACTATGATCTTAAGACAACTAAAAAAGAATATAAATTAGCAGACCGGGTCTACTTGTACAATTTCCAAAGGAACCAAGCCAAAGAGCGCAATTTCCTCCCTATTTGGCAGGGCCCTTTTGAAATTGTGGACAGAATCTCACCAGTCACCTACAGAATCTGCATCCCCAAGGGCTGTTTGGCAGAAGGGGAAGACAAGTGGGTCCACATAAACCAGCTAAAGAGTTGCTATCCCACGCATACTTTGCGGCAAATAGAGGAACCAAACCGGAAACCAAGATGGGGAATAGTGCCAATTAGAATCAATGCAAGTGTCCATCCCACTGCTGGCATCCCCAAATGACGTGTGGACACAGTAGTGGGAAAATATCCATAACTATGCTCTATTCTATCTTCTTGCATCTGGACTAAGAATGAGCCAAAGGATTACCAAGGAGGACCTCTCGGGGACCGGGAGGAAAGACCCAAAGAGCCCAGAGTGCTGCTCCATACTCCCAACCAGAACCAGCAAAACTCCTGACCAGAACCGGCGAGGAGAGCATGTTGCTTGAGCACTGATGGGAGAAGCAGCTGAATTTTCCACCTGGACAAAAGAAAAGTACATCCCAATCTCCTGACTTACCCTTGATGGGTGGTCAAAATCAAGTCGAGAGGGGGGCTCTGTGGGATGGGCATCACCCTGCCAGTTGTGAGGAAAGAAAGAGCAACAATGGCGGCAAAACCCTTGTGTGCGCCAAAAACCTACACAACCTACAAAAACCATGTGCTTTAGCACACTAAAAGAGGGATGCACAACTTGCCAACCATGGTGCATGCGCAGTGGAACAGAGCACACCCTGCAGAAAAGGTGCTAGTGGGCTCCATAACCAGCCAACAGAGTGCGGAGAGAAAAGTGGCACTTTGCAAGGGAAACCCAAAAATGTGCCTACAATTGTCATTTGCTTTGTTGCCAAAAACTCCAAATGCCTATAACACAACACTTTCAACATTCACAATCTTGCCTGGTGCTAAAATCCATGTATCAAATGAAACATTGTGAAAAATACAAAGTCTGAAAACTGACGGCCTCTATGCCAAAATCTGGGTGCAGTAGCCAGGGCGACCTGAATGACAGCTGTCAGATGAGTACTAAGGCAGCTTTAAAATGACCTAAAACTCAAAAGTCTGCTGGATTAGCAAATATAAACAGGATTGTTTCCAAAAAGGAATACTGATTTTAGTTGTGTTTTTGATTTTACAGATTTTAAGGACATGGAAGAAATGTAATTGTAATTGTATGTAAGTTTAAGAAGTAATTAGCTTGGCTGAAGTTGAAAAAACTGGGAAAGCAGGTTTCTTCCCAGAAGGAGGGCCTTCCCCTCAGCAGAAACTCACGGGGAGGTGTTAATTGCAGGGTTGGGACAGAATCTTGTCTACAGAGAGCAACGGAACAATGACAAGCTGCAGCTCAGGAAACTAGAAGTGTGAAGAGGGTCGTAAATGGCCTCTGTAAGGAACAAACAAGTAGGAGCATGCTCCTGGACTGCAGGGAGACAAAAAGAGGTGGAGCCAAGTGACCATCTGTTGCTAAACTTGAACAAAGAACACTTTTTAAAAGACTTATAACTTTCTATTCAAAATGGTGAAAAATATAAAAATGACAGTGTTGTTCATTTAATTTCTGGCTGCACGTGTGAAGAGGCGGCAGAACTGTGTGACATGTTCTGGACAGGAATGGCAAGATATGTGATTTTATGCAAAATTTATTACTGTTAGAATTGTGAAAATCTACACGCATATCCCTATGTTAAACACGCACACTTGTAAATATTTGCAGGAAAATTGGAAAGTGTGTTCATAGTGAAAAGGGCAAAATTCTGTAGAAAGCGGAGACAAGATCCCACAGCTACGGGGTTTTGAGAAATAGCTGCTATGTAAAATATACAATCTGTGTATGTGATTTTTATAGAGGTTGCACATGTGTAAATATGTATTTTGCCAAAATTAGACTTTGTGTTGCAGTGGCTAGGGTTCGATTCTCAGCATCATAAAATTATACCATAAAGATAACACTCTGTTTCTCTCCTACTATCAAGGCAGAGAGTAGGCTCTGACCCAATCACCTTCCACAGGGGCAAGCTTAGCTAAGCCGGCCTATACACCCCTCTGTGATGTGATGTTTAAGGCATAAATAGAGACAGCTGAGAGCAGATAGGGACTCACTGATCCAACCACCTTCCTGATTCCGGCGAAGCACATTGATCCAGCTTTCTACATCCAGCTTTAAATATTCTTCCAGATCCAGATGCCCAATTTCTTGACAGCAATAGAAACTATTGATTTCCAGCAAGGCCCCAATCTTCAAATGTATTCTCCCCACTCAGTAAAGCACTGTGTGGTGTGAGAAGGCCATTTTGAACCAGTATCCAGAAATTCTCTGGCTTTCCACCACTAGGCTTGCCTGAGGAACTCGCCATCCAGCTGATCCAAACACCCACAGACTACGAGAGCAGATCCTGTGCCAATCCAGCAACGGCCTAGAGGATCCAGTCCCATGCCTGAGGTGCTGTTTTTGCTAGACCAGACCCAATCCATGACCAGAACTGACGGTCTCATTTAAAAACGTATCCACTGAGTATAAATAGGAAGAACTGTGTCATATAGCATATGTACTTTACACATTCTTGTCCCCATCCAACCCATCCTATCTTTCATTCAGAACCAGTATTGTTAGGAGTATCTTTGCCTTGTCTTATTCCTATCCAACCCATCCTATCTTTCCTTCAGAACCGGTACTGTTAGAACTATCTTTGCACAGACCCTTTTCTCATCTGAAGAAGTCGAGTTTCCTTATCAGGTGGGTCACCCTGATCCAGTGGCTGTAACATTCCTGTGTGGTAATCGCTTCTTCATAGTCATCCCCTAGTGTAAGCAAACCCATTTGTCATTTTTAAAAGTGCATTTCTGTTTTCAATTCTTCCGCCTATTTTACAAACACAACCTTCACTAAAACCTCCATAACTCCCTCAGTTCTTGTGATAGAAACAAAATTTCAATTCATACTTGTTCCCAATATCGCGCAATGAAAAGTTTGCAGCGATTTTAAAAATCTGAAAGTTTTACACGTGTAAAACAGCTCTTAACTGCTTCTGACTTGGACCTGAAGATTTCCAGTATTATCTGCTGACCAAATCATTGCTTGTGCTTGTGTGCAACTGTTCAAAGCAGCTCCCATAGGAATTTATAACCAATTCAGTATTTTTGACCAGATTTGGTGTTTTGCCCAGTCCATTCTAAGACAATCTTAAAAGCCATTCTGACAGCTGGACAGTCAATTCCGTTTTCTCTTGTGTTTGAAAGGGGGAAAGTGGGACTGATATTCTGTTTGATTTGTGCCATTCTTGAATACCTGCTCTCTCCTCCTATCTCTTTACATTGCCTTTTGGGGGTTGAGGGGGGTTGCAGGGGGAACTGCTAACCACAGTGCTATCTGATCTGAACCAACACAAAAGTATTATTTTCTGTGCTACATTTGTTTTGCTTATTACCTATTCCTAGTGTACTAAAGATATTATTCAGTGTTCTGTCACCCCATTGGTGATTGTTGTATGTCTATTAAAACATATTGGGCCTCATTACGACCCAGGCGCTAAGTGGTTATCAGCGCTGTAAAAGGCTGTGGCGCCGTTAACCACTTAGCGCCTTACTACGAGGTCCCTTTGCGGGACCCGACCTGAACGGCTGGTCTGGACCAGCCGTTAAAGTAGGGACCCGCAAAGGGACCTCGCAGGCAATTACGGTACCGCAATTTGCGGTACCGTAATTGCTGCCTTCCCCATTCCCATTGAGCCCTATGGGGCAAAAATGGGAATAGGGAAGGGCCATGGGCAAATGGGGAAATACCGCCCCGCCAACCTTGGAATGGGGCGGTTTTTCCCCATTTCACCATGGCGGACACGTTCCAACACTGCACCAACCATGGTGCTAATAGTGCCATGGTTTAGCGCCGGTGTTGTAATGAGGGCCATTGTGATTATATTTTAAATACATAAATAATTATTTACCTTTGCAAACCAGCCTGATTCCTGGTTCAGTGTGACCGGGGGGGGTTCCTGGAGAAGGGTATGATATGAGTCGTATATCGTTCAGAATATTGAACTTTTAGACAAAAATAAAAAAGGATTTCAGTTGTGCACTACATGCTGAGCTTTAACTTGGGTGTGTGCCAGATTGTAATCACTTACAGCCAGCCAAGCTTTCTTGAATTCACCTCCGTCATTAAGTCATTTTCCAACTGCGCCACACTGAAAAATCCTTTCTGTTCAAGGGGTCCAGACTCTACTAAAGTGTGTTGTGGACCGACCATATTCTATACATTCCTATGCATATACGTTGTTGCATCGCCACAATCTATTTACTATGCAGCCAGCCTTAAGAATACTTTGTCTGCTTGCATTACTGCATCTGTACAATTGTAAAATGACTTTGCATCTTCATTTCTGTAGCATGAGCATCTTCATCTCGAGCCCGATATGTTGCTCATCCTTAACACCTCTTCCTTAGATCCAGTAGAATGTCTATGTTTTCAACCTCTTGCCTCTTTTCTGGATTCGTCAGCTCTGCTTTGCATGACATTACCAATCTTCTTTCCTGGTCATTTTCATACTTCCTCCCCGATTTCATTCAGATGGACATCATATTGTCGTGAATGCATATATGATTTCCTCAATGGGTACCTTACTTCCATGATTCTTTTCGGTAGAGGTATTTTCACTGATCCTGCACGTGTCTCACACCATGGCTCCCAACATATAGGCAAAAAAGAAGCCGATCTTTGGGCGGGGGAGCTTGGCTCCTTCTCTACAGCCCTTAGTCACTTTTCCATTTCTATGGCTGCGGTCGCTAGTGGGAGGAGCGCCGGGACTGGAGCACTATGTTAAGGGAGGAAGGGGTCTATTTGTTTAGGGGGGTGAGTGTTGGGGATGTGTGGGGAGGAAAAAGGGAGACATTCCCTGTTTCCTCCCCACAATCAAGATGGCGCTACCCAGGGATGGGCCTTGGGTGGCTGGAAAAAGCTGGTGGTACATATTCTAGCCTGCTGTTCCAGCCACCTGTTTGGCTAAGCGCCCTTCCCCTGGTGTGAATGTAACAGAACCATTTCATTTGAACCAAGTCAAATATCATAGAAAGTAATTTTAAGAAGTAAATATTTAAAAGGCAGGGTTAAACAAATGTGTTCTTATTTCAACCATTTTCAAAATTCTTGCAAGAAGAAAATGCTATTTTTGAGCTAAAACTGTTTTTAGGTGTATTTTCAACATATATTGTTGTCTTTTTATAAGTTTCTACTTTGCAATCTTTTTTTAAAGAATGCATTTATATTTCACTTTCATAGTACAGAGCCAACGAGTTAATAAACATATATATTGCCATTTCATTATACCAAGTCTGTTACTGAAATGGATGAATTCAATTTCAATATTCAAAACAAGTGTGAAAAATGCATATCAACTTTGCAATCCTATATACTTTTCTTCGGCCCATTACACCTGCAAATGCATTGCGATTCATTCTTTACATACTCCTACAGCTTCTGCTTTCCTTTTGACCTGGCTGGTAGGACGTTTCGAACCAGCTCCCACGGTTGTTGTCTTTTTTTTCCAGTGATGTTGTTGCATATTTTAACAGGGAAAGCAGTCAGCGGTAATCACACTCAGGACAACAGCCACATTTTTGACATTGAAACATCTGTTCATAGCCAAGAGCATCGAAACAGACGAGGGGAACGGAATGGGAGAAGCAGGGCTGCTCAAGGGGAAAATTGACAGGATTTAGCAAAACAAATACACTGGTGGCCGCTGGTTTTCCAGAAATTATATTTAAACGCTACTTGATTAACAAAACTGAACGCGCAATTGCAAAGTGATTTTGGAAACCTTTTTAGGACGGACTGGGTAGAACAGGCTTCACAGGCAATCCCACCCCTTTGCATTAATTCACCAGTGAAATATGTTTTTATGTGCACTGTATGTTTTTCATCAAAGCACCATTAATGTGCAGGCCGAATATTAAAGCTATGCTTTGTTGGAAAATATTTCTGCAGCAGCCAATGCCAAGGGCACTGCCTCGGGCCGTTGTTCGGTGGCAAATTATCGAAAAATGCAATATCTAAAGACAGTTAATAGAAATCACGCGAGCACATCTGCACATTCTTAAACAGACATACATGGAGCAACACAATTAGACATAGAAGACAGGAGAGAAAATCCTTGATTTCGAGAAAGCTGCGGCTTTGATGAAAGGAATAGATGGTAAAAAAGTACATTTAACAGCTGATGATCAACATGAGAGGGTTGATGATGGGAGCCCCAAAAACGCATGCGCTCAAACATATGGAGGTCACATCTGTTGCCAGGTGGCCAGTCACCTTTGGGAGAGCCACACTGATCAGTTTGGTTTGTCTTGTTGAGTGCTCTTTCACACACTCACACGGAGGTGATGTTACGAGTTCGGGCTCCCCGGTCACTCTAATGCGGCCGGGACAGGCCCCATTTATTTATATGCATGCGGCGGAGTGCAACGTCACTCTGCCGTGTGCTGACCCTTAAAGCAGCAGCACCACAGCCACTGTGGCGTGTTGGTCTGGCTGCATAATTGAAAATACCATGTCGATAACATGCAACTTTTATGCATCCTCCTTTGCCAACCCGAGGGATTATTTATCACCTATGTCAGCCCACCTGACCAGAATCACTGTGGGAGTAGAAAAGATTTTGTTGAAGCAAATGCCTCGCGCCTAGTAACACTTGTGTACAGGCGCGTTTTACATGCCATATCATGTCATATGGATTCCATAGCGCGTAAAGCTCCTTGAGGGTTGGCCGCAATTGGATTTGCTGCCCAAACTCACTACAGGTGCTCCCAGTACCTGAAATGCACAATGACACACTGCGGATTGGCTAGAGGCTGCACGCAGTCTGAGATTGGACTGTGGGCAGGCTGAGGTATCATTCTTCCCAGCCATTACAGGAGTTGCACAGACATTTGTTGGCTCAGGACTTCAACCATTGATCCCTGCTGTTCCCCCAAATTGTTTTGCCTGAGGCAGAACCATATAATGTTGGGTGTCCTGACCCACGTTTGGACTATTATGCTGCAACACTTGGTGCTGTGGGCTTAGGAAATCCAAGAGGGCGGAAAAGCCCACATTTGCGCCAGAATCCTGGAGAACCGCACAGTTTTTGCGCACAACAAAATGGTCGCCTGACCTGCCACCCACTAGTGTGAGCGTGAAGGGCCAGAAGCGCCATGAGCGAAATCAGTGCTAAGGAATATGGTGCTGTTCAAAATCTGTTGTTATTAATGTAAAAAATGGGTGTAATACTGGTGCTCACCACTACCAGAAGGTCGGCGTTTCAAAACCACCAGACACTTGTGTAAAACTGAACAAATGAACCAAACCAGGCCAAAGAAAGACTTACTAAGAGGTGGATACAATGTAAAACTATATTCTGAAATGACTTGAAGGAAGTAATTGTCTAATGTATGTATTGAAAATAGCTGGGGATGTCAGCAGCTTAAGTGAATTTGGGTTTAAAGCCACTAAAATTGAAATGTTCAGAATAAATGAGTGACCTACTTTTGAGTGTCACATAGGTTGCAATTGTTTAAATGTCATAGTTTTGAACTTAGAATCAGTGTTCTAGCTGCATGTGTAAAAATTGCAAGTTTGGTTTGAATATAGAAAACTGGGAACCAAAGTGACATTTAGCTGAAGCCTGGCTTAAAGAGATTGAATTCTGCCTGACAACTACCCCCGACAGGAGTTGGAACTTGATCAGCAGCTGTGTTCCCAGGCCTGGTTGCATTCTGCTGCCCCTGCCAAAAGGAGATGACACTTCTCTGATTGAATTAGGGGAGTGGCACCTGGGGACTGCAGGAAACTGAACAAAGCACTGTCTTGGGCTCAGGCAAATGTTATATTGGGGGGTCGTAAAATAGCTTCCTCTTGGGAGAAGCGGGAGGAGAAGTGCCTCTGTGAGCAAGCTGAGCTTGGGGGAAGTGGACAAACCAGAAATTCCACCATGTGCTTTGGAAAACCACACCCCTTTGGGGCCAGAGCATAATTTTAAAAAGATAGATAATTCATAGTGCGGACTTGTAAAAATTATATAAATAATATCATCATTCTTGTGATTTTTCTGTGCACATTTTAAGAGGTGTCAGGACTCTGTGGTATGTTCTGGGGAGTAGTAGCGGAAAATAAGGTTGTTATTCCAAATGTATGCATGTTAAAAATCTGACACTTTATCATCTGAAGCCCATATCCCTTGTGCACATTTGTGTAAAATCTGGAAAAGTTTAGAGGTCGTTATCTGGATGAAAAGGGCAGAATTCTGTCAAAAGTGGACACGACATCTTACAAAGACAGGGATCGGATGGTTTGGTGCTACAGAAAATATGTTAACTGGACATATAATATTAGAAAAATGGTACATAGATAAATGGGTATTTGGATCAGAAATAGATTTGTGTGCAATTTTACAAGGGGAGGATCCTCTGACCATAAACCTACCTCATCACTCTGACTCACTGTTCCCTTCTCAAATCAGGTCAAAGAGAAATCCTTGACCTATCAAATCGTGAGTGGGTTGGTCAAAGAAAGTTAGCATCCACACCCATTTTCAAAAGACATAAAAAGAGCCACTGGAACCCAGGCAGGGACATTCATTTTCCAACCTTCAACTGAATTCCTGCGCAGCACGCTGACGGAGACTCCAGACTTCAAATCTATCAATCTCCAGAGACCAGAACTTTGAACCCAGACTCCAGAACTTGTAGCAGAGAGGCCTGAATCCACAAGCTGAATCCTTTTTCAGCAGGCCTCAAAATCATTTGCAAACCGTTCAACAGCCGGGCGAGCTATTTGAATTCTTTGCCAAGAACCTTTGCCAGAACCGGTAGCAGACCCAGAAAGCAGTGCTGTATCCAGAGAGACCAGAGATCCAGAGAGACCAGACCCAGACCAGATTGCTGTGCCGTGCTGAGAGCTGACCCAGATCGCTGTGCGCAGAACCAGTACCCATTGGCGAGAGAACCACAGCCAATCCTGACCCGATCCGTGACGAAGTCGCATTCCTGTCCAAAATATAGTGTGAGTACTCAGCCAGAACTGTGCAAAACCAATCTCTTAGTTTAAAATAATCTAATTCAAACTATTTTAACCTATTGAGAACTGCATCATAGAAATCATGTCCCTCCTGTTGATTAAAAGCTGCAAAAATGTCATCTGTCATTCTGAGCTTTACTTTTATTTTGAGAATCTACCTTCACAAAATCGTCTGTATCGCTTGAACCATATGTGATAGAAGCGATAGAAGCGTGATATAACTTTTAACAAGCTCTATGCCGACTTGCTACTCCTTATAGTTCCTTTGTAATTGCACTCGATGCACGCGACTAAATTGCCGCGATTTGACATTTTGTTTCATTTCAGCCACGTGTAAAAATATTTGTCTTTTGCTTCCATTACGAAATTCCGTTTTCAACCTGGTAACCAGCCCTGAATCATTGATAGGGCTGGCCTGAACTGATTTAAAGTATCTCTCACTCACCCTGAACCTCTAGAGGGAATTACAATCATTTTTAACATATGTTTCCTTTCTTTGCATACCACCTTTAAAGTACTTTGCCTGTGTTTAAAATCATCCCTGTTTATCTAAGCTTGCTAGGGGGGAACTGAATTTGTATTGTACTGTGATTGTATTGCTGAAGACTGTGTGTGTTACTTCCACCTCCTTACATTGCATAGAGGGGGGGGTGAATTGCCAAAAGGGGAAAAGTGATTATATTATGTTTTGCTGGAATCATATCAAGTTTATTCCTGTGTTGCTTCTTTTCCACCTTGCATTTCCTTGTACCATATAAAGCATTCTCAGCTACATTATCCTCTATACTACTCCTAAGTAATTAAACCAGTGTGCTAGTATAACATCATCCATTGTTGATCACTCACTGTCATATGTCTAAGTGTGATATCAAATATGAATTTATTATAAAAGTGTGATATATATATATTGTTGAATTTTTCATATAAACCTTTTTAATTTGCAAAACAAACCTACTTCTTGGCTCAGTGGGGTCAGGGGGATTCTAAGAGAGGGGCGTTATATAAGGGTTTATCATCCAGAGTATAACTTGTCATAAAAATATATAAAAAAGGGCTTCCCTTGGGCGTCCCAGACGAGGCACTGACTTAGTGGGATTGCTGAATTGAAGTCGCTTAACAATAAGTATAACTTTTACTTGTGGACGGTTGAGTGCGTATAGAGCATTGCTTGGCGAATACATCACCTCGACACTGAGCGACCTGCTCTATCAGCCAGCGTGAGTCTGTCTTTATTCAAAGTTAGATTTTATTGGGCTAATTCACAAAATTCTGCGCAAATGAAGAAACCACATTTTGGAGAATATGAAAGCACCACCCTAGGTAGCTTTATCCAAATGATTCTTCCCATTCGTGCATAGGTTCTGGGTGTGCACATCCTTGATACATGTATTCTGATGCCCCAGTTACCCCCACATGCCATCACTCACATCTGAATTGGGGACTGTGTCCACAGATCAAGTGCACATTCATATTCATAAATAGGATTGTCACATGAATGCATGAACATTCCATTTATATATGTATTTATTTATTTTATTTTCTTCATTTGTAGAGTGCCTAAACCCTCAGGCATCAGGGCACTGTTGCAAACCAGTTACATTTATACAAAGGCTTGATACATGACACAGGGGTATATTAGGAATCCATTGGGTAAAGACATTCAATAGGAATAAGTAGTTCAAGACATTCAAGACATACTATGCATGCAGGGTAATATCCTAGTTGAAGATAGTTTAGGCAGAGTGCCAGGTTTTCAAGTTTTTTTTGGAAGGCCCAGTATGAGTTCTCTGTTCTTAGTTCTGCTTGGAGGGACTTCAGGTGGTTGACTGTGATGGCTGGGAAGCTTAACCCCCTTACTTGGGCTCTTTTCACTCTTGGTATGGCTAGTTTGTGTACATGGAGGGCTCTGATTGGTCTGTTGGATTTTGTTCTTTCAATTTTCTGGGACAGGTACTGGGGGCAGTCTTACTCAAACATTTGTGGGTGATAGAGAGAGTCTTGAAGATAATCCTTTCTTTAATCGGGAGCCAGTGAGCCCTTTTTCCTGCGGCTGTAATGTGGTCCTTTTTGAGATATTCAGTGCTGCTCTAAGGGCATTATTCTGTATTACTTGCAGTTTATTTAAGTTCCTTTTAGATGTGTCCACAAATAGGATGTTACATTAATCCAATATTGCCCCATGATTGCTCTGGCGATGGTCATGCAGCTATCTGTGGTGAGGAATTGTCTTGCTGCGTTGATTAGTTTTTCTGTATAGGCTGCTGATGAGGCAATAGCACTGACTTGTCTGTTGGAGGATAAGGAGACGTCTAGGTAAACACCTTGGGTTTTTATTGCATCTGAGACATAGATCTGCATTCTATCTACCAGGAAGGATGTGAATTGTGGGCTGAGTTTCCTTAGCACTGCGGGGGAGCCCACCAGTAGGATCTCAGTTTTGCCGTTGTTTAGACAAAAGTAGTTAGTTGCCAAACAAGACTGGATTGTCGAATATACTCTGTTCATCATTAATGAGTCTGTGTCATAAGAGCCTGTCAAGCGAAGAAGGATTTGGGGGTAATCGGCATAGTTTTTGTAGGCTATGCCGAGGTTGTCTAGGAGGCTAAATAAGGGTTTGGTGAATATGTTATAAAAAGGATGGGGAACACCACATGGGATGGGGATGTGCGAAACTCTGTCTATGTCGGAGAAAACTCTCAAGGTCCTTCCTGCTAGGAAGGAGGCATTCCAGAGTGAGTCTTCCTTGGAGAAGTTGGCTGCGGCCGTGAGGTGATGGCATAGAGTTTTGTGGTCAACTAGGTTGAACGCGGCCGACAGGTCTAGTAGAAGGGGGAGTGCTGGTTTGCCCTCATCCTTGAAGGAGTCCATTTGAATCTTATGGTCAACTAATGCAGTCTCGGGGCTATGGCCAGGATGGAATCCTGATTGTCGCATCTCTAGGATGTGATTGGATTCTAGGTAACGTTGGATCTGGTTGTAGACAGCTTGGTCTAGGATCTTTAACAGGAATAGTACTGTGGTGATGGGGCGGTAATTATTGGGCAGTTTCGGATCTAGTGATGTATTTTTCAGCAGTGGGAGGACCCATGATTCTTTGAGTTTTGTTGGGACATGATTCGTGGCGAATGAGGCATTAATGACTTTTGTGATAAAGGGGACTAAGGCTGTTGAGCAATCTTTTATGATTGATTCTGGGCATATGTCTCCTTTGCATTTGGTTGGCTTCAGGTGTTTGAGGATATTGGATGTTTCTAGCTCTGTGACTTCTCTAAAGCAGATGGGGGTTGTAGTGTGAGAAGTGGTGCTGGGGGGAGGGTTCATAGGACTAGTCTTGGTTTGTTTACCTTCGATTTTTAGTAGGCAGATTTTATTGCGCATAGCATTCTGTATGTTCGTGCAGCATGTTTCGTCTTTGTTGAATGGTGAGGGTTGTGATGCAGGGTTCTCGCGTTCTCTTAGTATTCTGAACAGTTCTTGTGAATTAGAATTTGATTTGGCTAGTCTGGCATTGTAGATGGCTGCTTTAGCTGCTGTGTAGGCTTGCTTATATTCTTTTGCAATCTTGTTGAAGGCCAGTTTGGGGTGTTCTGTGTTTTTTTTTCTTCTCCAGATAGCTTCTGCTTGTCTTTTCTGAGAGCAAAGTTCTTTGAGCTCGGGAGTGAACCAGGCGTTGCTGTGGTCTGTGGGTTTGTTTTTCTGGGAAGGAGTGGGGCTATTGAGTCTATGGCTTTGGTTAAGGTGGTTGTGTAGATCTCAGTTACATTTTTAGGCTTGTTTGAGGCTAGATTTTCCAGAGCTAGAGGCGCGAGGTAGGGGAGATAGATCATTTGGAGAATTTATTTGAGCTTCGGGACCAGGTGGGTGGCAGTGATGGTGGGGTGGGTGGAGCTTGTTTGAATGAGGGGAGCGAAAAGGCAATGACGTGATGGTCAGACCAATGGCAGGGATTGTTTGAGGTGATGGTGATTTAGCTGTTAAGGTCGGCTATCCAATCCAGGGATGTGCCTTTGATATGTGTAGGGAATGTGACACAGTGTTTGAAGCCTAGGTCTGAGAGGGCGTTGGCAACACCTGTTGCTGTGTGGTCTGATGGGTTATGGAGGCCTAGGTTGAGGTCTCCTAATAGTATCGCTCTACAGGTGGGTTTGATGTTTTCCCCTTTGGTGTGGATGATGTTTTCCTTGAAACTGGGAGAATAGGCTTGCTGGCGATATAGAATGTGTATGGTGATGGTATCCGTAGGTACAGTGACAAGTTTAACTGATAACCGTTCGCAGTGGCCTTCTGTAGAGGAGCTGCAGTGTCTTATAAGGAGGGAGTCCCTATGTATGAGAGTTACCCCCCCCCCCCTCGAGAGTCTGTTCTATTGCATCTGAGGATAGTGAAACCTTTGGGAAGTGCTAAGGACAGTGCAGGGCCAGAGGCTTGGTGAAGCCATGTTTCAGTAACAGCCAATAGGTCTAGGTTCAAGGTTATGATTAGGTCGTTTATGAGGTCTCTGTATAGTGTGAGGTAGTGTTGTGCTTCTGGGGTGGGTGTGGGGGGTCTGGGCAGGTTGAGGGTGCGGGCATTCACTTGGGCTAGGCATTATCTTGTTTCTCCCTTGGTGATTGCCGGAGATATTGGAGGTCTCTTTAATGTGTGAGTTAAGAAAAGAGACGGTGTGGGGAGAAGGGCGCCTGGAGTTGTGGCTGGCAGCTTTCTTACGGCTGGTTGTGTGTTCCTCTGTATATTGATTATGTGCCTTTGTGGTTGAATGGCCATGCCATTCCCTGGTTGCTTAACAGAACAAACACAGGAGAATGCTGCATGCACAGGGAGATCACATTCACCCTTTTGTGTGTTATGTGTAGGTGAGGACAATACAGGCATGAGCTACTACAGTCCCACATACATGTCTTTCTTTCACAGGGATAGAGATGTATGTGTGCAACTAAGCATGGCTTGCTCTTTAATGACCACTATGATGAATAGCCCTCCTGCCACCCTAGTGCATGCTGAGGGTCAATAAATACATTATTGCTGAGTGAGAAATTCAGATACTGATGTATTCCTGGGGTCTGGGTTGTGGATTGTCTGTTCCTCTGCATTGCTATCACTTTGTGAATAGGATGACCTTATGCATTTGAAAGAATGGGCAAGCTAAAAAATCTTTCTTTGAGCTGTTGATACTTTTCCAATCAGGCCCTATGTATAATAGTATACCTCAATAGTAGAATAATTGTTTGGTTGTCAGTGAAAGACCACATGTGGGCCAGGGTGCTCAGTTCGGTGTATGCTACCAATGCCACTGGGACATTTCTCAGTGTCAGGGTTAATGGCATCTCTAAGGGAAAATCATGCGGCATCCTTGTACGTGGAATTAGATTTACTTTGGGTTCTCAGCTTAGATCAACTTTTCCAGGGTGTCTTGTCGATTTTGTCCTCATCTTATTTATCATGGCTTTCATGTGAATAGTATCAATGTGGTCTTTTGCATCCTAATATGTTTTGTAAACATATACAACTTCTTAATGTTTGTGCATAGTTTATGTTGATATAAGGCAGGGGTCTACAACCTGCGGTTCTCCAGATGTTTTGGCATTTGACTATCATAGAAGTGACATTTCCAATCCGATCATCATCATCACAACATGCAGCTAAAGTAATAGCAACAATGAAGCACCTTCTTGCACCATCTCATTCCCTAACACTTTGCCAGATGACTGCTAATTGAGTGCATTTATCACAATGCTTCTGGTGGCATGCCTGCTGCTTCCTCAAGTTACTCTGACTGAGGAAAGGGTAGCTCAAGTTTCAATGGTAGCCTTACTGTGCATCAATCTCAAAGACATAGCTCATGCTGCCTAGTGACCACTCTGGTTGGCTTGGTGGGGCAAGGTGGCACCAGGATTAGGGGTAAAGCGGCCAGGGCCCTTTTGGGTTGGTTTGTGCGGGTCTGGTGCTTAGCCAAAAATGATCTACTGGGAAAAGCACCCTCTGAACATGGCTGTAGGCCATTCCATGTGGATACTATGGATAAGATATTGTGGGCAGTTAAGAAAACTGTGGTTAAAGGGCTGTCATTGTTATGTGTGGCTTGGCTTACAAAAATCTATGAAATATCAGTTAAAGGGATGCCCTCGTTGCAGTGCAATGCAACAAAACCCACCAGCAATGTGCCAATTGTGATTTGTAAAGCAAATGACAACTGTGCCACCACCATCATAACTCAACCATAACTTGGCCACCGCCATAAACAACCTATGACCTACAACCAAACACATCAAAAGCATAAATGTTCACATTATGCTCTCCCTAGGACATCCATCAGTGGGTGGCAAGCCTTGTTCCTAGTGGGTTGGCTCGACGGCTTTGTGTAAACATACTCTTTTTTTGGCAGGTCCTCATCCCATCTAGTTACAAGTTTGGAGGTATTTTACAGACGTGTGTTTTCTCACTGTTCCAAAGGAGAATATTCACCAAATTATCAATTTTAGAGAAGAAGAGGCTTAACTTTTTTCATCTGCGATTAAGCCCTAAAAAATGCAGTGTCCTAATGGAATATCAGTACTCTTTGAAAACGAATCGCACAGTATCTTTGCAGGAACTAATGACCCATGCATCAGGTCTGTTCACTCGTTCACAAATATGCAACAACAATACCCTGTATAATCAATTCACATCTACAAAGAGTGATTCTGAGTTAAAAGGTGCAATTCTTTCTTTTCCCATAAAACAACATATTATTAAATGATGTAGTCCAGAATATCAATCAATTTCGAAATAATACCAATTTGTTGTTGTATACATTACATTATACTGGACAAAATAGTTGTTTTCTTATTTATTTATTGTGTCATGGTTTATCAAAAGAGACCTTTCCCAATTGAGTATACATAAACAATTTAGTTTAATACCTTGATAAAACACTATAAAAATATTAAGAACATTTCCATGATTATCCACACATGTATAACCAATAAAACAAATTTCATTCTAAAATGCGTACTAGGAACACAGTAAAACCATCATGTCATGAACTCATAACATACATTTTTCTGCAGACAAATTTCAACACACATCATAAATACAGCAGCATTTAGCAGAAAGTACATAAAACAAGATACTATCAATTATCCTAAATGTCTCAAGCCCCCAACCTGGAGCAATGTAAAGTGCTAAATGCTTATTCATTATCGTTTTCTTTTCACCTATCAGCTTAAATTTGCTAGGTTTCTTGTCATAATGGAAAATAAAGCAGCAAAACCGTTAACATATAAAGTGACAAGTGCAACAGGTAATTACTTATTCGGAACATGATTATAAATGTAAAGTATAAAACAGGGTATTAAATAGCCCTAAACAGTATATTTATATATCTCATTATGGCTACAGACAACATATCCCCTGGATGTATTGACAAACGATGCAACATATGCTCTCAGGGCCAGATTGCAAACTCTGTCGTATAGCGACCAAATGCTTCAACACATGTTGCCATCTGAGCGATACACGACGTCATCAGTGTCTCAATACCTGGATGACAGAAGCAACATACTTGCTCTTTTCTTTTGAGTCCCGCTCTTGCCCCCAGAACATCATTAGTCGGATACAAATTCAATTTAACTCTCAGCATAACGGTTCTCCATGTTTTAGAAATGTGTTTTTGCAGGTACATTTGTAGCATATTGAAATGCTTTACTTCTCCCTAAAAATTGTCATAAACTGTAGAGATGGCCAACACATTTCTATTTGCTATCCAATCGTTTTCTAGGAGTTTTTTCTTTACCCTGTTCGGATTGCATAGCAACTCTGCCTCGTTGGAACCAATTTTGGTCACTATATTAAGACATGGTTTCACCCAGTTAACCAACACTTTACAAGTGCTTCAAAGTTCATTAAGAATAACAAATAAAGTATTCTCTGGAGGTTGCAAAATCATTCTTAATAGCTGTAAACCTCACCAGTCAATACGTGCCTCTATCGAGATTAGACCGAATTCGCGGGGAATCACTGCCAATGGCGTACTCAAAGGGAGGCACACACCTCTCTTCCAGATCCTTTATTCAGATTGTACCCAATCCCAAAATTCCTCCATTGTCTCTGTGTCATGTTTCATCTATGGTGTTATCTTCTGGTTATACATGGTCATGGTTATAGGTTAAAGTACCGAAAACAAAAGGATCAAATTTTTTTTGGGGGGGTCCCCCCAACCTCTGTTTTTTTGGGTAAAAACCATTTTTTTTACCTATATGAAAACCAAAAAAAATATGTATAATTTAAAAAATAAATTCAATCCTTTTATTTTCGGCCCTATTGTGTCGATCCTTTTGCATTTGATCCTTTTTCATTCGATGCTTTAACTGGACAGCCATGGTCATCACAGGAGCCAGTGAAAAACGTCCATATCGCAATTGGGCTGCAGCACTTAGAGTGATAACTTTGTTACGGGCTAAACATATTTGTTGATATTCTCTATTGCCAAATCTAAAACCTAAATATTTAAAATGCTGCACGACATCCAATTTCTGATTGCACAATACACAATTAAACGAATTTCTCCTTAGATTGTTCTTCAGAGGATTCATTACTAAAACTTTGGATTTAGGGATATTGGGCCTCATTATAAGTTTGCCCGTGCGGTAACTATGGTACCAGTAAGCTTGACTGTACCGTAGTACTGGACTGGCAAACTACGAGTTCCGCTCACGGGTGCCTTTTCACCTGCCAGGTCGGACCTGGTGGGCGGAACGGCACCTGCGAGCAGAGCATGTCGGATGCACCGGCACCATTCTGAATGGTGCCGGTGCCTCCAACCTCCCCATTCCCACTGAATCCTATGGGGCTCAAATGGGAATGGGGAGCATTTCATTATGGCGCCCGCGAATGGGCAATTACCGGGTCCAGCAGGGCCGTAATGACCCGGTAATTGCCCATTTGCGGGTGCTGGATATCTTCGCAAGTTTGGCGGCAGCCTGCAGTTTTTCCTGGCAAGGCTACCACCAAACTTATAATGACGCCCATTGACTTCACGGCCTAGTCCTTTGAAAAGGAGATTAACGGCCTACAAGGAACATTGGAGTCCAATGTGAGTATAATCCACTAACACCAAATCATCTGTGTAAAGGAGATAATCAAGCTTGTGCTTTCCCAGTCTGGGAGGGTTGACCCCCAAATTCTATAAAATATACCCCATGTTCGAAATATATGCGTTAAAAAGAAAGGGGGCAGACACGCAACCTTGGCGTAAGCCTCGCTTGCTAAAGACCCAGTTGGATAGGTTACCCTGCTGGTGCAACTTGATCTGAAGCCTTGTATCCAAATGAAGTTCATGTAACAAGACGTATATCCAGAAAGGCAAAATATAGGTATTGATTAGTCCCCCTGGCCTGATTGGTCAAGAGGCGAAGCACAAGACAATTCAGAGAGGTGTTAGAGCCTTTTTTTAAACTAATATTGTTTATTATCTAAGTAGTTCACTTCCTAAGCCCAGATATTAAGGGCTTGCAAGATACAGGGTCAAAAGATTTTATAGGAAGCATCCGGGAGCGATATAGAATGATAATTAGATGTATTCATCAGATCTCCTGATTTAAAGGTAACCACCATAGTTGCATCCTTCCATGAACTCGGGAAAATACAATGGCTCAAAATATTATTGCGCAGATTGAACAGGACCTTTGACCAAAGTGATGTGTCTGATTTATATGTCATATTCGAAAGCCCATCCGCAGGAGTATTAGAAATGTTTGCTTTTGATATTGCATACTGGATATCCAATAAATACATTTCAAGACAATACCAAGAAAGCGGCTCACTATGAATCCCAATAGTTAATGTTGCATCATCACAGTACTTAAGACTCTGACAAAGGGTCCTAAAATGTTCTTCCCCACATAGGCACGTATTGGTTGGGCTTGCATAGCGCTCCGTTGGTCAACTGTTTTTCATAGCGACCAGAAGTGTGAGCCATCATCTTAAGCATTGACTAAGCATCATTCTGGTACATTATGTGCTGATAACATTTTAGACAATTAGTGTATACCTGCCTCAGTGTTTTAACCATACAAATATTGACCTGGCCATATTTCTTATGGGTACTCATTTTAGATCTCAATTCACTCTTTTCATTGTGCACCCTAAGGTCAAATTTGTGTGAGTAACTCGATGTTATCGCACCCTCGGTGAGTTTTCTTGTTGACACCAGACCCTTTAGCAGATTTTGATGCAGAAACACAAATTCAAAAGGCCCCATAATAACAAACTTTCCATCATCGTAGTGCTTATCAACCCTGGAATTAAATTTATTTTGAAGATATAGCTGGCCTCCATGTTGTAACATGGTCTCTTTGCCTAATTTCCAGACACAGATTTTCAAGCTTTCTAGTATTGCTGCGGGCGTTCGTAGCCGATGTTACGATAACCTGGCTATGATCACTACCTTCTTGAAATATGACCTTAAAATCTATGCTCCTTGAAAATAGGTAATCTGAAAGAAATATATAATCCAGTGCTGCGTGAGCGTTCTTCTGATCCTGTGGCTCCTGGGCTCAAGGGCGAAGAGGGGCAAGTTATGCCAGGTTTTCTCAAAATAAACCTAACTATTGGCGGTTGTCGTTGTGGGCATGGTGAGGGGGAAGTGAAGTGGTCATGTTGGTTTCGCATTCAACGTTCGGGAAATCCCGGGCTGTTGTTAGAGAAGCCTGACGGTTGCTGCTGTTCTGTCGAAGGTGTTAAAAGATTGGAAGTAAGCACGCAGGAGGAGCACATAATTACATTTAGAGTTTGAATTCACCGCCTAATTGATTCAAAGTGTAGCACTGCTTTGTTGCTATGTGTAAAACCACATAATAGCTGATAATGCTGTATAGTATTTCAAAGAACTTTGGAAACGTACACGCTGTGGATTGGTGTTTCACCGCGCTAGCCTGCCCATACGATTTCTCCTTTTTACCTCCCTTCAGCTTTTAACGGATTGTGCTTTCTTTGTGCACTGTTATCAGCACTACCAGAGGGATAAACTGATTGGAAAGATACTCTGGTGGCAGCAATAGATCCTTGCTGAGACTGTTCAATTGATTGCTGGTACTGCTATTACTGGCGACATCTGTGTGCTAACCCGTCTATTGCAATAATTTAGCTGAGCACAGCAGGTAGTCTCAACCGCAAGAGGTAGCCTTCTGGACCCTGGTGGATTGAGGCGTTTTTGCTTGGTCTGTAGCTAGTGTTAGGGGATTGAACTAAAACGCCTGGGGTTACCGTTTTATTTAAATTATATTTTTAGATCAAGTGTTTAGAGTGTGTTTTTATTTTGAACTGTGACATTTTGGATTGATTTGTGATAGCCCAATTCGAATGATCTTTCATCTGTTATCTTAATACACTTAGGCGCTCACACATGGTATATGGTTTAGAAGTGACATTATACAAAGGGAGCGTATAATGCCATCAACGAGTAGAACGGCTTTACAAACAGCATGGCCAAATCACTCTGTGCCAACTGGTTCTGTATCACTAAGTGTGGAAGAGCATTTGTACATGCAGTGTAAAACAAAAGAGATTCCAGGACCCAGCGCCATCAAAATATATGTTAGTTTAATTGTGTTGCATTGTCACACATTCAAAAACGAAAAAAGCCCATAACAGTAACATGTTTCGGCTATGCTAAGCCTTTTTCAAATCTGGGCCGTAGTAGTATGAGACCAATCCAAGAGACTATTGTCACTGTAGTAGTAACGGGGTAAGATCCATATATATATATTGTACAGACAGATACTGGAAAGGTAACACAAGCCATAATTATTCAAAGTATGGGATCATCAGATCGTAATGTAGAAAGCACTTTGGTAATATGGAGGCCTATAGTGTTTCATATTGATGTTGAGGATCTTGTGAACTGCCAAAACATAGATTTAATTTTGGATGTATCTACACGTGTTCCTGCTGTTTCTCAAGAACTAGCAAAACGTGTACGTTTGTCTATTGGGACTTTGATCACCTGTAGTCCCATGTGGGACAGAAGAGAAGAAGTTGCTCTATTTAAAGCCTCCCCTAAATCAGTGGCACAGTCCTCCCCTATTGCGCTTGATAATTCATTGAAATCAATAGCACCACTTGCAGTGGAGGAGTCAACCTTTACTCATGTGCAAATAGAGGGCGGTGATGATGTTGTACCAGAATCGTATGTTAAAAGCTTGTGAGACTCAGTACAGGGGGGACAAATAATTGGTGCATTCTCTTTCCCGGTATCTAGGATTTTAAATACAATGGACAAAGTGCATCATGAATTAAGGGAAATAAGAGCAGCCTTACGGGACTCGTGTGCAAAAAATATTTTTTAAGGGTATATTATGGCGAGTGGTTCTATAATGACAAAATTAGCTACGGAACAACAAGCTGCCTCTATGGGGTTTCTAATTAGCGATCCACTAACAGTAAAGACAATGGGGGTTGACAAGAGCACTCAATCTGTTTTAATTCTGATCCCATGTGTACCAGTTTTAAAGGCCCCTTTTGTGAAGACCCCTTCTGTAGTACAACTACAGCCATTGGGTCCTCAGCAAAAGTCTCAATTAAGTTATCGAAAAAAAAATAAAAATAACAGAAAGGTGGTCAGTGGTTTGATTACACACATTTTTTTAAAACCCGTTAAAGATGTAGGGCCAGCAGCTATAGCCAACCCACTCCTAATATCTCCTGGTTCGAATATAGGAGAAGAGGAGATGGATTTGCTACTGAGGTATATAAAAAGGGACCAAATAGCAGGGGTGGAAACAATAACTGTGCAATAACTATGCCCTCTATGTTCCTGTCATTTAATGCGATACCATTTATACCAGGCCTTCAATAGTATTGTGCCGGTGTCAATGACCTTCCGATCTTCCTTTCTTTGGAAGATAGGAGAAAGAAACTGACAGCTAAGATGGAGAAGACACCAATTGATGTGCTGAAGGAGTTGGTTTGACAAGAACCTAAAAGGAATATTCAATGTTCACTTCCAAAAATTGGAGATGTGCCTTTAGGGGCTGGGACTCCAAGTTTTGAATGTTTCAAGGGTCAAAAGGAGGATGTTCTGTCATACATTGATCTGGAATGTAGGGTTGCTGTTAGAAGGCCCTTTCTATTGAATAGACATTATGTACTGACATTATTTGGGGAATTACCAAGCCTAAAAGGTAAAACATCTAATGACGTAACTCAAATGGAATTCACTGACAATGCCAGAGTTGTTCTTGTTAGGTTGGGCTTCTATACAGAATTGGTAAAGAGTCTGGTTATGAGGGAATCATTACGCCTGGAACAGTTTGGTTATTTAACCACTGACAATGTAGTGCCCCTTAATATGGCTCCAGACATGGAATTACTATCGACAAACCATTTTTATACTGTGTGCGCTCCTCTGGTTGTGATTGTAAATTCAGAGAAGCACACAGTGGGCCTCATTACGAGGTTGGAGGTAGCCATGGCGCTATTAGCGCCATGGCAGCCTCCAAAATCGTTCCGACTCAGGTCTGGTGGATGGAGCAATTACCGGTCTATTCCTAGGTCGGCGGGACCGGTAATTCCCCATACACCAAAGCCATTCCCCATTCCCATTTGAGCCCCCATAGGGCTATGGGAAGGCGGCAATAATGCGGTAATAATGGTACCGCAAGTTGGGGTACCATTAGTGACCCCAGCATCCCTTTGCGGGTCCCGTCCTTAACGCCTGGTAAAACCAGGCATTAAGGAAGGACCCGCAAAGGGAACTCTTAGTAGGGCGGTAAGGGATGACCGGCACCGGTGCCCATACCGGTGCCGGTAATCCCTTACCACCCACCTTGTAATGAGGCCCAGTGTCTTATGACTGGGCTCACTTTTTGAGTGTATGTATTTTTTGAAATATGTGTAATGAAAAAATAACCCTGGCAACATGGAATACACAGGGCTGTAAGCATTTGGTTTGGGATGAGATTATGATATTTGGTCAAGAATGGATATAATCTGTTTACAAGAAACATGGCTCACTGATACTCCAATTTTGGATGTGTTTTTGATTTGTGCCGAGCCAGCATGTAGTGGTGCAAAAGGGCGCCATTATGGGGGATGCTATGTGCAGTGCGTCTTTGAAGGGGTATTTCATTGACAAACTTAGACATAGGATCAAGTAATATTTTGGAGGTAGGATGTAAATGGAGTGAACCAAATGGGAACATGTTTAAAGAGTGTATTCTTTTAAAAATCTATTTTAATCCTGCAAGGAGCACCCTGGGATGCTTTCTAAAAAACGTGTCTCACATTTTGGAGAATTATGTCCCAGAGTTGGGAGTGGGAGTTATATCGCTCAGGGATCTCAATAGTGAGTGCCTTGAGGAACATCACTATGAAATGAAACTGGGAAGAAAGGCTGCAGTACTGCAAGAAATAGAGGGCACATTATTATAACCACTCTTGAGGAGTGGGGTATGAGAATCCTAAATGGGAATCAAATAGCTGACACACTGGCACAATTTACATAGCATAACTCTGTTGCAAACTGCACAGAGCCACAGGATCAGAAGAACGCTCACGCAGCACTCCGCCACGCTCCGCTGGTGGACTGAGTTTTTAATGGTAAGGCACCTCCTTTCATCAACAGGAATAGAAACAATGACTGCTCCACTCCAATGCTATGCAGTCAATGCAGTCAATGCGAGCACTGTTTTTTTACAAGAATACTCACGGGGCACTCTGCCATGCCACGCTGGTGGATTGAGTTTTTAAAGGTAAGGCACCTCCTTTCAGCTAAAGGAATAGAAAAAACACTGCTCCACTCCAATTCAATGCACTTAATGAAGCAAATGTGAGCACTATATTTTCACACAAACCCTCATGTCGCACTCTGGGTAATTCAAATGCCCTGGCTCTACACATAGACCAAGACCATGTAAACTCTTCACATTTAGTACTTTTTATAAAAAGGCATAAGATGAAATGAAAGAAACAGGGAAATGTATTTTTCATCTAATAGGTGTGATTTTGTAGAAAGTGGAGTTGATCAAATTTGTGATGGAAAAAGCATGGTTTTGATGATTTGTGAGGAGAGAGGAAATCTGGACATTTCCAATACCATTTTGTGGACTAGTACAAGGTGTTTAAACTTCAATTGTCCAGCTTCCAGGTGAGCACAGCTACTGTTACGCATCTTAGATCTTAGCAGAGGAGACAGTGTTTTAGCTTCCTTGGGTATTAGAGATTATTTCAGAAAATAAGTCAAGCCCCTACTTTCAATGGAGGGCCTTTTTACACCCCATTAAATACATTCCCCTTGACCACGGCCAGCCTAGTATCTATTTTATGTTCCAAATACATAAGCTCTTTACCTTACAATTGTGTTACATCTTCCTTGCAACGTTAAATATTAACTATTCTCATCTACTATAAATGGTATGTGTTGGAATGTTATTGGGATTTGCACTGTACACCTCTGCCATCTTCATGGTCGCAAGTGCTCACGTTTATCTGAAATGAAAAAAGCGGCAGGGGTTAGGAGAGAAGACTGAAATACAAGGTGTTGTGCTTAACCATGGGTGCATGTGGAGTCAGTAGCAACTAGCACCTGTGAGTGTGTGTTTTCAAGGCAGATAGTGATTTGTACACTGGAGGTGTTTTGTTTCCGGATGGGAAACCTCAAGTGTCAGGGGGATGCTCTGGGGGTGTTTTCCAGTGGATTCAACTTAATCAGAGAGGTGTAGATTTGTGACTCTTCTGGTGTGAGTTGAAAGTTTTCTTTATCCATTTGTGTTGGCAAGTTTGGTGAGAATGTGGTGAGTGAGAGTGAATGAGGTTGTTATTGGATTGTGTTGTTTGCTTGCTTTACAAGCAAAATTAGTTTTGCCACGATTGGACATTTCTCATTTGTCTTGGTGATGGAGTGCAATAGTGTTCAGGTTCTTTTCTTCTGGTTGTGGGACATGTTTCACAGAATATTGGTTGATTCGTTTAGTTATAATGGGCTGTAATTGAATGGTGTGCTGGTCCAAAGGATGTTTGGGGCAAGTTGCATTTCAGCATTGTTTTCTTCATGGTCTGATTTTATTTATTGGGCAGATGCCAGGTTTTTGGTTGGTGGTGATGCTAGATAGGTTGTGCTCGTATGACCTGTTGTCCCAAGATTATTGCAGTCAATGCTTCCGTTTTTTTTTAAGGTTTAAGGTTTTCTTCTGGTTGAGTGTAAGGACCTTTGCTGGGCAGGTGTGGATGCTTAATAGTTGGGTGCTGTAATTCTTCAGTTGTTTGCTTATTTGTGAATTGCTTTATATCCTGGTGTGTTGAGGTCTACTAGTGCAAAGATTTAGAGGGACTGCCATATGGGTTTATTGTAGATTGTTGTATGTTAGTTCCATGTGTAATTAGTGGTTCATCTGGAGGTTCTTTGTAAGAAGGGTGTGCCTGTATGGCATGCCAACCCAATGTGATTGTGTAGTTGTAATATGGCTTTTTGTTGGGTTGTACATTATTGATTTCCTTATGTTCATTCTTTTGTTATGTTTGTTGGGTGCCAAGTCGTCCAACGATAGCCATTATGTGAGTATCAGGTAATATTATCCCCATATATATGGTTGCCGTACATAATATTGCCGGGTAAAGGTTGTGGCGATATTATATGGGTGACCATATATATGGGGATAGGGGCAGCCAAAAAAATAAAAATAATAATGCAATAATGTCCCCACAAAAAACGGCAATTTTTCGGCGATATTTTTGCATGGCGATATTTTTGTGGGGACATTATTACATGGAACCATTATGTGGTGGCGCATTGTAATGTATTTGTGTCTAGCTGGGTTGTGAAGCTAGACTTTTACAGTTTTCTAAATGTTTAATTGCCTTCCGTTGTCCAGATTTCCCCTAGCAGGGAGTTACACAGTTTTGCTATAAGGATGGTCCCACGTATTAGATTTTCTCGTAGCCTCTTGATTCGATATTCCTATGCTGGTAATACATGCTATGCTGCAAAGACTGTTCCCCGCAAAATGATGTAATCTATGCAGGTAACCGCTGCCGATGTACAGCACTCTGTTGCTCCCTGAAGCTAAGTTCACACTCAACAAAAAACCAAAATAAAATTTAAATAATATGATAAAGTAGCCAAAGGAAAGATTGCAGTTCAAGCCATATTTGAAAGGAGAGTGCGACCTATAGTGACACGCAAGATAGATGCTCCCTTGGCTAAAAGTATGTGGTATTGGAGTTTTTAAAATAGATTGTACTCACAAAACAGAATACTTTAATGAGGGTTATTTGTTGCAATCAGCAGTAAAAGAGTGGCTTTCACCTAACTGGAAGCCATGTTGGGTGCTGTAATTCTTTAGGCATGTCTCATTGATCAAAGACAATTTTACGCATGCTTAGTTCATATCATCTAAATGCACATTTTTAACAAAACTTAATGGTAATCAGTGTATTTGCAAACGTTACTACTGGTAGTCCATTTTGTGGATGAGAATAGATGCATAAAACACGGGAGTCATCACTTCAAAGCCTGCTTTTTATACATGAATGCTCAATTTTCCATGCAAGTAGAGGCTGGGGCAGGATAGGTTATAGTCAGGAACAGGATGTTGAAGATTTGTCAATTCTGCACTTTATGTGCCATGCTTTTTCAGAAAATCTGTCCAACAAACTATTGCATTGAACAATTCTGTGTATCCTAGCATCAGAACTCATGGACTGAACTTGATAACAACTTGATAAGTAGATGTATTACAACATTTTAAGATAATTCTTTAAAATCATTTAAAACAAATGTCTGATAATTCAGGGCATACAAACTTGAAATCAAAGAAATAGTTCAATCACGTTGTCACATTCAACTTGCTTGCTCCAATCCACCATGCATTTAACAGATGGCCCAGCAACAGGTTTGGATTACAGGTTTTACCTTTGTCGAGGATTTAACAATATGAAATTGATTCAGGATTTTTAGGAGACATTTCCAATTGTCTTTGTGGCTCTCCTCAACCTCCTAAATATTTGGAAAATCAGGCACCTCCTGTAACGCTCACCTGATTCCCGCAGAGGCGCCGGTCTTGACTGGGTGAATGCTGTATCTTCAAAGGTGATGTGTAACACACGGTTGGCTCTTTGGGCTGGACCTCTGTGCACTGTATGTCTGACTCGAAGAGTAAGATGTCTGCAGATAGAAAATATGGGATTAATGAACTGGGGTTATTGGGTGCCTCTCTCCTCTTCCCTTTCTCTTCTCCTGTAGAACCCCAAAGGTTAACGCCCTCACCTTAGGTAAGTGAACGCCGAGCTCTCCATCTGCCTCGGGGCAGGGTGCCGTAACCAGTTCCTTCACTGGATAAGGGTGCAGGCCTCTTGACCTCAGAGGACTGCTGTCCGTCGTTAACTGCACGAACGGTAAGTTCTGGGCGCTTCAAATGTCTTAAAAGTCTTTTGTAATGATATCTCTTGTTTTGCAGAGTTCCGGCGATGGCGGATGGCGGGCTGATGAGAGTTGAGGATCGAACCCGTGTGAGGAATAGAAGCGCCTGGAAGCACGTAGGTAAGCGCTTGTAGCCTGCTTCACGATGCGCACTAACTGTCCCTTTTATCTTGCAGGTACAAGTTCGGAGCTTTAGAGAAGCTGAAGGGTGCTGGAATACGCACTGGATTCGGCGTGGGAAGGAGTAATGGCACGTGAGTAATAAAGTTGCCCAATGTCTTTAAACGCACCTTCTTTTGTCCTTCAGATGCGGGATGCAGCGCCGAAGGCCTCCGGAGCGTGCGAAGAGCTGGTAAGCTTTTGTCTTTCAGATGCCGGAATGCAGTGCGAAGACCTCCGGAAGATGCGAAGAGTAGGTAAGCCTTTGTCTTTCAGATGCCGGAATGCAGCGCGAGGCGTTGGTGACAGCCGATGGACCAGGTAAGAGATGCGCTGCCACTGAAGACCGTAGTGCTAACCTGTTCTTTCTTTGTCTTTACAGGTGCTGCTGAAGACTGGATTCCAGGATGGTAAGCCTTTGTTTCCTTAGGCCCAGGATCAGAAGCAGAAGACACGATGAGCGTTCTGCTGCAGAGAATGCAGAATAACACAAAGCAAGATTCATCCATCGGGTGTGGTTTAAATAGCCTCCTGTAGTGATTAGATGTCTCCTTCCACAGCCACGCCTAGGTAAGAAAAGAGTTCCTGCTTTCCAGAAGAGTTCCAGTGTTCTGAACCTAGGGAGTGGCTCCTGCCCCACCCAACAGGAAAAGTAGTCCCAAACAGAAGAGGATCCGGGGTTCAACTGGCAGGTAAGTAAGCAGCATGGTCTGCTGCAGGTAAGTCCACCCAAGCATTATGAGCCCGGCGCTTCCAGCGCTGGAACTAGGCATCTTTATGAGCCTGGTGCCACTGGCGCCAGGACAGGGTCCAAAAGGTCCCAATTGGGACTGGCTGGCACTCGGAACCGGGGTTATGGGTCTGCTTCCAAGGGAGTCGGGCAAGTCCTGATCTTTTGGAAGCAGAGATCATGACACCTCCATTCTTTCAACACCACCAAGCATCTCTTAACTACTCTTGTCTTCTCTAAACTGCACTACTGTGCAAGCATCCTCTTTGGGCTCCCCAGCTATGCTTTCTGTCCCCTCGACAAGGTCTATAACTTCACTATCAGGGCTCTTTATAAAATCACTCATTTCTCACTTCCTTCCTCTTACCGACAACAGGCTGGATGGCTGACGAATCAAAACAGGGCCAAATTTAAATGTATTCTCCTGGTTCACAAATCTGTCCATGGTAAGGCACCACCGCATCTATCCCCCTCTATCCAACTCTACAAGCCTTCTCGTAATCTCTGAAATTCCTCCTCCACTACCGTTGTGGCACCTCACCCTCTCTGCGCTTCCCCTCACATACACTCTTTCGCTCTTCTTGCTCCACTTGCATGGAATTCTCTTCCTGCCGACATCAGAGAAACAGTCCACCCGGATTTGTTCAAATTCAAATTGAAAGTCTACCTCCTCACCACAGAGTTACTCTCTTAAGCTACCTCATCTGCCTGCTAGCTAAGATCTTTCCCTGGCCTCTAACCTGCTTCTATTCCTTACATCTTCTGCCTCCATTCTAGTACTTCATCCATCATGGTCACATCCCGAGCACAGCTACCTGCACTACACAACCATGTCAGCTATTTATTACTGGCACAGCTGTAGAGGAGCATCTGCATGCTTCTGCAGGAAACCCTGCCTCCCTACCTCTCATATGTTGGAGACCTGAGATTGTGTCGAGTTTGACACCAGCAGTTGTGCCAATACCACAGCATGTATTTGAAAGAAGATACTCATTAAGACAACTGTACCGAATGTATCCCTGAAGGGATGACAACTTAAGGGAGGAACGCCCTGAAGGAATATGAGACGGAGTAGAGAAAAGAAGTCACTGATGTCACAAAAGTATGCATGATGTCTCGAGATACTGATTGAAGAGGATCTACAGATCCTAAAGCAACTAATATTGAAGTAAAGAATCGAGTGTACAGATGCTGAAATGCAAGGTAGACTAAGTCATCATATAAGATGGCTATACGTAGTGAGTAGAACGCAGGCGAAGCCGCCATTGTATAGAAGTTCGACATCAGTATCACGAATTTAGTAAGCCAGTACCCATGAAACAGGAAGGGAAAGCTGTGTTGCAGCAAGAATAAGCAGAATCTTGGTGCTGCAAGACGAGGCTGTTGCGCTGGGAATCAAGATTGAAGCAGCCACGGTCCACTATCTATTCTGGAAATAAGCTAACATGTGAAGGGTGAATCATCCCTTGTTAAGGTGCAAAGAAAGAACACCTAGAGTGCCAAGTTTAATCAATTTAAAACATTTAGAAGCTGCAAAATGGATCAAATCATGGTCTCCTGTTATGAGATGAAAATAGAGTTCGAACTTGGAGTCTCAGAACACAATAGTGAGTACTTTCACTCCCATGTATTCCCAAAGACAAGGATACTGTGCAAGGCCAAGTTCAAAGACAATCTCCTTGGCAGAAGGCATGGGCAATGAGAGATGCTAGGCTAATTGGGTTGGGAGATAGTGGCATGCCCCATCTCCTTGTACCTGGGTCTGGGCTTACATGCTGCTAAGTGAACTGAATGTTCCCAACCTGGCACAAGCGTGCCAACCAATTGTAGTAGTCCACATAACAAAGAACCTTAGAGTTTGAAAACCAATGAGAAACTGTGCATCTAATGTTTCTGAAGATAATAGATTTTAGAGGTAGGCATATGTTGTCCACGTGATAGTGGGCAGCCAATCACAATGCTAGTACCTATAGAAAGTATACTTAGATGTTCCCCTTAGCCAATCCCAAATCTTGATAGGTTTTTCATTATTGCCACACAGTATGACATCGCCTCTGATGTATTTTTTATGTAAAAGCTATGATTTGTGTGAAGTTCGCTGAGAGAAATTGAGCGTCCGTCTGTTGATGTTTATTGTAACTCCCTGTTTTAGATAATTGTTAATAAAACAGTAATTTGCCATCTTCCTGTGTTGGTTTGATTATTTGGAGTCAGAAGGTATCTGTGTGATCCCATCCATTACATATGCATGTTCCTAAAGGGCCCTAAGCTCAGTTGGTAGAAGAGGATTGCTTAAAGATTCAAACTAGTTCAGTTCCAGAGTTTTGGATAATCGGCATCCTCTGCCATTAGCTGCAAGATCGCAGAGTTTCCTGTGGAGAGCGGCCTAATAGAAAGAAACTTGAGATGGTGGGCAGATCCCGATTTGAAGAAATCCCTGCCTGATTCCTACGGGCACTCTGCGATGAAAGGCGAAGTGGTCAGATTGAAGGAGGAATCGATAGCGAAGGCCTCGAGTCGATTAACGAATGGTGAGTAGACTAAGGTGAATGACAAATAAAGGGATGGGATTGTGATAATTTTGAGTAACGTGCAAATATTGTGAAGATAAAGAGATACTGTCTAGGAGTCCTAATTTCAGGGAATTAGAAGGAGACATTTCAAACTCCAACGGGAGTAGTGAGAAATATAAAACGCACAGGTCAGGACTGTGTAAGGTGATGTCTCATATCCTGTACAAGGTAAAAGTAAAGGCGAGAGAAGAAGTGCCCTGTATAAGACACAGATAAGTGGGAAGGGGAACACAGCGTTTATAATGTGTAACTGTCTGACTAGTCTAAATGTTGTTAATTGAATAAAGTATCGAGGAGCGATATGATTGTGAAGAAGTAACAGTGGTTAATCATAAGTGTAACAAAACAATTGGCACCAATCAAAAGAATAGATAGGTTATTGAAATAAGAGGATTGAGCAGCGATTGATGGTGCATGGTCATATTTGTTGTTTTTAAACATTAAAAGTGGTGATTTTAAATAAAATAAAACGTTTATTTAACAATCTGGTAAGTATTGATAGTCGATTGAGACTTGTAATTATGGGATACTCCTCTCATGCACCTATGCAAGACACGACTAAAACACGTGCCCAAGCTCAAACAATACAGTCGAGAATGGATAAAGGGCACAGCAGATAAAATGTTAATGCCATGGTCACAAGGGGGATCATTGTCACATGCCGTATTGCAACACATGACTACTTGCACGCCGCATACACAGGGAAGAAATTTGAGAAGAGATTAGCAATTTTAGAACTTTGGAAGATGTATCAAGAGGAAAGAGAAGACCCGCCATCTGAGGAGAGGGTGCTTAATCAGCATAATGGGGAAGGTGTTGTGTCCTCAGCTCCCCTTACTATGCCAGAAGTAAAGAGTGTTGTTATGGAAGACATAGGAGTATATCCTTCAAAAGAATTGAAAGCATTGACAGGGTATAGTAATCCGATATATGAATCCCCTGCTTATAGTAGTGACAATAGTCTGGAAGAGAAAGGAAGATATTTTTAAATTCATTTAAGACAAGGAAGAAAGAAGCGATCAGTCGAAATTGTTGACAGATATAGACAGAGAAATGAAGAGATGGAAAGGAGAAAAAGATAAGGCTGATGAGGTAGCGCCCGTACAAAGCAAATATATGGGCGGATAGATATTACTTAAGATAGATGGGAAAAGCATTGAGGAAGTTAGGCAAGGAGAAGATAAGAACGAACAAAAGAGAAGAGATTAAAGGAAGATGAGCAAAGAAGGAAAAGCAGAGAGCAGAGAGAGCAAATCTATCAGGAGGAAAAGGAGAAAGACGAAAACAGGCAGAGGAACAAATAAAGTATGAAAATTGACAAAGAGTGACAGAAGAGAGGGACATGAATCAATTGGCGAATAAGTCAGTGTTTTATTGAACATGGTCCACCCTTTTCAAAGAGCTTTTTTGGTAGCCATCGTAACCACAAAAAAAAACTGTATTCATGACAGTTAACTGTGATCTGTCAATTAAAGAGTGCTTGGACTCATCCATTGTACCTTCGGAGGCTACTAGAGATGCAATCTGTTTGACTACTGCAGAGTAGTCCAATTCCTGCCTTATTCCTGAGACACTCTAAGTGTTGCCAGGATTGCTTGGTGCATTTCTATGAAGGAGTAGCATTTGCAAACACAACTGGTCTGCGCTGTTCAAGTAAATGTTTTCAAAAATTGTTGGCAATTGGAATAGAACATTGATTGCTACATTTGCATAACAATTTACAACAGTTGTATTGGAAAATGTGAATGGACTAGACAGTTCTGTGTCGGAGTTATTTGATGGAAGTCCACTTGATTTTTTTGAAGAGGTACTTCTCTTTGTTTGTGCAGTTGGATATGCATTTGCCTTTTCACTACATCCTTCTGTGGTTGTGCTAATTGATGGGGTAGCATATGCTTTCAATTTCTTTGATGGTACTGTTGGGATATCACTTATAGGTTGTGTTTGCACTAGTTTTCTTTTATCAAGTCTTCCTTTTTGAGGAACAGGGTACATTTTGAGATGGGGTTTGTAGAGTGCACATAGTCTGTTGTACTCTATGATGCAAAGAATGTCAGCCTTGACTTTGCTTGCATCAAAATTGACTAGGAATAGCCCTTCAAGTGTACGTAGGTGTGACAGTGCTATGTAACTCATGCCTTAAGTGCCAAAGACAAGCATGCTCTTCCTTTTTGCATAGACTTGCAAAATAGCCTTGCAGTTAAGGGGTTTCAAAGACTGTGCTGCCAATGTCAATCAATGATTGATCTAGGGTTAGACCTTGCAATGTTTGAATGGTGACTGCATATGCAAGAGACAGAGAAAACTGTTCTCTGCGTACATAGATATCTTTGAAAAGAAGGAATCGGGCTGTTGAGCGTCCTATCCTTTTAACTTCTGAAAGTTTGTCAAAGTGGATGTTGACAAAATGAAAGCTGTTGTCACGTGGGTATGGATGGAACCCAACAACTGTACCAGGTGCTCCATTAACTAAACCTTGCTCCACGTCAAGGTTACGCTTTAGCATTACTCTACAATTTAAACACAATGTTAACATTTTCTCCAAACCAGCTTGGTTGTAAGCTATTTAGTCATGGTGTGGCTTGTTGACACTTAGGCACTGTCATACCATGCATGTCCAGTTTGTCTACGGAGTGAATTTGCATTATTGGTTGTATTTCTTTTGCAACATTGCCCTATAGCTCATGGAAGAGTCTTCTATTTAAGATAGACTGTGCTTTCTCTGAAAGCACACCAATCCCAATGCTTTTCAAAATGTTAGCATAGGTGAGGTCTGCAAATTGATGCATATTTTCAGTTAGTTCTCTGTCTTGGAAATGTTGCCAGAGATTTACATTTCCTATGCTGCCAAGTGTGTTACGGCACAGTTTGTGACCTAAGGTTTTTAAAATAGGTCCACCCTTCACTGGTGTTAATTGAAGAAGATCTCCAAAAACAATAACGTGTTTTCCTCCAAAGAGTTCTTTGTAGTTCGTTTTAAGGACCTCTTGCAATCTGAGATGAATGAAAGCCAACATTAGGTTGGAGACCATGCTCACCTCATCTATTAGGAGCATTTTCATTTGTTTCAAAATTCTGCGTAGCTCCATAGCAGCTTCTGATGAAAGTTTGTAGTAGTCTAATTTGGTTTGGTGTTCTAGTAGAAAGGGTAGCAATTGGTGTAAAGTAAAACCACCTATGGTGTAGGCAGCTAAACCTCTGGGGGCAGCTACAACAGCTGAATGCTTGTTGTTTGTCAATTGTTGGAGGAACGTGCTGATGATTTTCATTAAGAATGTTTTGACTGATACAGCTTCACCACTTACATACATGAGTATAGGTTTATAGTTTTGACAGGTACAAGTTTTAGTTTCGTGCTGCACACCATGTTCAATTTCTTTAGTTACTTCCCGGAAAATGCTACATCATTCAGTTGTGATTTCAGTAGAGCAAAGTTTTCTTCAGCTTTCTCATACTGACACAGTGTTTTCTACTTCAGTCATGGCTAATTCTGCCTCATTTACTCTCAGTGGCTCTCCAAGTGGTTCTTGGTTTCTTGTAAGAGAAGGTTGACTGCTCTCTGGAGTGCCTACATTTAGTTGTGCTTGAAGTTCTTCTTTTTGTTGGCGTTCATTGTCCAACATGTTTTTGTACTGTTTGAAATGTATGTCTGTTATAGTGCTTTCACTCGCATTGAAAGCATCTTCGTAGGAGGCATGGGTGTCCAATAAATCTTCTTCTTTTCTCCATGGTTTAAAAAGTTGCAGTAGGGAGATGTAGTAAAGTTCCCTATGTTGAGGAGTTTTAAATGATAGCTTCATATGATTAATGAGGGTGCGTTTGGTAAATTCAACCATGCTGCCCTCACAACTTTTGACAATGTATTTACATTTTTTTCTCATATAGTTAATAATATTGTTTTTGTATAAGAAGTGCTGGTGTATGTGGCATACACACATGCTTTCCCAAGCAGTGCTCCTTTTTGGGTAATGTGTTCAATAAATAGTTTTTAAAAATGTCCTGGCCGTTGAGATCATTTTGGCTATTATTTCTATGTCTTGGTCTGGTTTGAGAACTCTGTTTCTGGATACAGCGGGACCAAGGCTAAGCCAGACTATGGGCCTGATCACGACTTTGGCGGTAACCCTTAAATCCGGCGGTAGCACTATTACCGCCGGATTTAAGGGTCTGCCAAATCAGGACTTCGGCGGATTTCGCCCCAGCTCTGAGCTGGGGGGAAATCTGCTGAACATTTGCGCTATTACCACCGGCGGGAAATCCACTGGCGGTAAGAGCATGAAAATTCCCCATTGAGCCCAATGGGGAATGGGGCATTCCCGAATGGGCTCAATGGGGATTAACATTACTGCCGAACTCGTGATACGGCGCTATTAGCAACGGGGAGTTCGGCGGTAGGGCTAATACCGCCGGCAGTATTACCACCGGCGTTACCGCCAAAGTCATGATCAGGCCTCAGATTTCCCATTTAAGGGTGTTCCGGTTAAAGGGTCTGCAGCTTCATAGCAACCACATTCTCTATGGGAGAGCATTTTCATGCCAAAACTGTATCATTATTGTGACAGTGTTTTGTCAGATGATATGCCATCCCAGAGGTCTTTCAGATCTGTTTTCTCAGCTTTGGTTAAGTATGCTGTGACATATAGCGCAACTGCAGTGGAATTGTCTGCAATGTGCTGCACATCTATGTTTGCATTCCACAGGAGGGCAATGATTGCATTGTAATCATTGTTGTACTTTGATGCTTCACTTCTATTAATGCAGTATGTGTTCTTAGGCGATTTGCCTTTCACACTGTGTCTAACAGAAGACATGAAGCTGTTTACTTGTCCGTTTGCTAAAACTGGTCTAGGGAAACCAAAGCAGCATTTGGTGTAGTATTTGCCTTTGTTTTTATATCTGCATCGACAATACTTGCCACATTTATGTCTTTGAAACCATACAATGTGTGCATGTAGCTCACTATGCGTACTTTCGGAAGGGATTTTGCAAGTGACATATTTGTGAATTAACTGCAAAACAGTAGCACCACTGTCCTGACCAAATTTAGGAGAATCCTTAATCCACAAAAGCATGTGGATGTGTGGTGCTCATTCTGCCAAAGAAGTGTTGCACTTCTGCGAGTGGAGGAATTGTTTTATTAGTGATGAAGTGCAGCAGGGCAATAAAGCGGTGATGGAAGTACCTTGACACATTTACAGGGTCAAGAGAGCAGAGTTCTCATGGTGTTTTCATGTCTATCCCTGCGTTGCTTTAATTTGCTATGCCTAGGAAATCATGCAAGTCTTCCCATGCATCCTCTGCACAACTTAAAGTGACAAACCATGTGGGTAGGCCAGGGTTGCAAAGCATACACAGTACATCTGCATGACATCAGAACCAGTATTCTTTCATACCACGCATGTTTGCCAAAAGATTTGTAATACTTGACTGTAAAACTTCATCTTTCTCCTGCACCTTTTGTAGTAGCTGCTTAGCAGACATGTTTAAAAAATTGGAACCTTTTCTCAATGTGTGTGCAACTCTGTAAGATAGAGTTGCTAGTTCACTTTCAAACAGGAGGTGGAATATGTATTCAAAGGTTTGTCTGAATCTAAGGTCTTCACAATACATTTGTAAAGATCGGTATTCTGATGTTGTTATTTGTGTGCATCTTTCATCATACCTTCCACCTTTCCCAGTACGAAAGAGTAGAGCAAAGGCTTGTGCTGCTGCACCTTTTCCCATATGCTGATTGGAGATCCTGTGGCTTGCCGCATTTGAAATGATTCTAGTGCATCGTCTATGCTGTCTTTGGAGTGCAGTGGGTGAATTGTATACTAGTCTAAAATATTGGATGCTGTAGTAGGACCTAGAAGTTCAAATTGGCCAGTTGATGAGGAATCCTTAATTATTTTGGTGGTTTCGCTCAGGTTTTCTTCAATGTTTATTTCATGTTAGTGTTCATTTTTCTCTTTAAGATATGCTTCTCTAACTTTGTTTAAGTCTACTAGTTGCTGACATATTTTTTTGTCACTGTCAATGTTGCACCAATTATTAAATAAGACCCTGTGGCCTAGCCATTGCAAATAACCAGATCTCATTGACCATGACCTCCTGATGGGTTCTCTGTTCAAGATGTAACAATAAGTCAAAAAGACTGTGGCCCTACCCACAGCCCATATCCCACGGCTTAGTAACTAGCCAAATCCCAATGGCCAGGGTCAGTCACTGTCGACATTAAAACTGGCATAGAAGACTGTGGGTCACTGGCTATTGGCCTACACTGCCTTTCAACCCCTCCTTTTATTTCTACTGCAGTTCCCCTCCCACCCCAGGAAACCTCCATGGAAATCTACTACTGTTACCACAATGCCTCATTGCATTAACGTGCTAATCATTCCCAGTATCTCAAACATATGGATGTAGTTCAAATAGAAGATGTAAATTGATTCTTACCGTGTCTTGTAAAATGTGTGTTATAAACGCCTGTGCCATAGGTGTGTGTGGTGTAAGAGCGTGTCCCCTATGAGTACATTGCTTAAGAGTGTGTTGCATAAGAATGTTCATCATAAGTGTGTGTGTGTGTGTCATAAGTGTCTAAATTGTAAAATTGTCACAGATGTGTGAGTTTTGTAAAGGTGTGTAAAGTAGTATATGAGTGTTTAGTGTAAAGTCATGCAATGCACATGTCATATAGGTACTGTCCAAGCTGTTGGAAACAATGTCCCTGACATAACACCTTTGCCGAACGGTGGCCTGGCGGGGAACTGTCCAAGTGTTTACTGTGCAGTGCACAATGAGGAAGAGGCACCGAACTGTGAGGTAAGGAGGGGGTTTGGGGTGGCGTAGGAGTGTGTGTATGTGTGCGTGGGGTGCGTTTGTGTGTTTATGTTGTCAGGAATGGGTAGTGGTTCAGGGGAATAGGAGGTTGGGGGACTGGTGTGGCAGGGATGTCCCCCACCCGATACATGAATGGGCCTGGGGGAGAAGGGGAAAAGAGGTAAAAGGTGTTGCAGGGATGTCCCTCGCATATGGGAAATATAGAGAAGAGGGTGCTAAAAAGGAAATTATGTTTCCCTGGAACGCAAAAACCTGGTCCGGGTTACCGGGCTTCGATGAAATCAGCATGGGGGAAACATCAAAGATCTGTCCTATATGATCACCTAGAGAACATGAAAATTGCAGCAGTGCTTGGTACACATCCCAATAACATAATATAATATAACATAACATAACACAACATATGTATGAAACTCATATTAAAGTGAGGTTTGTATTTGATGCAAATTTGTATGTGTATAGGAGGCCTATGAGAGTTGTACAGTTAATGCATGTATGCAATTTAAATCTCCTATACATCTCATCAACACATGAAAACTGACATCAGAGGAATCCACTGGAAACTGTGTTCACTCTCTTTGCAATGTGAAGTGCAATAACAAAGGTGTGCAGGAGATTATGGCTGCATTTGCACCTTTGCTTTGCACTTTGCATCTCAAATGGCAATTGTCTGAAGTGGACCTGTGAGCACCGAAGTGCAAATGTAGCAGGTCGCCTCTGGGCAAAGTAGACCCCAGATGAGCTCCTTTAAGACTTCAATCTGAGCTTCAGTGTGTTTGTATGAATATTGCACCAAGTTATGTTATCAACATGATTGCTTGAATATTAAAACTTCAAGGACAGGCGAGCTGCCAATGATAAGGGAATGCATTAGCCCATTTTTGAAGGTCAAGTGCGGTCCCTAGTTGTAAAAAGGGCCTCCTAAAAAGGCTAGTCGGAAAGCATCGGCATGCTGTTAGGAAAGACTTTTAATGAGGGGTACTTCAATTAATATTGTGTTTCTTACTTAGAGCTGTAAGCTGTTAAATAATAAGACTGCAAACACAATTGCCTTTGTGGATAAGAGTAAGCTAATATTTTGAATAAACAAATGCAAGAAGGCATTCAGCATTGAAATCCTTCTTGTTTGAATAGTTCCGTTTTTGTCGGAGCGCAGAATGAAGGACGCTTTGGCTATTTATTTGCTACTGGTGACCATGAAAAGCTTGAGTGTGCATGCAATGTAAACACAAACATGTTTTCTTGTTCTTGGAATGGATATTTTCCTATTATCCCCTCCGTTTTGATGCAGTCTTTAATTTCATTAAACTGGGATTGCTGTGGCAGAGTCTGTCTCGGGGTTGCTAAAATCAAATGTAAGATTTGGTATGAACCAATTAATCAGCGTAGATAGTTGCTATCCTGTTGGTTTTTGGTCTACTCGCTCTTTTTTCCAAACAGGCTCGGACTGGCCTATAGGGCAATAGATCCATGGCCGAACCAAAAACACAAAATGCTGCTGTGGGCCACTTTTTATGGTCAAAGTGGGCCAGTTTGATGAGTTACTTCACTATGCAGCTAATAATTTTGACCAGTGTTGCTGAATACATATTCTTTAAACTGCACATTTTGCATCACATTTTACCAAAAATCTCCCCCACCGGTACTATTCAAACAGCATCACAAAAGGAATGAACAGGCATTTGCAACTGTGGGCCACTTTTATATGTACCCGAGACAATGTTATGGCCCAGTCCGACCCTGTTCCCAAATGCTTCTGTGTATCATTTCCTCCTTGTGTCTCTTTCACCCTCTGGCTCCAAAGGTTTGGAATGTTCTTCCTTTGGATATTCACTTTTGTTTTACAATTAGTGTGTTTAAGAATATTTTAAATCAAAAATCGTCCGGATGATGCCTTTTGTTGATTTTGAAGCTTGCAGAATGTTGTTTGCATAATCGCTGCTTGCTTGTCAGGAGCTAAGCTTGTTTCTATCTACATACTATTGGACCATATTGTTCAGCACTTTGGAGAATCCCGCTATATAAATGCCTGCCTAATTGTAAAGGCAGGCACACAAATTAAATTATTATTAAAAAAGAGCAGCTACATTTAATATGATTCTTAGCCTACAAATACAATATGTAAAATGATTAAAACAACTGTTCTCGAAAAACCAGACAAGAAGAAAGAGAATGACAGACTTTCAACTGCAGTGCTTGATGAAATAAATAATATAACTAAGGAACATGAGGAAGGTAGAGGGGATGTCAAAAACTGTTTCATGGCCCTGTCAGGAGGGAGCCCGGTCCCTCACACACACCCTGGTGCTGGAATGAGTGCAGGCAGGCACCCTCCCAACCCCCCTTACCGGTCCTGATGGCGGCAACACCAACGCAATGAGAGGTGGAGGGATAGAGGCCAGGCAAGTCGACCAGATGTGGGAGGCAGCAGAACTCCGCAGGCCACTGGCAAGCCCTCAAAGAGACAGGATAATGAGAGGCACAGCCAGTGCCAGAGAGACTGTCGCTGCGGGGCATAAATGATTCACCTCCGGATTCAGCAACATGTACAATACCGGCCACAAGAGAAGGGGACGCTGCAGAGACACCCGAGTTGACTCTGTCCAGGAACAGTGGGGCTCCAGCAGAAGGCGTCTGCTTGAGCCTGAGCAGCGGAGAAGGCACTAAACCACCAGGAATATTTGACAATGAATTAAAGCCTGCATGGAGGCTGTAATAACGATCCCATTAGCCCACCAGGGAAAATACCCAGAAAGGTAGGCCCAGCAGAAGGCCCTGTAAACAAGGGACAGCAGTCCCCTTGGCCTAGTTGTTTGGCCCACGCAAGGAACGTTGCCAGTAGTGTGGAGCAAGCAAGGGGGCAGTGCTTACCAGCCTTCCACGGGCCCTTCCCCAGTTCCACCCCTGCAGTAAGGTAAGTCCATTGGTCAGGGTAAGTTGACCAATCCTGGTAGGGGGTGGGATATTTAAAGGGTAGTGTGTGAACAGTTTGGTGTGTTTTTTGAATTTTTTATTTGGTTTAATTGATTTAACAATTTTTAAAAAGAAGAAAAATTTATAAAATCCATCCATCCGTGAAGCCCTCAAGTCCGTCAAGGTAGAAGAATTAAACCTTCAAAATAATCCATCAATCAATCTATTCCCCACCGTGAGTTTCCTTGTGTGAAGCACCTTGACTAGCCAGAAGATATATAGATTCATGAGGTGTTCAAAGGCTAGTGCATCCATTGGGGCCAGTGAGTCCCTGAGGGGTTATGGGATGAAACTCCCTGGATATATATGGCTTAGTACCTCCAGTCTTCCAGATTTCATCTCGCATTTTGCTCCAAGTCTATGTTTTTAGAAAAGGAAGTTACCGCAATCAGACAACGAGTGTCGTCACCGTTTGACAGCACACTCCACCATTCTTCTTCTGTTAGAGTTGTAAAGGCTGCCATTATTTTACCCAGGACTGGGTTTCTGATTTGCTGAGTCCATTCACAACTCAGTAGTAGGTGTCTACTTGTTTTCACTTGGTCTCCCTTATTGCAAAATCTGCACTTGTCCGTTAAGGATTCTTTTCTCATGAAGAGTATTTTGTTTGTTTTGAGTTGGTTTAATTGAAATCTCAAAAAGAGCCTGCTGCAAGTTTTGTCTGGGAATTTTTCAAAGTAGCTTCTAGTATCGTTTAGTTTCTTAGCTGTTGTTGCGAATTGTTTGGTCAGACTGTAGGTAGTGGCGATATCCCCCGTGGATATCCAGTCCTGTTCAAATCGTTTTTTGGACACTTTGGGCCTCATTAGGACCCTGGCGGAGAGGGTTTTACGCCAGCGTAGTGCATGGCGTACCTCTCCGCCATACTACGAGTTCCCGTAGCGCCATGGCGGCCTTTTCCGCCTGGTTTTACCAGGCGGAGAAAACCATGGCGCTACGGGACCTCGTTGTTAATTACGCCACCGTATTTTACGGTGGCGTAATTAACTCCTTCCCCACTCCCATTATACCCTATGGGGCAAAAATGGGAATGGGGAAGGGCAGAATGGGGATTGGGGATTTACCGCCCCGCCAAGGTCGGAATGGGGCGGTAAATCCGCCAACCCCCATGGCGCTATCGGCGGCTTTCCGCCATGCTTCGCGGTGCATTTAGCACCGCGAAATCCGCCTGGGTCCTAATGAGGCCCTTTGTCTGGATTTGTTAGCAGCTGTTCTTCCGAGGCTTCAATCTCATTTAATAGACTGATGTTCTGGTTCTTCCATTCTGTCAATGCTTGAATGTTATCAGCCTCCATTTCTTTTCCAATCAAATACAGAGCTTTTGGTTTAATGTCTACTAAGGTTTTATGATACATCATCAGCGTATTTCTCTCTTTGATGGCTTTAAGTTATGAAAGGCATAATTCACGTCTGATTATTGGCATAGGGGTGGCCTTTGACAGTCCTAGAATTCGCCTCCAGAAGTAGCTCTCCAATTTAATCCAAAGGTTATCCGGGAGAAAGAGCATAGCTTCTGTCCCGTACAGTATTGCTGGAACCACCTTTGATTTATAAAAGGTGATTACTGCCACGAGCGAGAATCTGCCATACTTTTTGTCAATTATTTGCGCTTGTGTAGTTAAGGCTTTGAGTTTTGTCCAGAGCACATCCTGCATTGGTCTTTCAGTGCGGTTATTACTCAGGGTCACTCCCAAGTATTTAAAGGTGTTAACTCTTTCAAGTTTCTGGCCGTCCACGAACCAGTTCAGTTTTTGTTTCGTTCTTGCAGAGCTTTCTCATGTCATCACCTTTGTTTTGGCTGTATTCATTTCGAGGTTGTTATTCTTCAAGTAACCTGTCAGATTAGACAGTTGCCTCTGTAGTCCGACTGCCGTTAGGTCCAGCAAGATAATGTTGTCTGTGTAGAGAAGACACGCTATCGGTTCTCCTCCGATCTTTGGTGGGAAACATCTCACTTTGGCCTCTGTGTCTGAGTAGTCCACGATATAAGAGTTATACAGTGCGGGAGCTAGGGGACAGCCCTGCTTAACGCCCCTTGTTGTTTTAATTTCTTCTGATAGAAGGCCCGCTTGTCCAAGTCAAACCCTCATCGATGTATTTTGATATAAGGCTTTGATTGGAGCTAGTATTAAAACAGGACAGTTTAAGCATTCCAACTTTTTCCATAGTGTCTATTGACCTGGTCAAAAGCCTGGACCAGGTCAATTAACGCCATGTGCACTGGTTGACCAGACTGTACAACCTTCACTTTCATCACACTCAGCGTTAGTATGTTCGTGGTAGTACCTGCGTTCTTGACAAAGCCCGTTTGGAAGGGGTCAGTCCTATTTTCCTGTCTCAGCCAGGTTTGGAAGGCGTCCAGTGCGAAGCTCCCAAAGATTTTTCCAATGACATCCAAAAGCGAGATAGGACGATAGTGCACCGGGTCCTCTCTATTCCCTCGCTTAAAAATTGGGACCACAACAGCCATTTGCCACGATTCCGGGATGTTTTGTACCTGGTTACAGTTCTTAAATACCTTGCTGATGAATGTTGACCATAGCTCCGGATTTAGTTTTAAGTCACTGTTGGCAATCCCGTCAGGGCCTGGCACACTTGAGTTGTTTCATTTTTTGATTTTTAACAGAATCTCTTCTTCCCTGTCGGGGATATTCCAAGGGCTCGTCTTGTTTTTTTGGTCACTTCTACATGTATTCCTTCAACTTGCTTTGTAAACTGGGCCATACAATTTCGCGAAGTGTGACATCCACCTGGTTTCGCTTACGCTGTTGTGGAGTATGTTGTTAGTGGGGGGGTCTTACTCCGTTTATAAGGGAACAAAAGTCTTTAGATTTTCGTCCACACAGTGTTTTCAACATTTTTTCGGAGTCCATTTGGTAGAGGTGGGCTCTTTTTTGTCGTATCCAGCCCCTGTATTCCTTTTGCGCTATGATCCATCTCATCTTGTTCTCTATTGTACCAGAAGCTGTTGCCAGCCTTTTTATTTTTCTCAGAATTCTTTGTTTTACCACTACTTCCTGATTATAGGCATGTTGATGCTCCGGTTGCAGGGTTCTGGTCTTCCCCTTTGTCATAAAATTCTGTAGGAGCGGTGGATAGTTCAAGGTGTCGTTTTCGATTCCCCCCTGCTAGTTCTTTTATTACACATTACAGTGTAATTCTTCGTCAGCTGTGTGATGGAATTCTCGTTGAACTTGAGGCGTTTGCCCCTCACTTTTACTTCAAGTTCGTAGGGGTAACAATGCGTTGGTTTTTGGTTGTTAATCCAACATGCATGTAGTAGGTTGTAGACGCTGTGTTGAGTTTTCTCTACCACGAATTTCGCCATCAGCCCGAAGAGTTCCTTTGACACATACGTATGGTCAATTGTGCCAGGTTGATCGCCCCTTTGCCAAGTCGGTATATCCACGTTTGATTTTGATCTAAGCCAGTGTAAATTATGAAGGTCCCTTGCCACTAAAGTTTTTCCAGGCTCCTTCCTCACTTCAATATTGGGGCCAAGTTGTTTAAATGTGGTCTTTGGTTTCCTATCTCAGGGCAGATGCCATTGAAATTGCCGGTTACTATTGTGTAGTGTGTAGTTATGCCAGTGATTTATATTTGCTTCGTTTAAGAAGTTGTTCAAAGATTCTAAATAGACGTCATTGGTGATGACTTCAGGGTTTCAGTAGGTGTTCATCAAGAGTATCTTTTCTTCGATTTCCCCAGTAGCCGGAGGCTCTGTGTGCTTCCAAATAAGTATGAAGACTTGGAATAAATATGATGTTTTCAACTGCTCTACTACCTCCAAGCCGCTACCAGAGCGCATCACTGTTAATAAGCTGGCCGGTGGTCTCCCGGTTAGTCCTTTTTTTGCTGGTGTGCTAAAAGTCGTGTATCCATCCAGCTCAGGTTTCTTTAGTAGCCATGTCTCCTGAAAGCAAACTATATCGGCCTAAATTGACGTCACTCTTGGTTGTTAAATGGCCAAAGCCTCTGGTGTTCCACAAGGCCGAGTCAATAGATGTTTTTAAAATTGTCTTTGGTCCACAGAATGTTTATCTTGAGCTGATCCAGCGAGATTGTTCCTTCTTTGCTTAGGTGTGACGCCCAAGATTTCCATGTCCACTTAGTAGGTGAGCTTTTTTGTGTTATTCTTTTGCCTGGTCGATACCTCGATCTTCTCTTTGTCGGTCCGAACCCTTCGGTCCTGGCTGGAGTTCCTGTTCTTATGAGGACCCTCTAGTTGTCTTTCCATCCACAGGTTTTCTACCTCTGAGTCTGATGCCGTAGGCTTCCTCGCTCCTCTGATGTTAGCCTTTATGTAATGAAGCCGATGGTCTTGATTTGATTCCGACCCTTCCTTGGCCCTGTTTCTTGCAGACTTTTCGTTTGATTTACCAAACGTTGTTCTTTCATTACGTTCTTTAACTTCCATGTTTGAGTTTCTTCTGTGGGTGTTTGATTCTCTCGTTGTTCTCCCTGAATGTTTGGGGTTAAAGTGCTCACTGTCTTTCGCTGGGTCTATTGGCTCATCAATTTCTGTCATGCCATATCCCAAGATTATTAGGTGTTCCGCTCCCTTCAGTAGTAGTTCTCTGATGACTTTAGATCTGATATGTAGGTAGGACTTGTTCTTCCTTCCCGTTTCACATGGTTCTACTATCCATAAGTCGTGGCTCTGGATATCACGTAATCTTGGTACCCATTCAAATAGGTTTATGATAGTTCTCCTGTTCAGAGTTAAATCATCATTTCCCCGATATTTACGTTCTAGCTGAAAGATACATGTGCTTTTTATTTTTGGGGCTGCCCTCTTCCTCTGTTCTGTCTTTTTTGGTGAGGATTTTGTCAGCTTGTCCTTTAATAATCTCCGACATCTCTGTGGCGATTCTCTCATTGGGCCAGTTCTGGGCTTGTTTTTCAGTGCTACTGGAATTGTTGGCGACTGATGTTTTTGTGGTTTCCTGGGTAATCCTTTCTCCCCCCAATCATGATTACTGCTTGTTTTTTCTGTCGTCGCCCCTTTGATCGAGGTTTACCTTCAAGTCCAGTTGCTTCACTTGCCCCCGAGGTTGTTGGACCTGGTCCTGATTCCTGATGCAAATCCTTCTCCTCAGTTCAGGCCCCTGATCAGTACGATTTAGAGTCACTGCTTTCCTTGTATATCTAGGGGTTGAGTTAGGTTCCGAGTACGCCTCATCTACTGTGTATATGCTCCACTCCGTTGTGCCATGTGATGAGTTTATTGTGTCGTCCGCTGGTTGGCTGCAGATGTTATCACAGACTTCTGGTGACTGAAAATGCCAAATGTGAAAACACTTGGATTTCCTGTTTCTTTTTTTTTGTTTTTTTTTCTCAGACAGATCTTTTCGAAATGTTAACTGGTCCCTCCTTTAACAGGACCTGTTGCTCATCTCTTAGAGTTTGTGTACAATGTTCCACCTTTTGTTTCTTGTTCTGTATATCTTGGTTTGCTACGAGTGGCTCATTTGTCTTTGTTGTGTTTGATTCTTTGGTAAATATATAGCCTTCCATGTAAGTTAATTTTGTGTGCATTAAAGCTATCAGCGATGTCTGATCCCTCACTGTGTCGTTCAGAGTCTCATAGAGTTTGCTGAAGGGCGCTAGGGCTATAGTTATGGTAGACATTATAGACATTAAGTCTATTTTTTTGTGTGGCGATTCTTTTTGCCCCTGAAACGTCACTTTGCTTAGTCTTCTATTTGATCTTGGTGTAGTCGGCATGGTTTATAGAGTTTTAAGAGCTTAAATGTGCTCAATGAGAAAAACAAATAATAAGGTATATTTTTCGTCCAAGTTTCCAGCAAGTCACATAGCCATTTTACAATGGCGCACTCAGGAAATCAATAATAAGCTACTGACATTACTGAAGACTGTTATTTGTTTTAAAAATGGCACAGTGTTGCAACTGTAAGCTGAACAACTTAAAGGCATGAACAAAATAATGGCACAAGTATACATCATTTAGCGCCATGATAACTCCCGGCCTGGGTGCTACCAACAAATGCAATAAATAAATATTAAAATCATTACAAAGAGACAAGCATTTATGACATTCCTTCAGCTTTTTGAACAACTGCAAACAATTACAATTTGCGCAATTCAGCATCATGTGAGGAAAATAAAGGAAGGTTATGTTTATGCCAAAGAAACTCAGCCTATAATATTTCTCCAGGTGAGGGTCCAATGCCTTGAGGCTTATTTACAAAGTGTTTTCTAAAAATATTGTGTTTTCCTTTTCTATTTGAAGGTTGCATTGTGTAAACCCTGAGTGCCATCTGCTAGATTTCCAACAGCCCCCGCTATTTTGTTGTAGGCAATTTACTTCAACTGAAAAAACAAAGTTTATTGCAATAAGAAACTTGTTTAGTTTCTTTGAAACATATTTGTTCCACAATTACGTATGTGGCTATTATCAGGCCGATTCATGTAATTCCTCTCAAAAGTGTCGCACGCGGCTGGCGCACAGCGTGCCCGTGCGAATGTCTGCGCCAGCCGCGTGCGATAAAATCAATTTCCACGCACAGCGTATTCATGGATTCTCGCCTCCAAAAGCAGACGTGGCGCAGAGTGGCGCAGCGACCCTGCAGCAGCGCCAGTTACACCCCCAAGAACGCCCTCGCGCAAGGAAAAGCCATCAAGATCGCAAAACCATCGCAAAGGGCTGCGCCAACCCTGTACCAGTTTACCGGACTGGCAAACAGCAAACGCAAAGCGGGGAACGTGTATTACGGGTTTCGGGAACACGCGTGCGCGAGAAGTCTCACACGCGATCTGGCCTGGGGGAGCGTGTGCGTGTATTTCAGGGGTGCGCGAGAAGTTCCACACGCGATTGGCCTGGGCGCGTGTATTCCAGAGGTGCGCGAGAAGTTACACACGCGATTGGCCTGTGCGCGTGTATTTCAAGGGTGCGCGAGAAGTTCCACAAGCGATCGGGCCTGGGGGAGCGTGTGCGTGTATTTCAGGGGTGCGCGAGAAGTTCCACACGCGATTGGCCTGGGCGCGTGTATTTCAGAGGTGCGCGAGAAGTTCCACATGCGATTGGCCTGGGTGCGTGTATTTCAGAGGTGCGCGAGAAGTTCCACACGCGATTGGCCTGGGCGCGTGTATTCCAGAGGTGCGCAAGAAGTTCCACACGCGATCGGGCCTGGGGGAGCGTGTGCGTGTATTTCAGGGGTGCGCGAGAAGTTCCACACGCGATTGGCCTGGGTGCGTGTATTTCAGAGGTGCGCAAGAAGTTCCACACGCGATTGGCCTGGGCGCGTGTATTTCAGGGGTGCGCGAGAAGTTCCACACGCGATTGGCCTGGGCGCGTGTATTTCAGAGGTGCGCGAGAAGTTCCACACGCGATTGGCCTGGGCGCGTGTATTTCAGAGGTGCGCGAGAAGTTCCACACGCGATCGGGCCTGGGGGAGCGTGTGCGTGTATTTCAGGGGTGCGCGAGAAGTTCCACACGCGATTGGCCTGGGCGCGTGTATTTCAGAGGTGCGCGAGAAGTTCCACACGCGATCGGGCCTGGGGGAGCGTGTGCGTGTATTTCAGGGGTGCGCAAGAAGTTCCACACGCGATTGGCCTGGGCGCGTGTATTTCAGAGGTGCGCGAGAAGTTCCACACGCGATTGGCCTGGGCGCGTGTATTCCAGAGGTGCGCGAGAAGTTACACACGCTATTGGCCTGTGCGCGTGTATTTCAGGGGTGCGCGAGAAGTTCCACATGCGATCGGGCCTGGGGGAGCGTGTGCGTGTATTTCAGGGGTGCGCGAGAAGTTCCACACACGATTGGCCTGGGCGCGTGTATTTCAGAGGTGCGCGAGAAGTTCCACACGCAATTGGCCTGGGCACGTATATTTCAGAGGTGCGCGAGAAGTTCCACACGCGATTGGCCTGGGCACGTGTATTCCAGAGGTGCGCGAGAAGTTCCACATGCGATCGGGCCTGGGGGAGCGTGTGCGTGTATTTCAGGGGTGCGCGAGAAGTTCCACACGCGATTGGCCTGGGCGTGTGTATTTCAGAGGTGCGCGAGAAGTTCCACACGTGATTGGCCTGGGCGCGTGTATTTCAGAGGTGCGCGAGAAGTTCCACACGCGATCGGGCCTGGGGGAGCGTGTGCGTGTATTTCAGGGGTGCGCGAGAAGTTCCACACACGATTGGCCTGGGCGCGTGTATTTCAGAGGTGCGCGAGAAGTTCCACATGCGATCGTGCCTGGGGGAGCGTGTGCATGTATTTCAGAGGTGCGCGAGAAGTTCCACACGCGATTGGCCTGGGCGCGTGTATTTCAGAGGTGCGCGAGAAGTTCTACACGCGATTGGCCTGGGCGCGTGTATTTCAGAGGTGCGCGAGAAGTTCCACACGCGATTGGCCTGGGCGCATGTATTCCAGAGGTGCGCGAGAAGTTACACACGCGATTGGCCTGTGCGCGTGTATTTCAGGGGTGCGCGAGAAGTTCCACACGCGATCGGGCCTGGGGGAGTGTGTGCGTGTATTTCAGGGGTGCGCGAGAAGTTCCACACGCGATTGGCCTGGGCGCGTGTATTTCGGAGGTGCGCGAGAAGTTCCACACGTGATTGGCCTGGGCGCGTGTATTCCAGAGGTGCGCGAGAAGTTCCACACGTGATCGGGCCTGGGGGAGCGTGTGCGTGTATTTCAGGGGTGCGCGAGAAGTTCCACACGCGATTGGCCTGGGCGCGTGTATTTCAGAGGTGCGCGAGAAGTTCCACACGCGATTGGCCTGGGCACGTGTATTTCAGGGGTGCGCGAGAATTTTCACACGTGATTTCAGCAGGGTACGTGTATTTCAGGGGTGCGCGAGAATTTTCACACGCAATTTCAGCAGGGTACGTGTATTTCAGGGGTGCCGGGGAGTCCTACATGTGATTTGGCAGTCTGGGTCCTCCCAGGTGTCCCCTGTACACCCTCCACAGCCCCCGCAGGCAGCCCACCCAACATGGGCATGCCCCCCAGCAAAGGCACATGTCTCCTTGCACTACTGATCACCAACTCATGTCCCCTTGCACCCCCACCCCCAGCATTGCGGGGCCCCTGCCAGGAGGCCCCCACTCATGTCCCACTCATGTCCCCCTGCACCCCCACCCCCCAGCATTGCGGGGCACCTGCCAGCAGGCCCCCACACATGTCCCCCAGCCAACATGTCATCACAATCTAGATCCCTGGCCCTTATGGTCAGCCTCCAAATGCAAAACACCCACTCGAGTACTGCATTCACCCACTTAGAAATGGCAATGACATGATAGAACCCCAATAGCAAGTTTGGAAATGAACACATGGCCCTCACATACACCCAATGGGTGTCAGTGAATCTCAAAACCCATATCAGGATATGCATGATACCAATGAGATGATACTACACATTGAAGTTTGATGAAAAAAATGTATTAAAAACAGCATAAATGGAATAAAAAATAAACAAATGACAATGGGAATCAAAAACCAAAAGCAGCATGTCCGTAAAATAATGAAAAACGACAAATCATAATCCAAAGGAAAGGTGTCCAAAGTCACAGTTCAAGAAAGTAAATCCAAGGTAAAAACAAAACCGAAAACCATTGCTCCATGGATAAATCAAAAAAAAGAAAAAAATCCAACAGTCAACTATATACAGATAAACAAACCAGGGTCCATGATCCCAACTGAAGAAATGAAACCTACATAAAAAAAAAAAAAATACTACCTAATAAAATAAAACTATATACAAAAATGTGGCCCATTGTCCAAAAGGTCCAAAATAAATAAAAAACCTAACACTAACTACATATCTATTTACAAGGGCAGCGGGCTAGTCCGACGGCTCACTGGTTGTTGTCATGGGCCAGGGTATCATCGAACTCCTGTTCAATGGCTTGGAGGCAGGCATGTTCCCTGGCCCCGAGGTACCGCAGGGATAATGCAGTGTCCAGCTCCAACTCCCTGCGAAGACCCTCTAAGCACTCAGCCCGCCTCAGCGCCCTCCGCATGGAGTCCTCCGCCCTGACCATTGTGAGCCATTCCTCCTCTGCCCGCTGCCGCTCTGCACCTATCTGCTGGCACAACCGCTCCCACATGGAAGCCATTCCCATTCCAGGGTTCTCCTGCCCTCCGGCCGATGCCTGCACCCCTGATGTTGATGGCCCCGAGCCATGATGCCTCCCACGTTGAGCCTTCTGCTGCCTCCGACGCAACTGCCTGTGCCAGCACGACAGCATCCAGGCTGATGGAAACCACCGACGCCGTTGTGCACGTGCCCTGCCCGATGATGCCGTCACATCCTCCATCTGCTGGGGTCCAGTTTCTGGTGTGTCCACCCCTGCTGGACCTCCGACTCCCGACTGTGGCAGGGATGGGATCCCCACCGAGGTGGCTGCATTGGTCGGGGCAGGTCCACAGGGGGCCCTGGTGGCATCTGGGCTGGAAGACGGCATGGAGTATGGCTGGCGCATAGCCTCCACAGAGGAGGAGAGGGTCGCCAGAGTGTCCGACAGATGTACGAGACCCCCGACCATGACCGCTCCCAACTGGGCCACGTTGGCACGGTGCTCTTCGTGATGACGTGCGTGCTCCCCCCGGGAAGCACGCACCTCATCACGAATGACAGCCGTGCGCAACGCGACACCAATCAGGACCTTCTCCATACGGCCAGGGGTCCCCTCGTCTGCAGGTGGAGGGGAGTCAGATGACATGGACATCCCCCCTACCTGCGGACGGGCCTGGGATGGGGCATCCCTGCTGGTGCATGGTGGTGCAGTCACAGTGTCAGGGACAGTGACATGCACAGGCACCTCCACGGCGACCTGTGCTGCCTCCTGCCCATGGACTGCACCACTTGCACCAGCAGGGATGCCCCCAACAGGCCCCATGTGCGGCTCAGTAGCGGCCTCCTCCTCCTCTGTGGAAACCACCAACCTGGATGGATCCACACCGTCTTCCGCCGTTGCAAGCCCCTGTGGGGGCTCACCCACCCCTTCCACTGCAGCCGTGGGGGCATCCCTGCCGTTAGCTCCACAGCGCCGTCTCCGCCCTCTTCTTCACTTTGCGCTGTGTAGAGGGAGACATAGAACACAAGCATCAGGGTACTGTACTGTACAATGGTCCCATAGACAGGAAGCAATAACACTGTCAAAGATCACTTCCATCATGTCCCTCCACAACACATGGGTCAGTGCAGGCAAAACACATGCAGTAACAGGCATGGCGCATGCTATGGACATAAGCAAACATGTCCAAGGGACACTTGAGGCATACAATGTTGTTTTTGGACTCACATGCATCATGGGTCATGCCTATCACATGCACACACTTCAACGTACTTTCATCCATCTGGACTCGTACACCCCAGACACAGTGGATGCAAGGATAACTAGGCTGCATCAGTGAATCTGAACATTGTCACAGACATGTGTCATGCACCCATGGCATTCACAAGTCACAGACACGCAGTTCAGAAACACAGACATGGTCACCATACATGTACATGGCATCAGCACCCATCCCTCACCCACACCCATATCCAGGAACAGAGACTGGCATGCTCTCATGTGTCCATTCCGCATAGGCCTCCCCATGTTACATTTAAACACATACACCAACCGTGTGCTTCACACATTACTGGTCTCACATGCATGACCATGATGTCCCTGCACACACACACGCGTACATTGCCTATGTCACACATACAGCCAAGTATCAGATAACCAGCACGCTGCAACATGCCCTGTCTCACACAGCAATGCTTGGCCACTTACCGCTCGACTCCAGACGGGTCTGCCTCTCAAGGATCTGGGCATGGAGCGCTGGGCGTAGGCGTTCCAGGACCCTCAGCTGGATGGTACTCATGCTGCCCTGGCCCCCCTCCACGAGGCGCCGGGCCTTTATGAGGGTCCTGGACCTGAAGTCCTCCCAGCGCTTCTTGACTTGCTTGATGTTGCGGGTTGCCACCCCCTCTGCGTTGATGGCAAACACAAAGTCATCCCAGATCCTGTCCCGTCCTTCCTTGTCGGCGCGTGGTGATCCGAAGAGGGCATCACAATGCCCCAGGACAAGCTCCACCAGGACACCAACTTCCTTCTGACTGAAGCTGGTGGCCCTCTGCCCCTCTGGCTGGGGGTCGCCAGTGGTCTCGGATGGTGTTTGCCCCGACATGGCGACCCCCGAGGCAGGCGTGGGTGGGCAACTGGGTCCTGGGGCTGGGCTGTGGAGCGATGGTATCCCAGTCGGAAGTGTTCTGTTCCAGCAGGGGTGGACACAGCAACTGGACCCCTGCAGATGGCTGATGTGCAGGCACCAAATGGCAGGGCACGGTGGCAGCAGGCAGGCAGGCAGCAGCAGATGGCTCGTGGGAGGCTGCTCGGGGCTCTGGGGGGCAGTAATTCGGCCTTTTGGGCAGGAGCGTGGTCTTCCGTGTGCTTACGCGTGGCCAGCTTGATACGGAGTGATTTGGCACGTGAAAATTCTGCACGTCGGCGTGTGAATCGAGGAAAGGCCCTTAGCGCGTAAGCGCGTCAGCACGCATACGCGATTCCATTGGACCAAAGGCCCTTAGCGCGTATGCGTGTCTGTGACGTATCGCGCACGGGCGTTGCTTTTCGTGGGGTGCGGTGCGTGTGTTTTGCAGGGGTTGGGGTTCACACGCTATTACTTCACAGCGGGTGGGTGTTGGCTATGCGTTCTTCTACACGCAAGGCAGACGATAAGTGGTACCCTGCTCCCCCAGGCCCGATCGCGTGTAAAACCACCCGCGAGCCCCTGAAATCCACGTACCCCGCTCCCCCAGGCCCGATCGCGTGTAAAACCACCCGCGAGCCCCTGAAATACACGTACTCCGCTCCCCCAGGCCCGATCGCGTGTAAAAACACCCGCGAGCCCCTGAAATACACGTACCCCGCTCCCCCAGGCCCGATCGCGTGTAAAAACACCCGCGAGCCCCTGAAATACACGTACCCCGCTCCCCCAGGCCCGATCGCGTGTGAAAACACCCGCAAGCCCCTGAAATACACGCGCCCAGGCCAATCGCGTGTGAAACTTCTCGCGCACCTCTGAAATACACGCGCCCAGGCCAATCGCGTGTGAAACTTCTCGCGCACCTCTGAAATACACGCGCTCAGGCCAATCGCGTGTGAAACTTCTCGCGCACCCCTGAAATACACGCGCCCAGGCCAATCGCGTGTGGAACTTCTCGCGCACCTCTGCAATACACGCGCCCAGGCCAATCGCGCGTGGAACTTCTCGCGTACCTCTGAAATACACGCGCCCAGGCCAATCGCGTGTGGAACTTCTCGCGCACCCCTGAAATACACGTGCCCAGGCCAATCGCGTGTGGAACTTCTTGCGCACCCCTGAAATACACGCACCCAGGCCAATCGCGTGTGAGAAACTTCTCGCGCACCTCTGGAATACACGCACACGCTCCCCCAGGCCCGATCGCGTGTGAAACTTCTCGCGCACCTCTGAAATACACGCACACGCTCCCCCAGGCCCGATCGCGTGTGGAACTTCTTGCGCACCTCTGAAATACACGCACACGCTCCCCCAGGCCCGATCGCGTGTGAAACTTCTCGCGCACCTCTGGAATACACGCACACGCTCCCCCAGGCCCGATCGCGTGTGAAACTTCTCGCGCACCTCCGAGATACACGCACACGCTCCCCCAGGCCCGATCGCGTGTGGGCCTTCTCGCGCGTGTAGAACTTTTGTGCAAATTTTTTTCCTGCGCAGGGACGCTACCGCCTGCTTTCGTGTGGCGGACATGTATGGGCCTGTGCGCGTCTTTGGCCGTGCGCTGTTTTTCCCTATTCGATTCCATGAATATGTGTTGTAGGCGAGCGTGTGGGCGTTCTGCGCACTTGCCTCCTGTACTTCCCCCGTGACGCCCACATTTTCACGAGTTGTTCCCCATTCTGCGTGTGACGACCCGTGTTACGCCTACTTTTGTTATGTGCGCCGCGCTATGTGCGAATTCGCTGTGGCCTTATCGCACGGCGTTCGATGACCTGTGCGCCAGCGTGCGCCAGCGTGTGCCGCGCACTTTTTCAGCGCACATCCCACATTTTGCGCGTGCACGGACTTCCATGAATTGATGTGCGATGTTTTCTGTGCGATAATCGCACTTGCACTGCGATTTTTGCTATTTCACTGCGAAACGCACGTTTTCGCACGCGTGCTCCGTTTTTTCGGCGCACATGAATTCCTTGGATCGGCCTGTAAATCTTAACTTTTCATATTAATTCTCTATTTATTATGCACTGCAGGCACACTCAAGACACCCGGAATTGTACAACTTACTGAGATAAAAAATCAGGAATAAGTTGGAAAATAGGAACAGAAATAATTGACCCAATCTAAATAATCAATTTACCAGCCAATGGTAAGTGTGCTGTTCCCCATCTTGAACTAGTGCTTAATACCTTATTGAAGATATGGAATTTCTAGTTCTAACATCATTGGGGCATATAGCTAATTGTAATATTCATCATATCTATAATGGATTGTTTTATTAGTCATTTGAAAATATTAAAATGAAGAATAAGTATTATATCCAGAGCTAGGATAATTTAATTAGCAAAAGAAAAATTACCAATTCATCAACTAAAGGTGGTAATGTGTTGCAGTCAAGGGAAACCTTGAAAAGGTAATGGGTGAAACACTTGTTAGTGCTGCCATTGGCTTACCCTGTTAGCCCAGCACAACCTTTGGCATAAACCTTGAACCACTGGGCGCATCACTCAGTGCACACCTGAAACAGAATATGTTAAGGAATATAGTGAGAGAGATTGATCACAACACCACAGAATACAATTAAAACCACCAACTCTTAATACAAAACAAAGTCACATCCAATTTATAAGTACCATCATTTCAGGTGGATGTAAATGAGGAAAACTCCAAGAACAAAATAACTATATATAATCAATTTGTACAACATGTCATTAAAGCTTATTACAGAATTCTTTAAATGTGTATACAAATACATTAGGTCGTGCATAGTTTAACAACATCAATGTTCATACATGATCTATCTCAATTGTATGAAATCAAATTAATTGAGCTGTTTTTCATTTTCAATGCAGACCTAAGATAACACAGAAATGTATTTATTTTTATTTTTTATTTATTACATTTGTTACTCGCCCAGACCCGAAGGTATCACATCGAAATTACAGGTGAATTATTGCATTTTTATACAGTGTTGCAGTTACAGTCATATAAACATTTTTATACTAAATTACAAATAAAGTCATGTAATCAAGTTTCTTATACTAAGTTACAATTGGTCAAAGTAGCCAATCACAATTTGTTTAAGCACTAGTTGCAGATCTAAAGGTGATCCCTGGAGATACATGTTGGACATGGGAGATACATTTAGTGTCAAGGAAAGGAGGTAAACCAGGAGCGTTCTAGTACTGAGGTGGAGTAGGACTAGTTGAGGTTAATATTTGTTGAATAACCAAGTTTTCAGTGTTTTTTAGAATTTTAGTAGGGTGTCCTCGTTTTTGATGCTAAGGTGTAAATTGTTCCAGTGCGATGGGGCTAGGACTTTGAAGCTACTTCCTCCTGCTCTACTGTATTTGTACTGAGGAACTTCTAAGAGGGCCAGTTTATTGGATCTCAGTGTCCTACAGGAGATTTATTTCTTGATGGTGTTGTTGAGGTAGCTAGGTGCTTTGTTGGTGATACATTTATAGACGATATTAAGAGTTTTGAAAATGATTCTTGCTTCAATTGGCAGCCAGTGGTTTTCTCTTCTGATGCTGGATATGTGTTCAGATTTCTTTATACCCAATGCCGCTCTAAGGGCTTTGTTCTGTAATAATTGGATTTTACTTAAGTTGGTTTTGGAGGTTCCTAGAAAGAGGATGTTGCAATAATCCAATTTCGTTAAGATCAGTGCTCTGTCCAAAGTGATGCAATTTGAAGGGGTAAGAAATTGGCAGCTGAGTGCAATAGGTTTTGCTGTATAGGCTGTGGACGAGGAGAGGGCTGCTATTTGTTTGTGCATGGTGAGGTTGGCATCTATATAAACACCAAGAGTTTTGACTTGTTTGAGTACTGGGATCAGTGTACCGTCAATGTTGATGTGAGTGTAGTCAGAGTGGAGGGTGCTTATTCTTTTTTGGGAGCTCACGATGAGGACCTCCGTTTTCTCATTGTTAAGGCAGAGACTGTTGAGGGCCATCCAATTTTGGATTATAGAGTATACTTTATTGATGGTGTAGGTGTCTTGGGTATAGTCACCTGTAATGGGGATGAGGATCTGGGTGTCATCTGCAAAGTCGGTGTAGATAACACCCATATCGTCAAGGGCCGAGAATAGGAGTTTAGTGTATGCATTGTAGAGGGTGGGAGAGAGGCAGGATCCCTGAGGGACTCCTATTGGTACTACTATGGGGTCCGCTGCAAAATTTCCGATGGCAACTCTGATAGTACGGTCTGTTAAAAAGGATTTGATCCACTGTGTGGCGTTCCTGGAAAAATTAAAGTCTTTTTTTTAGAGTGTCACATAGTTTGTCGTGGTCTACCAAGTCGAATGCTGCTGATAGGTCCAGTTACAGTAGGGTGGCTAATTTGCCCGAGTCTCTAATAGAGTCCAGTTGGATTTTCAAGTCCAGGAGGGCTGTCTCAGTGCTGTGGGTGGGCCTAAAGCCAGATTGTCTAGCTCCTAGCAAGTTATGTTGTTCGAGGTGGGTTTGTATTTGGTCATAGGCTATTTTGTCGATGATTTTAAGTAAGAAGGGGACAGTCGTTATGGGCCGGTAGTTCGTGGGCACTAATGGATCTAGAGTGGGCTTTTTTAGTAGAGGGGTGACCCATGCCGCTTTAATGCTGAGTGGGACCTGATTGGTGTAGAAAGAGGCATTCACAAAGTTTCTGATTATAGGTGTGAGGGTAGGGTCACATAGTTTAATTAGGTGCGCTGAACAGCTGTCTCCTTTGCAATTAGAAGCTTTAAGTTTAGATGTAGTATTAAGTACTACATCATGGGAGACTGGTGTGAAGTTGAAGAGGGGGGTGGTATCTTCTATATTCATGGTGATTTGGTTAGACGTGGAGTTTTTATCAGAAAGGAGATTTCTTTTGGAGATGATTTTATTTTGTAATAGCTTGATTTTTGATGCCAAGGCATCTTGGATGGTGATGCACCATTCCTTGCTTGGTTGGACTGGGTTGATTATGCGGATCGGATTCTCCAACTCCTTGAGTATGGTAAATAGTTCTTTGCTGTCAGAGGATGCATTACTGATTCTGGTATTAAAGGCATCTGCTTGATGGGCAATGATGGCTGATGTGTAGATTTTGTTTGCGGAGTTGAATGCTTCCAAGGCTTCTAAGGTGTGGGTTTTATTTAGCCAGTGTTCGAGCGATCTTTTAATCTGTGTAAGAGAGACTAATTACTCATTGAACCCAAAAGAGGATTGTACACCCTACAAGAGGAAAATCAAACTTCAATAAGTAACATAAAGCCCAGGATGCAAAACAACGTAATTATTGTATTCTTTCAAATAGAGGGGTGGACTGGACAAACGACAAAAAATGCATTTGGTCTAACATCGAGACATTACAATGCAAACAATTCCTATTATTATTTACTTAGTTAGTCCACTTGACCTGACTGTGAACACTCTCAAAGCAATCATATTGAGACGTGCTTGTATGTTAAATTTGACCATGTTAAATACTTCCAATGACTTCTGGCAGACAGACACCATGCACATTAGCTCTCTCTTCTCCCATTCTATTGTCAAATATCCAATTAGCATTTTTTTAATCAACATGAAAATCAAACTATTTATGTTGCTTGGATTGTTGAAATACTTGCAAACACAGAGTTTAACTAAAAGCAGTTTTACATAACAAAACCGAGGAAAGATATATAGATAACTTCAGATTGCATTATGTGAGTTAAGATGTGATGCATCAAAGTCACTTTTGTGTTACCCCAGATCATTAGCCATAATCAGATCTATTAGTAATTAATCTTGTAAAAATGGCCTACTGAGATCAAAATGTTGCCGATAATCTAGGAGACCAATAATGTTTTTGTAAATCGTTACTGTCCTGCTCTTCGTTAGAAATGCTGACAACCCGCAGAGGCATAGCAAGGATTGTCTAACAAGTGGGGCCTGAATGTAATATAGTTGGGCCCACAGCAGTGACATTAACATCTGTAAATGCCCACACATTGATGTTAAGTGGACATTTACAGAATGTGGGTGGGCCTTGACATCCCATAACCATTCCTTGCATATGCTTTCACTTTGGTGGTATAATTACCATAGGATAGACTTTAGATGTTCTTCCAAAGCAATATATATTCCCTAACACCTGGGCCATTCTTACAGTTTTTTTTCTCATTTACACCCTGACAGAGGGAGCCAGCCAATTAGGTGGCTAGGAACACAGGCTTCAATCAGCGATGAAAGCCTGTGTTGCATGCTGATTGATGGGCGGCCCCCCCACTGCCATCTCTCCCCTAAGCCCCTCCGTCCGCCATCATTTTTTTCCCACACCCAAACCCCTACTTATCTTACTCCAGCAGTGACAAGTGCTGCTGCCATAGCTGCTACATCCCCTTGGCTCCCCCAGGCCACCATAGAAACGGAAGCGGGGCTCCATACGCTTCTGGGGGCCCCACTTCCCTTTCCATGGTGGCCATTTTAAGACAGTATGTTCATTCATTGAACGGGAGGCACGAGGCGCACCGTTCAATGACTGAAAATACTTTTTACACCCAGTTTACTGCTTTGGTAGCTCGGGGTGCTAATTGCTTTAAGCCCCCGTTCCAAGTTCTGGAATGGGAAGTAACAGCCCAGAGCCCTCGTTAATGGCCCTTTCTTCGCTCGAGCCATTAACATGGGCTGTCGGTAAATTACCCCCATTCCAGCACTTGGAATGGGGCTTAAAGCCACGTTAGTACCCTCAGAGGTGCCATCCACCAATAAGAATGCTCAGAACGTGTGCTGTATTCACTAAGGAAAGCCAGCGCTCTTAGCATTCTCATTGGTGACAGCCACTCCCCCTTCACCATTTAGTACATGTGTACATTTAGTTCCTCATCGTGGGGCGAGGGCAGGAGCCCCCCCAGCACCACCAGCCCAGCAGAGGAACCACGCGCCGAGCGGGGAACTCGGACAGGGCCTGCCTGACCCTGTCCCCACACGGCGCCTGACTCGCCCATGCCGGGCGCAGCGCGGCGTGAAACCGAGGCTGAGCCTCAATTTCATCAGCTGAACCGCCGGCAGGCGGATTACGCCGGCGGCCAGCTCGAAGGCCATTCTAAGGCCTGTTGGGTGCCTGTTCGGAGCCACAGGAGCCAGGGGCCAGAAACTCTGCCCTTACCAATCCAGAGCCACCATGAGCAGGAGCTCCTTCCATCTACTGCTGGAGCTGCTGACACCAGGTATGTCACGAGTCCCTAGCTACAGCACGAGCGTGCGTCTTGAAGGCAACACGCGGCAAATTATTTAGTAAAATCCGCACTGCTCCAGCGTTGCCCAGTGCGGCCCTTCCTGCCAGGATCTGCCCCATTAATGCACTCAAAGTGCATCCAGCCACCAATCGAAGCCCCGAGGTCCACACCATTTAAAGATGGCTGTCCGCCGCATCTTTAGCCCTCCATCCGGCCCCGCAACCCTGCAAACATCGTGATTGGCCCCTCTCCTCTATTGGGAGCCAACCACAAGCCAGCAGGTTCCGAACCGGCCCACCTTGAAGGCACTGTGCACTGTGCCTATCTCTAGCCTGTATACGCCACCGAGCTTAGGGCTAGATCCCCTGCCCATCTCCTCTGGGGTAAACATACCGCCCCTTACAGCAACCTTTTTTCAACTGTTCCAGCCAGCAACCTGAACTGTTTCAAGCCTTCACTGAACCCTGTTCTCGCAGTACGGTATAACACAGACTACTGCTCACTTTGTGTAGTGCCTTATGGTCGCTTAGAGACCACTGTGACCACTTGTGTGCCTTATGGTCGCCTAGAGACTACTGTGACATTGTGTAGTGCCTTATGGTCGCTTAGAGACCACTGTAATATTGTGTAGTGCCTTATGGTCACGTAGAGACCACTGTGACCACTTGTGTTGTGCCTTATGGTCGCTTAGAGACTACTGTGACATTGTGTAGTGCCTTATGGTCGCTTAGAGACTACTGTGACATTGTGTAGTGCCTTATGGTCGCTTAGAGACCACTGTAACATTGTGTAGTGCCTTATGGTCGCGTAGAGACCACTGTGACCACTTGTGTTGTGCCTTATGGTCGCTTAGAGACTACTGTGACATTGTGTAAGTGCCTTATGGTCGCTTAGAGACCACTGTAACATTGCGTAGTGCCTTATGGTCGCTTAGAGACTACTGTGACATTGTGTAAGTGCCTTATGGTCGCTTAGAGACTACTGTGACATTGTGTAATGCCTTATGGTCGCTTAGAGTACACTGTGTATTAGTACTGGGTATCAGCACTGTGCACTAGCATTTCTCCGATTCTCTGCGCTAGTACCCTCACGGCAGCACCACTGTGTACTAACATTGCGCACTAGCTTCTCTCTGACGATTCTGTGCGTCAGTTCCCTCTAAACTCAGACATGATAACCTGGACCTTCCTCATTATGTTCCCATTCTGCCTGGTCCCCCATGACACCCCTTGTACAGGGTCACACTTTCGCTTACACCCCAACGGCCTTAGCAGACTAGCCTGCCCCAGACATTATCCCATACCCTGCCCCACCCCCTTCCTACCCAACATCAACCCCTTCCAGCCTACCTCCTCCATTGACTCTCATCGCATAGCAGACACCCCCAGCCCCCAAGAAGCATCACAAACTACTCCCATCGGCCAACCCACTATCACGAACCTCACTACCAGCAGATCCTATCCCTGCTCAGGATTATCGAGATTCACCCGACTCAGATCCAGAACACACACACCCGCATCCTTCCCCAATCTAGGCAACAAACAAAACATAACCTTAACCAAATCTGCCCCTCACTGCACACGCCCTACACTTCCGACAGACCAGATATCACACGGCCTGATCGCACCCTCCCCCCGCACCCACACCAAAAAATCATGCATCACCACCGAAACCATTAAAGGTGCACTCATCAATGCGAGATCTGTAGTCGCCCATGCCTTAGACATTGCCGACATTATTACCGTCAATGATCTCGACTTCATAGCTATTACAGAGACCTGGCTCCACCCAGCATCTGGCCCCTCTCTATCACTTGCTATACCCAATGACTATACCATCTACCGTGCAGACAGACAAACAGCTAAAGGTGGTGGAGTAGCCGTTATTGCAAAAAGTTCCATCAACATCAGACACATACAAAACCAATCACTGACATCAGCGGAATTACTCACCCTCAAACTATCCACAACGCACACAAGCACTATCACTATCCACCTCATTTACAGACCGCCAGGCCCCATACTATCCTTTAATGACGACATAGCCCTTCTACTCTCTAACAATATCAAACCTAACTCTCGACTACTCATCCTAGGAGACTTTAATCTAGGTCTCAATGATGAGAAAGATGACAAAGCTCACACTATCGCCAACACTATTTCAGAATTAGGACTCACCCACCATATCGCACAACCCACACACAACAAAGGCCGCATCCTTGACTGGATAGCTGACCTCAATTGCAACACTACCATCCTCTCCAACACTCCATGCGCCTGGACCGATCACCACCTTATTACCTTCACCATCAACAAAGGCACTCAAACACCAGTGCCCTCCTCCAATGCCCCACCCACACTCACAAGAAACAACAAAAATATCACACTAGAGAAACTCCTCCCGCTACTCCAACCCATCATCGACTTCTCACCCACCATGACCAACCCTACTGAATTAGTAGATTTATACAACACAACTATCCTTAAGGCCATAAACACCATAGCACCACTCAAGCTTCGGAAAGCCAAACCACGAGCACACCTCAATTCCTGGTTCACCCCCAAACTAAAAACACTCCGCAAAGCCAAAAGACAAGCTGAATTAGCATGGAAACAGTCACCATCCACTATTAATAAGACATCCTACGCACTAGCATCGAACATCTATAAATCAGCCATCATCCAGTCTAAAAAAAACATGTACAATGAAAGAATCAGCAACGCCAAATCTAATACCAAAGAGCTCTTCAATATCCTGAGAGAACTCGAATCACCCTCCCCCATTCCAGACACTTGCAACAAAGACATCCACTGGTGCACGAACATCCAGGAAGCACTCCTAGGCAAAATTGCCACGCTACAAGCCAAAATCCTGACAAAGAAAGAAAGCCTCACCCTCTCCGATAACATCACCCCCTCTACACACACCCACACCACCCCCCAAAATGATGACAATAACCTCTTTGAGTTTTCCACCATAACCATTAAAGAGGTTGAAGAAATAATCTACTCTCTTAAACCGTCCAAATGCCAAGGCGACACTTGCCCAGCCCCTATCATTAAAGATGCAGCCAAACAACTTGCTCCCTTCATCACCTCCCTCATCAACGCATCTTTCACCTCCAACATAGTGCCCAACAACCTCAAGGACTCCTGGGTTCTTCCTTTACTTAAGAAGCCCACCCTTGACCCTAATGTCCCCACCAACTACAGACCCATAACGACTGTACCCTTCCTACTAAAAATCCTCGACAGAGCTGCCTATCTCCAGATACAGAACCACCTTGAGAAAAATAACTTACTAGGACTCAGACAATCAGGATTCCGCCCCAAACACGGCACTGAGACCGCCCTGATTGACCTTAAGACACAGATGGACAACATTAAAGACAATGGTAAACTAGCCCTCCTTCTCCTCCTTGACTTATCGGCCGCCTTCGACCTGGTCAACCACGACATCCTCTGCAAACATCTATCCTCAGCAGCCAAATTTTCAGATAACGCCAACGCATGGATCCATTCCTTCCTTAACAACAGATCCATGAGAGTCTTCGCACCCACAGCCTCTGCCATCCCAGCCCCAGTCACTTGCGGTGTCCCCCAGGGCTCCTGCGTCTCCCCCACTCTATACAATGTATTCACGAAACCCCTCTTTGACATACTGGACCGCTTGGGTGTCATCTACACCAACTACGCAGATGACACCCAAATACTGATCCCTTTAACAGGCGACTACTCCACCGACCTCACTGCTCTCAACAACATTTATTCCATTATCCAAGAATGGATGGCCAAGCATGGCCTATGCCTTAATGACGACAAGACCGAGCTTCTTCTCCTAGGTTCCCAACCCAGACTTAATAAACTCGACAAACTCTATCAAGCATTCACTATAGACGGCAATAACATCATCGTCTCTAACAGCGTCAAAACCCTAGGAATCTACCTCGACTCCTCCCTCACACTGACAAGACAGATCAATTCCATCTCATCAGCCACTGCTTACACTTGTAAACTTATCAATGCCAGCAGACCTTACCTCTCACCATCCAACTGCATCACCTTAGCCAGAGCGCTAGTCCTTTCCAAAGTTGACTACTGCAATGCGCTATACTTGGGAACCAGTCAGAAAAACATCAACAAACTACAAGTCATACAAAACAACGCCTTGCGAGCAGCCCTGAACATACCCAAACATGAACACATCTCGGACGCCAGACGCACCTGCCATTGGCTATCCATACCACAAAGAATTGAATATAAAACCATCTCACTCACACACAAATGCCTAGCTAACCAAGCACCCAGATACCTATCCGACAACCTCAAGCACCACACCCCAGCGCGCCCTACCAGATCAGCTCAAACACACTGCTTAAATATCCCAAGATTTAAGCTCCAAAAAGCAGGTGGCTCCAGCTTCCCCGTGCTTGCCTCCAAACTTTGGAATTCACTTCCACTCGAGCTGAGATCAGAACCGTCCTTTCACAGATTTAGACACAACACCAAAACTTGGCTTCTATCCAAAGAAACTGCCTAGCCCTACCGCACTAGCATGCACCAAGACTGTAAATTTGTAAATATGTAATCGATTTGTACATTTCTGCTGCATTATTCTTGTTGTATTCATTATTCTTGTTGTATTCATCGCAAGCGCCTGGATGCCCTAGGGCCAGGTGGCGCTATACAAATAATAAACTAAACTAAACTAAACTAGTTTCCTGCATGGGTGCTAACGGTGCCCTTTTTCAAAAATGAAAACAAAAATGAAACTAAACTTGTTAGTGTGAATCAGCTCCGGCAGTGCTGCTCTTCAGGAAGTCTGTTGTCAAGTTTGATGATAATGTCCCAGTCATCAACATGGAAAATGGACTCCCCTATCAGCACTGCCAGAGCTGAGCCGCGCAACAGAGGTGCGTTTCTTCATTTTTTTGTAAAGAAAAAAACACCATTAGCACCGGAGTAGGGAAACTACACCGGTGCTAATGGTAACTTCGGCAGCAGGCTGCACCTGTCGGTAACGGGACCACCAACCTAGTTAAGGGACCCTTGCTTCGCTTGGGCCCTTAACTTAGCTGGCAGGCCATAACTGACAGGGTCAGCCCACCGTCGAGGTTAATATCACCTCAACATAGCCCCATTAAATCTCATCACAAAGGAAATGCCTTGTTATTCAAAGGAAGTAAGAACATTAATTAATTTATTACCAACCTCATGGCATATCAGTGAACATAGGGTCCCTGGAATGTCCCTCTTGACCCCTATAAGCATGACAGCTTGAAGAATCAGAGATGCAAGATGTCAGTCCCTGTTTGGACAGCCGCAGGACGGCCAGTGACAAATACGTATGCGAACAGATATTCTCTCAGACAGCCATTCAAACCTTATCCAGCTAACATCATCATGGATACAGGTACCCCAACACTGATCATGGATTCAGACACCAAAATGGACAAGATCGACTAATGACAAATATCTTGCGGTGCTGACATCATTAGAGACACCATGACATAGTAACGTTACCCATGAAGCACACTCGCATCCATGCACAAAGTTACTAGGACACTCATGCCCACATGAAGAACATGCTTACACAGTTCAGTAGATAGAGGACAGATACATATACATACTGTCAAAAGCTTTCATTATTTATTCTCATTAGCCAAATGCAGTAATGCAAGGCAACAAGAGATGCAAAGCAAGCTTGCAGCAGCTTATCGCAACTAACCACATGGAACAACAGGATCGTATAAGCAACCTGGAAGACCCAACATTCTATTAACCTATAAGAAGAATAGGACAATATAGACATATAGCAATTATAGCATAACTATAGTAGAGTTACATGAAGGCTTCAGAACGAAAAGTGAAGCAAAGCAGAATTAGCCTGCACAAAGCACCAAGCCAGGGCTTGCAGCCAAGATCAGAGACGAGCAGCACATTCCTCAACTTAGAGACAAGGAGCCATCTGCAGAAAAGCAGAATAAATCCTCACTAATTGCAGACCAAGAAAGCTCAATTTTGCGGTCTTCACCCATGTGGTGCAGCTGAGCCGAACAATGGGCAAGAGGAGCAGTTCCCAGTGAAGCCGACACAAAATTATACAGATATTGTTTGACACCGTAGCAACCCGGAAGGCACACTCAAAGGCAGAGCTGGGTCCCTGGCCTGGTGAAATCAGCTTCAGCCAATCAGGTAACATAAATCCAGTGGTGGATGGTAGGGGGCAAGGGCCAATGGTAATCCTGCGACCATTCAACAATGTAATAGTTTTTGGGGAAGGGTCAGGAAAGCCACCTGACATGGGATGGTCAGTAGAATAACTTCTATAGGTACCGGCCCCACTCACCCAATCAAGTGAGCTCTTAGGCTTTTAGGAAGAGCCCTGATTTGTGATGTCAGAATGGCACAAAAACTCCTGATACAGGCTCAGGAGCTGTGATTGCTGGAAACGTATTTCCTGTATGATCCCTGTCTGTTATGGAAAATGAAGGACCATTCTAACTTGCCCTTGGCTGAATCCTCCACAAGGGAGGTGCACACCGTGCAGAGGCCGTCAGAAGCCATCTTGGAAATATCCTGCCAGCGGAACATGAGAAGCCCAGCAGACCAGAAGGATGTGTCTTGAATGCTTATGATTAGGTGTGACCATGAGCCTCTTATCTCCACCTCGTTTGAGGTTGTGAAAACAGACCACTGGTCTTCAGTCACTCTTGTCAAAACTCACCCTAGGCCATGTCTCAGCGCTAAAAGACAGGGATGTCTAGGTTCATGTGCTCATCAACATGATGAAACATATACAGTCAGGAATTGTAAAGTTCTTAGACTCAAAGAGATACCACCCTGACGCTCTGAATTATGCACTTGACACAGGTGTTATCATGTTAATGCATTTGATAGGTACCCTATCTTCTGAGGGTTCTTATTCTTATTAATTAAGCTAAAGCAAAAGCAGATATAACATAACATAGCATCACACCTATGAACAAGATTGCCATGTGGGCAAAGAGCATGTTTGAATTTGTAAGTATAGAACAATTGGTGGTTTAGTTTAAACGCATGGGTAACCTTTATCTCTTGTTAAGCTACGCTACACTATACGCCACCAGTCTCCATGCAAACAGCAAGCGTCATCTGCTACTCAAGTTTAGAGCAGAGTGTGCTTCAAATGAAACAGCTCCTTCTGGGGTTGACGAGTTCTGCTTAGCTTGGACTGGCTGTCTTGCACATATGCTATGGCTGCAGATGCTGCTGCTCTGCACTCCTCCCCCGCCCCTCCGGCTTGAAAATGGACTGGCAAGTCTGCTGCTCTCCCTTCTTTCCTTTTCCCTCCTTGTGCTGGGCTATATATCCATCAAGTAACATGGTGGCCCTGCATATGTGGGTTTGTCATAACTGCTGTTTGGAACAGTGAGAGGGCTAGCGTGTCACTTTGCTCGGAGGCAGAACTCCTAAGTGAAACTACATTAGATGGTTTTTGCATCTCAATGTGACAGCTAAGTGCCTTCACTGTAATCTATGGCATTTTGTGAAGTTCTGCAACATCGCAGCATCATATAGATCTTTGCCGGTTGTCTGTTATCAAGGGATATCGTTCTCACTTGTTATGCAGTGCTTCCCATTGTACCCTATGGGGCTTGACTTTGCGAATGTGAAAGATGCTTCTGTTCACGTCTGTCAGTGTTCTGTTCTTGAATCCTTATTAGATAACACTTAACTGTGTGAGGTTAAAAGGCTGCTATCAGATAACACTTAATTGTGTGGGGTCAAAAAGGCTGCTAGCTGACATTTTTTTTGGTTGGCTGACCTGCCAGAGCAGGAAACGCACCATTTCCTGGTTGTTGGATGGTCTGCACGACTTGCGAACACTTGTCCCTCAAGTTTTGCACACGTCGTATGCATCATTAAATTCTATGTTAAAGTGTTGTGTCTGTGTAAATAACACCTTTTATGGCTACAGGTCGTCTGAGATATGAAAAGCTGTCTTAAATTAATCTGAGTTAATTTCAGGTGGTGTGGCAGCCTTGGGGAGAGCCAGTGGTCAAGCAGCATCAGTAGATCACAGAGTGTAAGTATTGACTCAGACACACAGCAATTGAAGGGTGGTAATGAAATGTTAGGTGTGGTGAGGAGTATTATTGAGTATTGGTGTAGTATTTTTGAGTAGCGTGAAGTACAATAACAAAAGGAGCAGAGGTAGATGTCATTTTTGTGGTTAGGGAACATTTGTTCTTGAGGTAAAAGTTTCAGGCAAATAGCCTAGACTATTACTTAAGGGTACGGATGACAGGAGTTATGTAAATATTGGATTCCCTGTGGATTGGGTATTTTAGCTCTGGTCATGGATGATGGTATTCCTGTATGAAGGGCTTAGCAAATGGGGCTAGCTTTAATTTTGGAGGGTGTTCTTCTGGTAAGACACGCATAAGTGTTTTATCTACAAGGCGACTCTGTAGGTGCAGATTGAGCACGTGAAATATTGGTATTTCCTGTTAGGAGTCAAGATGACAGCCGTGGGCATAATTCAGGGTTTTGAAAATATCTGTGTATTGAGACAATATTGTTGTGAGCACTGTTAGTAATTTCTGTCATTCACTTACTTAGCAAGAGGTGACATCACCAGGGAGGTCTCTGTGAACGACTAGGAGAGCAGGAGGAGGTGCAGAATTTGGTTTTGGTCATAGAAAATTGATGGAGGAAGCTGTTCTGTGGCAGTGCACGGTAGGAGCATGCTCGAGAATGCTGGGTGTGTGTGAGGAGACAGAGAGTTGCAGAGGAGCGGTGCGTGGAGCACACCTGGAAAGTTGGTTGAGAGCCAGAGAGGCTTGTGACAGCGGAAAAAACTATTGTTATTTCAAAGTTTTACATTGTGCATGACAAGGCATATTTTGTAAAATAACTGTGGAGTGGTGTAAAACCTTGACTCGAGGTCAAGTAAGTATTAAAAGCAATGTATTGTGGTAAAGGTGCGGGGACAGGCTGCTACAGCACCTATGTAAGGCCCTTTCATGATATAAGGGCAAGATTTATAAATATAGCATGGAATGGACACAAATCACAGAAGGTAAATTGACTAGGCCATGGCCAAAGGGCCAGAGCTTCTCCAAATATGTGCAGCAACCATTACACACACATTTGCAAGAGGTTTATAAGGGAAAGAAATTGAGCAATCGTATGGCAATATTTGAGCTCTGAAAAATCTTTCAGGATGACTGGGGGGATGTGGCGAGGCATCAATGGATGCTGAGCCAACAGGAGGCCCCGGATGAAATCCTCTCGCGTCCCACTTCCCCACCTCCTTCTGACTACAAGAGTGAAGGGGTGCAGCAGGAACACAGGGATTTTGGCCTATACAGGTGTTAAAAGCAGCAGAGGGGTACTCTAATCCACTATTCAAACCCCCACAATATACAAATGACGAGGGGCAGAAAGGGGCCAGACAAACAGGAGTTGGAAAAGGGGTGCACAGCGAGACACAGACAAGCACAAAGGAATGGCTGGAGAATATAGCATCAAACAACTGGGTAGGAGGACAAATACTCCTGAAATTAGATGGGAAGAGAGTGGAGGAACCAGGAGGGGAGAATACGGAAGTAGCAGGTTGTAAAGAGGGCAGAGAAGCACAAGAGTGTGCAAAAATAATGGAAGACATGGAGAGAAAAGAAAAAGCGAAACAAGAAGAATGCAAGAAAGCACGAAGGGAGAAGTAAAGGCAGAAGAGAAAGAGCAGGAGCAGCGAGAGATGAGGAGGAGGAGAGAGCTTGAAGAGCTAGAGAGGAGAAGGGAGGAAGACAAGAAGGAAAGGCAAGTTTTAGTAAAGAGGGAATGGAGGAAGTGGCAAATAGAGCGACTTGCAAGAGAGCAAGGAGGAGGAGCACGCAGTGAGAGACATAAGACTAACCGCTTTTGATAACAACGAAGGAACGGATAGGCAAGCAGAACAGGAGCACAGCATGCAATATGACAGGGCAGCTACACTGCCAGACACTGAGGAGACTGAGATTCATTGACGATTTTGGAAGTGACTTGGGAGACACTGAGTCAGCTGAAGACCTGGTAGGCAGTGAGAATGAGGGATTAATGCAACTTGATCGTCTTGGGGCAGACAAAGATAGAGGTGGAGTGCGAGGTGACAAGGAAGAACAAGGAAGAGAGACTTTGATAGCCCAGGGCTACATTGTACAGCTTGGATTACTTAACCCCATATGTGCAATGACTTAGAGACCTTCCAGCACAAAGGAGGGGAGAAGCAGCAAGGACATTCACATCCACCAAAGACACCAGGAGACTGGAAGGGGGTGCAGGACTGTCACAGTTCCCCTTACTAGTAAAGGGAGGGGGTGACCTCAGTTAATACCCTGGAAACAGGGAGGATATGAGGTGTAGGTTACCCTCATTGACTATGGGTGTGGGGAAATCGATATATGAAATGGAAAGGATGACAGCAGGACATAAATTAGCGGTAGGAGATGTAAAAGGTTTACTAGTGGCGGATCCTCAGAGAGGCTGCTGATGACTCATGGAAAAGGGCAGGGTACCCAGGAGTAACAACATAGAATACGGCGCACAATGGTTCACTGTTTGCTAACTGCTGAGTGGCAAACTCTGCGGATGCAGTACCCAGACATGTCAGATATCAGTGCAATTATGGCCTGCAAAATTGGTAAGATGAAGACCCCTTACAATATATTCAGGCTATTCAAGAGTTATTGCACATTGAAACAAGGGAACTATGGGATAAAACAGTGGCATTATTCTATTATATACTATGCCAAAGGTTACCAGAACAGGTGTAAAGGCAACTAAATAAGTTGGTGGGGATGGAAGCAAAACCATGATCAGAAATACAACTTACAATAGTAAATTATTGCAGGCTAATGCAAGAAAACGAGAGGAAAAATCATGAGGATAGAAAGCAGGAGGAGGCGAAGTTAGTGCAGAAGATGTTGTCTAAATACGCCATGGAAGGAGCAGTGTTAATGAGCTTGGGAGGTCGGAATGCACCACAGACAAAGTATGCACTGTCGCCCATGGCAGGAGGGTCCGTGGGGTAGGGGGATGTGCAACATGGGGTTCGAGGAAGAGGGGGCCACCAAGCGGATGCGGGTATGGGCATCAAATGCAGCAGAGCCAAGGGGGATTTCCGGGAGGGTATCGGGAATATGGGCAATACATGCAGAAGGGTTCTCTGGAGAGTATCAGAGGCAAATAACAGAACAACCCCAGTGCTGGGTGTGTGGCAGTGAGAATGAGGGATTAATGCAACTTGATCGTCGTGGGGCAGACAAAGATAGAGGTGGAGTGCGAGGTGACAAGGAAGAACAAGGAAGAGAGACTTTGATAGCCCAGGGCTACATTGTACAGCTTGGATTACTTAACCCCATATGTGCAATGACTTAGAGACCTTCCAGCACAAAGGAGGGGAGAAGCAGCAAGGACATTCACATCCACCAAAGACACCAGGAGACTGGAAGGGGGTGCAGGACTGTCACAGTTCCCCTTACTAGTAAAGGGAGGGGGTGACCTCAGTTAATACCCTGGAAACAGGGAGGATATGAGGTGTAGGTTACCCTCATTGACTATGGGTGTGGGGAAATCGATATATGAAATGGAAAGGATGACAGCAGGACATAAATTAGCGGTAGGAGATGTAAAAGGTTTACTAGTGGCGGATCCTCAGAGAGGCTGCTGATGACTCATGGAAAAGGGCAGGGTACCCAGGAGTAACAACATAGAATACGGCGCACAATGGTTCACTGTTTGCTAACTGCTGAGTGGCAAACTCTGCGGATGCAGTACCCAGACATGTCAGATATCAGTGCAATTATGGCCTGCAAAATTGGTAAGATGAAGACCCCTTACAATATATTCAGGCTATTCAAGAGTTATTGCACATTGAAACAAGGGAACTATGGGATAAAACAGTGGCATTATTCTATTATATACTATGCCAAAGGTTACCAGAACAGGTGTAAAGGCAACTAAATAAGTTGGTGGGGATGGAAGCAAAACCATGATCAGAAATACAACTTACAATAGTAAATTATTGCAGGCTAATGCAAGAAAACGAGAGGAAAAATCATGAGGATAGAAAGCAGGAGGAGGCGAAGTTAGTGCAGAAGATGTTGTCTAAATACGCCATGGAAGGAGCAGTGTTAATGAGCTTGGGAGGTCGGAATGCACCACAGACAAAGTATGCACTGTCGCCCATGGCAGGAGGGTCCGTGGGGTAGGGGGATGTGCAACATGGGGTTCGAGGAAGAGGGGGCCACCAAGCGGATGCGGGTATGGGCATCAAATGCAGCAGAGCCAAGGGGGATTTCCGGGAGGGTATCGGGAATATGGGCAATACATGCAGAAGGGTTCTCTGGAGAGTATCAGAGGCAAATAAGAGAACAACCCCAGTGCTGGGTGTGTGGACGGATAGGACATATCTTTAGGGCAGCTGCATCCCCGGGAGGGGTGGAGGTATGAGAGCCCAGCATGAATTTTATTTTAAAAAGGGGGGGTTCTTTTTTTTAGATTGGAGGAAATGGGCAGGGATCACTCACATGGCCAGACTGGTGCATAAAACTGTCTCAGGCACCAATGAAAAGGTGGCCCGCATTCATTCCTTTAGTCACAGAATGTTTGAATGGTACCCAAGTGGGTGTTTTCTGTTGAAATGTAAGCAAATTGTGATATTTAAAAAATATGTATTCATCAACAATGGTCAAAACTACTAGCTGCGTAGTGAAGTAACTCATCAAACTGGCCCACATTGGCCAAAAAAGTGGTCCATTTTCACTAGCTCACACTAGCATTTTACATTTTTGGTACAGGCATTGCCTTATTGCTCTATAGGCCAGTCCGAGCCTGGTGGCTCATCCATTTTGACAGTTCAGTTCCCCAGCTGCACATGCTCACTGGGCCATGCAAGGCTGGGGGTGTTTTGCTGCACCAGTCTTGCCTACCTCATTAGAAAGGCTGGCTGGGGCACTGCATGCCTGTATGTGCAAGGGGGCTCCTGTGCCTCCTTGCACATATGGACAGAGCAGCCTGCAGCGGGGCGTTTCTGCACCCACACACAGACCCCTGCAGAAGGTACATTTATGTTCATTTATTTTTTATTTAAATAGGTGTGTGGATGCATGTATGTTTGTGTTATGAGTGATTATATGGTGATGGGAGCTTATATTACTGTGTGAATGTGTGTGTGTGTGTGTTTGTTTTGGTCTGTTGAGCTGATTTTGGCAAGTGGGGGGAAGGGTGCAACAAAGGCATTTTTAAAAATGCCTTTGTTGCACAATCCACCTACCCACCTGCCAAAATCAAATCTCCTTCTGAGGCGCCATGGAGCCCAGGGGACAGGGATGGTATTTTTTTATACTGGATACCTATCATAGATGTTCAGTAAAAAATACAATGCTTTCTCCCTTAACCCCCCAGCACTAACTGCAAATTGTTTGACTTTTTACCCATTTTTTTAAGTATGATCTAAAATGTAACATTTTAACCCATTATTTTTTTTTAAATTCACGTGGAAAAATCTCCCGAGCCCCGCTTGATTGGTTTGGGCTTCCTCAAACGCAAGGTCACTATGGCTTATCTGTTAGAAATATGTATGCCCCTCCACTTAAAAAATTCACCAGCCACCACTGGCCCTGGGACTGTGCTGGGAGTAGGGTGGGGTAGCCCAGGAACTGTGGTGGGAGCAGGATGGGCGGGAGCCATGGGATAGTGGTAGGAGCAGGGTTTCGAGAGCCCAGGGTCTGTGATGGGTTGGGGAGAACACAGGGACTGGGGTAGGAGTGGGATGAGGGAGTCCAGAGACTGTGATGGGAGCTGGTAGGGGAGCCCATGGACTACACTGGGAGTGGGGGGCAGTGACGGCGTGTAATAGTTAATAGCCATTTGGACTTATTGTCTATTCAGCATTTTTGGGGGGGGACTGGCAGGCCCAGATTTTGCTTGGGGGCGGGAGCCAGGCCTAAAAGGTTTGAAGACCATTACTTTAGGATATGTAGATACAGAGGGGGAATGCCACAGAATGGGGGAATACCTCAGCACGGGGGCTACAATACCAGCCAGCATACCCAGGGGAGCATACCCAGCCAGCATACCCAGGGGAACAGAATCAGTCCTATGCCCCACACAAGACATAACAGCAAGGACAGATACCAAACGCATAACCGCCAACACAACAGCCCATGACACAGACACCACAAATGCAGGTGCCAGTGCAACTGTATTCACAGACACCACAGATACCACAGATGCATAATAACATGCAGCAAATGATGGGACACTGGCACACAGAGACTCCATGACAACGACTCCCACTAGGAAACTGGGAGGGGTCACTAGCGGGGGGCAACCCATTCTTGGGAAACCGAATGTCATTAAACCCTAAATAGGACAGCCCACAGATGGACCTGATGTGTTCCATCCTATAGATTACACCCAACCCTGCGGAGGAACCATCCATAGTGGTGACTATAGGTGACAAACCTTTTTCCTTTCTTGTAGGATTCTCTGGGGCAATGGAAATGGTTCCATTTACAGACAATATTGCACTTTCTATAGGAGAACATGACTTAGCTCTACCCTGTATTCATGACAGACACCAGTAAACATAATAGGGAGGGATATCATGAGCAAACTCAACATGACCATCTCGTTCACTGACAAGGGGATAGTGTGTTCCACACCAGGGATAAACCTTCTAAACCTGATAGAAATTATTCAAGCGTATTGTGGACACAGGGTACAGAAGGGGGTGCCAGTAGATGAGGAGCTATTTCGATATTAGACTGAAATAATAATAGCATGGTTCCCAGGGATTCAGGGAAAAATATGGAACATTCCAAATAAGTATTTGTTTAGACCAGAAATACCATTATATGATAAGGAAGGGACGATAGTGCCACTAGAGTTAGAGGCAGTAATTGTGGGGGATGACTCAGGACGACCATATCGATCAGTATTCACTGTGGCAGAAGGGTACAGACTGACTACAGTTACAGATGAAGAATTGTTCAAAAACAGCAGATCAGGCCATGAGATTGTATTTGAAATCTTCATCACATACTGGGTGAAAATGCATTACAGAGAGGTACTACAGAGAATGGCAAGGATGCTACAAGTACCACCGACATTTCTCGAAGAAAATGTGGCAAAGGTCCCCAGCATCTTATGGACCACTGGTCCCTATGATGTGGGGCTTCTGAAAGGGAGGCAGATGAGGGTATCTATGAGACCATTGCAATACTAGTGAAGCAGGGCATTAATGTACCATGCAACATGGCTGTGGACCCTGTCAAAAAGGTGACGGGGGTCATGGCATTTTATACAGGACGTGTGCCCTCTGAAACACCTTGTAGAAGCAAAGTTTCCTTTAGTTCCAATCCAGCAACAATTTTGTGTAGTATTCCAACGGAAGCTACCTACTTCATGGTCATAGAATTGAAGAATGCATTCTCTCTATACCATTACACCCAGACTCACAAGACTTAACTTCATTTCTATATAGAAATAAGAATTGGAAACATACAAGACTTCCTAAAGGGTACTGCAACTCACCTTCTATATTGAACATTGTAATTTTACATTTCCCAAGTCCATTTGAAGTACTGAGAATGGTTATACAGCACGTAGACGACATAGAGATGACTCTGTGGACATGTTGACAGTACTGGCAGACAAGGGATACAAGGTAGACAAAGCCAAATTACAAATATTGCCTGATGGAAGTGTTGTACACTGGACAACTGATATCCAAAGAAAAGTGTCACCAGAAAGAGCAGAAGGATATGGAGGACAACCAAACCTATAAAGATGAGATAAATGCAGCAGTTTATAGGACTATGTAACTACTGCAGGGCATGGTTATTTGACTACAGCACTTACATTAAGCCCTTATTGAGTGCACTGAAGGAAGCACAAAGAGAGGAGGGTGCATTACAATGGACAACAGAAATGACTGAGGCATTTGACGAGCGTAAAGTGCAAATATGCACAGTTCTGGTGTTAGGGATCCCAGATTATCAAAGGGAATTTTTCTTATCCGCACACTCAGATGGAGTGTTTTATAATGACTGCAGTATTGATACAAAATATGAGCATGCGGTCTGAAGGGGGCCTCGAGGTATCCCACATATGTGAGTTACTGATGACTAAGGTTGGGAAGGAGGTGGTCCAGATGAGAGTGAATTGGGAGGAGAATGTGGGGGAAGCGATGGAAGATGGGCTGTGGGTCAGAGCGCAAGCATACCATAAAAGGGTATCGAGAAATGCGAGGTTTCAACAAATTCAGTTATATGTCAATCATGGAGCATATATGGCCCCGAAGAAAATAGCTAAGTTTGAACAAGCTGGTACACAGGCATGTCCGAAATGTGGGGGAGTGAACGCAGGAATGGTACATATGTTTTCATCATGCCCTGAGATAGGAGAATTCTGGAGGGAATTCTGGAGGGAGGTGGCCCGCTTCTCAAAGTAAACTCAAACACCTGGCATATATATTAGCTAAACGAAGAATAGCAATGAGCTGGAAAGTGAGTAGGAGACCGAGACCACAGGTAGAAAAATCAATTTAAAAAAATTAAAGACGAGCATGGCGGACAAGCCTCTAGCATACTACAGTGGAAAATGAGACCCAGTAATGGGAGGACACTATGCATGCGAACAGGCATTGGCTGCTGCCACATTCGCAGTAGACAAATCAGCAAGTATTACCATGGGATGCAGCACCACTCTTTATGTGGAGCATGCTCTCTTTGCAATACTGGAAAGACTGAAAAGTACATTGGAATTGCAAGGAACTGCACTGAGGGAAGAAGAAGAGCTATGGGTTATTAGGGGATGTACAGTGTCACCAACAGATGCCTTATGGCAGCAAAATAACACAGGAAAAGTGGTAATGCCATTCTAATTATTGCACACTGCACTGACACAATTACACCATCCTTCCCAAATAGGGAAGTAGGTGTTTGCTGTTCATATAGAAGAGGACTGAACACGTGGCTGAATTTGTGACTAATAGTGTGTAAATAATTTACAGCATGTTATACATTAAGAGTAGTGAGAGGAACATACCTCACCCAATGGGTCCATTCCAGCACCTGCACGTCGACTATGTCGACATGATCCAAGTATGCCAAGGGTACCGCTACATGATAGTGGTTGTGTGCACAGTTTCCCTATGGAATGATGCTGGTCGTTGTTCCCATCCTGATGCCGTTAGATTTGCAAAATTCCTGGTTCGGGAGATATTCCCCTGATGGGGCGTGTGTGAGGTCCTGCGGTCTGACAATGGCCCTCACTTCACCAATGAGATGTTCCAATACATCACAACATTATTAGGAATACAACACAAATTCTCTTGTGCCTATCACCCACAAGCAAACGGAAAGTGTGAGCGGCTCAATGGCCTGCTCAAAGAACACATAGCCAAGATTAAAAAGACACTCAATAAAAGTTGGCTTCTCTGTCTTCCATTAGTATTATTTGCATTGCACAATAAACCAGGGTCCGACCACCATTTATCCCCAAATGAGGTGGTGACAGGACAGCACATGGACTTCCCCTGGCTTCTCCCACTAAGGTACTCAAAGATGCAGAAAAATGTCTACCCTATTGGGCCAGGAAATGTACGAATACACTGCTTCCTTGATGGCTAGTGCGTATTTTATTTCTTGACAACTGCAGGGACAACGGGAGAGGCCTAAAGCAAGATTAGAAAACAACAACCCTGAAGCAGCTGAGGATCTCTTAAAGCAGCCATCCGGGGGACGCCGTCCGTTATGAAATTTCAGTAGAAAGAGGGACAAGTCACATTTTACTGGACTGCACATTGTCGAACTAGTCACTGAGCGAGTTGTGAAACTTGCAGGAAAAACAACTTGGAATCACCTAGTGGACATCAAGCCCTACAAAGCAGTGGCCTCACCTAGCGCCAATATGGAATGAGCCAACGTCCACCAGCAGAAGAACAAAACAATTGTCTCAAACAATCACAATCCAGCATCTGACACCCTATGATTACTTTTTCCAGAGCAATAGAGATAGGAAAAGGACTTCCTACACATCCAAAGTGAGGGAACACTGTCTGTTATTTTTCTTTTCACACACTGACAGCAGTCATCATGAAATTGCCACTGTTATTATTACATATTTAGTAGTGCATTGTTTTGTGATTCCCATGATCCCCATCCCAAAACCCGAAGGCTAATGTGTTCAATTTGTTAGGAGATCCAATAGTATAAGAAGACACCATCCTAATGTATAATTATGTGTCTTCATAGCTTATTTGTCCCAAGTCCATCCACACCTAGAAAGAGGAAATCCATCAGTACTCTCAGTACTGTGTGACCCCAGAATAAAATTGGTGTGGAAACAGCTATTCCTTCTTGCTATGGCATATTATTTTGTTTGCAGAGTTTGAACTAATGAAATGCTAACACATTAACGGTCTTTTTTGCACTTTTCAGGTGGGCAGCTGATATCTTCAAACTACACAAGGATCCAAGAGGTGTAAATTATGGAAGGCATTATTAAAAGAATGATTTTTATGTTGTGTGTCTTATTCTCATGTAGTATTATCACCCTCATCTTTTGGCGAATATCATTTGTTGCTAGCAGAACTGCTGTATCCTCTATTAACACAACCCCAACTCCAGCATTTGGAACGACCAAGTCAGGTGGACAGGGAAGCACTGTAAGTACACTAAAGAGACATAGACGCAGTGCAGATGCAGACATGGGGTGGGTGGAAATCTATCATACTGATACTGCTTGAGTAGCCAATAACATGTGGTACAAGCACATGACTAAAGTAGGTAAAGAAACCACTGGGGATAGCTGCTATGTCTGCTCAATAAACCCCTATGCCAAGAGTGCCTCCAGAATGGTTGTAGCAACTGAAATACCAGCAGCAAGAGCACAATGCCTTATGTACCTGCCCATGGTTACAACCCAAGGAAGTTTCCAAGGGAGAACAGCAACATTGAGATTGATGTCCAAGGCAACATTTCCTACAAAGAATATAACCTCTTAAGTGCCAAGGATGAGCTATCTCGTCCTTGACATTACCTCTGTGTTGGCAAGGACAAGATAGGACTCTGTTTTGTGCGATCCCTGCAAAGCAGGATTGCACAAAACTTAAACCCAACCCCCGGGCTATATGAGGGGAAGGTCCCCCCGCACGACCCGAGGGTTGGGTTTCTTTCAGCTTCAGGTTGGCGTGCGTAATGTACGCCGACATGAAACTGAAAGTAATTTTCACTGCTGCAGCCATTTCGGGCTGCCGCAGTGAAAATGAAAGGTGTGTCTCCACCTTTCTCCCCCTCTATCTGAATGGCTATTTTGGCATTCAGATCGAGGGAGGTGTCATTGGATTGGGGAGACACTCCCTTTTCCAACTACACCTTTTTTTGAAGCATTGCTGGGCGTGGCCCGGGCACAGATTGCTCCATCCGTGCCCAGCAATGTAACTAGACCACCAGGGATCTGTTTGAGATGTGGGGGTGAGGGGGCTGCTTACAGTAGCGCAGCCCTCTCCCACGGCCCCCAAGGCGTGAGGCCACATGTATTGAGGCCCCTGGGGCAGATGGCTAATCATCTGTCCCCAGGGAGGGGGGCACAAAAAAGAATAATAATACATGAAAATAAAAAGGAGATTTGGGTGGGTGTGGGGGGCCACTAGCCACCAGAATTTTCTTTTTTACCTTGAATGGTGGGTGGCCCTCCCCTCTACCCTAAGTGGATGGGGGGCACCTCTTGTAGCCCTCCCTGGGGGCAGATTTCTGCCCCTATCTGTGCCCAGGGAGGGCTACATGAAATGCCCCCCATCCATTTGGGGTCAGGGAGAGGGCCACCAGAATAGTTGGTGCAGGCTCCCCCAAGCATGGGGCGCTGCAGGTTTGGGCCCCTTGGAGGTGGATGGGTGATCATCTGCCCCCAGGGAAGGGGGCAGAAAGAAAAAATAAACAAACATTTAATAAAATTAAAGGGATTTGGGTGTGGGGCCACTAGCCACCAGGACTTTTTAGAGAATGAAAGCAAGATAGCCCTCTCCCCCCACCCTAAGTGGATGGGGAGGCACCTCATGTAGCCCTCCCTGGAGGCAGATTTCTGCCCCTCTCTGCCCCCAGGGAGGGCTACATGAGATGCCCCCATCCATTTGGGGGTGGGGGGAGAGAGCCACCAGAAAGCATGGGTGCAGGCCGCCCAAAGGATGGGGCTGCAGGTTTGGGCCCCCCTCGGGGCAGATGGGTAACCATCTGCCCCGTATGGAAGGGATAACAAAAAATTATAATAAATTATGATTTGGGTGGGTGTGGGGGGCCACTAGACCACCAGGAATATTTTTTATAATGAAAGGGTCTCTCTGCCCCCCACCCCAAGTGGTGATTTGTTTTTGCTGGGATGACCATAGGTAACACATGTTTTTTGTTTAGTTTACAGCTTTTTCTACTCGAGAAGCTGCAATGTTATGTGAGTACTGTTTCTTATTATTCTACACTTAGGGCCCATTGTCAGTGGGGTGAGTGAAACTGGGGCTGGATTGTTGGTGGTGTGGGCGGGAGTTGGCCGTCTGGGGAGATATTTTGGTGGGCGGGGACACAATTGCAGGGGCAGGCCACAAATTGCCCCCCATGCCAGCGGAACATTGGTGTTTCCCTGGGAGCGGCTGTCTCCCATGTGGGTTGACTCTCCCCAAGCCCAGGCTGCACCTCTGGCTGTGCTACGCTACAGATGTCACCTCCAGGGAGGAATGGCATTCTGCCGGGGCTTTCTGGGACTGCTGCTGCACTTGGGGATGGTCAAACAACATGGGAGACAGCCGCCCAAGGCCAAGGACATTACCCCGACTTTCCTGGAGTGCTGGCTGGCCTGTGTTACAGCTTATCCCTCTGCAAAAGCTTGGGGACCCTGCCGGTGCTCCCTGACACTGTTGTTGGGCTTGAGGACGGTCAAACCACATGGGAGACAGCCACCCAAGGCCAGGGACATCAGTCCCGACCATCCTGGAGCACGTGCTGGGCCGCAATACAGAATTTCCCTTGGGGGATGGAAGGGGACCCTGCCGGGTATCCCTTGAGCTGCCGCTGTGCTTGGGAATGGTACACCCACATGATAAATGGATGTCCAAGACCGGGGACATCACCTCCAAACGTCCTGGAGTTCCGGTTGGGCTGCATTACAGCTTTTCCCTTTGGGGAAGTAATGGCACAGTGCCGGGATTCCCTGGTGGGGAAAAGCTGTAACACAGTCCAGAAAGAACTCCAGGACGGTTGGAGGTGATGTACCCAGCCTTGCACATCCGTTAACCATGTGGGTGTACCGTCCCCAAGTGCAGCGGCAATCCCAGGGAGCCTCGGCAGGATCCTCATCCTTTCCTAGAGGGGAAAAGCTGTAATGCAATCCAGCCAAAGCTTCAGTGTGGTAGGGGGTCATTTCCCTGGCCATGGACAGCTGACTCCCATGTGGGTCAAACATCCCAAAGCCCAGCAGTGGTTCCAGGGAGGCCTGGGCCCCCAAGGGAGATTCTGTAACGCAGCCCAGCCCGCGCTCCAGGATGGTTGGGGCTGATGTCCCTGGCCTTGGGCGGCTTTCTCCCATGTGGTTTGACCGACCCCAAGCCCAGCAACGGATTCAGGGAGCTTCGGCAGGGTCACCAACCTTTCCCAGAGGGAGGAGCTGTAACGCAGACCAGCCAGAGCTCCAGGAAAGACGGGGGTAATGTCCCTGGCCTTGGGCAGCTGTTGCCCCATGTGGGTTGACCATCCCCAACTGCAGCGGCAGTCCCAGGGAGCCTCGGCAGGGTCCCCGTCCTTTCCCAGAGGGGAGAAGCTGTGACACAACCTAGCCAGAGCTCCAGGAGGGTAGGGGGGTCATATCCCTGGCCTTGGACGGCTGAATCCCATGTGGGCTGAACATCCTCAAGCCCCAGCATTGGTTCCAGGGAGGCCCAGGACAATCCTTGTCCTTTGCCAGAGAAGCTGTGAAGCAGGCCAGCCAGAGCTCCAGGAAAGTCAGGGATAATGTCCCTGGCCTTGGGCACCCGTCTTCCATGTGGGTCTTTGCCAGGGCTTGTGGGTAATAAAATATGGGGCAATTCATGCAAGTCAGATATCTGTGGATTCCCACGGGTGTCTTCTTTTCGGAAAAGCATGGGGTTCCATGTTTCCTTGGTGGCTTCGACACCCTAGGCCCAAATCTGTAGGTAGTCCCCCCAAACCCTTTGGGGGTTACCAGTGGTTTATGCTTTTCCCTTTGCACCCAGGTAGGGGCAGCCACACATGTGAGGTACTGTTTTTGTCGGGACACCTGTGGGAATGCGGGAAGCTAGGCCATGTGTTGTTGGCTGCGTGTTTTGGTGGGTGAGCAGAGTGAAATGTGCAAAGAGTGTGGGTTTTTTGGCACATTTTGGACTTTTCTGGGGGTTGTGGGTAATACATTCTGGGCCGATTTGCACAAGTCAGACCTCTGTGGATTCCCACCAGTGGCTTATTTTTGGAAATGTATGGGGTTCCATGTTTTCCTTGGTGGATTTGACACCCTAGGCCCAAATCTATACGTTGTCTCCCCAAGCCCTTTGGGGTTACCAGTGGTTTAGCCTTTCCCCTTTGCACCAAGGTAGGTGCACCCACACATGTGAAGTACCTTTTCCATCTGGACACCTTTGGGAACGCGGAAGGTAGGCCATGTGTTGTTCACCACGTGTTTCAGTGGGTGAGCAGAGTGAAATGTGCGAAAATGTAGGGTTTTTTTGCCACATTTTGGACATTGACTGGGGGTTGTGGGTAATACATGCTGGGCCGATTCGCGCAAGTCAGACCTCTGTGGATTATCACAGGTGTCCTCTTTTCGGAAATGCATGGGGTTCCCCGTTTTCCTTGGTGGCTTCGACACCCTAGGCCCAAATCTGCAGGTTGTCCACATGAGCAAAATTCCTGAACATCTACTCTGCCAAAACACTTGGGGTTACCCGTGTTTTAGACTTTTCCCATTGTCGACATGAGCAAAATTCCTGAAAATCTGCTCTGTCGAAAGACTTGGGGTTACCCATGTTTTAGCCTTTTCCCTTTGCGCCCAGGTAGGTGCACCCACACATGTGAAGTACCATTTTCGTTGGGACACTTGTGGGAACGTGGAAAGGTAGGCCATGTGTTATTGGTGGTGTGTTTCGGTGGGTGAGCAGAGCGAAATGTGCGGAAAATGCGTTTTCTTCACCACATTTCGGACTTTGCCAGGGGTTGTGGGTAATACATTCTGGGCCTCTGTTACCAGTCTTTAGCTTCTCCTCCTAACGCATGTTTCATGGCTTCATCAATCTTCAGGGAGGCTGAGTTTCTTTTTTTTTCAGGCAGGTCTGCATTTCTGTTTCAGGTGTGACAAGTTAATTAGCTCTGAGGATTCTGGTACTTGTATTTTTCGCACTTGATTTTGCTGGCAGGTGACTGGGAACAACTCCCGCCATAGCACAAATCTTCTCCTTGATGGGGGGAGGGGGAAAGCGATGGTTGTGGCTCTCCAATGTAAGGCATGATGGCCCTGCTGCACTGCCTTGTGAGCCCGGGACTCCTGGAACAATGTTTAAAGATGTGAAGGCAGGCGCTCTGTTACCAGTCTTTAGCTTCTCCTCCTAACGCATGTTTTCATGACTTCATCAATCTTCAGGGAGGCTGAGTTTCTTTGTTTTTTCAGGCTGGTCTGCATTTCTGTTTCAGGTGTGACAAGTTAATTAGCTCTGAGGATTCTGGTACTTGTATTTTTCGCACTTGATTTTGCTGGCAGGTGACTGGAAACAACACCCTCCATAGCACAAATCTTCCCCTTTATGGGGGTAGGGGGTAAGCCATGGTTGTGGCTCTCCAATGTAAGGCATGATGGCCCTGCTGCACTGCCTTGTGAGCCCGGGACTCCTGGAACAATGTTTAAAGATGTGAAGGCAGGCGCTCTGTTACCCGTCTTTAGCTTCTCCTCCTAACGCACGTTTTCATGACTTCATCAATCTTCAGGGAGGCTGAGTTTCTTTGTTTTTTCAGTTGGGTCTACATTTCTCTTTCAGGTGTGACAAGTTAATTAGCTCTGAGGATTCTGGTACTTGTATTTTTCGCACTTGATTTTGCTGGCAGGTGACTGGAAACAACTCCCTCCATAGCACAAATCTTCCCCTTGATGGGGGGAGGGGGAAAGCTATGGTTGTGGCTCTCCAATATAAGGCATGATGGCCTTGCTGCACTGCCTTGTGAGCCCGGGACTCCTGGAACAATGTTTAAAGATGTGAAGGCAGGCGCTCTGTTACCAGTCTTTAGCTTCTCCTCCTAATGCACGTTTTCATGACTTCATCAATCTTCAGGGAGGCTGAGTTTCTTTGTTTTTTCAGGCGGGTCTGCATTTCTGTTTCAGGTGTGACAAGTTACTTAGCTCTGAGGATTCTGGTACTTGTATTTGTCGCACTTGATTTTGCTGGCAGGTGACTGGAAACAACTCCATCCATAGCACAAATCTTCCCGTTGATGGGGGAGAAGGAAAGCCATGGTTGTGGCTCTCCAATATAAAGCATGATGGCCCTGCTGCACTGCCTTGTGAGCCCGGGGCTCCTGGAACAATGTTTAAAGATGTGAAGGCAGGCGCTCTGTTACCAGTCTTTAGATTCTCCTCCTAACGCATGTTTCATGACTTCATCAATCTTCAGGGAGGCTGAGTTTCTTTGTTTTTTCAGGCAGGTCTGCATTTCTGTTTCAGGTGTGACAAGTTAATTAGCTCTGAGGATTCTGGTACTTGTATTTTTCGCACTTGATTTTGCTTGCAGGTGACTGGAAACAACTCCCGCCATAGCACAAATCTTCTCCTTGATGGGGGGAGGGGCAAAGCCATGGTTGTGGCTCTCCAATGTAAGGCATGATGGCCCTGCTGCACTGCCTTGTGAGCCCAGGACTCCTGGAACAATGTTTAAAGATGTGAAGGCAGGCGCTCTGTTACCAGTCTTTAGCTTCTCCCCCTAACGCACGTTTTCATGACTTCATCAATCTTCAGGGAGGCTGAGTTTCTTTGTTTTTTCAGGCGGGTCTGCATTTCTGTTTCAGGTGTGACAAGTTACTTAGCTCTGAGGATTCTGGTACTTGTATTTTTCGCACTTGATTTTGCTGGCAGGTGACTGGAAAGAACTCCCTCCATAGCACAAATCTTCCCCTTGATGGGGGGACGGGGAAAGCCATGGTTGTGGCTCTCCAATGTAAGGCATGATGGCCCTGCTGCACTGCCTTGTGAGCCCAGGGCTCCTGGAACAATGTTTAAAGATGTGAAGGCAGGCGCTCTGTTACCAGTCTTTAGCTTCTCCTCCTAACGCATGTTTCATGGCTTCATCAATCTTCAGGGAGGCTGAGTTTCTTTGTTTTTTCAGGCGGGTCTGCATTTCTGTTTCAGGTGTGACAAGTTAATTAGCTCTGAGGATTCTGGTACTTGTATTTTTTGCAATTGATTTTGCTGGCAGGTGACTGGAAACAACTCCCGCCATAGCACAAATCTTCTCCTTGATGGGGGGAGGGGGAAAGCCATGGTTGTGGCTCTCCAATGTAAGGCATGATGGCCCTGCTGCACTGCCTTGTGAGCCCGGGACTCCTGGAACAATGTTTAAAGATGTGAAGGCAGGCGCTCTGTTACCAGTCTTTAGCTTCTCCTCCTAACGCACGCTTTCATGACTTCATCAATCTTCAGGGAGGCTGAGTTTCTTTGTTTTTTCAGGCGGGTCTGCATTTCTGTTTCAGGTGTGACAAGTTACTTAGCTCTGAGGATTCTGGTACTTGTATTTTTCGCACTTGCTTTTGCTGGCAGGTGACTGGAAACAACTCCCTCCATAGCACAAATATTCCCCTTGATGGGGGGAGGGGGAAAGCCATGGTTGTGGCTCTCCAATGTAAGTCATGATGGCCCTGCTGCACTGCCTTGTGAGCCCGGGACTCCTGGAACAATGTTTAAAGATGTGAAGGCAGGCGCTCTGTTACCAGTCTTTAGCTTCTCCTCCTAACGCATGTTTCATGGCCTCATCAATCTTCAGGGAGGCTGAGTTTCTTTGTTTTTTCAGGCGGGTCTGCATTTCTGTTTCAGGTGTGACAAGTTACTTAGCTCTGAGGATTCTGGTACTTGTATTTTTCGCACTTGCTTTTGCTGGCAGGTGACTGGAAACAACTCCCTCCATAGCACAAATCTTCCCGTTGATGGGGGAGAAGGAAAGCCATGGTTGTGGCTCTCCAATATAAAGCATGATGGCCCTGCTGCACTGCCTTGTGAGCCCGGGGCTCCTGGAACAATGTTTAAAGATGTGAAGGCAGGCGCTCTGTTACCAGTCTTTAGATTCTCCTCCTAACGCATGTTTCATGACTTCATCAATCTTCAGGGAGGCTGAGTTTCTTTGTTTTTTCAGGCAGGTCTGCATTTCTGTTTCAGGTGTGACAAGTTAATTAGCTCTGAGGATTCTGGTACTTGTATTTTTCGCACTTGATTTTGCTTGCAGGTGACTGGAAACAACTCCCGCCATAGCACAAATCTTCTCCTTGATGGGGGGAGGGGCAAAGCCATGGTTGTGGCTCTCCAATGTAAGGCATGATGGCCCTGCTGCACTGCCTTGTGAGCCCAGGACTCCTGGAACAATGTTTAAAGATGTGAAGGCAGGCGCTCTGTTACCAGTCTTTAGCTTCTCCTCCTAACGCACGTTTTCATGACTTCATCAATCTTCAGGGAGGCTGAGTTTCTTTGTTTTTTCAGGCGGGTCTGCATTTCTGTTTCAGGTGTGACAAGTTACTTAGCTCTGAGGATTCTGGTACTTGTATTTTTCGCACTTGCTTTTGCTGGCAGGTGACTGGAAACAACTCCCTCCATAGCACAAATATTCCCCTTGATGGGGGGAGGGGGAAAGCCATGGTTGTGGCTCTCCAATGTAAGTCATGATGGCCCTGCTGCACTGCCTTGTGAGCCCGGGACTCCTGGAACAATGTTTAAAGATGTGAAGGCAGGCGCTCTGTTACCAGTCTTTAGCTTCTCCTCCTAACGCATGTTTCATGGCTTCATCAATCTTCAGGGAGGCTGAGTTTCTTTGTTTTTTCAGGCGGGTCTGCATTTCTGTTTCAGGTGTGACAAGTTACTTAGCTCTGAGGATTCTGGTACTTGTATTTTTCGCACTTGCTTTTGCTGGCAGGTGACTGGAAACAACTCCCTCCATAGCACAAATCTTCCCGTTGATGGGGGAGAAGGAAAGCCATGGTTGTGGCTCTCCAATATAAAGCATGATGGCCCTGCTGCACTGCCTTGTGAGCCCGGGGATCCTGGAACAATGTTTAAAGATGTGAAGGCAGGCGCTCTGTTACCAGTCTTTAGATTCTCCTCCTAACGCATGTTTCATGACTTCATCAATCTTCAGGGAGGCTGAGTTTCTTTGTTTTTTCAGGCAGGTCTGCATTTCTGTTTCAGGTGTGACAAGTTAATTAGCTCTGAGGATTCTGGTACTTGTATTTTTCGCACTTGATTTTGCTTGCAGGTGACTGGAAACAACTCCCGCCATAGCACAAATCTTCTCCTTGATGGGGGGAGGGGCAAAGCCATGGTTGTGGCTCTCCAATGTAAGGCATGATGGCCCTGCTGCACTGCCTTGTGAGCCCAGGACTCCTGGAACAATGTTTAAAGATGTGAAGGCAGGCGCTCTGTTACCAGTCTTTAGCTTCTCCTCCTAACGCACGTTTTCATGACTTCATCAATCTTCAGGGAGGCTGAGTTTCTTTGTTTTTTCAGGCGGGTCTGCATTTCTGTTTCAGGTGTGACAAGTTACTTAGCTCTGAGGATTCTGGTACTTGTATTTTTCGCACTTGATTTTGCTGGCAGGTGACTGGAAACAACTCCCTACATAGCACAAATCTTCCCCTTGATGGGGGGACGGGGAAAGCCATGGTTGTGGCTCTCCAATGTAAGGCATGATGGCCCTGCTGCACTGCCTTGTGAGCCCAGGGCTCCTGGAACAATGTTTAAAGATGTGAAGGCAGGCGCTCTGTTACCAGTCTTTAGCTTCTCCTCCTAACGCATGTTTCATGGCTTCATCAATCTTCAGGGAGGCTGAGTTTCTTTGTTTTTTCAGGCGGGTCTGCATTTCTGTTTCAGGTGTGACAAGTTAATTAGCTCTGAGGATTCTGGTACTTGTATTTTTTGCAATTGATTTTGCTGGCAGGTGACTGGAAACAACTCCCGCCATAGCACAAATCTTCTCCTTGATGGGGGGAGGGGGAAAGCCATGGTTGTGGCTCTCCAATGTAAGGCATGATGGCCCTGCTGCACTGCCTTGTGAGCCCGGGACTCCTGGAACAATGTTTAAAGATGGAGGCGCTCTGTTACCAGTCTTTAGCTTCTCCTCCTAACGCACGCTTTCATGACTTCATCAATCTTCAGGGAGGCTGAGTTTCTTTGTTTTTTCAGGCGGGTCTGCATTTCTGTTTCAGGTGTGACAAGTTACTTAGCTCTGAGGATTCTGGTACTTGCATTTTTCGCACTTGCTTTTGCTGGCAGGTGACTGGAAACAACTCCCTCCATAGCACAAATATTCCCCTTGATGGGGGGAGGGGGAAAGCCATGGTTGTGGCTCTCCAATGTAAGTCATGATGGCCCTGCTGCACTGCCTTGTGAGCCCGGGACTCCTGGAACAATGTTTAAAGATGTGAAGGCAGGCGCTCTGTTACCAGTCTTTAGCTTCTCCTCCTAACGCATGTTTCATGGCTTCATCAATCTTCAGGGAGGCTGAGTTTCTTTGTTTTTTCAGGCGGGTCTGCATTTCTGTTTCAGGTGTGACAAGTTAATTATCTCTGAGGATTCTGGTACTTGTATTTTTCGCACTTGATTTTGCTGGCAGGTGACTGGAAACAACTCCCTCCATAGCACAAATCTTCCCCTTGATGGGGGGAGGGGGAAAGCCATGGTTGTGGCTCTCCAATGTAAGGCATTATGGCCCTGCTGCACTGCCTTGTGAGCCTGGGACTCCTGGAACAATGTTTAAAGATGTGAAGGCAGGAGCTCTGTTACCAGTCTTTAGCTTCTCCTCCTAACGCATGTTTTCATGACTTCATCAATCTTCAGGGAGGCTGAGTTTCTTTGTTTTTTCAGTTGGGTCTACATTTCTCTTTCAGGTGTGACAAGTTAATTAGCTCTGAGGATTCTGGTACTTGTATTTTTCGCACTTGATTTTGCTGGCAGGTGACTGGAAACAACTCCCTCCATAGCACAAATCTTCCCCTTGATGGGGGGAGGGGGAAAGCCATGGTTGTGGCTCTCCAATGTAAGTCATGATGGCCCTGCTGCACTGCCTTGTGAGCCCTGGACTCCTGGAACAATGTTTAAAGATGTGAAGGCAGGCGCTCTGTTACCAGTCTTTAGCTTCTCCTCCTAACGCATGTTTCATGACTTCATCAATCTTCAGGGAGGCTGAGTTTCTTTGTTTTTTCAGGCGGGTCTGCATTTCTGCTTCAAGTGTGACAAGTTAATTAGCTCTGAGGATTCTGGTACTTGTATTTTTCGCACTTGATTTTGCTGGCAGGTGACTGGAGACAACTCCCTCCATAGCACAAATCTTCTCCTTGATGGGGGGAGGGGCAAAGCCATGGTTGTGGCTCTCCAATGTAAGGCATGATGGCCCTGCTGCACTGCCTTGTGAGCCCAGGACTCCTGGAACAATGTTTAAAGATGTGAAGGCAGGCGCTCTGTTACCAGTCTTTAGCTTCTCCCCCTAACGCACGTTTTCATGACTTCATCAATCTTCAGGGAGGCTGAGTTTCTTTGTTTTTTCAGGCGGGTCTGCATTTCTGTTTCAGGTGTGACAAGTTACTTAGCTCTGAGGATTCTGGTACTTGTATTTTTCGCACTTGATTTTGCTTGCAGGTGACTGGAAACAACTCCCGCCATAGCACAAATCTTCTCCTTGATGGGGGGAGGGGCAAAGCCATGGTTGTGGCTCTCCAATGTAAGGCATGATGGCCCTGCTGCACTGCCTTGTGAGCCCAGGACTCCTGGAACAATGTTTAAAGATGTGAAGGCAGGCGCTCTGTTACCAGTCTTTAGCTTCTCCTCCTAACGCACGTTTTCATGACTTCATCAATCTTCAGGGAGGCTGAGTTTCTTTGTTTTTTCAGGCGGGTCTGCATTTCTGTTTCAGGTGTGACAAGTTACTTAGCTCTGAGGATTCTGGTACTTGTATTTTTCGCACTTGATTTTGCTGGCAGGTGACTGGAAACAACTCCCTACATAGCACAAATCTTCCCCTTGATGGGGGGACGGGGAAAGCCATGGTTGTGGCTCTCCAATGTAAGGCATGATGGCCCTGCTGCACTGCCTTGTGAGCCCAGGGCTCCTGGAACAATGTTTAAAGATGTGAAGGCAGGCGCTCTGTTACCAGTCTTTAGCTTCTCCTCCTAACGCATGTTTCATGGCTTCATCAATCTTCAGGGAGGCTGAGTTTCTTTGTTTTTTCAGGCGGGTCTGCATTTCTGTTTCAGGTGTGACAAGTTAATTAGCTCTGAGGATTCTGGTACTTGTATTTTTTGCAATTGATTTTGCTGGCAGGTGACTGGAAACAACTCCCGCCATAGCACAAATCTTCTCCTTGATGGGGGGAGGGGGAAAGCCATGGTTGTGGCTCTCCAATGTAAGGCATGATGGCCCTGCTGCACTGCCTTGTGAGCCCGGGACTCCTGGAACAATGTTTAAAGATGTGAAGGCAGGCGCTCTGTTACCAGTCTTTAGCTTCTCCTCCTAACGCACGCTTTCATGACTTCATCAATCTTCAGGGAGGCTGAGTTTCTTTGTTTTTTCAGGCGGGTCTGCATTTCTGTTTCAGGTGTGACAAGTTACTTAGCTCTGAGGATTCTGGTACTTGTATTTTTCGCACTTGCTTTTGCTGGCAGGTGACTGGAAACAACTCCCTCCATAGCACAAATATTCCCCTTGATGGGGGGAGGGGGAAAGCCATGGTTGTGGCTCTCCAATGTAAGTCATGATGGCCCTGCTGCACTGCCTTGTGAGCCCGGGACTCCTGGAACAATGTTTAAAGATGTGAAGGCAGGCGCTCTGTTACCAGTCTTTAGCTTCTCCTCCTAACGCATGTTTCATGGCTTCATCAATCTTCAGGGAGGCTGAGTTTCTTTGTTTTTTCAGGCGGGTCTGCATTTCTGTTTCAGGTGTGACAAGTTAATTATCTCTGAGGATTCTGGTACTTGTATTTTTCGCACTTGATTTTGCTGGCAGGTGACTGGAAACAACTCCCTCCATAGCACAAATCTTCCCCTTGATGGGGGGAGGGGGAAAGCCATGGTTGTGGCTCTCCAATGTAAGGCATTATGGCCCTGCTGCACTGCCTTGTGAGCCTGGGACTCCTGGAACAATGTTTAAAGATGTGAAGGCAGGAGCTCTGTTACCAGTCTTTAGCTTCTCCTCCTAACGCATGTTTTCATGACTTCATCAATCTTCAGGGAGGCTGAGTTTCTTTGTTTTTTCAGTTGGGTCTACATTTCTCTTTCAGGTGTGACAAGTTAATTAGCTCTGAGGATTCTGGTACTTGTATTTTTCGCACTTGATTTTGCTGGCAGGTGACTGGAAACAACTCCCTCCATAGCACAAATCTTCCCCTTGATGGGGGGAGGGGGAAAGCCATGGTTGTGGCTCTCCAATGTAAGTCATGATGGCCCTGCTGCACTGCCTTGTGAGCCCTGGACTCCTGGAACAATGTTTAAAGATGTGAAGGCAGGCGCTCTGTTACCAGTCTTTAGCTTCTCCTCCTAACGCATGTTTCATGACTTCATCAATCTTCAGGGAGGCTGAGTTTCTTTGTTTTTTCAGGCGGGTCTGCATTTCTGCTTCAAGTGTGACAAGTTAATTAGCTCTGAGGATTCTGGTACTTGTATTTTTCGCACTTGATTTTGCTGGCAGGTGACTGGAGACAACTCCCTCCATAGCACAAATCTTCCCCTTGATGGGGGGAGGGGGAAAGCCATGGTTGTGGCTCTCCAATGTAAGGCCTGATGGCCCTGCTGCACTGCCTTGTGAGCCCGGTGCTCCTGGAACAATGTTTAAAGATGTGAAGGCAGGCGCTCTGTTACCAGTCTTTAGCTTCTCCTCCTAACGCATGTTTCATGACTTCATCAATCTTCAGGGAGGCTGAGTTTCTTTGTTTTTTCAGGCGGGTCTGCATTTCTGTTTCAGGTGTGACAAGTTAATTAGCTCTGAGGATTCTGGTACTTGTATTTTTCGCACTTGGTTTTGCAGGCAGGTGACTGGAAACAACTCCCTCCATAGCACAAATCTTCCCCTTGATGGGTGAGGGGGAAAGCCATGGTTGTGGCTCTCCAATGTAAGGCATGATGGCCCTGCTGCAATGCATTGTGAGCCCGGGACTCCTGGAACAATGTTTAAAGATGTGAAGGCAGACGCTCTGTTACCAGTCTTTAGATTCTCCTCCTAATGCACGTTTTCATGACTTCATCAATCTTCAGGGAGGCTGAGTTTCTTTGTTTTTTCAGGCGGGTGTGCATTTCTGTTTCAGGTGTGACAAGTTAATTAGCTGTGAGGATTCTGGTACTTGTATTTTCCGCACTTGATTTTGCTGACAGGTGAATGGAAACAACTCCCGCCATAGCACAAATCTTCTCCTTGATGGGGGGAGGGGGAAAGCCATGGCTGTGGCTCTCCAATGTAAGGCATGATGGCCCTGCTGCACTGCCTTGTGAGCCCGGGACTCCTAGAACAATGTTTAAAGATGTGAAGGCAGGCGCTCTGTTACCAGTCTTTAGCTTATCCTCCTAACGCATGTTTCATGACTTCATCAATCTTCAGGGAGGCTGAGTTTCTTTGTTTTTTCAGGCGGGTCTTCATTTCTGTTTCAGGTGTGACAAGTTAATTAGCTCTGAGGATTCTGGTACTTGTATTTTACTTGATTTTGCTGGCAGGTGACTGGAAACAACACCCTCCATAGCACAAATCTTCCCCTTGATGGGGAGAGGGGGAAAGCCATGGTTGTGGCTCTCCAATGTAAGGCATGATGGCCCTGCTGCACTGCCTTGTGAGCCCGGGGTTCCTGGAACAATGTTTAAAGATGTGAAGGCAGGCGCTCTGTTACCAGTCTTTAGCTTCTCCTCCTAACGCACGTTTTCATGACTTCATCAATCTTCAGGGAGGCTGAGTTTCTTTGTTTTTTCAGGCGGGTCTGCATTTCTGTTTCAGGTGTGACAAGTTACTTAGCTCTGAGGATTCTGGTACTTGTATTTTTCGCACTTGGTTTTGCAGGCAGGTGACTGGAAACAACTCCCTCCATAGCACAAATCTTCCCCTTGATGGGTGAGGGGGAAAGCCATGGTTGTGGCTCTCCAATGTAAGGCATGATGGCCCTGCTGCAATGCATTGTGAGCCCGGGACTCCTGGAACAATGTTTAAAGATGTGAAGGCAGGCGCTCTGTTACCAGTCTTTAGCTTATCCTCCTAACGCATGTTTCATGACTTCATCAATCTTCAGGGAGGCTGAGTTTCTTTGTTTTTTCAGGCGGGTCTGCATTTCTGTTTCAGGTGTGACAAGTTAATTAGCTCTGAGGATTCTGGTACTTGTATTTTACTTGATTTTGCTGGCAGGTGACTGGAAACAACTCCCTCCATAGCACAAATCTTCCCCTTGATGGGGAGAGGGGGAAAGCCATGGTTGTGGCTCTCCAATGTAAGGCATGATGGCCCTGCTGCACTGCCTTGTGAGCCCGGGACTCCTGGAACAATGTTTAAAGATGTGGAGGCAGGCGCTCTGTTACCAGTCTTTAGCTTCTCCTCCTAACGCACGTTTTCATGACTTCATCAATCTTCAGGGAGGCTGAGTTTCTTTGTTTTTTCAGGCGGGTCTGCATTTCTGTTTCAGGTGTGACAAGTTACTTAGCTCTGAGGATTCTGGTACTTGTATTTTTCGCACTTGATTTTGCTGGCAGGTGACTGGAAACAACTCCCTCGATAGCACAAATCTTCCCCTTGATGGGGGGAGGGGGAAAGCCATGGTTGTGGCTCTCCAATGTAAGGCATGATGGCCCTGTTGCACTGCCTTGTGAGCCCGGGGCTCCTGGAACAATGTTTAAAGATGTGAAGGCAGGCGCTCTGTTACCAGTCTTTAGCTTCTCCTCCTAACGCATGTTTCATGGCTTCATCAATCTTCAGGGAGGCTGAGTTTCTTTTTTTTTCAGGCGGGTCTGCATTTCTGTTTCAGGTGTGACAAATTAATTAGCTCTGAGGATTCTGGTACTTGTATTTTTCGCACTTGATTTTGCTGGCAGGTGACTGGGAACAACTCCCGCCATAGCACAAATCTTCTCCTTGATGGGGGCAGAGGGAAAGCCATGGTTGTGGCTCTCCAATGTATGGCATGATGGCCCTGCTGCACTGCCTTGTGAGCCCGGGACTCCTGGAACAATGTTTAAAGATGTAAAGGCAGGCGCTCTGTTACCAGTCTTTAGCTTCTCCTCCTAACGCATGTTTTCATGACTTCATCAATCTTCAGGGAGGCTGAGTTTCTTTGTTTTTTCAGTTGGGTCTACATTTCTCTTTCAGGTGTGACAAGTTAATTAGCTCTGAGGATTCTGGTACTTGTATTTTTCGCACTTGATTTTGCTGGCAGGTGACTGGAAACAACTCCCTCCATAGCACAAATCTTCCCCTTGATGGGGGGAGGGGGAAAGCTATGGTTGTGGCTCTCCAATATAAGGCATGATGGCCCTGCTGCACTGCCTTGTGAGCCCGGGACTCCTGGAACAATGTTTAAAGATGTGAAGGCAGGCGCTCTGTTACCAGTCTTTAGCTTCTCCTCCTAATGCACGTTTTCATGACTTCATCAATCTTCAGGGAGGCTGAGTTTCTTTGTTTTTTCAGGCGGGTCTGCATTTCTGTTTCAGGTGTGACAAGTTACTTAGCTCTGAGGATTCTGGTACTTGTATTTGTCGCACTTGATTTTGCTGGCAGGTGACTGGAAACAACTCCCGCCATAGCACAAATCTTCTCCTTGATGGGGGGAGGGGGAAAGCCATGGTTGTGGCTCTCCAATGTAATGCATGATGGCTCTGCTGCACTGCCTTGTGAGCCCGGGACTCCTGGAACAATGTTTAAAGATGTGAAGGCAGACGCTCTGTTACCAGTCTTTAGCTTCTCCTCCTAACGCATGTTTTCATGACTTCATCAATCTTCAGGGAGGCTGAGTTTCTTTGTTTTTTCAGTTGGGTCTACATTTCTGTTTCAGGTGTGACAAGTTAATTAGCTCTGAGGATTCTGGTACTTGTATTTTTCGCACTTGATTTTGCTGGCAGGTGACTGGAAACAACTCCCGCCATAGCACAAATCTTCTCCTTGATGGGGGGAGGGGGAAAGCCATGGTTCTGGCTCTCCAATGTAAGGCAAGATGGCCCTGCTGCACTGCCTTGTGAGACCGGGACTCCTGGAACAATGTTTAAAGATGTGAAGGCAGGCGCTCTGTTACCAGTCTTTAGCTTCTCCTCCTAACGCACGTTTGCATGACTTCATCAATCTTCAGGGAGGCTGAGTTTCTTTGTTTTTTCAGGCGGGTCTGCATTTCTGTTTCAGGTGTGACAAGTTACTTAGCTCTGAGGATTCTGGTACTTGTATTTGTCGCACTTGATTTTGCTGGCAGGTGACTGGAAACAACTCCCTCCATAGCACAAATCTTCCCGTTGATGGGGGAGGGGGAAAGCCATGGTTGTGGCTCTCCAATGTAAGGCATGATGGCCCTGCTGCACTGCCTTGTGAGCCCGGGGCTCCTGGAACAATGTTTAAAGATGTGAAGGCAGGCGCTCTGTTACCATTCAATAGATTCTCCTCCTAACGCATTTTTCATGACTTCGTCAATCTTCAGGGAGGCTGAGTTTCTTTGTTTTTTCAGGCAGGTCTGCATTTCTGTTTCAGGTGTGACAAGTTAATTAGCTCTGAGGATTCTGGTACTTGTATTTTTCGCACTTGATTTTGTTGGCAGGTGACTGGAAACAACTCCCGCCATAGCACAAATCTTCTCCTTGATGGGGGGAGGGGGAAAGCCATGGTTGTGGCTCTCCAATGTAAGGCATGATGGCCCTGCTGCACTGCCTTGTGAGCCCGGGACTCCTGGAACAATGTTTAAAGATGTGAAGGCAGGCGCTCTGTTACCAGTCTTTAGCTTCTCGTCCTAACGCACGTTTTCATGACTTCATCAATCTTCAGGGAGGCTGAGTTTCTTTGTTTTTTCAGGCGGGTCTGCATTTCTGTTTCAGGTGTGACAAGTTACTTAGCTCTGAGGATTCTGGTACTTGTATTTTTCGCACTTGATTTTGCTGGCAGGTGACTGGAAACAACTCCCTCCATAGCACAAATATTCCCCTTGATGGGGGGAGGGGGAAAGCCATGGTTGTGGCTCTCCAATGTAAGGCATGATGGCCCTGCTGCACTGCCTTGTGAGCCCGGGACTCCTGGAACAATGTTTAAAGATGTGAAGGCAGGCGCTCTGTTACCAGTCTTTAGCTTCTCCTCCTAACGCATGTTTCATGACTTCATCAATCTTCAGGGAGGCTGAGTTTCTTTGTTTTTTCAGGCGGGTCTGCATTTCTGTTTTAGGTGTGACAAGTTAATTATCTCTGAGGATTCTGGTACTTGTATTTTACTTGATTTTGCTGGCAGGTGACTGGAAACAACACCCTCCATAGCACAAATCTTCCCCTTGATGGGGAGAGGGGGAAAGCCATGGTTGTGGCTCTCCAATGTAAGGCATGATGGCCCTGCTGCACTTCCTTGTGAGCCCGGGACTCCTGGAACAATGTTTAAAGATGTGAAGGCAGGCGCTCTGTTACCAGTCTTTAGCTTCTCCTCCTAACGCACGTTTTCATGCCTTCATCAATCTTCAGGGAGGCTGAGTTTCTTTGTTTTTTCAGGCGGGTCTGCATTTCTGTTTCAGGTGTGACAAGTTACTTAGCTCTGAGGATTCTGGTACTTGTATTTTTCGCACTTGATTTTGCTGGCAGGTGACTGGAAACAACTCCCTCCATAGCACAAATCTTCCCCTTGATGGGGGGAGGGGGAAAGCCATGGTTGTGGCTCTCCAATGTAAGGCATGATGGCCCTGCTGCACTGCCTTGTGAGCCCGGGGCTCCTGGAACAATGTTTAAAGATGTGAAGGCAGCCGCTCTGTTACCAGTCTTTAGCTTCTCCTCCTAACGCATGTTTCATGGCTTCATAAATCTTCAGGGAGGCTGAGTTTCTTTTTTTTTCAGGCGGGTCTGCATTTCTGTTTCAGGTGTGACAAATTAATTAGCTCTGAGGATTCTGGTACTTGTATTTTTCGCACTTGATTTTGCTGGCAGGTGACTGGGAACAACTCCCGCCATAGCACAAATCTTCTCCTTGATGGGGGCAGGGGGAAAGCCATGGTTGTGGCTCTCCAATGTATGGCATGATGGCCCTGCTGCACTGCCTTGTGAGCCCGGGACTCCTGGAACAATGTTTAAAGATGTAAAGGCAGGCGCTCTGTTACCAGTCTTTAGCTTCTCCTCCTAACGCATGTTTTCATGACTTCATCAATCTTCAGGGAGGCTGAGTTTCTTTGTTTTTTCAGTTGGGTCTACATTTCTCTTTCAGGTGTGACAAGTTAATTAGCTCTGAGGATTCTGGTACTTGTATTTTTCGCACTTGATTTTGCTGGCAGGTGACTGGAAACAACTCCCTCCATAGCACAAATCTTCCCCTTGATGGGGGGAGGGGGAAAGCTATGGTTGTGGCTCTCCAATATAAGGCATGATGGCCCTGCTGCACTGCCTTGTGAGCCCGGGACTCCTGGAACAATGTTTAAAGATGTGAAGGCAGGCGCTCTGTTACCAGTCTTTAGCTTCTCCTCCTAATGCACGTTTTCATGACTTCATCAATCTTCAGGGAGGCTGAGTTTCTTTGTTTTTTCAGGCGGGTCTGCATTTCTGTTTCAGGTGTGACAAGTTACTTAGCTCTGAGGATTCTGGTACTTGTATTTGTCGCACTTGATTTTGCTGGCAGGTGACTGGAAACAACTCCCGCCATAGCACAAATCTTCTCCTTGATGGGGGGAGGGGGAAAGCCATGGTTGTGGCTCTCCAATGTAATGCATGATGGCCCTGCTGCACTGCCTTGTGAGCCCGGGACTCCTGGAACAATGTTTAAAGATGTGAAGGCAGACGCTCTGTTACCAGTCTTTAGCTTCTCCTCCTAACGCATGTTTTCATGACTTCATCAATCTTCAGGGAGGCTGAGTTTCTTTGTTTTTTCAGTTGGGTCTACATTTCTGTTTCAGGTGTGACAAGTTAATTAGCTCTGAGGATTCTGGTACTTGTATTTTTCGCACTTGATTTTGCTGGCAGGTGACTGGAAACAACTCCCGCCATAGCACAAATCTTCTCCTTGATGGGGGGAGGGGGAAAGCCATGGTTCTGGCTCTCCAATGTAAGGCAAGATGGCCCTGCTGCACTGCCTTGTGAGCCCGGGACTCCTGGAACAATGTTTAAAGATGTGAAGGCAGGCGCTCTGTTACCAGTCTTTAGCTTCTCCTCCTAACGCACGTTTGCATGACTTCATCAATCTTCAGGGAGGCTGAGTTTCTTTGTTTTTTCAGGCGGGTCTGCATTTCTGTTTCAGGTGTGACAAGTTACTTAGCTCTGAGGATTCTGGTACTTGTATTTGTCGCACTTGATTTTGCTGGCAGGTGACTGGAAACAACTCCCTCCATAGCACAAATCTTCCCGTTGATGGGGGAGGGGGAAAGCCATGGTTGTGGCTCTCCAATGTAAGGCATGATGGCCCTGCTGCACTGCCTTGTGAGCCCGGGGCTCCTGGAACAATGTTTAAAGATGTGAAGGCAGGCGCTCTGTTACCAGTCTTTAGCTTCTCCTCCTAACGCATGTTTCATGGCTTCATCAATCTTCAGGGAGGCTGAGTTTCTTTGTTTTTTCAGGCGGGTCTGCATTTCTGTTTCAGGTGTGACAAGTTAATTAGCTCTGAGGATTCTGGTACTTGTATTTTTCGCACTTGCTTTTGCTGGCAGATGACTGGAAACAACTCCCTCTATAGCACAAATATCCCCCTTGATGGGGGGAGGGGGAAAGCCATGGTTGTGGCTCTCCAATGTAAGTCATGATGGCCCTGCTGCACTGCCTTGTGAGCCCGGGACTCCTGGAAAAATGTTTAAAGATGTAAAGGCAGGCGCTCTGTTACCAGTCTTTAGCTTCTCTTCCTAACGCATGTTTCATGACTTCATCAATCTTCAGGGAGGCTGAGTTTCTTTGTTTTTTCAGGCGGGTCTGCATTTCTGTTTTAGGTGTGACAAGTTAATTATCTCTGAGGATTCTGGTACTTGTATTTTTCGCACTTGATTTTGCTGGCAGGTGACTGGAAACAACTCCCTCCATAGCACAAATCTTCCCCTTGATGGGGGGAGGGGGAAAGCCATGGTTGTGGCTCTCCAATGTAAGGCATTATGGCCCTGCTGCACTGCCTTGTGAGCCTGGGACTCCTGGAACAATGTTTAAAGATGTGAAGGCAAGAGCTCTGTTACCAGTCTTTAGCTTCTCCTCCTAACGCATGTTTTCATGACTTCATCAATCTTCAGGGAGGCTGAGTTTCTTTGTTTTTTCAGTTGGGTCTACATTTCTCTTTCAGGTGTGACAAGTTAATTAGCTCTGAGGATTCTGGTACTTGTATTTTTCGCACTTGATTTTGCTGGCAGGTGACTGGAAACAACTCCCGCCATAGCACAAATCTTCTCCTTGATGGGGGGAGGGGGAAAGCCATGGTTGTGGCTCTCCAATGTAAGGCATGATGGCCCTGCTGCACTGCCTTGTGAGCCCGGGACTCCTGGAAGAATGTTTAAAGATGTGAAGGCAGGCGCTCTGTTACCAGTCTTTAGCTTCTCCTCCTAACGCACGTTTTCATGACTTCATCAATCTTCAGGGAGGCTGAGTTTCTTTGTTTTTTCAGGCGGGTCTGCATTTCTGTTTCAGGTGTGACAAGTTACTTAGCTCTGAGGATTCTGGTACTTGTATTTTTCGCACTTGATTTTGCTGGCAGGTGACTGGAAACAACTCCCTCCATAGCACAAATCTTCCCCTTGATGGGGGAGGGGGAAAGCCATGGTTGTGGCTCTCCAATGTAAGGCATGATGGCCTGCTGCACTGCCTTGTGAGCCCAGGGCTCCTGGAACAATGTTTAAAGATGTGAAGGCAGGCGCTCTGTTACCAGTCTTTAGCTTCTCCTCCTAACGCATGTTTCATGGCTTCATCAATCTTCAGGGAGGCTGAGTTTCTTTGTTTTTTCAGGCGGGTCTGCATTTCTGTTTCAGGTGTGACAAGTTAATTAGCTCTGAGGATTCTGGTACTTGTATTTTTCGCACTTGCTTTTGCTGGCAGATGACTGGAAACAACTCCCTCTATAGCACAAATATCCCCCTTGATGGGGGGAGGGGGAAAGCCATGGTTGTGGCTCTCCAATGTAAGTCATGATGGCCCTGCTGCACTGCCTTGTGAGCCCGGGACTCCTGGAAAAATGTTTAAAGATGTAAAGGCAGGCGCTCTGTTACCAGTCTTTAGCTTCTCTTCCTAACGCATGTTTCATGACTTCATCAATCTTCAGGGAGGCTGAGTTTCTTTGTTTTTTCAGGCGGGTCTGCATTTCTGTTTTAGGTGTGACAAGTTAATTATCTCTGAGGATTCTGGTACTTGTATTTTTCGCACTTGATTTTGCTGGCAGGTGACTGGAAACAACTCCCTCCATAGCACAAATCTTCCCCTTGATGGGGGGAGGGGGAAAGCCATGGTTGTGGCTCTCCAATGTAAGGCATTATGGCCCTGCTGCACTGCCTTGTGAGCCTGGGACTCCTGGAACAATGTTTAAAGATGTGAAGGCAAGAGCTCTGTTACCAGTCTTTAGCTTCTCCTCCTAACGCATGTTTTCATGACTTCATCAATCTTCAGGGAGGCTGAGTTTCTTTGTTTTTTCAGGCAGGTCTGCATTTCTGTTTCAGGTGTGACAAGTTAATTAGCTCTGAGGATTCTGGTACTTGTATTTTTCGCACTTGATTTTGCTGGCAGGTGACTGGAAACAACTCCCGCCATAGCACAAATCTTCTCCTTGATGGGGGAGGGGGAAAGGCATGGTTGTGGCTCTCCAATGTAAGGCATGATGGCCCTGCTGCACTGCCTTGTGAGCCCGGGACTCCTGGAAGAATGTTTAAAGATGTGAAGGCAGGCGCTCTGTTACCAGTCTTTAGCTTCTCCTCCTAACGCACGTTTTCATGACTTCATCAATCTTCAGGGAGGCTGAGTTTCTTTGTTTTTTCAGGCGGGTCTGCATTTCTGTTTCAGGTGTGACAAGTTACTTAGCTCTGAGGATTCTGGTACTTGTATTTGTCGCACTTGATTTTGCTGGCAGGTGACTGGAAACAACTCCCTCCATAGCACAAATCTTCCCCTTGATGGGGGGAGGGGGAAAGCCATGGTTGTGGCTCTCCAATGTAAGTCATGATGGCCCTGCTGCACTGCCTTGTGAGCCCGGAACTCCTGGAACAATGTTTAAAGATGTGAAGGCAGGCGCTCTGTTACCAGTCTGTAGCTTCTCCTCCTAACGCATGTTTCATGACTTCATCAATCTTCAGGGAGGCTGAGTTTCTTTGTTTTTTCAGTTGGGTCTACATTTCTCTTTCAGGTGTGACAAGTTAATTAGCTCTGAGGATTCTGGTACTTGTATTTTTCGCACTTGATTTTGCTGGCAGGTGACTGGAAACAACTCCCTCCATAGCACAAATCTTCCCCTTGATGGGGGAGGGGGAAAGCTATGGTTGTGGCTCTCCAATATAAGGCATGATGGCCCTGCTGCACTGCCTTGTGAGCCCGGGACTCCTGGAACAATGTTTAAAGATGTGAAGGCAGGCGCTCTGTTACCAGTCTTTAGCTTCTCCTCCTAACGCATGTTTTCATGACTTCATCAATCTTCAGGGAGGCTGAGTTTCTTTGTTTTTTCAGGCGGGTCTGCATTTCTGTTTCAGGTGTGACAAGTTAATTAGCTCTGAGGATTCTGGTACTTGCATTTTTCGCACTTGATTTTGCTGGCAGGTGACTGGAAACAACTCCATCCATAGCACAAATCTTCCCGTTGATGGGGGAGGGGGAAAGCCATGGTTGTGGCTCTCCAATGTAAGGCATGATGGCCCTGCTGCACTGCCTTGTGAGCCCGGGGCTCCTGGAACAATGTTTAAAGATATGAAGGCAGGCGCTCTGTTACCAGTCAATAGATTCTCCTCCTAACGCATTTTTCATGACTTCGTCAATCTTCAGGGAGGCTGAGTTTCTTTGTTTTTTCAGGCAGGTCTGCATTTCTGTTTCAGGTGTGACAAGTTAATTAGCTCTGAGGATTCTGGTACTTGTATTTTTCGCACTTGATTTTGCTGGCAGGTGACTGGAAACAACTCCCGCCATAGCACAAATCTTCTCCTTGATGGGGGAGGGGGAAAGGCATGGTTGTGGCTCTCCAATGTAAGGCATGATGGCCCTGCTGCACTGCCTTGTGAGCCCGGGACTCCTGGAAGAATGTTTAAAGATGTGAAGGCAGGCGCTCTGTTACCAGTCTTTAGCTTCTCCTCCTAACGCACGTTTTCATGACTTCATCAATCTTCAGGGAGGCTGAGTTTCTTTGTTTTTTCAGGCGGGTCTGCATTTCTGTTTCAGGTGTGACAAGTTACTTAGCTCTGAGGATTCTGGTACTTGTATTTTTCGCACTTGATTTTGCTGGCAGGTGACTGGAAACAACTCCCTCCATAGCACAAATCTTCCCCTTGATGGGGGAGGGGGAAAGCCATGGTTGTGGCTCTCCAATGTAAGGCATGATTGCCCTGCTGCACTGCCTTGTGAGCCCGGGGCTCCTGGAACAATGTTTAAAGATGTGAAGGCAGGCGCTCTGTTACCAGTCTTTAGCTTCTCCTCCTAACGCATGTTTCATGGCTTCATCAATCTTCAGGGAGGCTGAGTTTCTTTTTTTTTCAGGCGGGTCTGCATTTCTGTTTCAGGTGTGACAAGTTAATTAGCTCTGAGGATTCTGGTACTTGTATTTTTCGCACTTGATTTTGCTGGCAGGTGACTGGGAACAACTCCCGCCATAGCACAAATCTTCTCCTTGATGGGGGGAGGGGGAAAGCCATGGTTGTGGCTCTCCAATGTAAGGCATGATGGCCCTGCTGCACTGCCTTGTGAGCCCGGGACTCCTGGAACAATGTTTAAAGATGTGAAGGCAGGCGCTCTGTTACCAGTCTTTAGCTTCTCCTCCTAACGCATGTTTTCATGACTTCATCAATCTTCAGGGAGGCTGAGTTTCTTTGTTTTTTCAGGCTGGTCTGCATTTCTGTTTCAGGTGTGACAAGTTAATTAGCTCTGAGGATTCTGGTACTTGTATTTTTCGCACTTGATTTTGCTGGCAGGTGACTGTAAACAACACCCTCCATAGCACAAATCTTCCCCTTTATGGGGGTAGGGGGTAAGCCATGGTTGTGGCTCTCCAATGTAAGGCATGATGGCCCTGTTGCGCTGCCTTGTGAGCCCGGGACTCCTGGAACAATGTTTAAAGATGTGAAGGCAGGCGCTCTGTTACCCGTCTTTAGCTTCTCCTCCTAACGCACGTTTTCATGACTTCATCAATCTTCAGGGAGGCTGAGTTTCTTTGTTTTTTCAGTTGGGTCTACATTTCTCTTTCAGGTGTGACAAGTTAATTAGCTCTGAGGATTCTGGTACTTGTATTTTTCGCACTTGATTTTGCTGGCAGGTGACTGGGAACAACTCCCGCCATAGCACAAATCTTCTCCTTGATGGGGGGAGGGGGAAAGCCATGGTTGTGGCTCTCCAATGTAAGGCATGATGGCCCTGCTGCACTGCCTTGTGAGCCCGGGACTCCTGGAACAATGTTTAAAGATGTGAAGGCAGGCGCTCTGTTACCAGTCTTTAGCTTCTCCACCTAACGCATGTTTTCATGACTTCATCAATCTTCAGGGAGGCTGAGTTTCTTTGTTTTTTCAGGCAGGTCTGCATTTCTGTTTCAGGTGTGACAAGTTAATTAGCTCTGAGGATTCTGGTACTTGTATTTTTCGCACTTGATTTTGCTGGCAGGTGACTGGAAACAACTCCCGCCATAGCACAAATCTTCTCCTTGATGGGGGGAGGGGGAAAGGCATGGTTGTGGCTCTCCAATGTAAGGCATGATGGCCCTGCTGCACTGCCTTGTGAGCCCGGGACTCCTGGAACAATGTTTAAAGATGTGAAGGCAGGCGCTCTGTTACCAGTCTTTAGCTTCTCCTCCTAACGCACGTTTTCATGACTTCATCAATCTTCAGGGAGGCTGAGTTTCTTTGTTTTTTCAGGCGGGTCTGCATTTCTGTTTCAGGTGTGACAAGTTACTTAGCTCTGAGGATTCTGGTACTTGTATTTTTCGCACTTGATTTTGCTGGCAGGTGACTGGAAACAACTCCCTCCATAGCACAAATCTTCTCCTTGATGGGGGTAGGGGGAAAGCCATGGTTGTGGCTCTCCAATGTAAGGCATGATGGCCCTGCTGCACTGCCTTGTGAGCCCGGGACTCCTGGAACAATGTTTAAAGATGTGAAGGCAGGTGCTCTGTTACCAGTCTTTAGCTTCTCCTCCTAACGCACGTTTTCATGACTTCATCAATCTTCAGGGAGGCTGAGTTTCTTTGTTTTTTCAGGCGGGTCTGCATTTCTGTTTCAGGTGTGACAAGTTACTTAGCTCTGAGGATTCTGGTACTTGTATTTTTCGCACTTGACTCCCTCCATAGCACAAATCTTCCCCTTGATGGGGGGACGGGGAAAGCCATGGTTGTGGCTCTCCAATGTAAGGCATGATGGCCCTGCTGCACTGCCTTGTGAGCCCAGGGCTCCTGGAACAATGTTTAAAGATGTGAAGGCAGGCGCTCTGTTACCAGTCTTTAGCTTCTCCTCCTAACGCATGTTTCATGGCTTCATCAATCTTCAGGGAGGCTGAGTTTCTTTGTTTTTTCAGGCGGGTCTGCATTTCTGTTTCAGGTGTGACAAGTTACTTAGCTCTGAGGATTCTGGTACTTGTATTTTTTGCAATTGATTTTGCTGGCAGGTGACTGGAAACAACTCCCGCCATAGCACAAATCTTCTCATTGATGGGGGGAGGGGGAAAGCCATGGTTGTGGCTCTCCAATGTAAGGCATGATGGCCCTGCTGCACTGCCTTGTGAGCCCGGGGCTCCTGGAACAATGTTTAAAGATGTGAAGGCAGGCGCTCTGTTACCATTCAATAGATTCTCCTCCTAACGCATTTTTCATGACTTCGTCAATCTTCAGGGAGGCTGAGTTTCTTTGTTTTTTCAGGCGGGTCTGCATTTCTGTTTCAGGTGTGACAAGTTAATTAGCTCTGAGGATTCTGGTACTTGTATTTTTCGCACTTGATTTTGTTGGCAGGTGACTGGAAACAACTCCCGCCATAGCACAAATCTTCTCATTGATGGGGGGAGGGGGAAAGCCATGGTTGTGGCTCTCCAATGTAAGGCATGATGGCCCTGCTGCACTGCCTTGTGAGCCCGGGACTCCTGGAACAATGTTTAAAGATGTGAAGGCAGGCGCTTTGTTACCAGTCTTTAGCTTCTCGTCCTAACGCACATTTTCATGACTTCATCAATCTTCAGGGAGGCTGAGTTTCTTTGTTTTTTCAGGAGGGTCTGCATTTCTGTTTCAGGTGTGACAAGTTACTTAGCTCTGAGGATTCTGGTACTTGTATTTTTCGCACTTGCTTTTGCTGGCAGGTGACTGGAAACAACTCCCTCCATAGCACAAATCTTCCCCTTGATGGGGGGACGGGGAAAGCCATGGTTGTGGCTCTCCAATGTAAGGCATGATGGCCCTGCTGCACTGCCTTGTGAGCCCAGGGCTCCTGGAACAATGTTTAAAGATGTGAAGGCAGGCGCTCTGTTACCAGTCTTTAGCTTCTCCTCCTAACGCATGTTTCATGGCTTCATCAATCTTCAGGGAGGCTGAGTTTCTTTGTTTTTTCAGGCGGGTCTGCATTTCTGTTTCAGGTGTGACAAGTTAATTAGCTCTGAGGATTCTGGTACTTGTATTTTTCGCACTTGCTTTTGCTGGCAGATGACTGGAAACAACTCCCTCTATAGCACAAATATTCCCCTTGATGGGGGGAGGGGGAAAGCCATGGTTGTGGCTCTCCAATGTAAGTCATGATGGCCCTGCTGCACTGCCTTGTGAGCCCGGGACTCCTGGAACAATGTTTAAAGATATGAAGGCAGGCGCTCTGTTACCAGTCTTTAGCTTCTCTTCCTAACGCATGTTTCATGACTTCATCAATCTTCAGGGAGGCTGAGTTTCTTTGTTTTTTCAGGCGGGTCTGCATTTCTGTTTTAGGTGTGACAAGTTAATTATCTCTGAGGATTCTGGTACTTGTATTTTTCGCACTTGATTTTGCTGGCAGGTGACTGGAAACAACTCCCTCCATAGCACAAATCTTCCCCTTGATGGGGGGAGGGGGAAAGCCATGGTTGTGGCTCTCCAATGTAAGGCATTATGGCCCTGCTGCACTGCCTTGTGAGCCTGGGACTCCTGGAACAATGTTTAAAGATGTGAAGGAAAGAGCTCTGTTACCAGTCTTTAGCTTCTCCTCCTAACGCATGTTTTCATGACTTCATCAATCTGCAGGGAGGCTGAGTTTCTTTGTTTTTTCAGTTGGGTCTACATTTCTCTTTCAGGTGTGACAAGTTAATTAGCTCTGAGGATTCTGGTACTTGTATTTTTCGCACTTGATTTTGCTGGCAGGTGACTGGAAACAACTCCCGCCATAGCACAAATCTTCTCCTTGATGGGGGGAGGGGGAAAGCCATGGTTGTGGCTCTCCAATGTAAGGCATGATGGCCCTGCTGCACTGCCTTGTGAGCCCGGGACTCCTGGAACAATGTTTAAAGATGTGAAGGCAGGCGCTCTGTTACCAGTCTTTAGCTTCTCCTCCTAACGCACGTTTGCATGACTTCATCAATCTTCAGGGAGGCTGAGTTTCTTTGTTTTTTCAGGCGGGGCTGCATTTCTGTTTCAGGTGTGACAAGTTACTTAGCTCTGAGGATTCTGGTACTTGTATTTGTCGCACTTGATTTTGCTGGCAGGTGACTGGAAACAACTCCCTCCATAGCACAAATCTTCCCCTTGATGGGGGGAGGGGGAAAGGCATGGTTGTGGCTCTCCAATGTAAGGCATGATGGCCCTGCTGCACTGCCTTGTGAGCCCGGAACTCCTGGAACAATGTTTAAAGATGTGAAGGCAGGCGCTCTGTTACCAGTCTGTAGCTTCTCCTCCTAACGCATGTTTCATGACATCATCAATCTTCAGGGAGGCTGAGTTTCTTTGTTTTTTCAGTTGGGTCTACATTTCTCTTTCAGGTGTGACAAGTTAATTAGCTCTGAGGATTCTGGTACTTGTATTTTTCGCACTTGATTTTGCTGGCAGGTGACTGGAAACAACTCCCTCCATAGCACAAATCTTCCCCTTGATGGGGGAGGGGGAAAGCTATGGTTGTGGCTCTCCAATATAAGGCATGATGGCCCTGCTGCACTGCCTTGTGAGCCCGGGACTCCTGGAACAATGTTTAAAGATGTGAAGGCAGGCGCTCTGTTACCAGTCTTTAGCTTCTCCTCCTAACGCACGTTTTCATGACTTCATCAATCTTCAGGGAGGCTGAGTTTCTTTGTTTTTTCAGGCGGGTCTGCATTTCTGTTTCAGGTGTGACAAGTTAATTAGCTCTGAGGATTCTGGCACTTGTATTTTTCGCACTTGATTTTGCTGGCAGGTGACTGGAAACAACTCCATCCATAGCACAAATCTTCCCGTTGATGGGGGAGGGGGAAAGCCATGGTTGTGGCTCTCCAATGTAAGGCATGATGGCCCTGCTGCACTGCCTTGTGAGCCCGGGGCTCCTGGAACAATGTTTAAAGATGTGAAGGCAGGCGCTCTGTTACCAGTCAATAGATTCTCCTCCTAACGCATTTTTCATGACTTCGTCAATCTTCAGGGAGGCTGAGTTTCTTTGTTTTTTCAGGCAGGTCTGCATTTCTGTTTCAGGTGTGACAAGTTAATTAGCTCTGAGGATTCTGGTACTTGTATTTTTCGCACTTGATTTTGCTGGCAGGTGACTGGAAACAACTCCCGCCATAGCACAAATCTTCTCCTTGATGGGGGGAGGGGGAAAGGCATGGTTGTGGCTCTCCAATGTAAGGCATGATGGCCCTGCTGCACTGCCTTGTGAGCCCGGGACTCCTGGAACAATGTTTAAAGATGTGAAGGCAGGCGCTCTGTTACCAGTCTTTAGCTTCTCCTCCTAACGCACGTTTTCATGACTTCATCAATCTTCAGGGAGGCTGAGTTTCTTTGTTTTTTCAGGCGGGTCTGCATTTCTGTTTCAGGTGTGACAAGTTACTTAGCTCTGAGGATTCTGGTACTTGTATTTTTCGCACTTGATTTTGCTGGCAGGTGACTGGAAACAACTCCCTCCATAGCACAAATCTTCCCCTTGATGGGGGGAGGGGGAAAGCCATGGTTGTGGCTCTCCAATGTAAGGCATGATTGCCCTGCTGCACTGCCTTGTGAGCCCGGGGCTCCTGGAACAATGTTTAAAGATGTGAAGGCAGGCGCTCTGTTACCAGTCTTTAGCTTCTCCTCCTAACGCATGTTTCATGGCTTCATCAATCTTCAGGGAGGCTGAGTTTCTTTTTTTTTCAGGCGGGTCTGCATTTCTGTTTCAGGTGTGACAAGTTAATTAGCTCTGAGGATTCTGGTACTTGTATTTTTCGCACTTGATTTTGCTGGCAGGTGACTGGGAACAACTCCCGCCATAGCACAAATCTTCTCCTTGATGGGGGGAGGGGGAAAGCCATGGTTGTGGCTCTCCAATGTAAGGCATGATGGCCCTGCTGCACTGCCTTGTGAGCCCGGGACTCCTGGAACAATGTTTAAAGATGTGAAGGCAGGCGCTCTGTTACCAGTCTTTAGCTTCTCCTCCTAACGCATGTTTTCATGACTTCATCAATCTTCAGGGAGGCTGAGTTTCTTTGTTTTTTCAGTTGGGTCTACATTTCTCTTTCAGGTGTGACAAGTTAATTAGCTCTGAGGATTCTGGTACTTGTATTTTTCGCACTTGATTTTGCTGGCAGGTGACTGGAAACAACTCCCTTCATAGCACAAATCTTCCCCTTGATGGGGGGAGGGGGAAAGCTATGGTTGTGGCTCTCCAATATAAGGCATGATGGCCTTGCTGCACTGCCTTGTGAGCCCGGGACTCCTGGAACAATGTTTAAAGATGTGAAGGCAGGCGCTCTGTTACCAGTCTTTAGCTTCTCCTCCTAATGCACGTTTTCATGACTTCATCAATCTTCAGGGAGGCTGAGTTTCTTTGTTTTTTCAGGCGGGTCTGCATTTCTGTTTCAGGTGTGACAAGTTACTTAGCTCTGAGGATTCTGGTACTTGTATTTGTCGCACTTGATTTTGCTGGCAGGTGACTGGAAACAACTCCATCCATAGCACAAATCTTCCCGTTGATGGGGGAGAAGGAAAGCCATGGTTGTGGCTCTCCAATATAAAGCATGATGGCCCTGCTGCACTGCCTTGTGAGCCCGGGGCTCCTGGAACAATGTTTAAAGATGTGAAGGCAGGCGCTCTGTTACCAGTCTTTAGATTCTCCTCCTAACGCATGTTTCATGACTTCATCAATCTTCAGGGAGGCTGAGTTTCTTTGTTTTTTCAGGCGGGTCTGCATTTCTGTTTCAGGTGTGACAAGTTACTTAGCTCTGAGGATTCTGGTACTTGTATTTTTCGCACTTGCTTTTGCTGGCAGGTGACTGGAAACAACTCCCTCCTTAGCACAAATATTCCCCTTGATGGGGGGAGGGGGAAAGCCATGGTTGTGGCTCTCCAATGTAAGTCATGATGGCCCTGCTGCACTGCCTTGTGAGCCCGGGACTCCTGGAACAATGTTTAAAGATGTGAAGGCAGGCGCTCTGTTACCAGTCTTTAGCTTCTCCTCCTAACGCATGTTTCATGGCTTCATCAATCTTCAGGGAGGCTGAGTTTCTTTGTTTTTTCAGGCGGGTCTGCATTTCTGTTTCAGGTGTGACAAGTTAATTATCTCTGAGGATTCTGGTACTTGTATTTTTCGCACTTGATTTTGCTGGCAGGTGACTGGAAACAACTCCCTCCATAGCACAAATCTTCCCCTTGATGGGGGGAGGGGGAAAGCCATAGTTGTGGCTCTCCAATGTAAGGCATTATGGCCCTGCTGCACTGCCTTGTGAGCCTGGGACTCCTGGAACAATGTTTAAAGATGTGAAGGCAGGAGCTCTGTTACCAGTCTTTAGCTTCTCCTCCTAACGCATGTTTTCATGACTTCATCAATCTTCAGGGAGGCTGAGTTTCTTTGTTTTTTCAGTTGGGTCTACATTTCTCTTTCAGGTGTGACAAGTTAATTAGCTCTGAGGATTCTGGTACTTGTATTTTTTGCACTTGATTTTGCTGGCAGGTGACTGGAAACAACTCCCTCCATAGCACAAATCTTCCCCTTGATGGGGGGAGGGGGAAAGCTATGGTTGTGGCTCTCCAATATAAGGCATGATGGCCCTGCTGCACTGCCTTGTGAGCCCGGGACTCCTGGAACAATATTTAAAGATGTGAAGGCAGGCGGTCTGTTACCAGTCTTTAGCTTCTCCTCCTAACGCACGTTTTCATGACTTCAATCAATCTTCAGGGAGGCTGAGTTTCTTTGTTTTTTCAGGCGGGTCTGCATTTCTGTTTCAGGTGTGACAAGTTAATTAGCTCTGAGGATTCTGGTACTTGTATTTTTTGCAATTGATTTTGCTGGCAGGTGACTGGAAACAACTCCCGCCATAGCACAAATCTTCTCCTTGATGGGGGGAGGGGGAAAGCCATGGTTGTGGCTCTCCAATGTAAGGCATGATGGCCCTGCTGCACTGCCTTGTGAGCCCGGGACTCCTGGAACAATGTTTAAAGATGTGAAGGCAGGCGCTCTGTTACCAGTCTTTAGCTTCTCCTCCTAACGCACGCTTTCATGACTTCATCAATCTTCAGGGAGGCTGAGTTTCTTTGTTTTTTCAGGCGGGTCTGCATTTCTGTTTCAGGTGTGACAAGTTACTTAGCTCTGAGGATTCTGGTACTTGTATTTTTCGCACTTGCTTTTGCTGGCAGGTGACTGGAAACAACTCCCTCCATAGCACAAATATTCCCCTTGATGGGGGGAGGGGGAAAGCCATGGTTGTGGCTCTCCAATGTAAGTCATGATGGCCCTGCTGCACTGCCTTGTGAGCCCGGGACTCCTGGAACAATGTTTAAAGATGTGAAGGCAGGCGCTCTGTTACCAGTCTTTAGCTTCTCCTCCTAACGCATGTTTCATGGCTTCATCAATCTTCAGGGAGGCTGAGTTTCTTTGTTTTTTCAGGCGGGTCTGCATTTCTGTTTCAGGTGTGACAAGGTAATTATCTCTGAGGATTCTGGTACTTGTATTTTTCGCACTTGATTTTGCTGGCAGGTGACTGGAAACAACTCCCTCCATAGCACAAATCTTCCCCTTGATGGGGGGAGGGGGAAAGCCATGGTTGTGGCTCTCCAATGTAAGGCATTATGGCCCTGCTGCACTGCCTTGTGAGCCTGGGACTCCTGGAACAATGTTTAAAGATGTGAAGGCAGGAGCTCTGTTACCAGTCTTTAGCTTCTCCTCCTAACGCATGTTTTCATGACTTCATCAATCTTCGGGGAGGCTGAGTTTCTTTGTTTTTTCAGTTGGGTCTACATTTCTCTTTCAGGTGTGACAAGTTAATTAGCTCTGAGGATTCTGGTACTTGTATTTTTCGCACTTGATTTTGCTGGCAGGTGACTGGAAACAACTCCCTCCATAGCACAAATCTTCCCCTTGATGGGGGAGGGGGAAAGCCATGGTTGTGGCTCTCCAATGTAAGTCATGATGGCCCTGCTGCACTGCCTTGTGAGCCTGGGACTCCTGGAACAATGTTTAAAGATGTGAAGGCAGGCGCTCTGTTACCAGTCTTTAGCTTCTCCTCCTAACGCACGTTTTCATGACTTCATCAATCTTCAGGGAGGCTGAGTTTCTTTGTTTTTTCAGGCGGGTCTGCATTTCTGTTTCAGGTGTGACAAGTTAATTAGCTCTGAGGATTCTGGTACTTGTATTTTTCGCACTTGATTTTGCTGGCAGGTGACTGGAAACAACTCCATCCATAGCACAAATCTTCCCGTTGATGGGGGAGGGGGAAAGCCATGGTTGTGGCTCTCCAATGTAAGGCATGATGGACCTGCTGCACTGCCTTGTGAGCCCGGGGCTCCTGGAACAATGTTTAAAGATGTGAAGGCAGGCGCTCTGTTACCAGTCAATAGATTCTCCTCCTAACGCATTTTTCATGACTTCGTCAATCTTCAGGGAGGCTGAGTTTCTTTGTTTTTTCAGGCAGGTCTGCATTTCTGTTTCAGGTGTGACAAGTTAATTAGCTCTGAGGATTCTGGTACTTGTATTTTTCGCACTTGATTTTGCTGGCAGGTGACTGGAAACAACTCCCGCCATAGCACAAATCTTCTCCTTGATGGGGGGAGGGGGAAAGGCATGGTTGTGGCTCTCCAAAGTAAGGCATGATGGCCCTGCTGCACTGCCTTGTGAGCCCGGGACTCCTGGAACAATGTTTAAAGATGTGAAGGCAGGCGGTCTGTTACCAGTCTTTAGCTTCTCCTCCTAACGCACGTTTTCATGACTTCATCAATCTTCAGGGAGGCTGAGTTTCTTTGTTTTTTCAGGCGGGTCTGCATTTCTGTTTCAGGTGTGACAAGTTACTTAGCTCTGAGGATTCTGGTACTTGTATTTTTCGCACTTGATTTTGCTGGCAGGTGACTGGAAACAACTCCCTCCATAGCAAAAATCTTCCCCTTGATGGGGGGAGGGGGAAAGCCTTGGTTGTGGCTCTCCAATGTAAGGCATGATTGCCCTGCTGCACTGCCTTGTGAGCCCGGGGCTCCCGGAACAATGTTTAAAGATGTGAAGGCAGGCGCTCTGTTACCAGTCTTTAGCTTCTCCTCCTAACGCATGTTTCATGGCTTCATCAATCTTCAGGGAGGCTGAGTTTCTTTTTTTTTCAGGCGGGTCTGCATTTCTGTTTCAGGTGTGACAAGTTAATTAGCTCTGAGGATTCTGGTACTTGTATTTTTCGCACTTGATTTTGCTGGCAGGTGACTGGGAACAACTCCCGCCATAGCACAAATCTTCTCCTTGATGGGGGGAGGGGGAAAGCCATGGTTGTGGCTCTCCAATGTAAGGCATGATGGCCCTGCTGCACTGCCTTGTGAGCCCGGGACTCCTGGAACAATGTTTAAAGATGTGAAGGCAGGCGCTCTGTTACCAGTCTTTAGCTTCTCCTCCTAACGCATGTTTTCATGACTTCATCAATCTTCAGGGAGGCTGAGTTTCTTTGTTTTTTCAGGCTGGTCTGCATTTCTGTTTCAGGTGTGACAAGTTAATTAGCTCTGAGGATTCTGGTACTTGTATTTTTCGCACTTGATTTTGCTGGCAGGTGACTGTAAACAACACCCTCCATAGCACAAATCTTCCCCTTTATGGGGGTAGGGGGTAAGCCATGGTTGTGGCTCTCCAATGTAAGGCATGATGGCCCTGCTGCACTGCCTTGTGAGCCCGGGACTCCTGGAACAATGTTTAAAGATGTGAAGGCAGGCGCTCTGTTACCCGTCTTTAGCTTCTCCTCCTAACGCACGTTTTCATGACTTCATCAATCTTCAGGGAGGCTGAGTTTCTTTGTTTTTTCAGTTGGGTCTACATTTCTCTTTCAGGTGTGACAAGTTAATTAGCTCTGAGGATTCTGGTACTTGTATTTTTCGCACTTGATTTTGCTGGCAGGTGACTGGAAACAACTCCCTCCATAGCACAAATCTTCCCCTTGATGGGGGGAGGGGGAAAGCTATGGTTGTGGCTCTCCAATATAAGGCATGATGGCCTTGCTGCACTGCCTTGTGAGCCCGGGACTCCTGGAACAATGTTTAAAGATGTGAAGGCAGGCGCTCTGTTACCAGTCTTTAGCTTCTCCTCCTAACGCACGTTTTCATGACTTCATCAATCTTCAGGGAGGCTGAGTTTCTTTGTTTTTTCAGGCGGGTCTGCATTTCTGTTTCAGGTGTGACAAGTTACTTAGCTCTGAGGATTCTGGTACTTGTATTTGTCGCACTTGATTTTGCTGGCAGGTGACTGGAAACAACTCCATCCATAGCACAAATCTTCCCGTTGATGGGGGAGAAGGAAAGCCATGGTTGTGGCTCTCCAATATAAAGCATGATGGCCCTGCTGCACTGCCTTGTGAGCCCGGGGCTCCTGGAACAATGTTTAAAGATGTGAAGGCAGGCGCTCTGTTACCAGTCTTTAGATTCTCCTCCTAACGCATGTTTCATGACTTCATCAATCTTCAGGGAGGCTGAGTTTCTTTGTTTTTTCAGGCAGGTCTGCATTTCTGTTTCAGGTGTGACAAGTTAATTAGCTCTGAGGATTCTGGTACTTGTATTTTTCGCACTTGATTTTGCTTTCAGGTGACTGGAAACAACTCCCGCCATAGCACAAATCTTCTCCTTGATGGGGGGAGGGGCAAAGCCATGGTTGTGGCTCTCCAATGTAAGGCATGATGGCCCTGCTGCACTGCCTTGTGAGCCCGGGACTCCTGGAACAATGTTTAAAGATGTGAAGGCAGGCGCTCTGTTACCAGTCTTTAGCTTCTCCTCCTAACGCACGTTTTCATGACTTCATCAATCTTCAGGGAGGCTGAGTTTCTTTGTTTTTTCAGGCGGGTCTGCATTTCTGTTTCAGGTGTGACAAGTTACTTAGCTCTGAGGATTCTGGTACTTGTATTTTTCGCACTTGATTTTGCTGGCAGGTGACTGGAAACAACTCCCTCCATAGCACAAATCTTCCCCTTGATGGGGGGACGGGGAAAGCCATGGTTGAGGCTCTCCAATGTAAGGCATGATGGCCCTGCTGCACTGCCTTGTGAGCCCAGGGCTCCTGGAACAATGTTTAAAGATGTGAAGGCAGGCGCTCTGTTACCAGTCTTTAGCTTCTCCTCCTAACGCATGATTCATGGCTTCATCAAACTTCAGGGAGGCTGAGTTTCTTTGTTTTTTCAGGCGGGTCTGCATTTCTGTTTCAGGTGTGACAAGTTAATTAGCTCTGAGGATTCTGGTACTTGTATTTTTTGCAATTGATTTTGCTGGCAGGTGACTGGAAACAACTCCCGCCATAGCACAAATCTTCTCATTGATGGGGGGAGGGGGAAAGCCATGGTTGTGGCTCTCCAATGTAAGGCATGATGGCCCTTCTGCACTGCCTTGTGAGCCCGGGACTCCTGGAACAATGTTTAAAGATGTGAAGGCAGGCGCTCTGTTACCAGTCTTTAGCTTCTCCTCCTAATGCACGCTTTCATGACTTCATCAATCTTCAGGGAGGCTGAGTTTCTTTGTTTTTTCAGGCGGGTCTGCATTTCTGTTTCAGGTGTGACAAGTTACTTAGCTCTGAGGATTCTGGTACTTGTATTTTTCGCACTTGATTTTGCTGGCAGGTGACTGGAAACAACTCCCTCCATAGCACAAATCTTCCCCTTGATGGGGGGACGGGGAAAGCCATGGTTGTGGCTCTCCACTGTAAGGCATGATGGCCCTGCTGCACTGCCTTGTGAGCCCAGGGCTCCTGGAACAATGTTTAAAGATGTGAAGGCAGGCGCTCTGTTACCAGTCTTTAGCTTCTCCTCCTAACGCATGTTTCATGGCTTCATCAATCTTCAGGGAGGCTGAGTTTCTTTGTTTTTTCAGGCGGGTCTGCATTTCTGTTTCAGGTGTGACAAGTTAATTAGCTCTGAGGATTCTGGTACTTGTATTTTTTGCAATTGATTTTGCTGGCAGGTGACTGGAAACAACTCCCGCCATAGCACAAATCTTCTCCTTGATGGGGGGAGGGGGAAAGCCATGGTTGTGGCTCTCCAATGTAATGCATGATGGCCCTGCTGCACTGCCTTGTGAGCCCGGGACTCCTGGAACAATGTTTAAAGATGTGAAGGCAGACGCTCTGTTACCAGTCTTTAGCTTCTCCTCCTAACGCATGTTTTCATGACTTCATCAATCTTCAGGGAGGCTGAGTTTCTTTGTTTTTTCAGTTGGGTCTACATTTCTGTTTCAGGTGTGACAAGTTAATTAGCTCTGAGGATTCTGGTACTTGTATTTTTCGCACTTGATTTTGCTGGCAGGTGACTGGAAACAACTCCCGCCATAGCACAAATCTTCTCCTTGATGGGGGGAGGGGGAAAGCCATGGTTCTGGCTCTCCAATGTAAGGCAAGATGGCCCTGCTGCACTGCCTTGTGAGACCGGGACTCCTGGAACAATGTTTAAAGATGTGAAGGCAGGCGCTCTGTTACCAGTCTTTAGCTTCTCCTCCTAACGCACGTTTGCATGACTTCATCAATCTTCAGGGAGGCTGAGTTTCTTTGTTTTTTCAGGCGGGTCTGCATTTCTGTTTCAGGTGTGACAAGTTACTTAGCTCTGAGGATTCTGGTACTTGTATTTGTCGCACTTGATTTTGCTGGCAGGTGACTGGAAACAACTCCCTCCATAGCACAAATCTTCCCGTTGATGGGGGAGGGGGAAAGCCATGGTTGTGGCTCTCCAATGTAAGGCATGATGGCCCTGCTGCACTGCCTTGTGAGCCCGGGGCTCCTGGAACAATGTTTAAAGATGTGAAGGCAGGCTCTCTGTTACCATTCAATAGATTCTCCTCCTAACGCATTTTTCATGACTTCGTCAATCTTCAGGGAGGCTGAGTTTCTTTGTTTTTTCAGGCAGGTCTGCATTTCTGTTTCAGGTGTGACAAGTTAATTAGCTCTGAGGATTCTGGTACTTGTATTTTTCGCACTTGATTTTGTTGGCAGGTGACTGGAAACAACTCCCGCCATAGCACAAATCTTCTCCTTGATGGGGGGAGGGGGAAAGCCATGGTTGTGGCTCTCCAATGTAAGGCATGATGGCCCTGCTGCACTGCCTTGTGAGCCCGGGACTCCTGGAACAATGTTTAAAGATGTGAAGGCAGGCGCTCTGTTACCAGTCTTTAGCTTCTCCTCCTAACGCATGTTTCATGACTTCATCAATCTTCAGGGAGGCTGAGTTTCTTTGTTTTTTCAGGCGGGTCTGCATTTCTGTTTTAGGTGTGACAAGTTAATTATCTCTGAGGATTCTGGTACTTGTATTTTACTTGATTTTGCTGGCAGGTGACTGGAAACAACACCCTCCATAGCACAAATCTTCCCCTTGATGGGGAGAGGGGGAAAGCCATGGTTGTGGCTCTCCAATGTACGGCATGATGGCCCTGCTGCACTGCCTTGTGAGCCCGGGACTCCTGGAACAATGTTTAAAGATGTGAAGGCAGGCGCTCTGTTACCAGTCTTTAGCTTCTCCTCCTAACGCACGTTTTCATGCCTTCATCAATCTTCAGGGAGGCTGAGTTTCTTTGTTTTTTCAGGCGGGTCTGCATTTCTGTTTCAGGTGTGACAAGTTACTTAGCTCTGAGGATTCTGGTACTTGTATTTGTCGCACTTGATTTTGCTGGCAGGTGACTGGAAACAACTCCCTCCATAGCACAAATCTTCCCGTTGATGGGGGAGGGGGAAAGCCATGGTTGTGGCTCTCCAATGTAAGGCATGATGGCCCTGCTGCACTGCCTTGTGAGCCCGGGGCTCCTGGAACAATGTTTAAAGATGTGAAGGCAGGCGCTCTGTTACCATTCAATAGATTCTCCTCCTAACGCATTTTTCATGACTTCGTCAATCTTCAGGGAGGCTGAGTTTCTTTGTTTTTTCAGGCAGGTCTGCATTTCTGTTTCAGGTGTGACAAGTTAATTAGCTCTGAGGATTCTGGTACTTGTATTTTTCGCACTTGATTTTGTTGGCAGGTGACTGGAAACAACTCCCGCCATAGCACAAATCTTCTCCTTTATGGGGGGAGGGGGAAAGCCATGGTTGTGGCTCTCCAATGTAAGGCATGATGGCCCTGCTGCACTGCCTTGTGAGCCCGGGACTCCTGGAACAATGTTTAAAGATGTGAAGGCAGGCGCTCTGTTACAAGTCTTTAGCTTCTCGTCCGAACGCACGTTTTCATGACTTCATCAATCTTCAGGGAGGCTGAGTTTCTTTGTTTTTTCAGGCGGGTCTGCATTTCTGTTTCAGGTGTGACAAGTTACTTAGCTCTGAGGATTCTGGTACTTGTATTTTTCGCACTTGATTTTGCTGGCAGGTGACTGGAAACAACTCCCTCCATAGCACAAATATTCCCCTTGATGGGGGGAGGGGGAAAGCCATGGTTGTGGCTCTCCAATGTAAGGCATGATGGCCCTGCTGCACTGCCTTGTGAGCCCGGGACTCCTGGAACAATGTTTAAAGATGTGAAGGCAGGCGCTCTGTTACCAGTCTTTAGCTTCTCCTCCTAACGCATGTTTCATGACTTCATCAATCTTCAGGGAGGCTGAGTTTCTTTGTTTTTTCAGGCGGGTCTGCATTTCTGTTTTAGGTGTGACAAGTTAATTATCTCTGAGGATTCTGGTACTTGTATTTTACTTGATTTTGCTGGCAGGTGACTGGAAACAACACCCTCCATAGCACAAATCTTCCCCTTGATGGGGAGAGGGGGAAAGCCATGGTTGTGGCTCTCCAATGTAAGGCATGATGGCCCTGCTGCACTGCCTTGTGAGCCCGGGACTCCTGGAACAATGTTTAAAGATGTGAAGGCAGGCGCTCTGTTACCAGTCTTTAGCTTCTCCTCCTAACGCATGTTTCATGGCTTCATAAATCTTCAGGGAGGCTGAGTTTCTTTTTTTTTCAGGCGGGTCTGCATTTCTGTTTCAGGTGTGACAAATTAATTAGCTCTGAGGATTCTGGTACTTGTATTTTTCGCACTTGATTTTGCTGGCAGGTGACTGGGAACAACTCCCGCCATAGCACAAATCTTCTCCTTGATGGGGGCAGGGGGAAAGCCATGGTTGTGGCTCTCCAATGTATGGCATGATGGCCCTGCTGCACTGCCTTGTGAGCCCGGGACTCCTGGAACAATGTTTAAAGATGTAAAGGCAGGCGCTCTGTTACCAGTCTTTAGCTTCTCCTCCTAACGCATGTTTTCATGACTTCATCAATCTTCAGGGAGGCTGAGTTTCTTTGTTTTTTCAGTTGGGTCTACATTTCTCTTTCAGGTGTGACAAGTTAATTAGCTCTGAGGATTCTGGTACTTGTATTTTTCGCACTTGATTTTGCTGGCAGGTGACTGGAAACAACTCCCTCCATAGCACAAATCTTCCCCTTGATGGGGGGAGGGGGAAAGCTATGGTTGTGGCTCTCCAATATAAGGCATGATGGCCCTGCTGCACTGCCTTGTGAGCCCGGGACTCCTGGAACAATGTTTAAAGATGTGAAGGCAGGCGCTCTGTTACCAGTCTTTAGCTTCTCCTCCTAATGCACGTTTTCATGACTTCATCAATCTTCAGGGAGGCTGAGTTTCTTTGTTTTTTCAGGCGGGTCTGCATTTCTGTTTCAGGTGTGACAAGTTACTTAGCTCTGAGGATTCTGGTACTTGTATTTGTCGCACTTGATTTTGCTGGCAGGTGACTGGAAACAACTCCCGCCATAGCACAAATCTTCTCCTTGATGGGGGGAGGGGGAAAGCCATGGTTGTGGCTCTCCAATGTAATGCATGATGGCCCTGCTGCACTGCCTTGTGAGCCCGGGACTCCTGGAACAATGTTTAAAGATGTGAAGGCAGACGCTCTGTTACCAGTCTTTAGCTTCTCCTCCTAACGCATGTTTTCATGACTTCATCAATCTTCAGGGAGGCTGAGTTTCTTTGTTTTTTCAGTTGGGTCTACATTTCTGTTTCAGGTGTGACAAGTTAATTAGCTCTGAGGATTCTGGTACTTGTATTTTTCGCACTTGATTTTGCTGGCAGGTGACTGGAAACAACTCCCGCCATAGCACAAATCTTCTCCTTGATGGGGGGAGGGGGAAAGCCATGGTTCTGGCTCTCCAATGTAAGGCAAGATGGCCCTGCTGCACTGCCTTGTGAGCCCGGGACTCCTGGAACAATGTTTAAAGATGTGAAGGCAGGCGCTCTGTTACCAGTCTTTAGCTTCTCCTCCTAACGCACGTTTGCATGACTTCATCAATCTTCAGGGAGGCTGAGTTTCTTTGTTTTTTCAGGCGGGTCTGCATTTCTGTTTCAGGTGTGACAAGTTACTTAGCTCTGAGGATTCTGGTACTTGTATTTGTCGCCCTTGATTTTGCTGGCAGGTGACTGGAAACAACTCCCTCCATAGCACAAATCTTCCCGTTGATGGGGGAGGGGGAAAGCCATGGTTGTGGCTCTCCAATGTAAGGCATGATGGCCCTGCTGCACTGCCTTGTGAGCCCGGGGCTCCTGGAACAATGTTTAAAGATGTGAAGGCAGGCGCTCTGTTACCATTCAATAGATTCTCCTCCTAACGCATTTTTCATGACTTCGTCAATCTTCAGGGAGGCTGAGTTTCTTTGTTTTTTCAGGCAGGTCTGCATTTCTGTTTCAGGTGTGACAAGTTAATTAGCTCTGAGGATTCTGGTACTTGTATTTTTCGCACTTGATTTTGTTGGCAGGTGACTGGAAACAACTCCCGCCATAGCACAAATCTTCTCCTTGATGGGGGGAGGGGGAAAGCCATGGTTGTGGCTCTCCAATGTAAGGCATGATGGCCCTGCTGCACTGCCTTGTGAGCCCGGGACTCCTGGAACAATGTTTAAAGATGTGAAGGCAGGCGCTCTGTTACCAGTCTTTAGCTTCTCGTCCTAACGCACATTTTCATGACTTCATCAATCTTCAGGGAGGCTGAGTTTCTTTGTTTTTTCAGGCGGGTCTGCATTTCTGTTTCAGGTGTGACAAGTTACTTAGCTCTGAGGATTCTGGTACTTGTATTTTTCGCACTTGATTTTGCTGGCAGGTGACTGGAAACAACTCCCTCCATAGCACAAATCTTCCCCTTGATGGGGGGACGGGGAAAGCCATGGTTGTGGCTCTCCAATGTAAGGCATGATGGCCCTGCTGCACTGCCTTGTGAGCCCAGGGCTCCTGGAACAATGTTTAAAGATGTGAAGGCAGGCGCTCTGTTACCAGTCTTTAACTTCTCCTCCTAACGCATGTTTCATGGCTTCATCAATCTTCAGGGAGGCTGAGTTTCTTTGTTTTTTCAGGCGGGTCTGCATTTCTGTTTCAGGTGTGACAAGTTAATTAGCTCTGAGGATTCTGGTACTTGTATTTTTCGCACTTGCTTTTGCTGGCAGATGACTGGAAACAACTCCCTCTATAGCACAAATATTCCCCTTGATGGGGGGAGGGGGAAAGCCATGGTTGTGGCTCTCCAATGTAAGTCATGATGGCCCTGCTGCACTGCCTTGTGAGCCCGGGACTCCTGGAAAAATGTTTAAAGATGTAAAGGCAGGCGCTCTGTTACCAGTCTTTAGCTTCTCTTCCTAACGCATGTTTCATGACTTCATCAATCTTCAGGGAGGCTGAGTTTCTTTGTTTTTTCAGGCGGGTCTGCATTTCTGTTTTAGGTGTGACAAGTTAATTATCTCTGAGGATTCTGGTACTTGTATTTTTCGCACTTGATTTTGCTGGCAGGTGACTGGAAACAACTCCCTCCATAGCACAAATCTTCCCCTTGATGGGGGGAGGGGGAAAGCCATGGTTGTGGCTCTCCAATGTAAGGCATTATGGCCCTGCTGCACTGCCTTGTGAGCCTGGGACTCCTGGAACAATGTTTAAAGATGTGAAGGCAAGAGCTCTGTTACCAGTCTTTAGCTTCTCCTCCTAACGCATGTTTTCATGACTTCATCAATCTTCAGGGAGGCTGAGTTTCTTTGTTTTTTCAGTTGGGTCTACATTTCTCTTTCAGGTGTGACAAGTTAATTAGCTCTGAGGATTCTGGTACTTGTATTTTTCGCACTTGATTTTGCTGGCAGGTGACTGGAAACAACTCCCGCCATAGCACAAAACTTCTCCTTGATGGGGGGAGGGGGAAAGCCATGGTTGTGGCTCTCCAATGTAAGGCATGATGGCCCTGCTGCACTGCCTTGTGAGCCCGGGACTCCTGGAACAATGTTTAAAGATGTGAAGGCAGGCGCTCTGTTACCAGTCTTTAGCTTCTCCTCCTAACGCACGTTTGCATGACTTCATCAATCTTCAGGGAGGCTGAGTTTCTTTGTTTTTTCAGGCGGGTCTGCATTTCTGTTTCAGGTGTGACAAGTTACTTAGCTCTGAGGATTCTGGTACTTGTATTTGTCGCACTTGATTTTGCTGGCAGGTGACTGGAAACAACTCCCTCCATAGCACAAATCTTCCCCTTGATGGGGGGAGGGGGGAAGCCATGGTTGTGGCTCTCCAATGTAAGGCATGATGGCCCTGCTGCACTGCCTTGTGAGCCCGGAACTCCTGGAACAATGTTTAAAGATGTGAAGGCAGGCGCTCTGTTACCAGTCTGTAGCTTCTCCTCCTAACGCATGTTTCATGACTTCATCAATCTTCAGGGAGGCTGAGTTTCTTTGTTTTTTCAGTTGGGTCTACATTTCTCTTTCAGGTGTGACAAGTTAATTAGCTCTGAGGATTCTGGTACTTGTATTTTTCGCACTTGATTTTGCTGGCAGGTGACTGGAAACAACTCCCTCCATAGCACAAATCTTCCCCTTGATGGGGGAGGGGGAAAGCTATGGTTGTGGCTCTCCAATATAAGGCATGATGGCCCTGCTGCACTGCCTTGTGAGCCCGGGACTCCTGGAACAATGTTTAAAGATGTGAAGGCAGGCGCTCTGTTACCAGTCTTTAGCTTCTCCTCCTAACGCACGTTTTCATGACTTCATCAATCTTCAGGGAGGCTGAGTTTCTTTGTTTTTTCAGGCGGGTCTGCATTTCTGTTTCAGGTGTGACAAGTTAATTAGCTCTGAGGATTCTGGTACTTGTATTTTTCGCACTTGATTTTGCTGGCAGGTGACTGGAAACAACTCCATCCATAGCACAAATCTTCCCGTTGATGGGGGAGGGGGAAAGCCATGGTTGTGGCTCTCCAATGTAAGGCATGATGGCCCTGCTGCACTGCCTTGTGAGCCCGGGGCTCCTGGAACAATGTTTAAAGATATGAAGGCAGGCGCTCTGTTACCAGTTAATAGATTCTCCTCCTAACGCATTTTTCATGACTTCGTCAATCTTCAGGGAGGCTGAGTTTCTTTGTTTTTTCAGGCAGGTCTGCATTTCTGTTTCAGGTGTGACAAGTTAATTAGCTCTGAGGATTCTGGTACTTGTATTTTTCGCACTTGATTTTGCTGGCAGGTCACTGGAAACAACTCCCGCCATAGCACAAATCTTCTCCTTGATGGGGGAGGGGGAAAGGCATGGTTGTGGCTCTCCAATGTAAGGCATGATGGCCCTGCTGCACTGCCTTGTGAGCCCGGGACTCCTGGAAGAATGTTTAAAGATGTGAAGGCAGGCGCTCTGTTACCAGTCTTTAGCTTCTCCTCCTAACGCACGTTTTCATGACTTCATCAATCTTCAGGGAGGCTGAGTTTCTTTGTTTTTTCAGGCGGGTCTGCATTTCTGTTTCAGGTGTGACAAGTTACTTAGCTCTGAGGATTCTGGTACTTGTATTTTTCGCACTTGATTTTGCTGGCAGGTGACTGGAAACAACTCCCTCCATAGCACAAATCTTCCCCTTGATGGGGGAGGGGGAAAGCCATGGTTGTGGCTCTCCAATGTAAGGCATGATTGGCCTGCTGCACTGCCTTGTGAGCCCGGGGCTCCTGGAACAATGTTTAAAGATGTGAAGGCAGGCGCTCTGTTACCAGTCTTTAGCTTCTCCTCCTAACGCATGTTTCATGGCTTCATCAATCTTCAGGGAGGCTGAGTTTCTTTTTTTTTCAGGCGGGTCTGCATTTCTGTTTCAGGTGTGACAAGTTAATTAGCTCTGAGGATTCTGGTACTTGTATTTTTCGCACTTGATTTTGCTGGCAGGTGACTGGGAACAACTCCCGCCATAGCACAAATCTTCTCCTTGATGGGGGGAGGGGGAAAGCCATGGTTGTGGCTCTCCAATGTAAGGCATGATGGCCCGGCTGCACTGCCTTGTGAGCCCGGGACTCCTGGAACAATGTTTAAAGATGTGAAGGCAGGCGCTCTGTTACCAGTCTTTAGCTTCTCCTCCTAACGCATGTTTTCATGACTTCATCAATCTTCAGGGAGGCTGAGTTTCTTTGTTTTTTCAGGCTGGTCTGCATTTCTGTTTCAGGTGTGACAAGTTAATTAGCTCTGAGGATTCTGGTACTTGTATTTTTCGCACTTGATTTTGCTGGCAGGTGACTGTAAACAACACCCTCCATAGCACAAATCTTCCCCTTTATGGGGGTAGGGGGTAAGCCATGGTTGTGGCTCTCCAATGTAAGGCATGATGGCCCTGCTGCACTGCCTTGTGAGCCCGGGACTCCTGGAACAATGTTTAAAGATGTGAAGGCAGGCGCTCTGTTACCCGTCTTTAGCTTCTCCTCCTAACGCACGTTTTCATGACTTCATCAATCTTCAGGGAGGCTGAGTTTCTTTGTTTTTTCAGTTGGGTCTACATTTCTCTTTCAGGTGTGACAAGTTAATTAGCTCTGAGGATTCTGGTACTTGTATTTTTCGCACTTGATTTTGCTGGCAGGTGACTGGGAACAACTCCCGCCATAGCACAAATCTTCTCCTTGATGGGGGGAGGGGGAAAGCCATGGTTGTGGCTCTCCAATGTAAGGCATGATGGCCCTGCTGCACTGCCTTGTGAGCCCGGGACTCCTGGAACAATGTTTAAAGATGTGAAGGCAGGCGCTCTGTTACCAGTCTTTAGCTTCTCCACCTAACGCATGTTTTCATGACTTCATCAATCTTCAGGGAGGCTGAGTTTCTTTGTTTTTTCAGGCAGGTCTGCATTTCTGTTTCAGGTGTGACAAGTTAATTAGCTCTGAGGATTCTGGTACTTGTATTTTTCGCACTTGATTTTGCTGGCAGGTGACTGGAAACAACTCCCGCCATAGCACAAATCTTCTCCTTGATGGGGGGAGGGGGAAAGGCATGGTTGTGGCTCTCCAATGTAAGGCATGATGGCCCTGCTGCACTGCCTTGTGAGCCCGGGACTCCTGGAACAATGTTTAAAGATGTGAAGGCAGGCGCTCTGTTACCAGTCTTTAGCTTCTCCTCCTAACGCACGTTTTCATGACTTCATCAATCTTCAGGGAGGCTGAGTTTCTTTGTTTTTTCAGGCGGGTCTGCATTTCTGTTTCAGGTGTGACAAGTTACTTAGCTCTGAGGATCTGGTACTTGTATTTTTCGCACTTGATTTTGCTGGCAGGTGACTGGAAACAACTCCCTCCATAGCACAAATCTTCCCCTTGATGGGGGTAGGGGGAAAGCCATGGTTGTGGCTCTCCAATGTAAGGCATGATTGCCCTGCTGCACTGCCTTGTGAGCCCGGGGCTCCTGGAACAATGTTTAAAGATGTGAAGGCAGGCGGTCTGTTACCAGTCTTTAGCTTCTCCTCCTAACGCATGTTTCATGGCTTCATCAATCTTCAGGGAGGCTGAGTTTCTTTTTTTTTCAGGCGGGTCTGCATTTCTGTTTCAGGTGTGACAAGTTAATTAGCTCTGAGTATTCTGGTACTTGTATTTTTCGCACTTGATTTTGCTGGCAGGTGACTGGGAACAACTCCCGCCATAGCACAAATCTTCTCCTTGATGGGGGGAGGGGGAAAGCCATGGTTGTGGCTCTCCAATGTAAGGCATGATGGCCCTGCTGCACTGCCTTGTGAGCCCGGGACTCCTGGAACAATGTTTAAAGATGTGAAGGCAGGCGCTCTGTTACCAGTCTTTAGCTTCTCCTCCTAACGCATGTTTTCATGACTTCATCAATTTTCAGGGAGGCTGAGTTTCTTTGTTTTTTCAGTTGGGTCTACATTTCTCTTTCAGGTGTGACAAGTTAATTAGCTCTGAGGATTCTGGTACTTGTATTTGTCGCACTTGATTTTGCTGGCAGGTGACTGGAAACAACTCCATCCATAGCACAAATCTTCCCGTTGATGGGGGAGAAGGAAAGCCATGGTTGTGGCTCTCCAATATAAAGCATGATGGCCCTGCTGCACTGCCTTGTGAGCCCGGGGCTCCTGGAACAATGTTTAAAGATGTGAAGGCAGGCGCTCTGTTACCAGTCTTTAGATTCTCCTCCTAACGCATGTTTCATGACTTCATCAATCTTCAGGGAGGCTGAGTTTCTTTGTTTTTTCAGGCAGGTCTGCATTTCTGTTTCAGGTGTGACAAGTTAATTAGCTCTGAGGATTCTGGTACTTGTATTTTTCGCACTTGATTTTGCTTGCAGGTGACTGGAAACAACTCCCGCCATAGCACAAATCTTCTCCTTGATGGGGGGAGGGGCAAAGCCATGGTTGTGGCTCTCCAATGTAAGGCATGATGGCCCTGCTGCACTGCCTTGTGAGCCCGGGACTCCTGGAACAATGTTTAAAGATGTGAAGGCAGGTGCTCTGTTACCAGTCTTTAGCTTCTCCTCCTAACGCACGTTTTCATGACTTCATCAATCTTCAGGGAGGCTGAGTTTCTTTGTTTTTTCAGGCGGGTCTGCATTTCTGTTTCAGGTGTGACAAGTTACTTAGCTCTGAGGATTCTGGTACTTGTATTTTTCGCACTTGATTTTGCTGGCAGGTGACTGGAAACAACTCCCTGCATAGCACAAATCTTCCCCTTGATGGGGGGACGGGGAAAGCCATGGTTGTGGCTCTCCAATGTAAGGCATGATGGCCCTGCTGCACTGCCTTGTGAGCCCAGGGCTCCTGGAACAATGTTTAAAGATGTGAAGGCAGGCGCTCTGTTACCAGTCTTTAGCTTCTCCTCCTAACGCATGTTTCATGGCTTCATCAATCTTCAGGGAGGCTGAGTTTCTTTGTTTTTTCAGGCGGGTCTGCATTTCTGTTTCAGGTGTGACAAGTTACTTAGCTCTGAGGATTCTGGTACTTGTATTTTTTGCAATTGATTTTGCTGGCAGGTGACTGGAAACAACTCCCGCCATAGCACAAATCTTCTCATTGATGGGGGGAGGGGGAAAGCCATGGTTGTGGCTCTCCAATGTAAGGCATGATGGCCCTGCTGCACTGCCTTGTGAGCCCGGGGCTCCTGGAACAATGTTTAAAGATGTGAAGGCAGGCGCTCTGTTACCATTCAATAGATTCTCCTCCTAACGCATTTTTCATGACTTCGTCAATCTTCAGGGAGGCTGAGTTTCTTTGTTTTTTCAGGCAGGTCTGCATTTCTGTTTCAGGTGTGACAAGTTAATTAGCTCTGAGGATTCTGGTACTTGTATTTTTCGCACTTGATTTTGTTGGCAGGTGACTGGAAACAACTCCCGCCATAGCACAAATCTTCTCCTTGATGGGGGGAGGGGGAAAGCCATGGTTGTGGCTCTCCAATGTAAGGCATGATGGCCCTGCTGCACTGCCTTGTGAGCCCGGGACTCCTGGAACAATGTTTAAAGATGTGAAGGCAGGCGCTCTGTTACCAGTCTTTAGCTTCTCGTCCTAACGCACATTTTCATGACTTCATCAATCTTCAGGGAGGCTGAGTTTCTTTGTTTTTTCAGGAGGGTCTGCATTTCTGTTTCAGGTGTGACAAGTTACTTAGCTCTGAGGATTCTGGTACTTGTATTTTTCGCACTTGCTTTTGCTGGCAGGTGACTGGAAACAACTCCCTCCATAGCACAAATCTTCCCCTTGATGGGGGGACGGGGAAAGCCATGGTTGTGGCTCTCCAATGTAAGGCATGATGGCCCTGCTGCACTGCCTTGTGAGCCCAGGGCTCCTGGAACAATGTTTAAAGATGTGAAGGCAGGCGCTCTGTTACCAGTCTTTAGCTTCTCCTCCTAACGCATGTTTCATGGCTTCATCAATCTTCAGGGAGGCTGAGTTTCTTTGTTTTTTCAGGCGGGTCTGCATTTCTGTTTCAGGTGTGACAAGTTAATTAGCTCTGAGGATTCTGGTACTTGTATTTTTCGCACTTGCTTTTGCTGGCAGATGACTGGAAACAACTCCCTCTATAGCACAAATATTCCCCTTGATGGGGGGAGGGGGAAAGCCATGGTTGTGGCTCTCCAATGTAAGTCATGATGGCCCTGCTGCACTGCCTTGTGAGCCCGGGACTCCTGGAACAATGTTTAAAGATGTGAAGGCAGGCGCTCTGTTACCAGTCTTTAGCTTCTCCTCCTAACGCATGTTTTCATGACTTCATCAATCTTCAGGGAGGCTGAGTTTCTTTGTTTTTTCAGTTGGGTCTACATTTCTCTTTCAGGTGTGACAAGTTAATTAGCTCTGAGGATTCTGGTACTTGTATTTTTCGCACTTGATTTTGCTGGCAGGTGACTGGAAACAACTCCCGCCATAGCACAAATCTTCTCCTTGATGGGGGGAGGGGGAAAGCCATGGTTGTGGCTCTCCAATGTAAGGCATGATGGCCCTGCTGCACTGCCTTGTGAGCCCGGGACTCCTGGAACAATGTTTAAAGATGTGAAGGCAGGCGCTCTGTTACCAGTCTTTAGCTTCTCCTCCTAACGCACGTTTGCATGACTTCATCAATCTTCAGGGAGGCTGAGTTTCTTTGTTTTTTCAGGCGGGTCTGCATTTCTGTTTCAGGTGTGACAAGTTACTTAGCTCTGAGGATTCTGGTACTTGTATTTGTCGCACTTGATTTTGCTGGCAGGTGACTGGAAACAACTCCCTCCATAGCACAAATCTTCCCCTTGATGGGGGGAGGGGGAAAGCCATGGTTGTGGCTCTCCAATGTAAGGCATGATGGCCCTGCTGCACTGCCTTGTGAGCCCGGAACTCCTGGAACAATGTTTAAAGATGTGAAGGCAGGCGCTCTGTTACCAGTCTGTAGCTTCTCCTCCTAACGCATGTTTCATGACTTCATCAATCTTCAGGGAGGCTGAGTTTCTTTGTTTTTTCAGTTGGGTCTACATTTCTCTTTCAGGTGTGACAAGTTAATTAGCTCTGAGGATTCTGGTACTTGTATTTTTCGCACTTGATTTTGCTGGCAGGTGACTGGAAACAACTCCCTCCATAGCACAAATCTTCCCCTTGATGGGGGAGGGGGAAAGCTATGGTTGTGGCTCTCCAATATAAGGCATGATGGCCCTGCTGCACTGCCTTGTGAACCCGGGACTCCTGGAACAATGTTTAAAGATGTGAAGGCAGGCGCTCTGTTACCAGTCTTTAGCTTCTCCTCCTAACGCACGTTTGCATGACTTCATCAATCTTCAGGGAGGCTGAGTTTCTTTGTTTTTTCAGGCGGGTCTGCATTTCTGTTTCAGGTGTGACAAGTTACTTAGCTCTGAGGATTCTGGTACTTGTATTTGTCGCACTTGATTTTGCTGGCAGGTGACTGGAAACAACTCCCTCCATAGCACAAATCTTCCCCTTGATGGGGGGAGGGGGAAAGCCATGGTTGTGGCTCTCCAATGTAAGGCATGATGGCCCTGCTGCACTGCCTTGTGAGCCCGGAACTCCTGGAACAATGTTTAAAGATGTGAAGGCAGGCGCTCTGTTACCAGTCTGTAGCTTCTCCTCCTAACGCATGTTTCATGACTTCATCAATCTTCAGGGAGGCTGAGTTTCTTTGTTTTTTCAGTTGGGTCTACATTTCTCTTTCAGGTGTGACAAGTTAATTAGCTCTGAGGATTCTGGTACTTGTATTTTTCGCACTTGATTTTGCTGGCAGGTGACTGGAAACAACTCCCTCCATAGCACAAATCTTCCCCTTGATGGGGGAGGGGGAAAGCTACGGTTGTGGCTCTCCAATATAAGGCATGATGGCCCTGCTGCACTGCCTTGTGAGCCCGGGACTCCTGGAACAATGTTTAAAGATGTGAAGGCAGGCGCTCTGTTACCAGTCTTTAGCTTCTCCTCCTAACGCACGTTTTCATGACTTCATCAATCTTCAGGGAGGCTGAGTTTCTTTGTTTTTTCAGGCGGGTCTGCATTTCTGTTTCAGGTGTGACAAGTTAATTAGCTCTGAGGATTCTGGCACTTGTATTTTTCGCACTTGATTTTGCTGGCAGGTGACTGGAAACAACTCCATCCATAGCACAAATCTTCCCGTTGATGGGGGAGGGGGAAAGCCATGGTTGTGGCTCTCCAATGTAAGGCATGATGGCCCTGCTGCACTGCCTTGTGAGCCCGGGGCTCCTGGAACAATGTTTAAAGATGTGAAGGCAGGCGCTCTGTTACCAGTCAATAGATTCTCCTCCTAACGCATTTTTCATGACTTCGTCAATCTTCAGGGAGGCTGAGTTTCTTTTTTTTTCAGGCGGGTCTGCATTTCTGTTTCAGGTGTGACAAGTTAATTAGCTCTGAGGATTCTGGTACTTGTATTTTTCGCACTTGATTTTGCTGGCAGGTGACTGGGAACAACTCCCGCCATAGCACAAATCTTCTCCTTGATGGGGGGAGGGGGAAAGCCATGGTTGTGGCTCTCCAATGTAAGGCATGATGGCCCTGCTGCACTGCCTTGTGAGCCCGGGACTCCTGGAACAATGTTTAAAGATGTGAAGGCAGGCGCTCTGTTACCAGTCTTTAGCTTCTCCTCCTAACGCATGTTTTCATGACTTCATCAATCTTCAGGGAGGCTGAGTTTCTTTGTTTTTTCAGTTGGGTCTACATTTCTCTTTCAGGTGTGACAAGTTAATTAGCTCTGAGGATTCTGGTACTTGTATTTTTCGCACTTGATTTTGCTGGCAGGTGACTGGAAACAACTCCCTTCATAGCACAAATCTTCCCCTTGATGGGGGGAGGGGGAAAGCTATGGTTGTGGCTCTCCAATATAAGGCATGATGGCCTTGCTGCACTGCCTTGTGAGCCCGGGACTCCTGGAACAATGTTTAAAGATGTGAAGGCAGGCGCTCTGTTACCAGTCTTTAGCTTCTCCTCCTAATGCACGTTTTCATGACTTCATCAATCTTCAGGGAGGCTGTGTTTCTTTGTTTTTTCAGGCGGGTCTGCATTTCTGTTTCAGGTGTGACAAGTTACTTAGCTCTGAGGATTCTGGTACTTGTATTTGTCGCACTTGATTTTGCTGGCAGGTGACTGGAAACAACTCCATCCATAGCACAAATCTTCCCGTTGATGGGGGAGAAGGAAAGCCATGGTTGTGGCTCTCCAATATAAAGCATGATGGCCCTGCTGCACTGCCTTGTGAGCCCGGGGCTCCTGGAACAATGTTTAAAGATGTGAAGGCAGGCGCTCTGTTACCAGTCTTTAGATTCTCCTCCTAACGCATGTTTCATGACTTCATCAATCTTCAGGGAGGCTGAGTTTCTTTGTTTTTTCAGGCGGGTCTGCATTTCTGTTTCAGGTGTGACAAGTTAATTAGCTCTGAGGATTCTGGTACTTGTATTTTTTGCAATTGATTTTGCTGGCAGGTGACTGGAAACAACTCCCGCCATAGCACAAATCTTCTCATTGATGGGGGGAGGGGGAAAGCCATGGTTGTGGCTCTCCAATGTAAGGCATGATGGCCCTGCTGCACTGCCTTGTGAGCCCGGGACTCCTGGAACAATGTTTAAAGATGTGAAGGCAGGCGCTCTGTTACCAGTCTTTAGCTTCTCCTCCTAACGCACGCTTTCATGACTTCATCAATCTTCAGGGAGGCTGAGTTTCTTTGTTTTTTCAGGCGGGTCTGCATTTCTGTTTCAGGTGTGACAAGTTACTTAGCTCTGAGGATTCTGGTACTTGTATTTTTCGCACTTGCTTTTGCTGGCAGGTGACTGGAAACAACTCCCTCCTTAGCACAAATATTCCCCTTGATGGGGGGAGGGGGAAAGCCATGGTTGTGGCTCTCCAATGTAAGTCATGATGGCCCTGCTGCACTGCCTTGTGAGCCCGGGACTCCTGGAACAATGTTTAAAGATGTGAAGGCAGGCGCTCTGTTACCAGTCTTTAGCTTCTCCTCCTAACGCATGTTTCATGGCTTCATCAATCTTCAGGGAGGCTGAGTTTCTTTGTTTTTTCAGGCGGGTCTGCATTTCTGTTTCAGGTGTGACAAGTTAATTATCTCTGAGGATTCTGGTACTTGTATTTTTCGCACTTGATTTTGCTGGCAGGTGACTGGAAACAACTCCCTCCATAGCACAAATCTTCCCCTTGATGGGGGGAGGGGGAAAGCCATAGTTGTGGCTCTCCAATGTAAGGCATTATGGCCCTGCTGCACTGCCTTGTGAGCCTGGGACTCCTGGAACAATGTTTAAAGATGTGAAGGCAGGAGCTCTGTTACCAGTCTTTAGCTTCTCCTCCTAACGTATGTTTTCATGACTTCATCAATCTTCAGGGAGGCTGAGTTTCTTTGTTTTTTCAGTTGGGTCTACATTTCTCTTTCAGGTGTGACAAGTTAATTAGCTCTGAGGATTCTGGTACTTGTATTTTTTGCACTTGATTTTGCTGGCAGGTGACTGGAAACAACTCCCTCCATAGCACAAATCTTCCCCTTGATGGGGGGAGGGGGAAAGCTATGGTTGTGGCTCTCCAATATAAGGCATGATGGCCCTGCTGCACTGCCTTGTGAGCCCGGGACTCCTGGAACAATGTTTAAAGATGTGAAGGCAGGCGGTCTGTTACCAGTCTTTAGCTTCTCCTCCTAACGCACGTTTTCATGACTTCAATCAATCTTCAGGGAGGCTGAGTTTCTTTGTTTTTTCAGGCGGGTCTGCATTTCTGTTTCAGGTGTGACAAGTTAATTAGCTCTGAGGATTCTGGTACTTGTATTTTTTGCAATTGATTTTGCTGGCAGGTGACTGGAAACAACTCCCGCCATAGCACAAATCTTCTCCTTGATGGGGGGAGGGGGAAAGCCATGGTTGTGGCTCTCCAATGTAAGGCATGATGGCCCTGCTGCACTGCCTTGTGAGCCCAGGGCTCCTGGAACAATGTTTAAAGATGTGAAGGCAGGCGCTCTGTTACCAGTCTTTAGCTTCTCCTCCTAACGCATGTTTCATGGCTTCATCAATCTTCAGGGAGGCTGAGTTTCTTTTTTTTTCAGGCGGGTCTGCATTTCTGTTTCAGGTGTGACAAGTTAATTAGCTCTGAGTATTCTGGTACTTGTATTTTTCGCACTTGATTTTGCTGGCAGGTGACTGGGAACAACTCCCGCCATAGCACAAATCTTCTCCTTGATGGGGGGAGGGGGAAAGCCATGGTTGTGGCTCTCCAATGTAAGGCATGATGGCCCTGCTGCACTGCCTTGTGAGCCCGGGACTCCTGGAACAATGTTTAAAGATGTGAAGGCAGGCGCTCTGTTACCAGTCTTTAGCTTCTCCTCCTAACGCATGTTTTCATGACTTCATCAATCTTCAGGGAGGCTGAGTTTCTTTGTTTTTTCAGTTGGGTCTACATTTCTCTTTCAGGTGTGACAAGTTAATTAGCTCTGAGGATTCTGGTACTTGTATTTGTCGCACTTGATTTTGCTGGCAGGTGACTGGAAACAACTCCATCCATAGCACAAATCTTCCCGTTGATGGGGGAGAAGGAAAGCCATGGTTGTGGCTCTCCAATATAAAGCATGATGGCCCTGCTGCACTGCCTTGTGAGCCCGGGGCTCCTGGAACAATGTTTAAAGATGTGAAGGCAGGCGCTCTGTTACCAGTCTTTAGATTCTCCTCCTAACGCATGTTTCATGACTTCATCAATCTTCAGGGAGGCTGAGTTTCTTTGTTTTTTCAGGCAGGTCTGCATTTCTGTTTCAGGTGTGACAAGTTAATTAGCTCTGAGGATTCTGGTACTTGTATTTTTCGCACTTGATTTTGCTTGCAGGTGACTGGAAACAACTCCCGCCATAGCACAAATCTTCTCCTTGATGGGGGGAGGGGCAAAGCCATGGTTGTGGCTCTCCAATGTAAGGCATGATGGCCCTGCTGCACTGCCTTGTGAGCCCGGGACTCCTGGAACAATGTTTAAAGATGTGAAGGCAGGTGCTCTGTTACCAGTCTTTAGCTTCTCCTCCTAACGCACGTTTTCATGACTTCATCAATCTTCAGGGAGGCTGAGTTTCTTTGTTTTTTCAGGCGGGTCTGCATTTCTGTTTCAGGTGTGACAAGTTACTTAGCTCTGAGGATTCTGGTACTTGTATTTTTCGCACTTGATTTTGCTGGCAGGTGACTGGAAACAACTCCCTCCATAGCACAAATCTTCCCCTTGATGGGGGGACGGGGAAAGCCATGGTTGTGGCTCTCCAATGTAAGGCATGATGGCCCTGCTGCACTGCCTTGTGAGCCCAGGGCTCCTGGAACAATGTTTAAAGATGTGAAGGCAGGCGCTCTGTTACCAGTCTTTAGCTTCTCCTCCTAACGCATGTTTCATGGCTTCATCAATCTTCAGGGAGGCTGAGTTTCTTTGTTTTTTCAGGCGGGTCTGCATTTCTGTTTCAGGTGTGACAAGTTACTTAGCTCTGAGGATTCTGGTACTTGTATTTTTTGCAATTGATTTTGCTGGCAGGTGACTGGAAACAACTCCCGCCATAGCACAAATCTTCTCATTGATGGGGGGAGGGGGAAAGCCATGGTTGTGGCTCTCCAATGTAAGGCATGATGGCCCTGCTGCACTGCCTTGTGAGCCCGGGGCTCCTGGAACAATGTTTAAAGATGTGAAGGCAGGCGCTCTGTTACCATTCAATAGATTCTCCTCCTAACGCATTTTTCATGACTTCGTCAATCTTCAGGGAGGCTGAGTTTCTTTGTTTTTTCAGGCAGGTCTGCATTTCTGTTTCAGGTGTGACAAGTTAATTAGCTCTGAGGATTCTGGTACTTGTATTTTTCGCACTTGATTTTGTTGGCAGGTGACTGGAAACAACTCCCGCCATAGCACAAATCTTCTCCTTGATGGGGGGAGGGGGAAAGCCATGGTTGTGGCTCTCCAATGTAAGGCATGATGGCCCTGCTGCACTGCCTTGTGAGCCCGGGACTCCTGGAACAATGTTTAAAGATGTGAAGGCAGGCGCTCTGTTACCAGTCTTTAGCTTCTCGTCCTAACGCACATTTTCATGACTTCATCAATCTTCAGGGAGGCTGAGTTTCTTTGTTTTTTCAGGAGGGTCTGCATTTCTGTTTCAGGTGTGACAAGTTACTTAGCTCTGAGGATTCTGGTACTTGTATTTTTCGCACTTGCTTTTGCTGGCAGGTGACTGGAAACAACTCCCTCCATAGCACAAATCTTCCCCTTGATGGGGGGACGGGGAAAGCCATGGTTGTGGCTCTCCAATGTAAGGCATGATGGCCCTGCTGCACTGCCTTGTGAGCCCAGGGCTCCTGGAACAATGTTTAAAGATGTGAAGGCAGGCGCTCTGTTACCAGTCTTTAGCTTCTCCTCCTAACGCATGTTTCATGGCTTCATCAATCTTCAGGGAGGCTGAGTTTCTTTGTTTTTTCAGGCGGGTCTGCATTTCTGTTTCAGGTGTGACAAGTTAATTAGCTCTGAGGATTCTGGTACTTGTATTTTTCGCACTTGCTTTTGCTGGCAGATGACTGGAAACAACTCCCTCTATAGCACAAATATTCCCCTTGATGGGGGGAGGGGGAAAGCCATGGTTGTGGCTCTCCAATGTAAGTCATGATGGCCCTGCTGCACTGCCTTGTGAGCCCGGGACTCCTGGAACAATGTTTAAAGATGTGAAGGCAGGCGCTCTGTTACCAGTCTTTAGCTTCTCCTCCTAACGCATGTTTTCATGACTTCATCAATCTTCAGGGAGGCTGAGTTTCTTTGTTTTTTCAGTTGGGTCTACATTTCTCTTTCAGGTGTGACAAGTTAATTAGCTCTGAGGATTCTGGTACTTGTATTTTTCGCACTTGATTTTGCTGGCAGGTGACTGGAAACAACTCCCGCCATAGCACAAATCTTCTCCTTGATGGGGGGAGGGGGAAAGCCATGGTTGTGGCTCTCCAATGTAAGGCATGATGGCCCTGCTGCACTGCCTTGTGAGCCCGGGACTCCTGGAACAATGTTTAAAGATGTGAAGGCAGGCGCTCTGTTACCAGTCTTTAGCTTCTCCTCCTAACGCACGTTTGCATGACTTCATCAATCTTCAGGGAGGCTGAGTTTCTTTGTTTTTTCAGGCGGGTCTGCATTTCTGTTTCAGGTGTGACAAGTTACTTAGCTCTGAGGATTCTGGTACTTGTATTTGTCGCACTTGATTTTGCTGGCAGGTGACTGGAAACAACTCCCTCCATAGCACAAATCTTCCCCTTGATGGGGGGAGGGGGAAAGCCATGGTTGTGGCTCTCCAATGTAAGGCATGATGGCCCTGCTGCACTGCCTTGTGAGCCCGGAACTCCTGGAACAATGTTTAAAGATGTGATGGCAGGCGCTCTGTTACCAGTCTGTAGCTTCTCCTCCTAACGCATGTTTCATGACTTCATCAATCTTCAGGGAGGCTGAGTTTCTTTGTTTTTTCAGTTGGGTCTACATTTCTCTTTCAGGTGTGACAAGTTAATTAGCTCTGAGGATTCTGGTACTTGTATTTTTCGCACTTGATTTTGCTGGCAGGTGACTGGAAACAACTCCCTCCATAGCACAAATCTTCCCCTTGATGGGGGAGGGGGAAAGCTATGGTTGTGGCTCTCCAATATAAGGCATGATGGCCCTGCTGCACTGCCTTGTGAGCCCGGGACTCCTGGAACAATGTTTAAAGATGTGAAGGCAGGCGCTCTGTTACCAGTCTTTAGCTTCTCCTCCTAACGCACGTTTGCATGACTTCATCAATCTTCAGGGAGGCTGAGTTTCTTTGTTTTTTCAGGCGGGTCTGCATTTCTGTTTCAGGTGTGACAAGTTACTTAGCTCTGAGGATTCTGGTACTTGTATTTGTCGCACTTGATTTTGCTGGCAGGTGACTGGAAACAACTCCCTCCATAGCACAAATCTTCCCCTTGATGGGGGGAGGGGGAAAGCCATGGTTGTGGCTCTCCAATGTAAGGCATGATGGCCCTGCTGCACTGCCTTGTGAGCCCGGAACTCCTGGAACAATGTTTAAAGATGTGAAGGCAGGCGCTCTGTTACCAGTCTGTAGCTTCTCCTCCTAACGCATGTTTCATGACTTCATCAATCTTCAGGGAGGCTGAGTTTCTTTGTTTTTTCAGTTGGGTCTACATTTCTCTTTCAGGTGTGACAAGTTAATTAGCTCTGAGGATTCTGGTACTTGTATTTTTCGCACTTGATTTTGCTGGCAGGTGACTGGAAACAACTCCCTCCATAGCACAAATCTTCCCCTTGATGGGGGAGGGGGAAAGCTATGGTTGTGGCTCTCCAATATAAGGCATGATGGCCCTGCTGCACTGCCTTGTGAGCCCGGGACTCCTGGAACAATGTTTAAAGATGTGAAGGCAGGCGCTCTGTTACCAGTCTTTAGCTTCTCCTCCTAACGCACGTTTTCATGACTTCATCAATCTTCAGGGAGGCTGAGTTTCTTTGTTTTTTCAGGCGGGTCTGCATTTCTGTTTCAGGTGTGACAAGTTAATTAGCTCTGAGGATTCTGGCACTTGTATTTTTCGCACTTGATTTTGCTGGCAGGTGACTGGAAACAACTCCATCCATAGCACAAATCTTCCCGTTGATGGGGGAGGGGGAAAGCCATGGTTGTGGCTCTCCAATGTAAGGCATGATGGCCCTGCTGCACTGCCTTGTGAGCCCGGGGCTCCTGGAACAATGTTTAAAGATGTGAAGGCAGGCGCTCTGTTACCAGTCAATAGATTCTCCTCCTAACGCATTTTTCATGACTTCGTCAATCTTCAGGGAGGCTGAGTTTCTTTTTTTTTCAGGCGGGTCTGCATTTCTGTTTCAGGTGTGACAAGTTAATTAGCTCTGAGGATTCTGGTACTTGTATTTTTCGCACTTGATTTTGCTGGCAGGTGACTGGGAACAACTCCCGCCATAGCACAAATCTTCTCCTTGATGGGGGGAGGGGGAAAGCCATGGTTGTGGCTCTCCAATGTAAGGCATGATGGCCCTGCTGCACTGCCTTGTGAGCCCGGGACTCCTGGAACAATGTTTAAAGATGTGAAGGCAGGCGCTCTGTTACCAGTCTTTAGCTTCTCCTCCTAACGCATGTTTTCATGACTTCATCAATCTTCAGGGAGGCTGAGTTTCTTTGTTTTTTCAGTTGGGTCTACATTTCTCTTTCAGGTGTGACAAGTTAATTAGCTCTGAGGATTCTGGTACTTGTATTTTTCGCACTTGATTTTGCTGGCAGGTGACTGGAAACAACTCCCTTCATAGCACAAATCTTCCCCTTGATGGGGGGAGGGGGAAAGCTATGGTTGTGGCTCTCCAATATAAGGCATGATGGCCTTGCTGCACTGCCTTGTGAGCCCGGGACTCCTGGAACAATGTTTAAAGATGTGAAGGCAGGCGCTCTGTTACCAGTCTTTAGCTTCTCCTCCTAATGCACGTTTTCATGACTTCATCAATCTTCAGGGAGGCTGTGTTTCTTTGTTTTTTCAGGCGGGTCTGCATTTCTGTTTCAGGTGTGACAAGTTACTTAGCTCTGAGGATTCTGGTACTTGTATTTGTCGCACTTGATTTTGCTGGCAGGTGACTGGAAACAACTCCATCCATAGCACAAATCTTCCCGTTGATGGGGGAGAAGGAAAGCCATGGTTGTGGCTCTCCAATATAAAGCATGATGGCCCTGCTGCACTGCCTTGTGAGCCCGGGGCTCCTGGAACAATGTTTAAAGATGTGAAGGCAGGCGCTCTGTTACCAGTCTTTAGATTCTCCTCCTAACGCATGTTTCATGACTTCATCAATCTTCAGGGAGGCTGAGTTTCTTTGTTTTTTCAGGCGGGTCTGCATTTCTGTTTCAGGTGTGACAAGTTAATTAGCTCTGAGGATTCTGGTACTTGTATTTTTTGCAATTGATTTTGCTGGCAGGTGACTGGAAACAACTCCCGCCATAGCACAAATCTTCTCATTGATGGGGGGAGGGGGAAAGCCATGGTTGTGGCTCTCCAATGTAAGGCATGATGGCCCTGCTGCACTGCCTTGTGAGCCCGGGACTCCTGGAACAATGTTTAAAGATGTGAAGGCAGGCGCTCTGTTACCAGTCTTTAGCTTCTCCTCCTAACGCACGCTTTCATGACTTCATCAATCTTCAGGGAGGCTGAGTTTCTTTGTTTTTTCAGGCGGGTCTGCATTTCTGTTTCAGGTGTGACAAGTTACTTAGCTCTGAGGATTCTGGTACTTGTATTTTTCGCACTTGCTTTTGCTGGCAGGTGACTGGAAACAACTCCCTCCTTAGCACAAATATTCCCCTTGATGGGGGGAGGGGGAAAGCCATGGTTGTGGCTCTCCAATGTAAGTCATGATGGCCCTGCTGCACTGCCTTGTGAGCCCGGGACTCCTGGAACAATGTTTAAAGATGTGAAGGCAGGCGCTCTGTTACCAGTCTTTAGCTTCTCCTCCTAACGCATGTTTCATGGCTTCATCAATCTTCAGGGAGGCTGAGTTTCTTTGTTTTTTCAGGCGGGTCTGCATTTCTGTTTCAGGTGTGACAAGTTAATTATCTCTGAGGATTCTGGTACTTGTATTTTTCGCACTTGATTTTGCTGGCAGGTGACTGGAAACAACTCCCTCCATAGCACAAATCTTCCCCTTGATGGGGGGAGGGGGAAAGCCATAGTTGTGGCTCTCCAATGTAAGGCATTATGGCCCTGCTGCACTGCCTTGTGAGCCTGGGACTCCTGGAACAATGTTTAAAGATGTGAAGGCAGGAGCTCTGTTACCAGTCTTTAGCTTCTCCTCCTAACGTATGTTTTCATGACTTCATCAATCTTCAGGGAGGCTGAGTTTCTTTGTTTTTTCAGTTGGGTCTACATTTCTCTTTCAGGTGTGACAAGTTAATTAGCTCTGAGGATTCTGGTACTTGTATTTTTTGCACTTGATTTTGCTGGCAGGTGACTGGAAACAACTCCCTCCATAGCACAAATCTTCCCCTTGATGGGGGGAGGGGGAAAGCTATGGTTGTGGCTCTCCAATATAAGGCATGATGGCCCTGCTGCACTGCCTTGTGAGCCCGGGACTCCTGGAACAATGTTTAAAGATGTGAAGGCAGGCGGTCTGTTACCAGTCTTTAGCTTCTCCTCCTAACGCACGTTTTCATGACTTCAATCAATCTTCAGGGAGGCTGAGTTTCTTTGTTTTTTCAGGCGGGTCTGCATTTCTGTTTCAGGTGTGACAAGTTAATTAGCTCTGAGGATTCTGGTACTTGTATTTTTTGCAATTGATTTTGCTGGCAGGTGACTGGAAACAACTCCCGCCATAGCACAAATCTTCTCCTTGATGGGGGGAGGGGGAAAGCCATGGTTGTGGCTCTCCAATGTAAGGCATGATGGCCCTGCTGCACTGCCTTGTGAGCCCGGGACTCCTGGAACAATGTTTAAAGATGTGAAGGCAGGCGCTCTGTTACCAGTCTTTAGCTTCTCCTCCTAACGCACGCTTTCATGACTTCATCAATCTTCAGGGAGGCTGAGTTTCTTTGTTTTTTCAGGCGGGTCTGCATTTCTGTTTCAGGTGTGACAAGTTACTTAGCTCTGAGGATTCTGGTACTTGTATTTTTCGCACTTGCTTTTGCTGGCAGGTGACTGGAAACAACTCCCTCCATAGCACAAATATTCCCCTTGATGGGGGGAGGGGGAAAGCCATGGTTGTGGCTCTCCAATGTAAGTCATGATGGCCCTGCTGCACTGCCTTGTGAGCCCGGGACTCCTGGAACAATGTTTAAAGATGTGAAGGCAGGCGCTCTGTTACCAGTCTTTAGCTTCTCCTCCTAACGCATGTTTCATGGCTTCATCAATCTTCAGGGAGGCTGAGTTTCTTTGTTTTTTCAGGCGGGTCTGCATTTCTGTTTCAGGTGTGACAAGGTAATTATCTCTGAGGATTCTGGTACTTGTATTTTTCGCACTTGATTTTGCTGGCAGGTGACTGGAAACAACTCCCTCCATAGCACAAATCTTCCCCTTGATGGGGGGAGGGGGAAAGCCATGGTTGTGGCTCTCCAATGTAAGGCATTATGGCCCTGCTGCACTGCCTTGTGAGCCTGGGACTCCTGGAACAATGTTTAAAGATGTGAAGGCAGGAGCTCTGTTACCAGTCTTTAGCTTCTCCTCCTAACGCATGTTTTCATGACTTCATCAATCTTCGGGGAGGCTGAGTTTCTTTGTTTTTTCAGTTGGGTCTACATTTCTCTTTCAGGTGTGACAAGTTAATTAGCTCTGAGGATTCTGGTACTTGTATTTTTCGCACTTGATTTTGCTGGCAGGTGACTGGAAACAACTCCCTCCATAGCACAAATCTTCCCCTTGATGGGGGGAGGGGGAAAGCCATGGTTGTGGCTCTCCAATGTAAGTCATGATGGCCCTGCTGCACTGCCTTGTGAGCCTGGGACTCCTGGAACAATGTTTAAAGATGTGAAGGCAGGCGCTCTGTTACCAGTCTTTAGCTTCTCCTCCTAACGCACGTTTTCATGACTTCATCAATCTTCAGGGAGGCTGAGTTTCTTTGTTTTTTCAGGCGGGTCTGCATTTCTGTTTCAGGTGTGACAAGTTAATTAGCTCTGAGGAATCTGGTACTTGTATTTTTCGCACTTGATTTTGCTGGCAGGTGACTGGAAACAACTCCATCCATAGCACAAATCTTCCCGTTGATGGGGGAGGGGGAAAGCCATGGTTGTGGCTCTCCAATGTAAGGCATGATGGCCCTGCTGCACTGCCTTGTGAGCCCGGGGCTCCTGGAACAATGTTTAAAGATGTGAAGGCAGGCGCTCTGTTACCAGTCAATAGATACTCCTCCTAACGCATTTTTCATGACTTCGTCAATCTTCAGGGAGGCTGAGTTTCTTTGTTTTTTCAGGCAGGTCTGCATTTCTGTTTCAGGTGTGACAAGTTAATTAGCTCTGAGGATTCTGGTACTTGTATTTTTCGCACTTGATTTTGCTGGCAGGTGACTGGAAACAACTCCCGCCATAGCACAAATCTTCTCCTTGATGGGGGGAGGGGGAAAGGCATGGTTGTGGCTCTCCAATGTAAGGCATGATGGCCCTGCTGCACTGCCTTGTGAGCCCGGGACTCCTGGAACAATGTTTAAAGATGTGAAGGCAGGCGGTCTGTTACCAGTCTTTAGCTTCTCCTCCTAACGCACGTTTTCATGACTTCATCAATCTTCAGGGAGGCTGAGTTTCTTTGTTTTTTCAGGCGGGTCTGCATTTCTGTTTCAGGTGTGACAAGTTACTTAGCTCTGAGGATTCTGGTACTTGTATTTTTCGCACTTGATTTTGCTGGCAGGTGACTGGAAACAACTCCCTCCATAGCACAAATCTTCCCCTTGATGGGGGGAGGGGGAAAGCCATGGTTGTGGCTCTCCAATGTAAGGCATGATTGCCCTGCTGCACTGCCTTGTGAGCCCGGGGCTCCCGGAACAATGTTTAAAGATGTGAAGGCAGGCGCTCTGTTACCAGTCTTTAGCTTCTCCTCCTAACGCATGTTTCATGGCTTCATCAATCTTCAGGGAGGCTGAGTTTCTTTTTTTTTCAGGCGGGTCTGCATTTCTGTTTCAGGTGTGACAAGTTAATTAGCTCTGAGGATTCTGGTACTTGTATTTTTCGCACTTGATTTTGCTGGCAGGTGACTGGGAACAACTCCCGCCATAGCACAAATCTTCTCCTTGATGGGGAGAGGGGGAAAGCCATGGTTGTGGCTCTCCAATGTAAGGCATGATGGCCCTGCTGCACTGCCTTGTGAGCCCGGGACTCCTGGAACAATGTTTAAAGATGTGAAGGCAGGCGCTCTGTTACCAGTCTTTAGCTTCTCCTCCTAACGCATGTTTTCATGACTTCATCAATCTTCAGGGAGGCTGAGTTTCTTTGTTTTTTCAGGCTGGTCTGCATTTCTGTTTCAGGTGTGACAAGTTAATTAGCTCTGAGGATTCTGGTACTTGTATTTTTCGCACTTGATTTTGCTGGCAGGTGACTGTAAACAACACCCTCCATAGCACAAATCTTCCCCTTTATGGGGGTAGGGGGTAAGCCATGGTTGTGGCTCTCCAATGTAAGGCATGATGGCCCTGCTGCACTGCCTTGTGAGCCCGGGACTCCTGGAACAATGTTTAAAGATGTGAAGGCAGGCGCTCTGTTACCCGTCTTTAGCTTCTCCTCCTAACGCACGTTTTCATGACTTCATCAATCTTCAGGGAGGCTGAGTTTCTTTGTTTTTTCAGTTGGGTCTACATTTCTCTTTCAGGTGTGACAAGTTAATTAGCTCTGAGGATTCTGGTACTTGTATTTTTCGCACTTGATTTTGCTGGCAGGTGACTGGAAACAACTCCCTCCATAGCACAAATCTTCCCCTTGATGGGGGGAGGGGGAAAGCTATGGTTGTGGCTCTCCAATATAAGGCATGATGGCCTTGCTGCACTGCCTTGTGAGCCCGGGACTCCTGGAACAATGTTTAAAGATGTGAAGGCAGGCGCTCTGTTACCAGTCTTTAGCTTCTCCTCCTAATGCACGTTTTCATGACTTCATCAATCTTCAGGGAGGCTGAGTTTCTTTGTTTTTTCAGGCGGGTCTGCATTTCTGTTTCAGGTGTGACAAGTTACTTAGCTCTGAGGATTCTGGTACTTGTATTTGTCGCACTTGATTTTGCTGGCAGGTGACTGGAAACAACTCCATCCATAGCACAAATCTTCCCGTTGATGGGGGAGAAGGAAAGCCATGGTTGTGGCTCTCCAATATAAAGCATGATGGCCCTGCTGCACTGCCTTGTGAGCCCGGGGCTCCTGGAACAATGTTTAAAGATGTGAAGGCAGGCGCTCTGTTACCAGTCTTTAGATTCTCCTCCTAACGCATGTTTCATGACTTCATCAATCTTCAGGGAGGCTGAGTTTCTTTGTTTTTTCAGGCAGGTCTGCATTTCTGTTTCAGGTGTGACAAGTTAATTAGCTCTGAGGATTCTGGTACTTGTATTTTTCGCACTTGATTTTGCTTTCAGGTGACTGGAAACAACTCCCGCCATAGCACAAATCTTCTCCTTGATGGGGGGAGGGGCAAAGCCATGGTTGTGGCTCTCCAATGTAAGGCATGATGGCCCTGCTGCGCTGCCTTGTGAGCCCGGGACTCCTGGAACAATGTTTAAAGATGTGAAGGCAGGCGCTCTGTTACCAGTCTTTAGCTTCTCCTCCTAACGCACGTTTTCATGACTTCATCAATCTTCAGGGAGGCTGAGTTTCTTTGTTTTTTCAGGCGGGTCTGCATTTCTGTTTCAGGTGTGACAAGTTACTTAGCTCTGAGGATTCTGGTACTTGTATTTTTCGCACTTGATTTTGCTGGCAGGTGACTGGAAACAACTCCCTCCATAGCACAAATCTTCCCCTTGATGGGGGGACGGGGAAAGCCATGGTTGAGGCTCTCCAATGTAAGGCATGATGGCCCTGCTGCACTGCCTTGTGAGCCCAGGGCTCCTGGAACAATGTTTAAAGATGTGAAGGCAGGCGCTCTGTTACCAGTCTTTAGCTTCTCCTCCTAACGCATGTTTCATGGCTTCATCAATCTTCAGGGAGGCTGAGTTTCTTTGTTTTTTCAGGCGGGTCTGCATTTCTGTTTCAGGTGTGACAAGTTAATTAGCTCTGAGGATTCTGGTACTTGTATTTTTTGCAATTGATTTTGCTGGCAGGTGACTGGAAACAACTCCCGCCATAGCACAAATCTTCTCATTGATGGGGGGAGGGGGAAAGCCATGGTTGTGGCTCTCCAATGTAAGGCATGATGGCCCTGCTGCACTGCCTTGTGAGCCCAGGGCTCCTGGAACAATGTTTAAAGATGTGAAGGCAGGCGCTCTGTTACCAGTCTTTAGCTTCTCCTCCTAACGCATGTTTCATGGCTTCATCAATCTTCAGGGAGGCTGAGTTTCTTTGTTTTTTCAGGCGGGTCTGCATTTCTGTTTCAGGTGTGACAAGTTACTTAGCTCTGAGGATTCTGGTACTTGTATTTTTTGCAATTGATTTTGCTGGCAGGTGACTGGAAACAACTCCCGCCATAGCACAAATCTTCTCATTGATGGGGGGAGGGGGAAAGCCATGGTTGTGGCTCTCCAATGTAAGGCATGATGGCCCTGCTGCACTGCCTTGTGAGCCCGGGGCTCCTGGAACAATGTTTAAAGATGTGAAGGCAGGCGCTCTGTTACCATTCAATAGATTCTCCTCCTAACGCATTTTTCATGACTTCGTCAATCTTCAGGGAGGCTGAGTTTCTTTGTTTTTTCAGGCAGGTCTGCATTTCTGTTTCAGGTGTGACAAGTTAATTAGCTCTGAGGATTCTGGTACTTGTATTTTTCGCACTTGATTTTGTTGGCAGGTGACTGGAAACAACTCCCGCCATAGCACAAATCTTCTCCTTGATGGGGGGAGGGGGAAAGCCATGGTTGTGGCTCTCCAATGTAAGGCATGATGGCCCTGCTGCACTGCCTTGTGAGCCCGGGACTCCTGGAACAATGTTTAAAGATGTGAAGGCAGGCGCTCTGTTACCAGTCTTTAGCTTCTCGTCCTAACGCACATTTTCATGACTTCATCAATCTTCAGGGAGGCTGAGTTTCTTTGTTTTTTCAGGAGGGTCTGCATTTCTGTTTCAGGTGTGACAAGTTACTTAGCTCTGAGGATTCTGGTACTTGTATTTTTCGCACTTGCTTTTGCTGGCAGGTGACTGGAAACAACTCCCTCCATAGCACAAATCTTCCCCTTGATGGGGGGACGGGGAAAGCCATGGTTGTGGCTCTCCAATGTAAGGCATGATGGCCCTGCTGCACTGCCTTGTGAGCCCAGGGCTCCTGGAACAATGTTTAAAGATGTGAAGGCAGGCGCTCTGTTACCAGTCTTTAGCTTCTCCTCCTAACGCATGTTTCATGGCTTCATCAATCTTCAGGGAGGCTGAGTTTCTTTGTTTTTTCAGGCGGGTCTGCATTTCTGTTTCAGGTGTGACAAGTTAATTAGCTCTGAGGATTCTGGTACTTGTATTTTTCGCACTTGCTTTTGCTGGCAGATGACTGGAAACAACTCCCTCTATAGCACAAATATTCCCCTTGATGGGGGGAGGGGGAAAGCCATGGTTGTGGCTCTCCAATGTAAGTCATGATGGCCCTGCTGCACTGCCTTGTGAGCCCGGGACTCCTGGAACAATGTTTAAAGATGTGAAGGCAGGCGCTCTGTTACCAGTCTTTAGCTTCTCTTCCTAACGCATGTTTCATGACTTCATCAATCTTCAGGGAGGCTGAGTTTCTTTGTTTTTTCAGGCGGGTCTGCATTTCTGTTTTAGGTGTGACAAGTTAATTATCTCTGAGGATTCTGGTACTTGTATTTTTCGCACTTGATTTTGCTGGCAGGTGACTGGAAACAACTCCCTCCATAGCACAAATCTTCCCCTTGATGGGGGGAGGGGGAAAGCCATGGTTGTGGCTCTCCAATGTAAGGCATTATGGCCCTGCTGCACTGCCTTGTGAGCCTGGGACTCCTGGAACAATGTTTAAAGATGTGAAGGAAAGAGCTCTGTTACCAGTCTTTAGCTACTCCTCCTAACGCATGTTTTCATGACTTCATCAATCTTCAGGGAGGCTGAGTTTCTTTGTTTCTAGTTGGGTCTACATTTCTCTTTCAGGTGTGACAAGTTAATTAGCTCTGAGGATTCTGGTACTTGTATTTTTCGCACTTGATTTTGCTGGCAGGTGACTGGAAACAACTCCCGCCATAGCACAAATCTTCTCCTTGATGGGGGGAGGGGGAAAGCCATGGTTGTGGCTCTCCAATGTAAGGCATGATGGCCCTGCTGCACTGCCTTGTGAGCCCGGGACTCCTGGAACAATGTTTAAAGATGTGAAGGCAGGCGCTCTGTTACCAGTCTTTAGCTTCTCCTCCTAACGCACGTTTGCATGACTTCATCAATCTTCAGGGAGGCTGAGTTTCTTTGTTTTTTCAGGCGGGTCTGCATTTCTGTTTCAGGTGTGACAAGTTACTTAGCTCTGAGGATTCTGGTACTTGTATTTGTCGCACTTGATTTTGCTGGCAGGTGACTGGAAACAACTCCCTCCATAGCACAAATCTTCCCCTTGATGGGGGGAGGGGGAAAGCCATGGTTGTGGCTCTCCAATGTAAGGCATGATGGCCCTGCTGCACTGCCTTGTGAGCCCGGAACTCCTGGAACAATGTTTAAAGATGTGAAGGCAGGCGCTCTGTTACCAGTCTGTAGCTTCTCCTCCTAACGCATGTTTCATGACTTCATCAATCTTCAGGGAGGCTGAGTTTCTTTGTTTTTTCAGTTGGGTCTACATTTCTCTTTCAGGTGTGACAAGTTAATTAGCTCTGAGGATTCTGGTACTTGTATTTTTCGCACTTGATTTTGCTGGCAGGTGACTGGAAACAACTCCCTCCATAGCACAAATCTTCCCCTTGATGGGGGAGGGGGAAAGCTATGGTTGTGGCTCTCCAATATAAGGCATGATGGCCCTGCTGCACTGCCTTGTGAGCCTGGGACTCCTGGAACAATGTTTAAAGATGTGAAGGCAGGCGCTCTGTTACCAGTCTTTAGCTTCTCCTCCTAACGCACGTTTTCATGACTTCATCAATCTTCAGGGAGGCTGAGTTTCTTTGTTTTTTCAGGCGGGTCTGCATTTCTGTTTCAGGTGTGACAAGTTAATTAGCTCTGAGGATTCTGGCACTTGTATTTTTCGCACTTGATTTTGCTGGCAGGTGACTGGAAACAACTCCATCCATAGCACAAATCTTCCCGTTGATGGGGGAGGGGGAAAGCCATGGTTGTGGCTCTCCAATGTAAGGCATGATGGCCCTGCTGCACTGCCTTGTGAGCCCGGGGCTCCTGGAACAATGTTTAAAGATGTGAAGGCAGGCGCTCTGTTACCAGTCAATAGATTCTCCTCCTAACGCATTTTTCATGACTTCGTCAATCTTCAGGGAGGCTGAGTTTCTTTGTTTTTTCAGGCAGGTCTGCATTTCTGTTTCAGGTGTGACAAGTTAATTAGCTCTGAGGATTCTGGTACTTGTATTTTTCGCACTTGATTTTGCTGGCAGGTGACTGGAAACAACTCCCGCCATAGCACAAATCTTCTCCTTGATGGGGGGAGGGGGAAAGGCATGGTTGTGGCTCTCCAATGTAAGGCATGATGGCCCTGCTGCACTGCCTTGTGAGCCCGGGACTCCTGGAACAATGTTTAAAGATGTGAAGGCAGGCGCTCTGTTACCAGTCTTTAGCTTCTCCTCCTAACGCACGTTTTCATGACTTCATCAATCTTCAGGGAGGCTGAGTTTCTTTGTTTTTTCAGGCGGGTCTGCATTTCTGTTTCAGGTGTGACAAGTTACTTAGCTCTGAGGATTCTGGTACTTGTATTTTTCGCACTTGATTTTGCTGGCAGGTGACTGGAAACAACTCCCTCCATAGCACAAATCTTCCCCTTGATGGGGGGAGGGGGAAAGCCATGGTTGTGGCTCTCCAATGTAAGGCATGATTGCCCTGCTGCACTGCCTTGTGAGCCCGGGGCTCCTGGAACAATGTTTAAAGATGTGAAGGCAGGCGCTCTGTTACCAGTCTTTAGCTTCTCCTCCTAACGCATGTTTCATGGCTTCATCAATCTTCAGGGAGGCTGAGTTTCTTTTTTTTTCAGGCGGGTCTGCATTTCTGTTTCAGGTGTGACAAGTTAATTAGCTCTGAGGATTCTGGTACTTGTATTTTTCGCACTTGATTTTGCTGGCAGGTGACTGGGAACAACTCCCGCCATAGCACAAATCTTCTCCTTGATGGGGGGAGGGGGAAAGCCATGGTTGTGGCTCTCCAATGTAAGGCATGATGGCCCTGCTGCACTGCCTTGTGAGCCCGGGACTCCTGGAACAATGTTTAAAGATGTGAAGGCAGGCGCTCTGTTACCAGTCTTTAGCTTCTCCTCCTAACGCATGTTTTCATGACTTCATCAATCTTCAGGGAGGCTGAGTTTCTTTGTTTTTTCAGTTGGGTCTACATTTCTCTTTCAGGTGTGACAAGTTAATTAGCTCTGAGGATTCTGGTACTTGTATTTTTCGCACTTGATTTTGCTGGCAGGTGACTGGAAACAACTCCCTTCATAGCACAAATCTTCCCCTTGATGGGGGGAGGGGGAAAGCTATGGTTGTGGCTCTCCAATATAAGGCATGATGGCCTTGCTGCACTGCCTTGTGAGCCCGGGACTCCTGGAACAATGTTTAAAGATGTGAAGGCAGGCGCTCTGTTACCAGTCTTTAGCTTCTCCTCCTAATGCACGTTTTCATGACTTCATCAATCTTCAGGGAGGCTGAGTTTCTTTGTTTTTTCAGGCGGGTCTGCATTTCTGTTTCAGGTGTGACAAGTTACTTAGCTCTGAGGATTCTGGTACTTGTATTTGTCGCACTTGATTTTGCTGGCAGGTGACTGGAAACAACTCCATCCATAGCACAAATCTTCCCGTTGATGGGGGAGAAGGAAAGCCATGGTTGTGGCTCTCCAATATAAAGCATGATGGCCCTGCTGCACTGCCTTGTGAGCCCGGGGCTCCTGGAACAATGTTTAAAGATGTGAAGGCAGGCGCTCTGTTACCAGTCTTTAGATTCTCCTCCTAACGCATGTTTCATGACTTCATCAATCTTCAGGGAGGCTGAGTTTCTTTGTTTTTTCAGGCGGGTCTGCATTTCTGTTTCAGGTGTGACAAGTTAATTAGCTCTGAGGATTCTGGTACTTGTATTTTTTGCAATTGATTTTGCTGGCAGGTGACTGGAAACAACTCCCGCCATAGCACAAATCTTCTCATTGATGGGGGGAGGGGGAAAGCCATGGTTGTGGCTCTCCAATGTAAGGCATGATGGCCCTGCTGCACTGCCTTGTGAGCCCGGGACTCCTGGAACAATGTTTAAAGATGTGAAGGCAGGCGCTCTGTTACCAGTCTTTAGCTTCTCCTCCTAACGCACGCTTTCATGACTTCATCAATCTTCAGGGAGGCTGAGTTTCTTTGTTTTTTCAGGCGGGTCTGCATTTCTGTTTCAGGTGTGACAAGTTACTTAGCTCTGAGGATTCTGGTACTTGTATTTTTCGCACTTGCTTTTGCTGGCAGGTGACTGGAAACAACTCCCTCCTTAGCACAAATATTCCCCTTGATGGGGGGAGGGGGAAAGCCATGGTTGTGGCTCTCCAATGTAAGTCATGATGGCCCTGCTGCACTGCCTTGTGAGCCCGGGACTCCTGGAACAATGTTTAAAGATGTGAAGGCAGGCGCTCTGTTACCAGTCTTTAGCTTCTCCTCCTAACGCATGTTTCATGGCTTCATCAATCTTCAGGGAGGCTGAGTTTCTTTGTTTTTTTCAGGCGGGTCTGCATTTCTGTTTCAGGTGTGACAAGTTAATTATCTCTGAGGATTCTGGTACTTGTATTTTTCGCACTTGATTTTGCTGGCAGGTGACTGGAAACAACTCCCTCCATAGCACAAATCTTCCCCTTGATGGGGGGAGGGGGAAAGCCATAGTTGTGGCTCTCCAATGTAAGGCATTATGGCCCTGCTGCACTGCCTTGTGAGCCTGGGACTCCTGGAACAATGTTTAAAGATGTGAAGGCAGGAGCTCTGTTACCAGTCTTTAGCTTCTCCTCCTAACGCATGTTTTCATGACTTCATCAATCTTCAGGGAGGCTGAGTTTCTTTGTTTTTTCAGTTGGGTCTACATTTCTCTTTCAGGTGTGACAAGTTAATTAGCTCTGAGGATTCTGGTACTTGTATTTTTTGCACTTGATTTTGCTGGCAGGTGACTGGAAACAACTCCCTCCATAGCACAAATCTTCACCTTGATGGGGGGAGGGGGAAAGCTATGGTTGTGGCTCTCCAATATAAGGCATGATGGCCCTGCTGCACTGCCTTGTGAGCCCGGGACTCCTGGAACAATGTTTAAAGATGTGAAGGCAGGCGGTCTGTTACCAGTCTTTAGCTTCTCCTCCTAACGCACGTTTTCATGACTTCAATCAATCTTCAGGGAGGCTGAGTTTCTTTGTTTTTTCAGGCGGGTCTGCATTTCTGTTTCAGGTGTGACAAGTTAATTAGCTCTGAGGATTCTGGTACTTGTATTTTTTGCAATTGATTTTGCTGGCAGGTGACTGGAAACAACTCCCGCCATAGCACAAATCTTCTCCTTGATGGGGGGAGGGGGAAAGCCATGGTTGTGGCTCTCCAATGTAAGGCATGATGGCCCTGCTGCACTGCCTTGTGAGCCTGGGACTCCTGGAACAATGTTTAAAGATGTGAAGGCAGGAGCTCTGTTACCAGTCTTTAGCTTCTCCTCCTAACGCATGTTTTCATGACTTCATCAATCTTCGGGGAGGCTGAGTTTCTTTGTTTTTTCAGTTGGGTCTACATTTCTCTTTCAGGTGTGACAAGTTAATTAGCTCTGAGGATTCTGGTACTTGTATTTTTCGCACTTGATTTTGCTGGCAGGTGACTGGAAACAACTCCCTCCATAGCACAAATCTTCCCCTTGATGGGGGGAGGGGGAAAGCCATGGTTGTGGCTCTCCAATGTAAGTCATGATGGCCCTGCTGCACTGCCTTGTGAGCCTGGGACTCCTGGAACAATGTTTAAAGATGTGAAGGCAGGCGCTCTGTTACCAGTCTTTAGCTTCTCCTCCTAACGCACGTTTTCATGACTTCATCAATCTTCAGGGAGGCTGAGTTTCTTTGTTTTTTCAGGCGGGTCTGCATTTCTGTTTCAGGTGTGACAAGTTAATTAGCTCTGAGGATTCTGGTACTTGTATTTTTCGCACTTGATTTTGCTGGCAGGTGACTGGAAACAACTCCATCCATAGCACAAATCTTCCCGTTGATGGGGGAGGGGGAAAGCCATGGTTGTGGCTCTCCAATGTAAGGCATGATGGCCCTGCTGCACTGCCTTGTGAGCCCGGGGCTCCTGGAACAATGTTTAAAGATGTGAAGGCAGGCGCTCTGTTACCAGTCAATAGATTCTCCTCCTAACGCATTTTTCATGACTTCGTCAATCTTCAGGGAGGCTGAGTTTCTTTGTTTTTTCAAGCAGGTCTGCATTTCTGTTTCAGGTGTGACAAGTTAATTAGCTCTGAGGATTCTGGTACTTGTATTTTTCGCACTTGATTTTGCTGGCAGGTGACTGGAAACAACTCCCGCCATAGCACAAATCTTCTCCTTGATGGGGGGAGGGGGAAAGGCATGGTTGTGGCTCTCCAATGTAAGGCATGATGGCCCTGCTGCACTGCCTTGTGAGCCCGGGACTCCTGGAACAATGTTTAAAGATGTGAAGGCAGGCGGTCTGTTACCAGTCTTTAGCTTCTCCTCCTAACGCACGTTTTCATGACTTCATCAATCTTCAGGGAGGCTGAGTTTCTTTGTTTTTTCAGGCGGGTCTGCATTTCTGTTTCAGGTGTGACAAGTTACTTAGCTCTGAGGATTCTGGTACTTGTATTTTTCGCACTTGATTTTGCTGGCAGGAGACTGGAAACAACTCCCTCCATAGCACAAATCTTCCCCTTGATGGGGGGAGGGGGAAAGCCATGGTTGTGGCTCTCCAATGTAAGGCATGATTGCCCTGCTGCACTGCCTTGTGAGCCCGGGGCTCCCGGAACAATGTTTAAAGATGTGAAGGCAGGCGCTCTGTTACCAGTCTTTAGCTTCTCCTCCTAACGCATGTTTCATGGCTTCATCAATCTTCAGGGAGGCTGAGTTTCTTTTTTTTTCAGGCGGGTCTGCATTTCTGTTTCAGGTGTGACAAGTTAATTAGCTCTGAGGATTCTGGTACTTGTATTTTTCGCACTTGATTTTGCTGGCAGGTGACTGGGAACAACTCCCGCCATAGCACAAATCTTCTCCTTGATGGGGGGAGGGGGAACGCCATGGTTGTGGCTCTCCAATGTAAGGCATGATGGCCCTGCTGCACTGCCTTGTGAGCCCGGGACTCCTGGAACAATGTTTAAAGATGTGAAGGCAGGCGCTCTGTTACCAGTCTTTAGCTTCTCCTCCTAACGCATGTTTTCATGACTTCATCAATCTTCAGGGAGGCTGAGTTTCTTTGTTTTTTCAGGCTGGTCTGCATTTCTGTTTCAGGTGTGACAAGTTAATTAGCTCTGAGGATTCTGGTACTTGTATTTTTCGCACTTGATTTTGCTGGCAGGTGACTGTAAACAACACCCTCCATAGCACAAATCTTCCCCTTTATGGGGGTAGGGGGTAAGCCATGGTTGTGGCTCTCCAATGTAAGGCATGATGGCCCTGCTGCACTGCCTTGTGAGCCCGGGACTCCTGGAACAATGTTTAAAGATGTGAAGGCAGGCGCTCTGTTACCCGTCTTTAGCTTCTCCTCCTAACGCACGTTTTCATGACTTCATCAATCTTCAGGGAGGCTGAGTTTCTTTGTTTTTTCAGTTGGGTCTACATTTCTCTTTCAGGTGTGACAAGTTAATTAGCTCTGAGGATTCTGGTACTTGTATTTTTCGCACTTGATTTTGCTGGCAGGTGACTGGAAACAACTCCCTCCATAGCACAAATCTTCCCCTTGATGGGGGGAGGGGGAAAGCTATGGTTGTGGCTCTCCAATATAAGGCATGATGGCCTTGCTGCACTGCCTTGTGAGCCCGGGACTCCTGGAACAATGTTTAAAGATGTGAAGGCAGGCGCTCTGTTACCAGTCTTTAGCTTCTCCTCCTAATGCACGTTTTCATGACTTCATCAATCTTCAGGGAGGCTGAGTTTCTTTGTTTTTTCAGGCGGGTCTGCATTTCTGTTTCAGGTGTGACAAGTTACTTAGCTCTGAGGATTCTGGTACTTGTATTTGTCGCACTTGATTTTGCTGGCAGGTGACTGGAAACAACTCCATCCATAGCACAAATCTTCCCGGCAATGGGGGAGAAGGAAAGCCATGGTTGTGGCTCTCCAATATAAAGCATGATGGCCCTGCTGCACTGCCTTGTGAGCCCGGGGCTCCTGGAACAATGTTTAAAGATGTGAAGGCAGGCGCTCTGTTACCAGTCTGTAGCTTCTCCTCCTAACGCATGTTTCATGACTTCATCAATCTTCAGGGAGGCTGAGTTTCTTTGTTTTTTCAGTTGGGTCTACATTTCTCTTTCAGGTGTGACAAGTTAATTAGCTCTGAGGATTCTGGTACTTGTATTTTTCGCACTTGATTTTGCTTTCAGGTGACTGGAAACAACTCCCGCCATAGCACAAATCTTCTCCTTGATGGGGGGAGGGGCAAAGCCATGGTTGTGGCTCTCCAATGTAAGGCATGATGGCCCTGCTGCACTGCCTTGTGAGCCCGGGACTCCTGGAACAATGTTTAAAGATGTGAAGGCAGGCGCTCTGTTACCAGTCTTTAGCTTCTCCTCCTAACGCACGTTTTCATGACTTCATCAATCTTCAGGGAAGCTGAGTTTCTTTGTTTTTTCAGGCGGGTCTGCATTTCTGTTTCAGGTGTGACAAGTTACTTAGCTCTGAGGATTCTGGTACTTGTATTTTTCGCACTTGATTTTGCTGGCAGGTGACTGGAAACAACTCCCTCCATAGCACAAATCTTCCCCTTGATGGGGGGACGGGGAAAGCCATGGTTGAGGCTCTCCAATGTAAGGCATGATGGCCCTGCTGCACTGCCTTGTGAGCCCAGGGCTCCTGGAACAATGTTTAAAGATGTGAAGGCAGGCGCTCTGTTACCAGTCTTTAGCTTCTCCTCCTAACGCATGTTTCATGGCTTCATCAATCTTCAGGGAGGCTGAGTTTCTTTGTTTTTTCAGGCGGGTCTGCATTTCTGTTTCAGGTGTGACAAGTTAATTAGCTCTGAGGATTCTGGTACTTGTATTTTTTGCAATTGATTTTGCTGGCAGGTGACTGGAAACAACTCCCGCCATAGCACAAATCTTCTCATTGATGGGGGGAGGGGGAAAGCCATGGTTGTGGCTCTCCAATGTAAGGCATGATGGCCCTGCTGCACTGCCTTGTGAGCCCGGGACTCCTGGAACAATGTTTAAAGATGTGAAGGCAGGCGCTCTGTTACCAGTCTTTAGCTTCTCCTCCTAACGCACGCTTTCATGACTTCATCAATCTTCAGGGAGGCTGAGTTTCTTTGTTTTTTCAGGCGGGTCTGCATTTCTGTTTCAGGTGTGACAAGTTACTTAGCTCTGAGGATTCTGGTACTTGTATTTTTCGCACTTGATTTTGCTGGCAGGTGACTGGAAACAACTCCCTCCATAGCACAAATCTTCCCCTTGATGGGGGGACGGGGAAAGCCATGGTTGTGGCTCTCCAATGTAAGGCATGATGGCCCTGCTGCACTGCCTTGTGAGCCCGGGACTCCTGGAACAATGTTTAAAGATGTGAAGGCAGGCGCTCTGTTACCAGTCTTTAGCTTCTCCTCCTAACGCACGTTTTCATGACTTCATCAATCTTCAGGGAGGCTGAGTTTCTTTGTTTTTTCAGGCGGGTCTGCATTTCTGTTTCAGGTGTGACAAGTTACTTAGCTCTGAGGATTCTGGTACTTGTATTTTTCGCACTTGATTTTGCTGGCAGGTGACTGGAAACAACTCCCTCCATAGCACAAATCTTCCCCTTGATGGGGGGACGGGGAAAGCCATGGTTGTGGCTCTCCACTGTAAGGCATGATGGCCCTGCTGCACTGCCTTGTGAGCCCAGGGCTCCTGGAACAATGTTTAAAGATGTGAAGGCAGGCGCTCTGTTACCAGTCTTTAGCTTCTCCTCCTAACGCATGTTTCATGGCTTCATCAATCTTCAGGGAGGCTGAGTTTCTTTGTTTTTTCAGGCGGGTCTGCATTTCTGTTTCAGGTGTGACAAGTTAATTAGCTCTGAGGATTCTGGTACTTGTATTTTTTGCAATTGATTTTGCTGGCAGGTGACTGGAAACAACTCCCGCCATAGCACAAATCTTCTCATTGATGGGGGGAGGGGGAAAGCCATGGTTCTGGCTCTCCAATGTAAGGCATGATGGACCTGCTGCACTGTCTTGTGAGCCCGGGACTCCTGGAACAATGTTTAAAGATGTGAAGGCAGGCGCTCTGTTACCAGTCTTTAGCTTCTCCTCCTAACGCATGTTTCATGGCTTCATCAATCTTCAGGGAGGCTGAGTTTCTTTGTTTTTTCAGGCGGGTCTGCATTTCTGTTTCAGGTGTGACAAGTTAATTATCTCTGAGGATTCTGGTACTTGTATTTTTCGCACTTGATTTTGCTGGCAGGTGACTGGAAACAACTCCCTCCATAGCACAAATCTTCCCCTTGATGGGGGGAGGGGGAAAGCCATGGTTGTGGCTCTCCAATGTAAGGCATTATGGCCCTGCTGCACTGCCTTGTGAGCCTGGGACTCCTGGAACAATGTTTAAAGATGTGAAGGCAGGAGCTCTGTTACCAGTCTTTAGCTTCTCCTCCTAACGCATGTTTTCATGACTTCATCAATCTTCAGGGAGGCTGAGTTTCTTTGTTTTTTCAGTTGGGTCTACATTTCTCTTTCAGGTGTGACAAGTTAATTAGCTCTGAGGATTCTGGTACTTGTATTTTTTGCACTTGATTTTGCTGGCAGGTGACTGGAAACAACTCCCTCCATAGCACAAATCTTCCCCTTGATGGGGGGAGGGGGAAAGCTATGGTTGTGGCTCTCCAATATAAGGCATGATGGCCCTGCTGCACTGCCTTGTGAGCCCGGGACTCCTGGAACAATGTTTAAAGATGTGAAGGCAGGCGGTCTGTTACCAGTCTTTAGCTTCTCCTCCTAACGCACGTTTTCATGACTTCAATCAATCTTCAGGGAGGCTGAGTTTCTTTGTTTTTTCAGGCGGGTCTGCATTTCTGTTTCAGGTGTGACAAGTTAATTAGCTCTGAGGATTCTGGTACTTGTATTTTTTGCAATTGATTTTGCTGGCAGGTGACTGGAAACAACTCCCGCCATAGCACAAATCTTCTCCTTGATGGGGGGAGGGGGAAAGCCATGGTTGTGGCTCTCCAATGTAAGGCATGATGGCCCTGCTGCACTGCCTTGTGAGCCCGGGACTCCTGGAACAATGTTTAAAGATGTGAAGGCAGGCGCTCTGTTACCAGTCTTTAGCTTCTCCTCCTAACGCACGTTTTCATGACTTCATCAATCTTCAGGGAGGCTGAGTTTCTTTGTTTTTTCAGGCGGGTCTGCATTTCTGTTTCAGGTGTGACAAGTTAATTAGCTCTGAGGATTCTGGTACTTGTATTTTTCGCACTTGATTTTGCTGGCAGGTGACTGGAAACAACTCCATCCATAGCACAAATCTTCCCGTTGATGGGGGAGGGGGAAAGCCATGGTTGTGGCTCTCCAATGTAAGGCATGATGGCCCTGCTGCACTGCCTTGTGAGCCCGGGGCTCCTGGAACAATGTTTAAAGATGTGAAGGCAGGCGCTCTGTTACCAGTCAATAGATTCTCCTCCTAACGCATTTTTCATGACTTCGTCAATCTTCAGGGAGGCTGAGTTTCTTTGTTTTTTCAGGCAGGTCTGCATTTCTGTTTCAGGTGTGACAAGTTAATTAGCTCTGAGGATTCTGGTACTTGTATTTTTCGCACTTGATTTTGCTGGCAGGTGACTGGAAACAACTCCCGCCATAGCACAAATCTTCTCCTTGATGGGGGGAGGGGGAAAGGCATGGTTGTGGCTCTCCAATGTAAGGCATGATGGCCCTGCTGCACTGCCTTGTGAGCCCGGGACTCCTGGAACAATGTTTAAAGATGTGAAGGCAGGCGCTCTGTTACCAGTCTTTAGCTTCTCCTCCTAACGCACGTTTTCATGACTTCATCAATCTTCAGGGAGGCTGAGTTTCTTTGTTTTTTCAGGCGGGTCTGCATTTCTGTTTCAGGTGTGACAAGTTACTTAGCTCTGAGGATTCTGGTACTTGTATTTTTCGCACTTGATTTTGCTGGCAGGTGACTGGAAACAACTCCCTCCATAGCACAAATCTTCCCCTTGATGGGGGGAGGGGGAAAGCCATGGTTGTGGCTCTCCAATGTAAGGCATGATTGCCCTGCTGCACTGCCTTGTGAGCCCGGGGCTCCTGGAACAATGTTTAAAGATGTGAAGGCAGGCGCTCTGTTACCAGTCTTTAGCTTCTCCTCCTAACGCATGTTTCATGGCTTCATCAATCTTCAGGGAGGCTGAGTTTCTTTTTTTTTCAGGCGGGTCTGCATTTCTGTTTCAGGTGTGACAAGTTAATTAGCTCTGAGGATTCTGGTACTTGTATTTTTCGCACTTGATTTTGCTGGCAGGTGACTGGGAACAACTCCCGCCATAGCACAAATCTTCTCCTTGATGGGGGGAGGGGGAAAGCCATGGTTGTGGCTCTCCAATGTAAGGCATGATGGCCCTGCTGCACTGCCTTGTGAGCCCGGGACTCCTGGAACAATGTTTAAAGATGTGAAGGCAGGCGCTCTGTTACCAGTCTTTAGCTTCTCCTCCAAACGCATGTTTTCATGACTTCATCAATCTTCAGGGAGGCTGAGTTTCTTTGTTTTTTCAGGCTGGTCTGCATTTCTGTTTCAGGTGTGACAAGTTAATTAGCTCTGAGGATTCTGGTACTTGTATTTTTCGCACTTGATTTTGCTGGCAGGTGACTGTAAACAACACCCTCCATAGCACAAATCTTCCCCTTTATGGGGGTAGGGGGTAAGCCATGGTTGTGGCTCTCCAATGTAAGGCATGATGGCCCTGCTGCACTGCCTTGTGAGCCCGGGACTCCTGGAACAATGTTTAAAGATGTGAAGGCAGGCGCTCTGTTACCAGTCTTTAGCTTCTCCTCCTAACGCATGTTTTCATGACTTCATCAATCTTCAGGGAGGCTGAGTTTCTTTGTTTTTTCAGTTGGGTCTACATTTCTCTTTCAGGTGTGACAAGTTAATTAGCTCTGAGGATTCTGGTACTTGTATTTTTCGCACTTGATTTTGCTGGCAGGTGACTGGAAACAACTCCCTTCATAGCACAAATCTTCCCCTTGATGGGGGGAGGGGGAAAGCTATGGTTGTGGCTCTCCAATATAAGGCATGATGGCCTTGCTGCACTGCCTTGTGAGCCCGGGACTCCTGGAACAATGTTTAAAGATGTGAAGGCAGGCGGTCTGTTACCAGTCTTTAGCTTCTCCTCCTAACGCACGTTTTCATGACTTCAATCAATCTTCAGGGAGGCTGAGTTTCTTTGTTTTTTCAGGCGGGTCTGCATTTCTGTTTCAGGTGTGACAAGTTAATTAGCTCTGAGGATTCTGGTACTTGTATTTTTTGCAATTGATTTTGCTGGCAGGTGACTGGAAACAACTCCCGCCATAGCACAAATCTTCTCCTTGATGGGGGGAGGGGGAAAGCCATGGTTGTGGCTCTCCAATGTAAGGCATGATGGCCCTGCTGCACTGCCTTGTGAGCCTGGGACTCCTGGAACAATGTTTAAAGATGTGAAGGCAGGAGCTCTGTTACCAGTCTTTAGCTTCTCCTCCTAACGCATGTTTTCATGACTTCATCAATCTTCGGGGAGGCTGAGTTTCTTTGTTTTTTCAGTTGGGTCTACATTTCTCTTTCAGGTGTGACAAGTTAATTAGCTCTGAGGATTCTGGTACTTGTATTTTTCGCACTTGATTTTGCTGGCAGGTGACTGGAAACAACTCCCTCCATAGCACAAATCTTCCCCTTGATGGGGGGAGGGGGAAAGCCATGGTTGTGGCTCTCCAATGTAAGTCATGATGGCCCTGCTGCACTGCCTTGTGAGCCTGGGACTCCTGGAACAATGTTTAAAGATGTGAAGGCAGGCGCTCTGTTACCAGTCTTTAGCTTCTCCTCCTAACGCACGTTTTCATGACTTCATCAATCTTCAGGGAGGCTGAGTTTCTTTGTTTTTTCAGGCGGGTCTGCATTTCTGTTTCAGGTGTGACAAGTTAATTAGCTCTGAGGATTCTGGTACTTGTATTTTTCGCACTTGATTTTGCTGGCAGGTGACTGGAAACAACTCCATCCATAGCACAAATCTTCCCGTTGATGGGGGAGGGGGAAAGCCATGGTTGTGGCTCTCCAATGTAAGGCATGATGGCCCTGCTGCACTGCCTTGTGAGCCCGGGGCTCCTGGAACAATGTTTAAAGATGTGAAGGCAGGCGCTCTGTTACCAGTCAATAGATTCTCCTCCTAACGCATTTTTCATGACTTCGTCAATCTTCAGGGAGGCTGAGTTTCTTTGTTTTTTCAGGCAGGTCTGCATTTCTGTTTCAGGTGTGACAAGTTAATTAGCTCTGAGGATTCTGGTACTTGTATTTTTCGCACTTGATTTTGCTGGCAGGTGACTGGAAACAACTCCCGCCATAGCACAAATCTTCTCCTTGATGGGGGGAGGGGGAAAGGCATGGTTGTGGCTCTCCAATGTAAGGCATGATGGCCCTGCTGCACTGCCTTGTGAGCCCGGGACTCCTGGAACAATGTTTAAAGATGTGAAGGCAGGCGGTCTGTTACCAGTCTTTAGCTTCTCCTCCTAACGCACGTTTTCATGACTTCATCAATCTTCAGGGAGGCTGAGTTTCTTTGTTTTTTCAGGCGGGTCTGCATTTCTGTTTCAGGTGTGACAAGTTACTTAGCTCTGAGGATTCTGGTACTTGTATTTTTCGCACTTGATTTTGCTGGCAGGAGACTGGAAACAACTCCCTCCATAGCACAAATCTTCCCCTTGATGGGGGGAGGGGGAAAGCCATGGTTGTGGCTCTCCAATGTAAGGCATGATTGCCCTGCTGCACTGCCTTGTGAGCCCGGGGCTCCCGGAACAATGTTTAAAGATGTGAAGGCAGGCGCTCTGTTACCAGTCTTTAGCTTCTCCTCCTAACGCATGTTTCATGGCTTCATCAATCTTCAGGGAGGCTGAGTTTCTTTTTTTTTCAGGCGGGTCTGCATTTCTGTTTCAGGTGTGACAAGTTAATTAGCTCTGAGGATTCTGGTACTTGTATTTTTCGCACTTGATTTTGCTGGCAGGTGACTGGGAACAACTCCCGCCATAGCACAAATCTTCTCCTTGATGGGGGGAGGGGGAACGCCATGGTTGTGGCTCTCCAATGTAAGGCATGATGGCCCTGCTGCACTGCCTTGTGAGCCCGGGACTCCTGGAACAATGTTTAAAGATGTGAAGGCAGGCGCTCTGTTACCAGTCTTTAGCTTCTCCTCCTAACGCATGTTTTCATGACTTCATCAATCTTCAGGGAGGCTGAGTTTCTTTGTTTTTTCAGGCTGGTCTGCATTTCTGTTTCAGGTGTGACAAGTTAATTAGCTCTGAGGATTCTGGTACTTGTATTTTTCGCACTTGATTTTGCTGGCAGGTGACTGTAAACAACACCCTCCATAGCACAAATCTTCCCCTTTATGGGGGTAGGGGGTAAGCCATGGTTGTGGCTCTCCAATGTAAGGCATGATGGCCCTGCTGCACTGCCTTGTGAGCCCGGGACTCCTGGAACAATGTTTAAAGATGTGAAGGCAGGCGCTCTGTTACCCGTCTTTAGCTTCTCCTCCTAACGCACGTTTTCATGACTTCATCAATCTTCAGGGAGGCTGAGTTTCTTTGTTTTTTCAGTTGGGTCTACATTTCTCTTTCAGGTGTGACAAGTTAATTAGCTCTGAGGATTCTGGTACTTGTATTTTTCGCACTTGATTTTGCTGGCAGGTGACTGGAAACAACTCCCTCCATAGCACAAATCTTCCCCTTGATGGGGGGAGGGGGAAAGCTATGGTTGTGGCTCTCCAATATAAGGCATGATGGCCTTGCTGCACTGCCTTGTGAGCCCGGGACTCCTGGAACAATGTTTAAAGATGTGAAGGCAGGCGCTCTGTTACCAGTCTTTAGCTTCTCCTCCTAATGCACGTTTTCATGACTTCATCAATCTTCAGGGAGGCTGAGTTTCTTTGTTTTTTCAGGCGGGTCTGCATTTCTGTTTCAGGTGTGACAAGTTACTTAGCTCTGAGGATTCTGGTACTTGTATTTGTCGCACTTGATTTTGCTGGCAGGTGACTGGAAACAACTCCATCCATAGCACAAATCTTCCCGGCAATGGGGGAGAAGGAAAGCCATGGTTGTGGCTCTCCAATATAAAGCATGATGGCCCTGCTGCACTGCCTTGTGAGCCCGGGGCTCCTGGAACAATGTTTAAAGATGTGAAGGCAGGCGCTCTGTTACCAGTCTGTAGCTTCTCCTCCTAACGCATGTTTCATGACTTCATCAATCTTCAGGGAGGCTGAGTTTCTTTGTTTTTTCAGTTGGGTCTACATTTCTCTTTCAGGTGTGACAAGTTAATTAGCTCTGAGGATTCTGGTACTTGTATTTTTCGCACTTGATTTTGCTTTCAGGTGACTGGAAACAACTCCCGCCATAGCACAAATCTTCTCCTTGATGGGGGGAGGGGCAAAGCCATGGTTGTGGCTCTCCAATGTAAGGCATGATGGCCCTGCTGCACTGCCTTGTGAGCCCGGGACTCCTGGAACAATGTTTAAAGATGTGAAGGCAGGCGCTCTGTTACCAGTCTTTAGCTTCTCCTCCTAACGCACGTTTTCATGACTTCATCAATCTTCAGGGAAGCTGAGTTTCTTTGTTTTTTCAGGCGGGTCTGCATTTCTGTTTCAGGTGTGACAAGTTACTTAGCTCTGAGGATTCTGGTACTTGTATTTTTCGCACTTGATTTTGCTGGCAGGTGACTGGAAACAACTCCCTCCATAGCACAAATCTTCCCCTTGATGGGGGGACGGGGAAAGCCATGGTTGAGGCTCTCCAATGTAAGGCATGATGGCCCTGCTGCACTGCCTTGTGAGCCCAGGGCTCCTGGAACAATGTTTAAAGATGTGAAGGCAGGCGCTCTGTTACCAGTCTTTAGCTTCTCCTCCTAACGCATGTTTCATGGCTTCATCAATCTTCAGGGAGGCTGAGTTTCTTTGTTTTTTCAGGCGGGTCTGCATTTCTGTTTCAGGTGTGACAAGTTAATTAGCTCTGAGGATTCTGGTACTTGTATTTTTTGCAATTGATTTTGCTGGCAGGTGACTGGAAACAACTCCCGCCATAGCACAAATCTTCTCATTGATGGGGGGAGGGGGAAAGCCATGGTTGTGGCTCTCCAATGTAAGGCATGATGGCCCTGCTGCACTGCCTTGTGAGCCCGGGACTCCTGGAACAATGTTTAAAGATGTGAAGGCAGGCGCTCTGTTACCAGTCTTTAGCTTCTCCTCCTAACGCACGCTTTCATGACTTCATCAATCTTCAGGGAGGCTGAGTTTCTTTGTTTTTTCAGGCGGGTCTGCATTTCTGTTTCAGGTGTGACAAGTTACTTAGCTCTGAGGATTCTGGTACTTGTATTTTTCGCACTTGATTTTGCTGGCAGGTGACTGGAAACAACTCCCTCCATAGCACAAATCTTCCCCTTGATGGGGGGACGGGGAAAGCCATGGTTGTGGCTCTCCAATGTAAGGCATGATGGCCCTGCTGCACTGCCTTGTGAGCCCGGGACTCCTGGAACAATGTTTAAAGATGTGAAGGCAGGCGCTCTGTTACCAGTCTTTAGCTTCTCCTCCTAACGCACGTTTTCATGACTTCATCAATCTTCAGGGAGGCTGAGTTTCTTTGTTTTTTCAGGCGGGTCTGCATTTCTGTTTCAGGTGTGACAAGTTACTTAGCTCTGAGGATTCTGGTACTTGTATTTTTCGCACTTGATTTTGCTGGCAGGTGACTGGAAACAACTCCCTCCATAGCACAAATCTTCCCCTTGATGGGGGGACGGGGAAAGCCATGGTTGTGGCTCTCCACTGTAAGGCATGATGGCCCTGCTGCACTGCCTTGTGAGCCCAGGGCTCCTGGAACAATGTTTAAAGATGTGAAGGCAGGCGCTCTGTTACCAGTCTTTAGCTTCTCCTCCTAACGCATGTTTCATGGCTTCATCAATCTTCAGGGAGGCTGAGTTTCTTTGTTTTTTCAGGCGGGTCTGCATTTCTGTTTCAGGTGTGACAAGTTAATTAGCTCTGAGGATTCTGGTACTTGTATTTTTTGCAATTGATTTTGCTGGCAGGTGACTGGAAACAACTCCCGCCATAGCACAAATCTTCTCATTGATGGGGGGAGGGGGAAAGCCATGGTTCTGGCTCTCCAATGTAAGGCATGATGGACCTGCTGCACTGTCTTGTGAGCCCGGGACTCCTGGAACAATGTTTAAAGATGTGAAGGCAGGCGCTCTGTTACCAGTCTTTAGCTTCTCCTCCTAACGCATGTTTCATGGCTTCATCAATCTTCAGGGAGGCTGAGTTTCTTTGTTTTTTCAGGCGGGTCTGCATTTCTGTTTCAGGTGTGACAAGTTAATTATCTCTGAGGATTCTGGTACTTGTATTTTTCGCACTTGATTTTGCTGGCAGGTGACTGGAAACAACTCCCTCCATAGCACAAATCTTCCCCTTGATGGGGGGAGGGGGAAAGCCATGGTTGTGGCTCTCCAATGTAAGGCATTATGGCCCTGCTGCACTGCCTTGTGAGCCTGGGACTCCTGGAACAATGTTTAAAGATGTGAAGGCAGGAGCTCTGTTACCAGTCTTTAGCTTCTCCTCCTAACGCATGTTTTCATGACTTCATCAATCTTCAGGGAGGCTGAGTTTCTTTGTTTTTTCAGTTGGGTCTACATTTCTCTTTCAGGTGTGACAAGTTAATTAGCTCTGAGGATTCTGGTACTTGTATTTTTTGCACTTGATTTTGCTGGCAGGTGACTGGAAACAACTCCCTCCATAGCACAAATCTTCCCCTTGATGGGGGGAGGGGGAAAGCTATGGTTGTGGCTCTCCAATATAAGGCATGATGGCCCTGCTGCACTGCCTTGTGAGCCCGGGACTCCTGGAACAATGTTTAAAGATGTGAAGGCAGGCGGTCTGTTACCAGTCTTTAGCTTCTCCTCCTAACGCACGTTTTCATGACTTCAATCAATCTTCAGGGAGGCTGAGTTTCTTTGTTTTTTCAGGCGGGTCTGCATTTCTGTTTCAGGTGTGACAAGTTAATTAGCTCTGAGGATTCTGGTACTTGTATTTTTTGCAATTGATTTTGCTGGCAGGTGACTGGAAACAACTCCCGCCATAGCACAAATCTTCTCCTTGATGGGGGGAGGGGGAAAGCCATGGTTGTGGCTCTCCAATGTAAGGCATGATGGCCCTGCTGCACTGCCTTGTGAGCCCGGGACTCCTGGAACAATGTTTAAAGATGTGAAGGCAGGCGCTCTGTTACCAGTCTTTAGCTTCTCCTCCTAACGCACGTTTTCATGACTTCATCAATCTTCAGGGAGGCTGAGTTTCTTTGTTTTTTCAGGCGGGTCTGCATTTCTGTTTCAGGTGTGACAAGTTAATTAGCTCTGAGGATTCTGGTACTTGTATTTTTCGCACTTGATTTTGCTGGCAGGTGACTGGAAACAACTCCATCCATAGCACAAATCTTCCCGTTGATGGGGGAGGGGGAAAGCCATGGTTGTGGCTCTCCAATGTAAGGCATGATGGCCCTGCTGCACTGCCTTGTGAGCCCGGGGCTCCTGGAACAATGTTTAAAGATGTGAAGGCAGGCGCTCTGTTACCAGTCAATAGATTCTCCTCCTAACGCATTTTTCATGACTTCGTCAATCTTCAGGGAGGCTGAGTTTCTTTGTTTTTTCAGGCAGGTCTGCATTTCTGTTTCAGGTGTGACAAGTTAATTAGCTCTGAGGATTCTGGTACTTGTATTTTTCGCACTTGATTTTGCTGGCAGGTGACTGGAAACAACTCCCGCCATAGCACAAATCTTCTCCTTGATGGGGGGAGGGGGAAAGGCATGGTTGTGGCTCTCCAATGTAAGGCATGATGGCCCTGCTGCACTGCCTTGTGAGCCCGGGACTCCTGGAACAATGTTTAAAGATGTGAAGGCAGGCGCTCTGTTACCAGTCTTTAGCTTCTCCTCCTAACGCACGTTTTCATGACTTCATCAATCTTCAGGGAGGCTGAGTTTCTTTGTTTTTTCAGGCGGGTCTGCATTTCTGTTTCAGGTGTGACAAGTTACTTAGCTCTGAGGATTCTGGTACTTGTATTTTTCGCACTTGATTTTGCTGGCAGGTGACTGGAAACAACTCCCTCCATAGCACAAATCTTCCCCTTGATGGGGGGAGGGGGAAAGCCATGGTTGTGGCTCTCCAATGTAAGGCATGATTGCCCTGCTGCACTGCCTTGTGAGCCCGGGGCTCCTGGAACAATGTTTAAAGATGTGAAGGCAGGCGCTCTGTTACCAGTCTTTAGCTTCTCCTCCTAACGCATGTTTCATGGCTTCATCAATCTTCAGGGAGGCTGAGTTTCTTTTTTTTTCAGGCGGGTCTGCATTTCTGTTTCAGGTGTGACAAGTTAATTAGCTCTGAGGATTCTGGTACTTGTATTTTTCGCACTTGATTTTGCTGGCAGGTGACTGGGAACAACTCCCGCCATAGCACAAATCTTCTCCTTGATGGGGGGAGGGGGAAAGCCATGGTTGTGGCTCTCCAATGTAAGGCATGATGGCCCTGCTGCACTGCCTTGTGAGCCCGGGACTCCTGGAACAATGTTTAAAGATGTGAAGGCAGGCGCTCTGTTACCAGTCTTTAGCTTCTCCTCCAAACGCATGTTTTCATGACTTCATCAATCTTCAGGGAGGCTGAGTTTCTTTGTTTTTTCAGGCTGGTCTGCATTTCTGTTTCAGGTGTGACAAGTTAATTAGCTCTGAGGATTCTGGTACTTGTATTTTTCGCACTTGATTTTGCTGGCAGGTGACTGTAAACAACACCCTCCATAGCACAAATCTTCCCCTTTATGGGGGTAGGGGGTAAGCCATGGTTGTGGCTCTCCAATGTAAGGCATGATGGCCCTGCTGCACTGCCTTGTGAGCCCGGGACTCCTGGAACAATGTTTAAAGATGTGAAGGCAGGCGCTCTGTTACCAGTCTTTAGCTTCTCCTCCTAACGCATGTTTTCATGACTTCATCAATCTTCAGGGAGGCTGAGTTTCTTTGTTTTTTCAGTTGGGTCTACATTTCTCTTTCAGGTGTGACAAGTTAATTAGCTCTGAGGATTCTGGTACTTGTATTTTTCGCACTTGATTTTGCTGGCAGGTGACTGGAAACAACTCCCTTCATAGCACAAATCTTCCCCTTGATGGGGGGAGGGGGAAAGCTATGGTTGTGGCTCTCCAATATAAGGCATGATGGCCTTGCTGCACTGCCTTGTGAGCCCGGGACTCCTGGAACAATGTTTAAAGATGTGAAGGCAGGCGCTCTGTTACCAGTCTTTAGCTTCTCCTCCTAATGCACGTTTTCATGACTTCATCAATCTTCAGGGAGGCTGAGTTTCTTTGTTTTTTCAGGCGGGTCTGCATTTCTGTTTCAGGTGTGACAAGTTACTTAGCTCTGAGGATTCTGGTACTTGTATTTGTCGCACTTGATTTTGCTGGCAGGTGACTGGAAACAACTCCATCCATAGCACAAATCTTCCCGTTGATGGGGGAGAAGGAAAGCCATGGTTGTGGCTCTCCAATATAAAGCATGATGGCCCTGCTGCACTGCCTTGTGAGCCCGGGGCTCCTGGAACAATGTTTAAAGATGTGAAGGCAGGCGCTCTGTTACCAGTCTTTAGATTCTCCTCCTAACGCATGTTTCATGACTTCATCAATCTTCAGGGAGGCTGAGTTTCTTTGTTTTTTCAGGCGGGTCTGCATTTCTGTTTCAGGTGTGACAAGTTAATTAGCTCTGAGGATTCTGGTACTTGTATTTTTTGCAATTGATTTTGCTGGCAGGTGACTGGAAACAACTCCCGCCATAGCACAAATCTTCTCATTGATGGGGGGAGGGGGAAAGCCATGGTTGTGGCTCTCCAATGTAAGGCATGATGGCCCTGCTGCACTGCCTTGTGAGCCCGGGACTCCTGGAACAATGTTTAAAGATGTGAAGGCAGGCGCTCTGTTACCAGTCTTTAGCTTCTCCTCCTAACGCACGCTTTCATGACTTCATCAATCTTCAGGGAGGCTGAGTTTCTTTGTTTTTTCAGGCGGGTCTGCATTTCTGTTTCAGGTGTGACAAGTTACTTAGCTCTGAGGATTCTGGTACTTGTATTTTTCGCACTTGCTTTTGCTGGCAGGTGACTGGAAACAACTCCCTCCTTAGCACAAATATTCCCCTTGATGGGGGGAGGGGGAAAGCCATGGTTGTGGCTCTCCAATGTAAGTCATGATGGCCCTGCTGCACTGCCTTGTGAGCCCGGGACTCCTGGAACAATGTTTAAAGATGTGAAGGCAGGCGCTCTGTTACCAGTCTTTAGCTTCTCCTCCTAACGCATGTTTCATGGCTTCATCAATCTTCAGGGAGGCTGAGTTTCTTTGTTTTTTTCAGGCGGGTCTGCATTTCTGTTTCAGGTGTGACAAGTTAATTATCTCTGAGGATTCTGGTACTTGTATTTTTCGCACTTGATTTTGCTGGCAGGTGACTGGAAACAACTCCCTCCATAGCACAAATCTTCCCCTTGATGGGGGGAGGGGGAAAGCCATAGTTGTGGCTCTCCAATGTAAGGCATTATGGCCCTGCTGCACTGCCTTGTGAGCCTGGGACTCCTGGAACAATGTTTAAAGATGTGAAGGCAGGAGCTCTGTTACCAGTCTTTAGCTTCTCCTCCTAACGCATGTTTTCATGACTTCATCAATCTTCAGGGAGGCTGAGTTTCTTTGTTTTTTCAGTTGGGTCTACATTTCTCTTTCAGGTGTGACAAGTTAATTAGCTCTGAGGATTCTGGTACTTGTATTTTTTGCACTTGATTTTGCTGGCAGGTGACTGGAAACAACTCCCTCCATAGCACAAATCTTCCCCTTGATGGGGGGAGGGGGAAAGCTATGGTTGTGGCTCTCCAATATAAGGCATGATGGCCCTGCTGCACTGCCTTGTGAGCCCGGGACTCCTGGAACAATGTTTAAAGATGTGAAGGCAGGCGGTCTGTTACCAGTCTTTAGCTTCTCCTCCTAACGCACGTTTTCATGACTTCAATCAATCTTCAGGGAGGCTGAGTTTCTTTGTTTTTTCAGGCGGGTCTGCATTTCTGTTTCAGGTGTGACAAGTTAATTAGCTCTGAGGATTCTGGTACTTGTATTTTTTGCAATTGATTTTGCTGGCAGGTGACTGGAAACAACTCCCGCCATAGCACAAATCTTCTCCTTGATGGGGGGAGGGGGAAAGCCATGGTTGTGGCTCTCCAATGTAAGGCATGATGGCCCTGCTGCACTGCCTTGTGAGCCTGGGACTCCTGGAACAATGTTTAAAGATGTGAAGGCAGGAGCTCTGTTACCAGTCTTTAGCTTCTCCTCCTAACGCATGTTTTCATGACTTCATCAATCTTCGGGGAGGCTGAGTTTCTTTGTTTTTTCAGTTGGGTCTACATTTCTCTTTCAGGTGTGACAAGTTAATTAGCTCTGAGGATTCTGGTACTTGTATTTTTCGCACTTGATTTTGCTGGCAGGTGACTGGAAACAACTCCCTCCATAGCACAAATCTTCCCCTTGATGGGGGGAGGGGGAAAGCCATGGTTGTGGCTCTCCAATGTAAGTCATGATGGCCCTGCTGCACTGCCTTGTGAGCCTGGGACTCCTGGAACAATGTTTAAAGATGTGAAGGCAGGCGCTCTGTTACCAGTCTTTAGCTTCTCCTCCTAACGCACGTTTTCATGACTTCATCAATCTTCAGGGAGGCTGAGTTTCTTTGTTTTTTCAGGCGGGTCTGCATTTCTGTTTCAGGTGTGACAAGTTAATTAGCTCTGAGGATTCTGGTACTTGTATTTTTCGCACTTGATTTTGCTGGCAGGTGACTGGAAACAACTCCATCCATAGCACAAATCTTCCCGTTGATGGGGGAGGGGGAAAGCCATGGTTGTGGCTCTCCAATGTAAGGCATGATGGCCCTGCTGCACTGCCTTGTGAGCCCGGGGCTCCTGGAACAATGTTTAAAGATGTGAAGGCAGGCGCTCTGTTACCAGTCAATAGATTCTCCTCCTAATGCATTTTTCATGACTTCGTCAATCTTCAGGGAGGCTGAGTTTCTTTGTTTTTTCAGGCAGGTCTGCATTTCTGTTTCAGGTGTGACAAGTTAATTAGCTCTGAGGATTCTGGTACTTGTATTTTTCGCACTTGATTTTGCTGGCAGGTGACTGGAAACAACTCCCGCCATAGCACAAATCTTCTCCTTGATGGGGGGAGGGGGAAAGGCATGGTTGTGGCTCTCCAATGTAAGGCATGATGGCCCTGCTGCACTGCCTTGTGAGCCCGGGACTCCTGGAACAATGTTTAAAGATGTGAAGGCAGGCGGTCTGTTACCAGTCTTTAGCTTCTCCTCCTAACGCACGTTTTCATGACTTCATCAATCTTCAGGGAGGCTGAGTTTCTTTGTTTTTTCAGGCGGGTCTGCATTTCTGTTTCAGGTGTGACAAGTTACTTAGCTCTGAGGATTCTGGTACTTGTATTTTTCGCACTTGATTTTGCTGGCAGGTGACTGGAAACAACTCCCTCCATAGCACAAATCTTCCCCTTGATGGGGGGAGGGGGAAAGCCATGGTTGTGGCTCTCCAATGTAAGGCATGATTGCCCTGCTGCACTGCCTTGTGAGCCCGGGGCTCCCGGAACAATGTTTAAAGATGTGAAGGCAGGCGCTCTGTTACCAGTCTTTAGCTTCTCCTCCTAACGCATGTTTCATGGCTTCATCAATCTTCAGGGAGGCTGAGTTTCTTTTTTTTTCAGGCGGGTCTGCATTTCTGTTTCAGGTGTGACAAGTTAATTAGCTCTGAGGATTCTGGTACTTGTATTTTTCGCACTTGATTTTGCTGGCAGGTGACTGGGAACAACTCCCGCCATAGCACAAATCTTCTCCTTGATGGGGGGAGGGGGAACGCCATGGTTGTGGCTCTCCAATGTAAGGCATGATGGCCCTGCTGCACTGCCTTGTGAGCCCGGGACTCCTGGAACAATGTTTAAAGATGTGAAGGCAGGCGCTCTGTTACCAGTCTTTAGCTTCTCCTCCTAACGCATGTTTTCATGACTTCATCAATCTTCAGGGAGGCTGAGTTTCTTTGTTTTTTCAGGCTGGTCTGCATTTCTGTTTCAGGTGTGACAAGTTAATTAGCTCTGAGGATTCTGGTACTTGTATTTTTCGCACTTGATTTTGCTGGCAGGTGACTGTAAACAACACCCTCCATAGCACAAATCTTCCCCTTTATGGGGGTAGGGGGTAAGCCATGGTTGTGGCTCTCCAATGTAAGGCATGATGGCCCTGCTGCACTGCCTTGTGAGCCCGGGACTCCTGGAACAATGTTTAAAGATGTGAAGGCAGGCGCTCTGTTACCCGTCTTTAGCTTCTCCTCCTAACGCACGTTTTCATGACTTCATCAATCTTCAGGGAGGCTGAGTTTCTTTGTTTTTTCAGTTGGGTCTACATTTCTCTTTCAGGTGTGACAAGTTAATTAGCTCTGAGGATTCTGGTACTTGTATTTTTCGCACTTGATTTTGCTGGCAGGTGACTGGAAACAACTCCCTCCATAGCACAAATCTTCCCCTTGATGGGGGGAGGGGGAAAGCTATGGTTGTGGCTCTCCAATATAAGGCATGATGGCCTTGCTGCACTGCCTTGTGAGCCCGGGACTCCTGGAACAATGTTTAAAGATGTGAAGGCAGGCGCTCTGTTACCAGTCTTTAGCTTCTCCTCCTAATGCACGTTTTCATGACTTCATCAATCTTCAGGGAGGCTGAGTTTCTTTGTTTTTTCAGGCGGGTCTGCATTTCTGTTTCAGGTGTGACAAGTTACTTAGCTCTGAGGATTCTGGTACTTGTATTTGTCGCACTTGATTTTGCTGGCAGGTGACTGGAAACAACTCCATCCATAGCACAAATCTTCCCGGCAATGGGGGAGAAGGAAAGCCATGGTTGTGGCTCTCCAATATAAAGCATGATGGCCCTGCTGCACTGCCTTGTGAGCCCGGGGCTCCTGGAACAATGTTTAAAGATGTGAAGGCAGGCGCTCTGTTACCAGTCTTTAGATTCTCCTCCTAACGCATGTTTCATGACTTCATCAATCTTCAGGGAGGCTGAGTTTCTTTGTTTTTTCAGGCAGGTCTGCATTTCTGTTTCAGGTGTGACAAGTTAATTAGCTCTGAGGATTCTGGTACTTGTATTTTTCGCACTTGATTTTGCTTTCAGGTGACTGGAAACAACTCCCGCCATAGCACAAATCTTCTCCTTGATGGGGGGAGGGGCAAAGCCATGGTTGTGGCTCTCCAATGTAAGGCATGATGGCCCTGCTGCACTGCCTTGTGAGCCCGGGACTCCTGGAACAATGTTTAAAGATGTGAAGGCAGGCGCTCTGTTACCAGTCTTTAGCTTCTCCTCCTAACGCACGTTTTCATGACTTCATCAATCTTCAGGGAAGCTGAGTTTCTTTGTTTTTTCAGGCGGGTCTGCATTTCTGTTTCAGGTGTGACAAGTTACTTAGCTCTGAGGATTCTGGTACTTGTATTTTTCGCACTTGATTTTGCTGGCAGGTGACTGGAAACAACTCCCTCCATAGCACAAATCTTCCCCTTGATGGGGGGACGGGGAAAGCCATGGTTGAGGCTCTCCAATGTAAGGCATGATGGCCCTGCTGCACTGCCTTGTGAGCCCAGGGCTCCTGGAACAATGTTTAAAGATGTGAAGGCAGGCGCTCTGTTACCAGTCTTTAGCTTCTCCTCCTAACGCATGTTTCATGGCTTCATCAATCTTCAGGGAGGCTGAGTTTCTTTGTTTTTTCAGGCGGGTCTGCATTTCTGTTTCAGGTGTGACAAGTTAATTAGCTCTGAGGATTCTGGTACTTGTATTTTTTGCAATTGATTTTGCTGGCAGGTGACTGGAAACAACTCCCGCCATAGCACAAATCTTCTCATTGATGGGGGGAGGGGGAAAGCCATGGTTGTGGCTCTCCAATGTAAGGCATGATGGCCCTGCTGCACTGCCTTGTGAGCCCGGGACTCCTGGAACAATGTTTAAAGATGTGAAGGCAGGCGCTCTGTTACCAGTCTTTAGCTTCTCCTCCTAACGCACGCTTTCATGACTTCATCAATATTCAGGGAGGCTGAGTTTCTTTGTTTTTTCAGGCGGGTCTGCATTTCTGTTTCAGGTGTGACAAGTTACTTAGCTCTGAGGATTCTGGTACTTGTATTTTTCGCACTTGATTTTGCTGGCAGGTGACTGGAAACAACTCCCTCCATAGCACAAATCTTCCCCTTGATGGGGGGACGGGGAAAGCCATGGTTGTGGCTCTCCAATGTAAGGCATGATGGCCCTGCTGCACTGCCTTGTGAGCCCGGGACTCCTGGAACAATGTTTAAAGATGTGAAGGCAGGCGCTCTGTTACCAGTCTTTAGCTTCTCCTCCTAACGCACGTTTTCATGACTTCATCAATCTTCAGGGAGGCTGAGTTTCTTTGTTTTTTCAGGCGGGTCTGCATTTCTGTTTCAGGTGTGACAAGTTACTTAGCTCTGAGGATTCTGGTACTTGTATTTTTCGCACTTGATTTTGCTGGCAGGTGACTGGAAACAACTCCCTCCATAGCACAAATCTTCCCCTTGATGGGGGGACGGGGAAAGCCATGGTTGTGGCTCTCCACTGTAAGGCATGATGGCCCTGCTGCACTGCCTTGTGAGCCCAGGGCTCCTGGAACAATGTTTAAAGATGTGAAGGCAGGCGCTCTGTTACCAGTCTTTAGCTTCTCCTCCTAACGCATGTTTCATGGCTTCATCAATCTTCAGGGAGGCTGAGTTTCTTTGTTTTTTCAGGCGGGTCTGCATTTCTGTTTCAGGTGTGACAAGTTAATTAGCTCTGAGGATTCTGGTACTTGTATTTTTTGCAATTGATTTTGCTGGCAGGTGACTGGAAACAACTCCCGCCATAGCACAAATCTTCTCATTGATGGGGGGAGGGGGAAAGCCATGGTTCTGGCTCTCCAATGTAAGGCATGATGGACCTGCTGCACTGTCTTGTGAGCCCGGGACTCCTGGAACAATGTTTAAAGATGTGAAGGCAGGCGCTCTGTTACCAGTCTTTAGCTTCTCCTCCTAACGCATGTTTCATGGCTTCATCAATCTTCAGGGAGGCTGAGTTTCTTTGTTTTTTCAGGCGGGTCTGCATTTCTGTTTCAGGTGTGACAAGTTAATTATCTCTGAGGATTCTGGTACTTGTATTTTTCGCACTTGATTTTGCTGGCAGGTGACTGGAAACAACTCCCTCCATAGCACAAATCTTCCCCTTGATGGGGGGAGGGGGAAAGCCATGGTTGTGGCTCTCCAATGTAAGGCATTATGGCCCTGCTGCACTGCCTTGTGAGCCTGGGACTCCTGGAACAATGTTTAAAGATGTGAAGGCAGGAGCTCTGTTACCAGTCTTTAGCTTCTCCTCCTAACGCATGTTTTCATGACTTCATCAATCTTCAGGGAGGCTGAGTTTCTTTGTTTTTTCAGTTGGGTCTACATTTCTCTTTCAGGTGTGACAAGTTAATTAGCTCTGAGGATTCTGGTACTTGTATTTTTTGCACTTGATTTTGCTGGCAGGTGACTGGAAACAACTCCCTCCATAGCACAAATCTTCCCCTTGATGGGGGGAGGGGGAAAGCTATGGTTGTGGCTCTCCAATATAAGGCATGATGGCCCTGCTGCACTGCCTTGTGAGCCCGGGACTCCTGGAACAATGTTTAAAGATGTGAAGGCAGGCGGTCTGTTACCAGTCTTTAGCTTCTCCTCCTAACGCACGTTTTCATGACTTCAATCAATCTTCAGGGAGGCTGAGTTTCTTTGTTTTTTCAGGCGGGTCTGCATTTCTGTTTCAGGTGTGACAAGTTAATTAGCTCTGAGGATTCTGGTACTTGTATTTTTTGCAATTGATTTTGCTGGCAGGTGACTGGAAACAACTCCCGCCATAGCACAAATCTTCTCCTTGATGGGGGGAGGGGGAAAGCCATGGTTGTGGCTCTCCAATGTAAGGCATGATGGCCCTGCTGCACTGCCTTGTGAGCCCGGGACTCCTGGAACAATGTTTAAAGATGTGAAGGCAGGCGCTCTGTTACCAGTCTTTAGCTTCTCCTCCTAACGCACGTTTTCATGACTTCATCAATCTTCAGGGAGGCTGAGTTTCTTTGTTTTTTCAGGCGGGTCTGCATTTCTGTTTCAGGTGTGACAAGTTAATTAGCTCTGAGGATTCTGGTACTTGTATTTTTCGCACTTGATTTTGCTGGCAGGTGACTGGAAACAACTCCATCCATAGCACAAATCTTCCCGTTGATGGGGGAGGGGGAAAGCCATGGTTGTGGCTCTCCAATGTAAGGCATGATGGCCCTGCTGCACTGCCTTGTGAGCCCGGGGCTCCTGGAACAATGTTTAAAGATGTGAAGGCAGGCGCTCTGTTACCAGTCAATAGATTCTCCTCCTAACGCATTTTTCATGACTTCGTCAATCTTCAGGGAGGCTGAGTTTCTTTGTTTTTTCAGGCAGGTCTGCATTTCTGTTTCAGGTGTGACAAGTTAATTAGCTCTGAGGATTCTGGTACTTGTATTTTTCGCACTTGATTTTGCTGGCAGGTGACTGGAAACAACTCCCGCCATAGCACAAATCTTCTCCTTGATGGGGGGAGGGGGAAAGGCATGGTTGTGGCTCTCCAATGTAAGGCATGATGGCCCTGCTGCACTGCCTTGTGAGCCCGGGACTCCTGGAACAATGTTTAAAGATGTGAAGGCAGGCGCTCTGTTACCAGTCTTTAGCTTCTCCTCCTAACGCACGTTTTCATGACTTCATCAATCTTCAGGGAGGCTGAGTTTCTTTGTTTTTTCAGGCGGGTCTGCATTTCTGTTTCAGGTGTGACAAGTTACTTAGCTCTGAGGATTCTGGTACTTGTATTTTTCGCACTTGATTTTGCTGGCAGGTGACTGGAAACAACTCCCTCCATAGCACAAATCTTCCCCTTGATGGGGGGAGGGGGAAAGCCATGGTTGTGGCTCTCCAATGTAAGGCATGATTGCCCTGCTGCACTGCCTTGTGAGCCCGGGGCTCCTGGAACAATGTTTAAAGATGTGAAGGCAGGCGCTCTGTTACCAGTCTTTAGCTTCTCCTCCTAACGCATGTTTCATGGCTTCATCAATCTTCAGGGAGGCTGAGTTTCTTTTTTTTTCAGGCGGGTCTGCATTTCTGTTTCAGGTGTGACAAGTTAATTAGCTCTGAGGATTCTGGTACTTGTATTTTTCGCACTTGATTTTGCTGGCAGGTGACTGGGAACAACTCCCGCCATAGCACAAATCTTCTCCTTGATGGGGGGAGGGGGAAAGCCATGGTTGTGGCTCTCCAATGTAAGGCATGATGGCCCTGCTGCACTGCCTTGTGAGCCCGGGACTCCTGGAACAATGTTTAAAGATGTGAAGGCAGGCGCTCTGTTACCAGTCTTTAGCTTCTCCTCCAAACGCATGTTTTCATGACTTCATCAATCTTCAGGGAGGCTGAGTTTCTTTGTTTTTTCAGGCTGGTCTGCATTTCTGTTTCAGGTGTGACAAGTTAATTAGCTCTGAGGATTCTGGTACTTGTATTTTTCGCACTTGATTTTGCTGGCAGGTGACTGTAAACAACACCCTCCATAGCACAAATCTTCCCCTTTATGGGGGTAGGGGGTAAGCCATGGTTGTGGCTCTCCAATGTAAGGCATGATGGCCCTGCTGCACTGCCTTGTGAGCCCGGGACTCCTGGAACAATGTTTAAAGATGTGAAGGCAGGCGCTCTGTTACCCGTCTTTAGCTTCTCCTCCTAACGCACGTTTTCATGACTTCATCAATCTTCAGGGAGGCTGAGTTTCTTTGTTTTTTCAGTTGGGTCTACATTTCTCTTTCAGGTGTGACAAGTTAATTAGCTCTGAGGATTCTGGTACTTGTATTTTTCGCACTTGATTTTGCTGGCAGGTGACTGGAAACAACTCCCTCCATAGCACAAATCTTCCCCTTGATGGGGGGAGGGGGAAAGCTATGGTTGTGGCTCTCCAATATAAGGCATGATGGCCTTGCTGCACTGCCTTGTGAGCCCGGGACTCCTGGAACAATGTTTAAAGATGTGAAGGCAGGCGCTCTGTTACCAGTCTTTAGCTTCTCCTCCTAATGCACGTTTTCATGACTTCATCAATCTTCAGGGAGGCTGAGTTTCTTTGTTTTTTCAGGCGGGTCTGCATTTCTGTTTCAGGTGTGACAAGTTACTTAGCTCTGAGGATTCTGGTACTTGTATTTGTCGCACTTGATTTTGCTGGCAGGTGACTGGAAACAACTCCATCCATAGCACAAATCTTCCCGTTGATGGGGGAGAAGGAAAGCCATGGTTGTGGCTCTCCAATATAAAGCATGATGGCCCTGCTGCACTGCCTTGTGAGCCCGGGGCTCCTGGAACAATGTTTAAAGATGTGAAGGCAGGCGCTCTGTTACCAGTCTTTAGATTCTCCTCCTAACGCATGTTTCATGACTTCATCAATCTTCAGGGAGGCTGAGTTTCTTTGTTTTTTCAGGCAGGTCTGCATTTCTGTTTCAGGTGTGACAAGTTAATTAGCTCTGAGGATTCTGGTACTTGTATTTTTCGCACTTGATTTTGCTTGCAGGTGACTGGAAACAACTCCCGCCATAGCACAAATCTTCTCCTTGATGGGGGGAGGGGCAAAGCCATGGTTGTGGCTCTCCAATGTAAGGCATGATGGCCCTGCTGCACTGCCTTGTGAGCCCGGGACTCCTGGAACAATGTTTAAAGATGTGAAGGCAGGCGCTCTGTTACCAGTCTTTAGCTTCTCCTCCTAACGCACGTTTTCATGACTTCATCAATCTTCAGGGAGGCTGAGTTTCTTTGTTTTTTCAGGCGGGTCTGCATTTCTGTTTCAGGTGTGACAAGTTACTTAGCTCTGAGGATTCTGGTACTTGTATTTTTCGCACTTGATTTTGCTGGCAGGTGACTGGAAACAACTCCCTCCATAGCACAAATCTTCCCCTTGATGGGGGGACGGGGAAAGCCATGGTTGTGGCTCTCCAATGTAAGGCATGATGGCCCTGCTGCACTGCCTTGTGAGCCCAGGGCTCCTGGAACAATGTTTAAAGATGTGAAGGCAGGCGCTCTGTTACCAGTCTTTAGCTTCTCCTCCTAACGCATGTTTCATGGCTTCATCAATCTTCAGGGAGGCTGAGTTTCTTTGTTTTTTCAGGCGGGTCTGCATTTCTGTTTCAGGTGTGACAAGTTAATTAGCTCTGAGGATTCTGGTACTTGTATTTTTTGCAATTGATTTTGCTGGCAGGTGACTGGAAACAACTCCCGCCATAGCACAAATCTTCTCATTGATGGGGGGAGGGGGAAAGCCATGGTTGTGGCTCTCCAATGTAAGGCATGATGGCCCTGCTGCACTGCCTTGTGAGCCCGGGACTCCTGGAACAATGTTTAAAGATGTGAAGGCAGGCGCTCTGTTACCAGTCTTTAGCTTCTCCTCCTAACGCACGCTTTCATGACTTCATCAATCTTCAGGGAGGCTGAGTTTCTTTGTTTTTTCAGGCGGGTCTGCATTTCTGTTTCAGGTGTGACAAGTTACTTAGCTCTGAGGATTCTGGTACTTGTATTTTTCGCACTTGATTTTGCTGGCAGGTGACTGGAAACAACTCCCTCCATAGCACAAATCTTCCCCTTGATGGGGGGACGGGGAAAGCCATGGTTGTGGCTCTCCAATGTAAGGCATGATGGCCCTGCTGCACTGCCTTGTGAGCCCGGGACTCCTGGAACAATGTTTAAAGATGTGAAGGCAGGCGCTCTGTTACCAGTCTTTAGCTTCTCCTCCTAACGCACGTTTTCATGACTTCATCAATCTTCAGGGAGGCTGAGTTTCTTTGTTTTTTCAGGCGGGTCTGCATTTCTGTTTCAGGTGTGACAAGTTACTTAGCTCTGAGGATTCTGGTACTTGTATTTTTCGCACTTGATTTTGCTGGCAGGTGACTGGAAACAACTCCCTCCATAGCACAAATCTTCCCCTTGATGGGGGGGACGGGGAAAGCCATGGTTGTGGCTCTCCAATGTAAGGCATGATGGCCCTGCTGCACTGCCTTGTGAGCCCAGGGCTCCTGGAACAATGTTTAAAGATGTGAAGGCAGGCGCTCTGTTACCAGTCTTTAGCTTCTCCTCCTAACGCATGTTTCATGGCTTCATCAATCTTCAGGGAGGCTGAGTTTCTTTGTTTTTTCAGGCGGGTCTGCATTTCTGTTTCAGGTGTGACAAGTTAATTAGCTCTGAGGATTCTGGTACTTGTATTTTTTGCAATTGATTTTGCTGGCAGGTGACTGGAAACAACTCCCGCCATAGCACAAATCTTCTCATTGATGGGGGGAGGGGGAAATCCATGGTTGTGGCTCTCCAATGTAAGGCATGTTGGCCCTGCTGCACTGCCTTGTGAGCCCGGGACTCCTGGAACAATGTTTAAAGATGTGAAGGCAGGCGCTCTGTTACCAGTCTTTAGCTTCTCCTCCTAACGCACGCTTTCATGACTTCATCAATCTTCAGGGAGGCTGAGTTTCTTTGTTTTTTCAGGCGGGTCTGCATTTCTGTTTCAGGTGTGACAAGTTACTTAGCTCTGAGGATTCTGGTACTTGTATTTTTCGCACTTGCTTTTGCTGGCAGGTGACTGGAAACAACTCCCTCCATAGCACAAATATTCCCCTTGATGGGGGGAGGGGGAAAGCCATGGTTGTGGCTCTCCAATGCAAGTCATGATGGCCCTGCTGCACTGCCTTGTGAGCCCGGGACTCCTGGAACAATGTTTAAAGATGTGAAGGCAGGCGCTCTGTTACCAGTCTTTAGCTTCTCCTCCTAACGCATGTTTCATGGCTTCATCAATCTTCAGGGAGGCTGAGTTTCTTTGTTTTTTCAGGCGGGTCTGCATTTCTGTTTCAGGTGTGACAAGTTAATTATCTCTGAGGATTCTGGTACTTGTATTTTTCGCACTTGATTTTGCTGGCAGGTGATGTCAGGATTAGTCAGGCGAGTACAAAGGCAGCGAATATGGCAAGGGAAATGTGCACCCAGGAACTACGACTCAGGTATGCTAGAACCCAGGAGTGCAAATAGAGTGTGACATCAAAACCAATATATGAAAAGGGATGTGGGGTAAGCACCTGACCGCGAGGAAAGTCGGCAAGCGCCTTACCCCCAATTGCTGTTACAGGTACTGACAGCGCTAAACCCACGTGGAGGGCAAGCAATGACAGGATCTGTGTACTAACACTCTTGATGGTATTACATAAGGGAACTTAAGAACTGTACTCACGAGGACGAGATAAACCTCTTGAATGTCAGCTAGCCCACGAATCCTGTTGAAGAAACTGGGACCCCGAAAGGCTAGAACAGCAATGGAAGGAAAACTAAATACCTAAATGGGAATAGTGTTTGCAAAATAGTGAGGAAAACATAAGCATTCACACAGGAGCTAGCTACTACCGCACACCACACCTAATAATCAAAGGGAAAATAAATGCAGAAGTGCAGTGGAAAACATGGAATGGATCCTCTAGGAAGTAAGGATCAGGAGCAGGGAAAAATGAAATAACCTATGCAAACTTCTTCCTACCCCTCCAAGGAAAAGACAGGAAACTAAACTAAGAGGAAGGCTAAGGCAAATGGGTAACAGCAGCAAAGGACAGAGTCAAAGAAATATAGAACACAGACAAACTGGGCTGCATCTAAAAGGGGAAAGCACTGAAAATTGCTGCCTGCAAACAGAGGAAGACAAAAAGGGAAATCAAGGGAGCAGAAATCAATTAGCGCATGAATCCGAAATTCAGGGCGGAGGAAACAAGAAAACAGGAACAAGGAAGTAGGTACAAAGGCAAGGAACCAGGAACCAGGGACTAGTCAAAAACAGGAACACTGCAATCGATGACCAGCGCTGGACTGAAGTAAGACTGAGGCTTTTAAAGCTGCTTAACGAGCACACGCCTCGGGTGTGCTGATTGCTGCACCTGCCGCCACAGCTGTTACCTATCCTCCACCCAACCTTGTGTTGCAAGGGTGGAGGTGGAGCAGTGGGCCAGGCATTCTGGGAAGCATAGTCATTTGGTTAAAGAAGCATGCTGGCTGCCAAAAACCTGGAATGGATCCGGAAGGGAAGTAGCTGGGAAAATAGGGATTTAGCGCTCCCAAATCATCACAGCACTTTAGCATAAGGTTCGGAGGAAAGGTCCAGTAGGGAATAAACCCCAAATCATGCCCCCAAGTGGTGGGAACGGGAGCGAAGGGAGCGAGTCGTGACAGTATACCCCCTCCTACGGCCGGCTTCGGGTGCCCGCCACCCGCACGAGACATCTTCTTTCCATGATGGGAGTGCTTTTTCTTTGGAGGTGGCACTGATGGAAATGGTGGCCTGTGGGCAAAGGCAGATGGACTTCCATGATAGGAGTGCTTTGTCTTTGGAGGTGGTGCTGATGGAAACGGTGGCTTCTGGTGAGGAAGAGACTCATGGTTCGAAGAAAGGCATGAAGGACTTGCAGGACCAGAAGCAGAGTTGGAAGGTCCAGGAAGCTCAGTCACTGGGAGTGGACCCTTATAAGTCTTTGAGGAGGGAGGCAGGCTGGTGCAACATGCCTTAGGCAATGGGAGAAGCTCTGTTAGCCTTTCTGCCGAGAGTGGACATGCGGGAGGTGTGGCAAATGCTGGCTTCAGGAAAGGTTTATGCTCAGCCATTAGAGAAGGTGGTGGCTGAGGTAGAGGTTCAGATTTCCTTCTGTCATCCATCTGGGAAAAGGCTTTTGGTTGAAAGTGACTTAGGTTTGACTGCACATGTTCTACGCCTTGGAGACCTGAAAGTCCAATGGGTTGTACAAGGCTAGTACTCCTGGTGACAGTCGTGTAGCCACTTTGTTTCACGTGGGATACCACAGCAGGGATGTTTGGCATCCTGATGGGAGTGATAGACGCAGTACTTGGTATTTCAGGCAGACTCGCAGAAGGAGCAATAACAGACACATCTTGAACTGCAGCAGTCATTCCCTTCCTTTGGCTACTAGCACCCGACTGGTGCTTCTTGGCGGAATTCTGTTGCACAAGTCCTGTAGGTAATACGCCGGTCTGCACCACCCCTTGTGCACACCCAAGTGAGTGGTTCTGACTCACCACTTGGTCCAGCTTGATGACTCTGAAGCGGGAGCTGGCAAAAGTCTCAAACTCTGATGCTGCATCTTTAGGAGGCTCTGATGCTAAAGTGAAGCAGTTGGGAGAATCGTCTTGTGGAAAAGGCAGGCATTCTGATGCTCCTCCTGAAGCAAAAGAAAGGCAGGCTAGACGTTCATCGACTGTAAATGGTTGGGATTCAGGAGGAATCGCTGGAGCAGAAGGAAATACAGCAGAATCTGATGGTGTAGACAGGTATACCTCTGATATTGGCAGCGAGGCTATGCAGGATACAGGCGTCTCATGAACTGAAGGCAAATACTCAGTATACTCCGGGACTGAAGACATGCTCTTTTGATGGATTTCCGGAGGCTCTAAAGCTGAAGGATGATCTGCAGGATGAGTCACTGTAGCTGAAGACAGGCAGGTCAGGGGAAACCTTGAGGCTGAAGGCATGCAAGCTGGAGCAATCTCGGTTGCTGGATACAAGCATGTCCAGGTCTTTGGGACTGGCTCTTGAGTAAATGGCAGACATGGCAGCGGTTCATTGGTTGAAGACAGGTGTGCCAAAGATGACTGCAGGGCTGTGGATTGAATCATAGAAGAGTCAATGGTTGTAGGAGGACAGACAGAAGTCTCAGAAGTTGACAGACCCATCGGTGGCTCAGGAATGAAGGGCACCTTTAGGGCAGTAGACTCCTTGGCACCAGTAACCAAAGACTGAGCTGTACCCTTGCAGTCCCTTTCTTTAGTGGGTGACACAGAGTCTTTTTCTTTGTAGAAGTCAAAATCAATCAGTGGAATCACCATAGTAAAGTCTCTGTTAATCAGGATTTCGTCTATTGTCCATTCCTCTGTTTTAGCTTCTGAAAGAGGTAGATTAACAATCAACAGTTCATGAACCGCCTGACGGTTCTTTGGTTCAGTATACTGTGGAATGAGTCCATCAGAACATGAAATCTGTACTGTCTCTGACTGTTCGTATTGATCAGAAGTGGCAGAAGGAAGAGTGAACCCAGAGGTAACATTGTTTTCCACATCAGCTTTAACATCTACTTCAGTCTCAGCAGCTGTATCAAGAGCAGGGCCTAAGCCTACGGTAGTGACTGAATCTGTGTATGCCACCATTGTGGATTGTGTTTGGAAATCAGAAGTTTGTATGTGTGCTAGCTCAGAATTATGACAAACTGCTACACAGGGTATTTTTGGTAAAGGAGTGGCTTGTAACTCTTCAGCTAACTGCAATCCCTGATAAACAGCAGAACAATGGTTAGAACCTGTGCCTAGATTAAGCGCTGTGCTAGACGTAAGACCTTCACTCCCAATAGATCTAACATATCGACAAATATCATGGTTTACCAAAGTCTCTGCACTCAGGGGCTGAACAGTGTTCACTTCCTCCACATCAACAGATAAAGTCTGAGGTGTATTCAATAAAGAGTGTAAGGTTTTATTTTCCTCTTGTGCAGAAATGAGTTCTTATCTTAACTCCTCAAGTTTAGCTCTTAGCATGCCCTGCATTAACTGTAAATCACTATCAGTAGACACGGGGGGAAGCATAGTGGCATCAGGGCTGGATCCTGCACTAGCAATCTGGATGTGCATCGATTGTACATTGTCCTCTACTGCTTGCAGGTTCTGTGATTTATAGTTTATCTTTCCAACTTGGTCTGTGTTTCCCTTAAACAAACTATTGACATTAGACCTCTTGGCATTAGGGACTACAGTATGTACCTGTGCAACGGAGTATGCGTTAGACTGAGGGTAGAAAACAGAAGTTATGTAAGAAACCCCTCCATTCTTTATGTTGGTATCATGAAACTGTTCTATCTGAGGTGAAGCACAACTGGAATCATGGGGTTCAACAACAGAGGTACTCTCTTATAATAAGTCTAACAGTGTGTTGTTTTCTGCGGCTAAGGCTTGTGCTGACATAGAATCGGGATCAAAACCAAAGATAGAACTAGGATCAGGCCATGTAGGATGTGCCATCCTATGGGAAAAATATTTTGAACGTAAATGCCCATTCGTGACAAGGAGTTCATTGGAGTCAGGACTAGTGATTTGATTGTCACAGGTAAATGTAGGGGAAGCTTTCTGTACAAACTTGTTAGAGGCCTTGCTGCCTTTCTTTCTTAAACTTGCCATATTCAATGGGAATTTTGGGCTGGTCATACTGTCAGGATTAGTCAGGCGAGTACAAAGGCAGCGAATATGGCAAGGGAAATGTGCACCCAGGAACTACGACTAAGGTATGCTAGAACCCAGGAGTGCAAATAGAGTGTGACATCAAAACCAATATATGAAAAGGGATGTGGGGTAAGCACCTGACCGCGAGGAAAGTCGGCAAGCGCCTTACCCCCAATTGCTGTTACAGGTACTGACAGCGCTAAACCCACGTGGAGGGCAAGCAATGACAGGATCTGTGTACTAACACTCTTGATGGTATTACATAAGGGAACTTAAGAACTGTACTCACGAGGACGAGATAAACCTCTTGAATGTCAGCTAGCCCACGAATCCTGTTGAAGAAACTGGGACCCCGAAAGGCTAGAACAGCAATGGAAGGAAAACTAAATACCTAAATGGGAATAGTGTTTGCAAAATAGTGAGGAAAACATAAGCATTCACACAGGAGCTAGCTACTACCGCACACCACACCTAATAATCAAAGGGAAAATAAATGCAGAAGTGCAGTGGAAAACATGGAATGGATCCTCTAGGAAGTAAGGATCAGGAGCAGGGAAAAATGAAATAACCTATGCAAACTTCTTCCTACCCCTCCAAGGAAAAGACAGGAAACTAAACTAAGAGGAAGGCTAAGGCAAATGGGTAACAGCAGCAAAGGACAGAGTCAAAGAAATATAGAACACAGACAAACTGGGCTGCATCTAAAAGGGGAAAGCACTGAAAATTGCTGCCTGCAAACAGAGGAAGACAAAAAGGGAAATCAAGGGAGCAGAAATCAATTAGCGCATGAATCCGAAATTCAGGGCGGAGGAAACAAGAAAACAGGAACAAGGAAGTAGGTACAAAGGCAAGGAACCAGGAACCAGGGACTAGTCAAAAACAGGAACACTGCAATCGATGACCAGCGCTGGACTGAAGTAAGACTGAGGCTTTTAAAGCTGCTTAACGAGCACACGCCTCGGGTGTGCTGATTGCTGCACCTGCCGCCACAGCTGTTACCTATCCTCCACCCAACCTTGTGTTGCAAGGGTGGAGGTGGAGCAGTGGGCCAGGCATTCTGGGAAGCATAGTCATTTGGTTAAAGAAGCATGCTGGCTGCCAAAAACCTGGAATGGATCCGGAAGGGAAGTAGCTGGGAAAATAGGGATTTAGCGCTCCCAAATCATCACAGCACTTTAGCATAAGGTTCGGAGGAAAGGTCCAGTAGGGAATAAACCCCAAATCATGCCCCCAAGTGGTGGGAACGGGAGCGAAGGGAGCGAGTCGTGACAGTATACCCCCTCCTACGGCCGGCTTCGGGTGCCCGCCACCCGCACGAGACATCTTCTTTCCATGATGGGAGTGCTTTTTCTTTGGAGGTGGCACTGATGGAAATGGTGGCCTGTGGGCAAAGGCAGATGGACTTCCATGATAGGAGTGCTTTGTCTTTGGAGGTGGTGCTGATGGAAACGGTGGCTTCTGGTGAGGAAGAGACTCATGGTTCGAAGAAAGGCATGAAGGACTTGCAGGACCAGAAGCAGAGTTGGAAGGTCCAGGAAGCTCAGTCACTGGGAGTGGACCCTTATAAGTCTTTGAGGAGGGAGGCAGGCTGGTGCAACATGCCTTAGGCAATGGGAGAAGCTCTGTTAGCCTTTCTGCCGAGAGTGGACATGCGGGAGGTGTGGCAAATGCTGGCTTCAGGAAAGGTTTATGCTCAGCCATTAGAGAAGGTGGTGGCTGAGGTAGAGGTTCAGATTTCCTTCTGTCATCCATCTGGGAAAAGGCTTTTGGTTGAAAGTGACTTAGGTTTGACTGCACATGTTCTACGCCTTGGAGACCTGAAAGTCCAATGGGTTGTACAAGGCTAGTACTCCTGGTGACAGTCGTGTAGCCACTTTGTTTCACGTGGGATACCACAGCAGGGATGTTTGGCATCCTGATGGGAGTGATAGACGCAGTACTTGGTATTTCAGGCAGACTCGCAGAAGGAGCAATAACAGACACATCTTGAACTGCAGCAGTCATTCCCTTCCTTTGGCTACTAGCACCCGACTGGTGCTTCTTGGCGGAATTCTGTTGCACAAGTCCTGTAGGTAATACGCCGGTCTGCACCACCCCTTGTGCACACCCAAGTGAGTGGTTCTGACTCACCACTTGGTCCAGCTTGATGACTCTGAAGCGGGAGCTGGCAAAAGTCTCAAACTCTGATGCTGCATCTTTAGGAGGCTCTGATGCTAAAGTGAAGCAGTTGGGAGAATCGTCTTGTGGAAAAGGCAGGCATTCTGATGCTCCTCCTGAAGCAAAAGAAAGGCAGGCTAGACGTTCATCGACTGTAAATGGTTGGGATTCAGGAGGAATCGCTGGAGCAGAAGGAAATACAGCAGAATCTGATGGTGTAGACAGGTATACCTCTGATATTGGCAGCGAGGCTATGCAGGATACAGGCGTCTCATGAACTGAAGGCAAATACTCAGTATACTCCGGGACTGAAGACATGCTCTTTTGATGGATTTCCGGAGGCTCTAAAGCTGAAGGATGATCTGCAGGATGAGTCACTGTAGCTGAAGACAGGCAGGTCAGGGGAAACCTTGAGGCTGAAGGCATGCAAGCTGGAGCAATCTCGGTTGCTGGATACAAGCATGTCCAGGTCTTTGGGACTGGCTCTTGAGTAAATGGCAGACATGGCAGCGGTTCATTGGTTGAAGACAGGTGTGCCAAAGATGACTGCAGGGCTGTGGATTGAATCATAGAAGAGTCAATGGTTGTAGGAGGACAGACAGAAGTCTCAGAAGTTGACAGACCCATCGGTGGCTCAGGAATGAAGGGCACCTTTAGGGCAGTAGACTCCTTGGCACCAGTAACCAAAGACTGAGCTGTACCCTTGCAGTCCCTTTCTTTAGTGGGTGACACAGAGTCTTTTTCTTTGTAGAAGTCAAAATCAATCAGTGGAATCACCATAGTAAAGTCTCTGTTAATCAGGATTTCGTCTATTGTCCATTCCTCTGTTTTAGCTTCTGAAAGAGGTAGATTAACAATCAACAGTTCATGAACCGCCTGACGGTTCTTTGGTTCAGTATACTGTGGAATGAGTCCATCAGAACATGAAATCTGTACTGTCTCTGACTGTTCGTATTGATCAGAAGTGGCAGAAGGAAGAGTGAACCCAGAGGTAACATTGTTTTCCACATCAGCTTTAACATCTACTTCAGTCTCAGCAGCTGTATCAAGAGCAGGGCCTAAGCCTACGGTAGTGACTGAATCTGTGTATGCCACCATTGTGGATTGTGTTTGGAAATCAGAAGTTTGTATGTGTGCTAGCTCAGAATTATGACAAACTGCTACACAGGGTATTTTTGGTAAAGGAGTGGCTTGTAACTCTTCAGCTAACTGCAATCCCTGATAAACAGCAGAACAATGGTTAGAACCTGTGCCTAGATTAAGCGCTGTGCTAGACGTAAGACCTTCACTCCCAATAGATCTAACATATCGACAAATATCATGGTTTACCAAAGTCTCTGCACTCAGGGGCTGAACAGTGTTCACTTCCTCCACATCAACAGATAAAGTCTGAGGTGTATTCAATAAAGAGTGTAAGGTTTTATTTTCCTCTTGTGCAGAAATGAGTTCTTGTCTTAACTCCTCAAGTTTAGCTCTTAGCATGCCCTGCATTAACTGTAAATCACTATCAGTAGACACGGGGGGAAGCATAGTGGCATCAGGGCTGGATCCTGCACTAGCAATCTGGATGTGCATCGATTGTACATTGTCCTCTACTGCTTGCAGGTTCTGTGATTTATAGTTTATCTTTCCAACTTGGTCTGTGTTTCCCTTAAACAAACTATTGACATTAGACCTCTTGGCATTAGGGACTACAGTATGTACCTGTGCAACGGAGTATGCGTTAGACTGAGGGTAGAAAACAGAAGTTATGTAAGAAACCCCTCCATTCTTTATGTTGGTATCATGAAACTGTTCTATCTGAGGTGAAGCACAACTGGAATCATGGGGTTCAACAACAGAGGTACTCTCTTATAATAAGTCTAACAGTGTGTTGTTTTCTGCGGCTAAGGCTTGTGCTGACATAGAATCGGGATCAAAACCAAAGATAGAACTAGGATCAGGCCATGTAGGATGTGCCATCCTATGGGAAAAATATTTTGAACGTAAATGCCCATTCGTGACAAGGAGTTCATTGGAGTCAGGACTAGTGATTTGATTGTCACAGGTAAATGTAGGGGAAGCTTTCTGTACAAACTTGTTAGAGGCCTTGCTGCCTTTCTTTCTTAAACTTGCCATATTCAATGGGAATTTTGGGCTGGTCATACTGTCAGGATTAGTCAGGCGAGTACAAAGGCAGCGAATATGGCAAGGGAAATGTGCACCCAGGAACTACGACTAAGGTATGCTAGAACCCAGGAGTGCAAATAGAGTGTGACATCAAAACCAATATATGAAAAGGGATGTGGGGTAAGCACCTGACCGCGAGGAAAGTCGGCAAGCGCCTTACCCCCAATTGCTGTTACAGGTACTGACAGCGCTAAACCCACGTGGAGGGCAAGCAATGACAGGATCTGTGTACTAACACTCTTGATGGTATTACATAAGGGAACTTAAGAACTGTACTCACGAGGACGAGATAAACCTCTTGAATGTCAGCTAGCCCACGAATCCTGTTGAAGAAACTGGGACCCCGAAAGGCTAGAACAGCAATGGAAGGAAAACTAAATACCTAAATGGGAATAGTGTTTGCAAAATAGTGAGGAAAACATAAGCATTCACACAGGAGCTAGCTACTACCGCACACCACACCTAATAATCAAAGGGAAAATAAATGCAGAAGTGCAGTGGAAAACATGGAATGGATCCTCTAGGAAGTAAGGATCAGGAGCAGGGAAAAACGAAATAACCTATGCAAACTTCTTCCTACCCCTCCAAGGAAAAGACAGGAAACTAAACTAAGAGGAAGGCTAAGGCAAATGGGTAACAGCAGCAAAGGACAGAGTCAAAGAAATATAGAACACAGACAAACTGGGCTGCATCTAAAAGGGGAAAGCACTGAAAATTGCTGCCTGCAAACAGAGGAAGACAAAAAGGGAAATCAAGGGAGCAGAAATCAATTAGCGCATGAATCCGAAATTCAGGGCGGAGGAAACAAGAAAACAGGAACAAGGAAGTAGGTACAAAGGCAAGGAACCAGGAACCAGGGACTAGTCAAAAACAGGAACACTGCAATCGATGACCAGCGCTGGACTGAAGTAAGACTGAGGCTTTTAAAGCTGCTTAACGAGCACACGCCTCGGGTGTGCTGATTGCTGCACCTGCCGCCACAGCTGTTACCTATCCTCCACCCAACCTTGTGTTGCAGGGTGGAGGTGGAGCAGTGGGCCAGGCATTCTGGGAAGCATAGTCATTTGGTTAAAGAAGCATGCTGGCTGCCAAAAACCTGGAATGGATCCGGAAGGGAAGTAGCTGGGAAAATAGGGATTTAGCGCTCCCAAATCATCACAGCACTTTAGCATAAGGTTCGGAGGAAAGGTCCAGTAGGGAATAAACCCCAAATCATGCCCCCAAGTGGTGGGAACGGGAGCGAAGGGAGCGAGTCGTGACAGGTGACTGGAAACAACTCCCTCCATAGCACAAATCTTCCCCTTGATGGGGGGAGGGGGAAAGCCATGGTTGTGGCTCTCCAATGTAAGGCATTATGGCCCTGCTGCACTGCCTTGTGAGCCTGGGACTCCTGGAACAATGTTTAAAGATGTGAAGGCAGGAGCTCTGTTACCAGTCTTTAACTTCTCCTCCTAACGCATGTTTTCATGACTTCATCAATCTTCAGGGAGGCTGAGTTTCTTTGTTTTTTCAGTTGGGTCTACATTTCTCTTTCAGGTGTGACAAGTTAATTAGCTCTGAGGATTCTGGTACTTGTATTTTTTGCACTTGATTTTGCTGGCAGGTGACTGGAAACAACTCCCTCCATAGCACAAATCTTCCCCTTGATGGGGGGAGGGGGAAAGCTATGGTTGTGGCTCTCCAATATAAGGCATGATGGCCCTGCTGCACTGCCTTGTGAGCCCGGGACTCCTGGAACAATGTTTAAAGATGTGAAGGCAGGCGGTCTGTTACCAGTCTTTAGCTTCTCCTCCTAACGCACGTTTTCATGACTTCAATCAATCTTCAGGGAGGCTGAGTTTCTTTGTTTTTTCAGGCGGGTCTGCATTTCTGTTTCAGGTGTGACAAGTTAATTAGCTCTGAGGATTCTGGTACTTGTATTTTTTGCAATTGATTTTGCTGGCAGGTGACTGGAAACAACTCCCGCCATAGCACAAATCTTCTCCTTGATGGGGGGAGGGGGAAAGCCATGGTTGTGGCTCTCCAATGTAAGGCATGATGGCCCTGCTGCACTGCCTTGTGAGCCCGGGACTCCTGGAACAATGTTTAAAGATGTGAAGGCAGGCGCTCTGTTACCAGTCTTTAGCTTCTCCTCCTAACGCACGCTTTCATGACTTCATCAATCTTCAGGGAGGCTGAGTTTCTTTGTTTTTTCAGGCGGGTCTGCATTTCTGTTTCAGGTGTGACAAGTTACTTAGCTCTGAGGATTCTGGTACTTGTATTTTAAGCACTTGCTTTTGCTGGCAGGTGACTGGAAACAACTCCCTCCATAGCACAAATATTCCCCTTGATGGGGGGAGGGGGAAAGCCATGGTTGTGGCTCTCCAATGTAAGTCATGATGGCCCTGCTGCACTGCCTTGTGAGCCCGGGACTCCTGGAACAATGTTTAAAGATGTGAAGGGAGGCGCTCTGTTACCAGTCTTTAGCTTCTCCTCCTAACGCATGTTTCATGGCTTCATCAATCTTCAGGGAGGCTGAGTTTCTTTGTTTTTTCAGGCGGGTCTGCATTTCTGTTTCAGGTGTGACAAGTTAATTATCTCTGAGGATTCTGGTACTTGTATTTTTCGCACTTGATTTTGCTGGCAGGTGACTGGAAACAACTCCCTCCATAGCACAAATCTTCCCCTTGATGGGGGGAGGGGGAAAGCCATGGTTGTGGCTCTCCAATGTAAGGCATTATGGCCCTGCTGCACTGCCTTGTGAGCCTGAGACTCCTGGAACAATGTTTAAAGATGTGAAGGCAGGAGCTCTGTTACCAGTCTTTAGCTTCTCCTCCTAACGCATGTTTTCATGACTTCATCAATCTTCGGGGAGGCTGAGTTTCTTTGTTTTTTCAGTTGGGTCTACATTTCTCTTTCAGGTGTGACAAGTTAATTAGCTCTGAGGATTCTGGTACTTGTATTTTTCGCACTTGATTTTGCTGGCAGGTGACTGGAAACAACTCCCTCCATAGCACAAATCTTCCCCTTGATGGGGGAAGGGGGAAAGCCATGGTTGTGGCTCTCCAATGTAAGTCATGATGGCCCTGCTGCACTGCCTTGTGAGCCCTGGACTCCTGGAACAATGTTTAAAGATGTGAAGGCAGGCGCTCTGTTACCAGTCTTTAGCTTCTCCTCCTAACGCATGTTTCATGACTTCATCAATCTTCAGGGAGGCTGAGTTTCTTTGTTTTTTCAGGCGGGTCTGCATTTCTGTTTCAGGTGTGACAAGTTAATTATCTCTGAGGATTCTGGTACTTGTATTTTTCGCACTTCATTTTGCTGGCAGGTGACTGGAAACAACTCCCTCCATAGCACAAATCTTCCCCTTGATGGGGGGAGGGGGAAAGCTATGGTTGTGGCTCTCCAATATAAGGCATGATGGCCCTGCTGCACTGCCTTGTGAGCCCGGGACTCCTGGAACAATGTTTAAAGATGTGAAGGCAGGCGGTCTGTTACCAGTCTTTAGCTTCTACTCCTAACGCACGTTTTCATGACTTCAATCAATCTTCAGGGAGGCTGAGTTTCTTTGTTTTTTCAGGCGGGTCTGCATTTCTGTTTCAAGTGTGACAAGTTAATTAGCTCTGAGGATTCTGGTACTTGTATTTTTCGCACTTGATTTTGCTGGCAGGTGACTGGAGACAACTCCCTCCATAGCACAAATCTTCCCCTTGATGGGGGGAGGGGGAAAGCCATGGTTGTGGCTCTCCAATGTAAGGCCTGATGGCCCTGCTGCACTGCCTTGTGAGCCCGGTGCTCCTGGAACAATGTTTAAAGATGTGAAGGCAGGCGCTCTGTTACCAGTCTTTAGCTTCTCCTCCTAACGCATGTTTCATGACTTCATCAATCTTCAGGGAGGCTGAGTTTCTTTGTTTTTTCAGGCGGGTCTGCATTTCTGTTTCAGGTGTGACAAGTTAATTAGCTCTGAGGATTCTGGTACTTGTATTTTTCGCACTTGGTTTTGCAGGCAGGTGACTGGAAACAACTCCCTCCATAGCACAAATCTTCCCCTTGATGGGTGAGGGGCAAAGCCATGGTTTTGGCTCTCCAATGTAAGGCATGATGGCCCTGCTGCAATGCATTGTGAGCCCGGGACTCCTGGAACAATGTTTAAAGATGTGAAGGCAGACGCTCTGTTACCAGTCTTTAGATTCTCCTCCTAATGCACGTTTTCATGACTTCATCAATCTTCAGGGAGGCTGAGTTTCTTTTTTTTTTCAGGCGGGTCTGCATTTCTGTTTCAGGTGTGACAAGTTAATTAGCTGTGAGGATTCTGGTACTTGTATTTTCCGCACTTGATTTTGCTGGCAGGTGAATGGAAACAACTCCCGCCATAGCACAAATCTTCTCCTTGATGGGGGGAGGGGGAATGCCATGGTTGTGGCTCTCCAATGTAAGGCATGATGGCCCTGCTGCACTGCCTTGTGAGCCCGGGACTCCTAGAACAATGTTTAAAGATGTGAAGGCAGGCGCTCTGTTACCAGTCTTTAGCTTATCTTCCTAACGCATGTTTCATGACTTCATCAATCTTCAGGGAGGCTGAGTTTCTTTGTTTTTTCAGGCGGGTCTGCATTTCTGTTTCAGGTGTGACAAGTTAATTAGCTCTGAGGATTCTGGTACTTGTATTTTACTTGATTTTGCTGGCAGGTGACTGGAAACAACACCCTCCATAGCACAAATCTTCCCCTTGATGGGGGGAGGGGGAAAGCTATGGTTGTGGCTCTCCAATATAAGGCATGATGGCCCTGCTGCACTGCCTTGTGAGCCCGGGACTCCTGGAACAATGTTTAAAGATGTGAAGGCAGGCGGTCTGTTACCAGTCTTTAGCTTCTCCTCCTAACGCACGTTTTCATGACTTCAATCAATCTTCAGGGAGGCTGAGTTTCTTTGTTTTTTCAGGCGGGTCTGCATTTCTGTTTCAGGTGTGACAAGTTAATTAGCTCTGAGGATTCTGGTACTTGTATTTTTTGCAATTGATTTTGCTGGCAGGTGACTGGAAACAACTCCCGCCATAGCACAAATCTTCTCCTTGATGGGGGGAGGGGGAAAGCCATGGTTGTGGCTCTCCAATGTAAGGCATGATGGCCCTGCTGCACTGCCTTGTGAGCCCGGGACTCCTGGAACAATGTTTAAAGATGTGAAGGCAGGCGCTCTGTTACCAGTCTTTAGCTTCTCCTCCTAACGCACGCTTTCATGACTTCATCAATCTTCAGGGAGGCTGAGTTTCTTTGTTTTTTCAGGCGGGTCTGCATTTCTGTTTCAGGTGTGACAAGTTACTTAGCTCTGAGGATTCTGGTACTTGTATTTTTCGCACTTGCTTTTGCTGGCAGGTGACTGGAAACAACTCCCTCCATAGCACAAATATTCCCCTTGATGGGGGGAGGGGGAAAGCCATGGTTGTGGCTCTCCAATGTAAGTCATGATGGCCCTGCTGCACTGCCTTGTGAGCCCGGGACTCCTGGAACAATGTTTAAAGATGTGAAGGGAGGCGCTCTGTTACCAGTCTTTAGCTTCTCCTCCTAACGCATGTTTCATGGCTTCATCAATCTTCAGGGAGGCTGAGTTTCTTTGTTTTTTCAGGCGGGTCTGCATTTCTGTTTCAGGTGTGACAAGTTAATTATCTCTGAGGATTCTGGTACTTGTATTTTTCGCACTTGATTTTGCTGGCAGGTGACTGGAAACAACTCCCTCCATAGCACAAATCTTCCCCTTGATGGGGGGAGGGGGAAAGCCATGGTTGTGGCTCTCCAATGTAAGGCATTATGGCCCTGCTGCACTGCCTTGTGAGCCTGAGACTCCTGGAACAATGTTTAAAGATGTGAAGGCAGGAGCTCTGTTACCAGTCTTTAGCTTCTCCTCCTAACGCATGTTTTCATGACTTCATCAATCTTCGGGGAGGCTGAGTTTCTTTGTTTTTTCAGTTGGGTCTACATTTCTCTTTCAGGTGTGACAAGTTAATTAGCTCTGAGGATTCTGGTACTTGTATTTTTCGCACTTGATTTTGCTGGCAGGTGACTGGAAACAACTCCCTCCATAGCACAAATCTTCCCCTTGATGGGGGAAGGGGGAAAGCCATGGTTGTGGCTCTCCAATGTAAGTCATGATGGCCCTGCTGCACTGCCTTGTGAGCCCTGGACTCCTGGAACAATGTTTAAAGATGTGAAGGCAGGCGCTCTGTTACCAGTCTTTAGCTTCTCCTCCTAACGCATGTTTCATGACTTCATCAATCTTCAGGGAGGCTGAGTTTCTTTGTTTTTTCAGGCGGGTCTGCATTTCTGTTTCAGGTGTGACAAGTTAATTATCTCTGAGGATTCTGGTACTTGTATTTTTCGCACTTCATTTTGCTGGCAGGTGACTGGAAACAACTCCCTCCATAGCACAAATCTTCCCCTTGATGGGGGGAGGGGGAAAGCTATGGTTGTGGCTCTCCAATATAAGGCATGATGGCCCTGCTGCACTGCCTTGTGAGCCCGGGACTCCTGGAACAATGTTTAAAGATGTGAAGGCAGGCGGTCTGTTACCAGTCTTTAGCTTCTACTCCTAACGCACGTTTTCATGACTTCAATCAATCTTCAGGGAGGCTGAGTTTCTTTGTTTTTTCAGGCGGGTCTGCATTTCTGTTTCAAGTGTGACAAGTTAATTAGCTCTGAGGATTCTGGTACTTGTATTTTTCGCACTTGATTTTGCTGGCAGGTGACTGGAGACAACTCCCTCCATAGCACAAATCTTCCCCTTGATGGGGGGAGGGGGAAAGCCATGGTTGTGGCTCTCCAATGTAAGGCCTGATGGCCCTGCTGCACTGCCTTGTGAGCCCGGTGCTCCTGGAACAATGTTTAAAGATGTGAAGGCAGGCGCTCTGTTACCAGTCTTTAGCTTCTCCTCCTAACGCATGTTTCATGACTTCATCAATCTTCAGGGAGGCTGAGTTTCTTTGTTTTTTCAGGCGGGTCTGCATTTCTGTTTCAGGTGTGACAAGTTAATTAGCTCTGAGGATTCTGGTACTTGTATTTTTCGCACTTGGTTTTGCAGGCAGGTGACTGGAAACAACTCCCTCCATAGCACAAATCTTCCCCTTGATGGGTGAGGGGGAAAGCCATGGTTTTGGCTCTCCAATGTAAGGCATGATGGCCCTGCTGCAATGCATTGTGAGCCCGGGACTCCTGGAACAATGTTTAAAGATGTGAAGGCAGACGCTCTGTTACCAGTCTTTAGATTCTCCTCCTAATGCACGTTTTCATGACTTCATCAATCTTCAGGGAGGCTGAGTTTCTTTTTTTTTTCAGGCGGGTCTGCATTTCTGTTTCAGGTGTGACAAGTTAATTAGCTGTGAGGATTCTGGTACTTGTATTTTCCGCACTTGATTTTGCTGGCAGGTGAATGGAAACAACTCCCGCCATAGCACAAATCTTCTCCTTGATAGGGGGAGGGGGAAAGCCATGGTTGTGGCTCTCCAATGTAAGGCATGATGGCCCTGCTGCACTGCCTTGTGAGCCCGGGACTCCTAGAACAATGTTTAAAGATGTGAAGGCAGGCGCTCTGTTACCAGTCTTTAGCTTATCCTCCTAACGCATGTTTCATGACTTCATCAATCTTCAGGGAGGCTGAGTTTCTTTGTTTTTTCAGGCGGGTCTGCATTTCTGTTTCAGGTGTGACAAGTTAATTAGCTCTGAGGATTCTGGTACTTGTATTTTACTTGATTTTGCTGGCAGGTGACTGGAAACAACACCCTCCATAGCACAAATCTTCCCCTTGATGGGGAGAGGGGGAAAGCCATGGTTGTGGCTCTCCAATGTAAGGCATGATGGCCCTGCTGCACTGCCTTGTGAGCCCGGGGCTCCTGGAACAATGTTTAAAGATGTGAAGGCAGGCGCTCTGTTACCAGTCTTTAGCTTCTCCTCCTAACGCACGTTTTCATGACTTCATCAATCTTCAGGGAGGCTGAGTTTCTTTGTTTTTTCAGGCGGGTCTGCATTTCTGTTTCAGGTGTGACAAGTTACTTAGCTCTGAGGATTCTGGTACTTGTATTTTTCGTACTTGGTTTTGCAGGCAGGTGACTGGAAACAACTCCCTCCATAGCACAAATCTTCCCCTTGATGGGTGAGGGGGAAAGCCATGGTTGTGGCTCTCCAATGTAAGGCATGATGGCCCTGCTGCAATGCATTGTGAGCCCGGGACTCCTGGAACAATGTTTAAAGATGTGAAGGCAGGCGCTCTGTTACCAGTCTTTAGATTCTCCTCCTAATGCACGTTTTCATGACTTCATCAATCTTCAGGGAGGCTGAGTTTCTTTGTTTTTTCAGGCGGGTCTGCATTTCTGTTTCAGGTGTGACAAGTTAATTAGCTGTGAGGATTCTGGTACTTGTATTTTCCGCACTTGATTTTGCTGGCAGGTGAATGGAAACAACTCCCGCCATAGCACAAATCTTCTCCTTGATGGGGGGAGGGGGAAAGCCATGGCTGTGGCTCTCCAATGTAAGGCATGATGGCCCTGCTGCACTGCCTTGTGAGCCCGGGACTCCTAGAACAATGTTTAAAGATGTGAAGGCAGGCGCTCTGTTACCAGTCTTTAGCTTATCCTCCTAACGCATGTTTCATGACTTCATCAATCTTCAGGGAGGCTGAGTTTCTTTGTTTTTTCAGGCGGGTCTGCATTTCTGTTTCAGGTGTGACAAGTTAATTAGCTCTGAGGATTCTGGTACTTGTATTTTACTTGATTTTGCTGGCAGGTGACTGGAAACAACACCCTCCATAGCACAAATCTTCCCCTTGATGGGGAGAGGGGGAAAGCCATGGTTGTGGCTCTCCAATGTAAGGCATGATGGCCCTGCTGCACTGCCTTGTGAGCCCGGGACTCCTGGAACAATGTTTAAAGATGTGAAGGCAGGCGCTCTGTTACCAGTCTTTTGCTTCTCCTCCTAACGCACGTTTTCATGACTTCATCAATCTTCAGGGAGGCTGAGTTTCTTTGTTTTTTCAGGCGGGTCTGCATTTCTGTTTCAGGTGTGACAAGTTACTTAGCTCTGAGGATTCTGGTACTTGTATTTTTCGCACTTGATTTTGCTGGCAGGTGACTGGAAACAACTCCCTCCATAGCACAAATCTTCCCCTTGATGGGGGGAGGGGGAAAGCCATGGTTGTGGCTCTCCAATGTAAGGCATGATGGCCCTGCTGCACTGCCTTGTGAGCCCGGGGCTCCTGGAACAATGTTTAAAGATGTGAAGGCAGGCGCTCTGTTACCAGTCTTTAGCTTCTCCTCCTAACGCATGTTTCATGGCTTCATCAATCTTCAGGGAGGCTGAGTTTCTTTTTTTTTCAGGCGGGTCTGCATTTCTGTTTCAGGTGTGACAAATTAATTAGCTCTGAGGATTCTGGTACTTGTATTTTTCACACTTGATTTTGCTGGCAGGTGACTGGGAACAACTCCCGCCATAGCACAAATCTTCTCCTTGATGGGGGCAGGGGGAAAGCCATGGTTGTGGCTCTCCAATGTATGGCATGATGGCCCTGCTGCACTGCCTTGTGAGCCCGGGACTCCTGGAACAATGTTTAAAGATGTAAAGGCAGGCGCTCTGTTACCAGTCTTTAGCTTCTCCTCCTAACGCATGTTTTCATGACTTCATCAATCTTCAGGGAGGCTGAGTTTCTTTGTTTTTTCAGTTGGGTCTACATTTCTCTTTCAGGTGTGACAAGTTAATTAGCTCTGAGGATTCTGGTACTTGTATTTTTCGCACTTGATTTTGCTGGCAGGTGACTGGAAACAACTCCCTCCATAGCACAAATCTTCCCCTTGATGGGGGGAGGGGGAAAGCTATGGTTGTGGCTCTCCAATATAAGGCATGATGGCCCTGCTGCACTGCCTTGTGAGCCCGGGACTCCTGGAACAATGTTTAAAGATGTGAAGGCAGGCGCTCTGTTACCAGTCTTTAGCTTCTCCTCCTAATGCACGTTTTCATGACTTCATCAATCTTCAGGGAGGCTGAGTTTCTTTGTTTTTTCAGGCGGGTCTGCATTTCTGTTTCAGGTGTGACAAGTTACTTAGCTCTGAGGATTCTGGTACTTGTATTTGTCGCACTTGATTTTGCTGGCAGGTGACTGGAAACAACTCCCGCCATAGCACAAATCTTCTCCTTGATGGGGGGAGGGGGAAAGCCATGGTTGTGGCTTTCCAATGTAATGCATGATGGCCCTGCTGCACTGCCTTGTGAGCCCGGGACTCCTGGAACAATGTTTAAAGATGTGAAGGCAGACGCTCTGTTACCAGTCTTTAGCTTCTCCTCCTAACGCATGTTTTCATGACTTCATCAATCTTCAGGGAGGCTGAGTTTCTTTGTTTTTTCAGTTGGGTCTACATTTCTCTTTCAGGTGTGATAAGTTAATTAGCTCTGAGGATTCTGGTACTTGTATTTGTCGCACTTGATTTTGCTGGCAGGTGACTGGAAACAACTCCATCCATAGCACAAATCTTCCTGTTGATGGGGGAGGGGGAAAGCCATGGTTGTGGCTCTCCAATATAAAGCATGATGGCCCTGCTGCACTGCCTTGTGAGCCCGGGGCTCCTGGAACAATGTTTAAAGATGTGAAGGCAGGCGCTCTGTTACCAGTCTTTAGATTCTCCTCCTAACGCATGTTTCATGACTTCATCAATCTTCAAGGAGGCTGAGTTTCTTAGTTTTTTCAGGCGGGTCTGCATTTCTGTTTCAGGTGTGACAAGTTAATTAGCTCTGAGGATTCTGGTACTTGTATTTTTCGCACTTGATTTTGCTGGCAGGTGACTGGAAACAACTCCCGCCATAGCACAAATCTTCTCCTTGATGGGGGGAGGGGGAAAGCCATGGTTCTGGCTCTCCAATGTAAGGCAAGATGGCCCTGCTGCACTGCCTTGTGAGCCCGGGACTCCTGGAACAATGTTTAAAGATGTGAAGGCAGGCGCTCTGTTTCCAGTCTTTAGTTTCTCCTCCTAACGCATGTTTCATGACTTCATCAATCTTCAGGGAGGCTGAGTTTCTTTGTTTTTTCAGGCTGGTCTGCATTTCTGTTTCAGGTGTGACAAGTTAATTATCTCTGAGGATTCTGGTACTTGTATTTTTCGCACTTCATTTTGCTGGCAGGTGACTGGAAACAACTCCCTCCATAGCACAAATCTTCCCCTTGATGGGGGGAGGGGGAAAGCCATGGTTGTGGCTCTCCAATCTAAGGCATGATGGCCCTGCTGCACTGCCTTGTGAGCCCGGGACTCCTGGAACAATGTTTAAAGATGTGAAGGCAGGCGCTCTGTTACCAGTCTTTAGATTCTCCTCCTAACGCATGTTTTCATGACTTCATCAATCTTCAGGGAGGCTGAGTTTCTTTGTTTTTTCAGTTGGGTCTACATTTCTCTTTCAGGTGTGACAAGTTAATTAGCTCTGAGGATTCTGGTACTTGTATTTTTCACACTTGATTTTGCTGGCAGGTGACTGGAAACAACTCCCGCCATAGCACAAATCTTCTCCTTGATGGGGGGGGAAGCCATGGTTGTGGCTCTCCAATGTAAGGCATGATGGCCCTGCAGCACTGCCTAGTGAGCCCGGGACTCCTGGAACAATGTTTAAAGATGTGAAGGCAGGCGCTCTGTTACCAGTCTTTAGCTTCTCCTCCTAATGCACGTTTTCATGACTTCATCAATCTTCAGGGAGGCTGAGTTTCTTTGTTTTTTCAGGCGGGTCTGCATTTCTGTTTCAGGTGTGACAAGTTACTTAGCTCTGAGGATTCTGGTAATTGTATTTTTCGCACTTGATTTTGCTGGCAGGTGACTGGAAACAACTCCTTCCATAGCACAAATCTTCCCCTTGATGGGGGAGGGGGAAAGCCATGGTTGTGGCTCTCCAATGTAAGGCATGATGGCCCTGCTGCACTGCCTTGTGAGCCCGGGGCTCCTGGAACAATGTTTAAAGATGTGAAGGCAGGCGCTCTGTTACCAGTCTTTAGCTTCTCCTCCTAACGCATGTTTCATGACTTCATCAATCTTCAGGGAGGCTGAGTTTCTTTGTTTTTTCAGGCGGGTCTGCATTTCTGTTTCAGGTGTGACAAGTTAATTAGCTCTGAGGATTCTGGTACTTGTATTTTTCGCACTTGATTTTGCTGGCAGGTGAATGGAAACAACTCCCGCCATAGCACAAATCTTCTCCTTGATGGGGTGAGGGGAAAAGCCATGGCTGTGGCTCTCCAATGTAAGGCATGATGGCCCTGCTTCACTGCCTTGTGAGCCCGGGACTCCTAGAACAATGTTTAAAGATGTGAAGGCAGGCGCTCTGTTACCAGTCTTTAGCTTATCCTCCTAACGCATGTTTCATGACTTCATCAATCTTCAGGGAGGCTGAGTTTCTTTGTTTTTTCAGGCAGGTCTGCATTTCTGTTTCAGGTGTGACAAGTTAATTTGCTCTGAGGATTCTGGTACTTGTATTTTACTTGATTTTGCTGGCAGGTGACTGGAAACAACACCCTCCATAGCACAAATCTTCCCCTTGATGCGGAGAGGGGGAAAGCCATGGTTGTGGCTCTCCAATGTAAGGCATGATGGCCCTGCTGCACTGCCTTGTGAGCCCGGGACTCCTGGAACAATGTTTAAAGATGTGAAGGCAGGCGCTCTGTTACCAGTCTTTAGCTTCTCCTCCTAACGCATGTTTTCATGACTTCATCAATCTTCAGGGAGGCTGAGTTTCTTTGTTTTTTTCAGGCAGGTCTGCATTTCTGTTTCAGGTGTGACAAGTTAATTAGCTCTGAGGATTCTGGTACTTGTATTTTTTGCACTTGATTTTGCTGGCAGGTGACTGGAAACAACTCCCTCCATAGCAAAAATCTTCCCCTTGATGGGGGGATGGGCAAAGCTATGGTTGTGGCTCTCCAATATAAGGCATGATGGCCCTGCTGCACTGCCTTGTGACCCCGGGACTCCTGGAACAATGTTTAAAGATGTGAAGGCAGGCGCTCTGTTACCAGTCTATAGCTTCTCCTCCTAACGCACGTTTTCATGACTTCATCAATCTTCAGGGAGGCTGAGTTTCTTTGTTTTTTCAGGCATGTCTGCATTTCTGTTTCAGGTGTGTCAAGTTACTTAGCTCTGAGGATTCTGGTACTTGTATTTTTCGCACTTGATTTTGCTGGCAGGTGACTGAAAACACTCCCTCCATAGCACAAATCTTCCCCTTGATGGGGGGAGTGGGAAAGCTATGGTTGTGGCTCTCCAATATAAGGCATGATGGCCCTGCTGCACTGCCTTGTGAGCCTGGGACTCCTGGAACAATGTTTAAAGATGTGAAGGCAGGCGCTCTGTTACCAGTCTTTTGCTTCTCCTCCCAACGCACGTTTTCATGACTTCATCAATCTTCAGGGAGGTTGAGTGTCTTTGTTTTTTCAGGCGGGTCTGCATTTCTGTTTCAGGTGTGACAAGTTAGTTAGCTTTGAGGATTCTGGTACTTGTATTTTTCGCACTTGATTTAGCTGGCAGGTGACTGGAAACAACTCCCTCCATAGCACAAATCTTCCCCTTGATGGGGGGATGGAGAAAGCCATGGTTGTGGCTCTCCAATGTAAGGCATGAATGCCCTGCTGCACTGCCTTGTGAGCCCGGGACTCCTGTAACAATGTTTAAAGATGTGAAGGCAGGCGCTCTGTTACCAGTCTTTAGCTTCTCCTCCTAACGCATGTTTTCATGACTTCATCAATCTTCAGGGAGGCTGAGTTTCTATGTTTTTTCAGGCGGGTCTGCATTTCTCTTTCAGGTGTGACAAGTTAATTAGCTCTGAGGATTCTGGTACTTGTATTTTACTTGATTTTGCTGGCAGGTGACTGGAAACAACACCCTCCATAGCACAAATCTTCCCCTTGATAGGGGGAGGGGGAAAGCCATGGTTGTGGCTCTCCAATGTAAGGCATGATGGCCCTGCTGCACTGCCTTGTGAGCCCGGGACTCCTGGAACAATGTTTAAAGATGTGAAGGCAGGTGCTCTGTTACCCGTCTCTAGCTTCTCCTCCTAACGCACGTTTTCATGACTTCATCAATCTTCAGGGAGACTGAGTTTCTTTGTTTTTTCAGGTGGGTCTACATTTCTCTTTCAGGTGTGACAAGTTAATTAGCTCTGAGGATTCTGGTACTTGTATTTTTCGCACTTGATTTTGCTGGCAGGTGACTTGAAACAACTCCCTCCATAGCACAAATCTTCCCCTTGATGGGGGGAGGGGGAGAGCCATGGTTGTGGCTCTCCAATGTAAGGCATGATGGCCCTGCTGCACTGCCTTGTGAGCCCGGGACTCCTGTAACAATGTTTAAAGATGTGAAGGCAGGCGCTCTGTTACCAGTCTTTAGCTTCTCCTCCTAACGCATGTTTTCATGACTTCATCAATCTTCAGGGAGGCCGAGTTTCTTCGTTTTTTCAAGCGGGTCTGCATTTCTGTTTTAGGTGTGACAAGTTAATTAGCTGTGAGGATTCTGGTACTTGTATTTTTCGCACTTGATTTTGCTGGCAGTTGACTGGAAACAACTCCCTCCATAGCACATATCTTCCCCTTGATGGGGGGAGGGGGAAAGCTATGGTTGTGGCTCTCCAATATAAGGCATGATGGCCCTGCTGCACTGCCTTGTGAGCCCGGGACTTCTGGAACAATGTTTAAAGATGTGAAGGCAGGCGCTCTGTTACCAGTCTTTAGCTTCTCCTCCTAACGCACGTTTTCATGACTTCATCAATCTTCAGGGAGGCTGAGTTTCTTTGTTTTTTCAGGTGGGTCTACATTTCTCTTTCAGGTGTGACAAGTTAATTAGCTCTGAGGATTCTGGTACTTGTATTTTTCGCACTTGATTTTGCTGGCAGGTGACTGGAAACAACTCCCTCCATAGCACAAATCTTCCCCTTGATGGGGGGAGGGGGAGAGCCATGGTTGTGGCTCTCCAATGTAAGGCATGATGGCCCTGCTGCACTGCCTTGTGAGCCCGGGACTCCTGTAACAATGTTTAAAGATGTGAAGGCAGGCGCTCTGTTACCAGTCTTTAGCTTCTCCTCCTAACGCATGTTTTCATGACTTCATCAATCTTCAGGGAGGCTGAGTTTCTTTGTTTTTTCAGGCGGGTCTGCATTTCTGTTTCAGGTGTGACAAGTTAATTAGCTCTGAGGATTCTGGTACTTGTATTTTTCGCACTTAATTTTGCTGGCAGTTGACTGGAAACAACTCCCTCCATAGCACATATCTTCCCCTTGATGGGGGGAGGGGGAAAGCTATGGTTGTGGCTCTCCAATATAAGGCATGATGGCCCTGCTGCACTGCCTTGTGAGCCCGGGACTTCTGGAACAATGTTTAAAGATGTGAAGGCAGGCGCTCTGTTACCAGTCTTTAGCTTCTCCTCCTAACGCACGTTTTCATGACTTCATCAATCTTCAGGGAGGCTGAGTTTCTTTGTTTTTTCAGGCGGGTCTGCATTTCTGTTTCAGGTGTGACAAGTTAATTAGCTCTGAGGATTCTGGTACTTGTATTTTTCGCACTTGATTTTGCTGGCAGGTGACTGGAAACAACTCCCGCCATAGCACAAATGTTCTCCTTGATGGGGGCAGGGGGAAAGCCATGGTTGTGGCTCTCCAATGTAAGGAATGATGGCCCTGCTGCACTGCCTTGTGAGCCCAGGACTCCTGGAACAATGTTTAAATATGTGAAGGCAGGCGCTCTGTTACCAGTCTTTAGCTTCTCCTCCTAACGCACATTTTCATGACTTCATCAATCTTCAGGGAGGCTGAGTTTCTTTGTTTTTTCAGGCGGGTCTGCATTTCTGTTTCAGGTGTGACAAGTTAATTAGCTCTGAGGATTCTGGTACTTGTATTTTTTGCACTTGATTTTGCTGGCAGGTGACTGGAAACAACTCCCTCCATAGCACAAATCTTCCCCTTGATGGGGGGAGGGGGAAAGCCATGGTTGTGGCTCTCCAATGTAAGGCATGATGGCCCTGCTGCACTGCCTTGTGAGCCCGGGACTCCTGGAACAATGTTTAAAGATGTGAAGGCAGGCGCTCTGTTACCAGTCTTTGGCTTCTCCTCCTAATGCTCGTTTTCATGACTTCATCAATCTTCAGGGAGGCTGAGTTTCTTTGTTTTTTCAGGCGGGTCTGCATTTCTGTTTCAGGTGTGACAAGTTAATTAGCTCTGAGGATTCTGGTAATTGTATTTTTCGCACTTGATTTTGCTGGCAGGTGACTGGAAACAACTCCCTCCATAGCACAAATCTTCCCCTTGATGGGGGGAGGCGGAAAGCCATGGTTGTGGCTCTCCAATGTAAGGCATGATGTCCCTGCTGCACTGCCTTGTGAGCCCGGGACTCCTGGAACAATGTTTAAAGATGTGAAGGCAGGCGCTCTGTTACCAGTCTTTAGATTCTCCTCCTAACGCACATTTTCGTGACTTCATCAATCTTCAGGGAGGCTTAGTTTCTTTGTTTGTTCAGGCGGGTCTGCATTTCTGTTTCAGGTGTGACAAGTTAATTAGCTCTGAGGATTCTGGTACTTGTATTTTTTGCACTTGATTTTGCTGGCAGGTGACTGGAAACAACTCCCTCCATAGCACAAATCTTCCCCTTGATGGGGGGAGGGGGAAAGCCATGGTTGTGGCTCTCCAATGTAAGGCATGATGGCCCTGCTGCACTGCCTTGTGAGCCCGGGACTCCTGGAACAATGCTTAAAGATGTGAAGGCAGGCGCTCTGTTACCAGTCTTTAGCTTCTCCTCCTAACGCACGTTGTCATGACTTCATCAATCGTCAGGGAGGCTGAGTTTCTTTGTTTTTTCAGGTGGGTCTGCATTTCTGTTTCAGGTGTGACAAGTTAATTAGCTCTGTGGATTCTGGTACTTGTATTTTTTGCACTTGATTTTGCTGGCAGGTGACTGGAAACAACTCTCTCCATAGCACAAATCTTCCCTCTGCATTTGAGACGATAAACCACAACATTCTGATTACTTATCTCTGCGAGACCCTTGGCATCACTAATCAGGCTCTGGCGTGGCTGACCACCTTCCTCCTGGACCGACCTTCCCAGGTTCAGCTTGGGACCTTTCTCTCCAAAACATCTCTTTCCAAATGTGGTGTTCCCCAGGGCTTTATCCTCAACCCCTAGCTCTTCAATGTCTTTCTGGCCCCTTTGGCTCTCCTGAGTGCTACCTTATCCTCTAACTTTCAGTGTTATGCAGATATAACGCAGCTCTCTTTCAGGCTACCTCCACCTCCTCCTCGCTCATCCCTGACTGTCTATCCGCTATTCAGGCATGGTGCACCTCTAACGATCTCTGCCTTAACGCCAGTAAAACCAAGATCCTTCTCATTCGGACTCTTGCTCCCGCATTTCCTCTCTAACTCTGGCCGCCCTCCTTGGGCCCTCTGCCTTCACCCTCTTGTGAGGCAAAAACCGTAGGGTCATCATTGATGCAACTCTCTCCTTCTCTCCACAAATCACGGACCTTGCCAAGAAGGCTCATTTCCAGCTGCTCCTCCTCAGAGGTATTCTCCCTTTTCTCGCCTTCCCCCAGATGCTCACTGTCGCCAGAGCCCTGGTTCTCTCTAGCCTGGACTACTGCAACAGCCTCTTTCTCAATCTTCCTATCTCTACTCTTCGTCCCCTTCAACTCATCCAGAACAGGACCGTGAGACTTGTCCTTGGCCTCAAGCCCAGGGACTGCATCTCTCTGGCCCTGAAATCCCTCCACTGGCTCCTGGTGGCTGCAAGGATCATGTTTAAGAACCTCTGCATCATCCACAAGACGTGTTGGGGCCGTGGACCTAACTACCATCAACTCTCTCTTCCTAAATACTTTCCTCCTAGAGCCCTTTGCTTGTCTACTTCTACCTCTATGCGGCTGAGTCGCTTCTCCAAGCAGAGAATGGGGGGTAAGTCTCTCTCCTATGCAGGTGCCTCCCTATGGAATGGCCTCCCAACCTCTCTCCGCCTTGAGCCAGATTTCCTTTAGTTCGGGATGCTCGTCAAGACCTTCCTTTTCGCCTATTCTTTCTTGCTTTCTCTCCCATGCTAAACTGCCCTTGCTCCTGTTCTGTCTACTGAGTGGCTGCTCAGTGTCCTCAGAATCTTACAGGACACCAGCCCCTCCCAACCAGTCTCCCTGCACTTGCTGCCTGGCCGAACTTGGACTGCCATCTGGCTAACCTTGCACTTCGGGCTAGGACTGCCCCCTGTAGTCCCAATCTTCCTTGCACTTAACTCAGGGCGCTGCTGCTCTCACCCACTAGTCCCTGGGGATCTGTCAACCAGGTGGCCAGGACATGACCATTGCTTTTGGATCCACTTCCTGGGGGTGGTCCAGCACGGAAGCATCACCCTAGTGAGGGGTCTTCGCGGAGTGGGACACCGAATGATGAGACACAGTATCCCCCACCTCTTTAACTCCTTTACCCCATCCTACCAGGCAAGATACGTGGGAAATCTACCCCCCACCCTTTTTTCCATTATGAACATTTTCACATGAACAGCCCGATCTGGGAGAAAACAGACTCACACCCGAGCAGTGAACCTGACATGTCCCGATACAATGGTCAGGCGAAGTCAGGCAATTGCCGACAATCATTCACACCTGACTTCCATTGAACTTCCCCACACAGATAAAAGGCGAAGCACGAAAGCACAATCTGAGTGGGGCAAAACACATGAAGGAACAGCAGTTTTTTTTTTGATACAGCTGAATTAATCAACTTTACAATATTAATTTACAAGATTTTTAAATATAACATTCTACAATTAGTTTTGTTCTATAATCAGGAATCATCACATTAGGACAAAGAAGAACATCACAAAATCTAAAATAATACAATTCTTATAATAATATTGCCATCTAAGTCCAACCCAATTAAAACATAAAAACCTCAATTGGCGAATCAATTTTAGGCTAAAACACAGTTAGCATATTCATATTTTTTTTAAAAAGATGAAAAAAGAAACGAAGGAGAAAAGACTATATACCAAAATAAGACATTATTATCGGCAAGTCTGAGCAGACAAAAGCCTTCAATAAAATTCACATATTTAACAATTGTGAGTAAAAGAAGAGAAAACTAATATTTATACAGATACTACTGTCATGTTTCTTTTTACACGATGGATATTTGACAATTGTAAAAAAGGCAATTGTTTCTACAGATACTGATGCCACTTTACTTTGTATACAATAGATTCTTCAAGGGCTAATCAATATACTGAAGTACACCATCTCGAAGCTAATGCACCCATGAGTCAGTAGACGATAAAATTCATGTTTGTAAATCAACAATCATGGACATTTCAGGCTCAATTCAAAAGATTCAGATCACAAGCAAGGTATGGACAGATATTACAATAATGACAAAGAGACCAAAAAATTCATAGTGGCAATTCGAATGGAAATGCGTGAAGTTGAGAAAACCAAAAGCCATTTATTATCTGTGTTAAGTGCTTTGAAATGTTCAAAATGCCTAGAAAAGCATTTATCTCTTTCAACTGATAATGCAGGACACTGTAAAATAATGTGACGCAGAGTTTATTGCTCATCACTTTTATTACAGAAGTGACATTAACTCAGGCTCGGACTAATAATTTAGCGTTTGGCCATAATCATTCGAGTAGGCCATAAGTTGAATCTAAAACACAAAGTAGCTGATCTTAGAGTCGTAGGTGGATAAGCAAGTAAATATGGTTCTGTTACATGAAACATTTTCTCTTGAAATGGATTCTCTCTAAAGTTCTTGTACAATACCGATTGTTTCCGTGTCTCAATCCAATCAAGCCAAATATAATTTCAATTTGACTCTGTTCGGATATGCTATAAGAATCTCTACTGTAATATCAGCCTCAGCCAAGACATGATAAACAGCTTTTTTCCAATTCGTTACAAAGCTGTGTGTCGAATTGAAAATATAGTCAGACAATGTTTTAAGAAGGTTATTTGTATTGGCAACTACTATACATTTTCTGAATAGAGCACACAAGCATCATTGGTACAAGGCCTTAAGAGAGATTAGTACAATTTCACATCTCAACCAACCTATTGGTACACATTGAGGGAGAATCAAAATCTTTTTTTCCAAAATGTAGCTTCCATTCTCTGTAAGAGCGTATCGTTAAATATAGCCGTTGTTTCCATACCATGCAAAAGGACTAGAGTGGTTTTTGATTATAGTAGGTAATTGCCGGAGCAATAGAAAATTTACCATGTTTGTATAGTATGATTTTTGTTTGAGAAATTGCAGTTTGGTAATGTTGCCTCCAATGCTTGTAGATGAGCTCTATTTTGTTGTTGATTGTCGATCAGCCTACCTAAATATGTATACTGGTCAACTACTTGTAATTCCGTGCCTTGTAGGGACCAATTAAGATTGTTTCTACCTGAAATCTTAACACTACATAGCATATTTTTATTTTTTTCAGTGTTGATGGCTAACTGATTGGCATCTATGTAGGAAGATAGAGAAGGTAATAGCCTTTGCAAACCTATGGGGGTCTTTCAAATCAAGACCATTGTCATCAGCATATAATAATGCAGAGACCTTTTCTCCTCCTAGCCTAGGAGCATTGGCCAATATGTTCTCAAAGGATTCAGGCATATCAGGGATAAAGAAACTGAAGAGGGCCAAAGCAAGGATACAACCTTGCTTCAGCCCTCTAGCTGTTTGCAGAGAAGTTGAGAGTAATCCCTCAGCAGTGAGTCTGATTTGGATAGACGTGTCAGTATGAAATGTGTTTATTATGTCAATTAATGTGGCCAGACATTCTGCTTTCTGCAGTTTAATGATAAGAATTTGGCAAGAAACAGAGTCAAAGGCTGCATGGAAATTGACGAAGGCAAGGTAAAGCGGTTGTTTCCTCACATGGGCTTGTTGTTTAATAGCGTGCAGTGTCATTAAGTTGATAGTTGTCCCCAATCCAGCCACAAATCCAGTTTTATGTGGATCACATTTCCGATGCTGCAATTTCCATTTATTAAATTCCCGTAACACAAATCGCGCAAAATGTTTTCTAGGCATGTCTAGCAACGCGATTGGTCTGTAATTCTTGGCAAGCGAGCAATCCCCTTTTTTATAGATTGGTACTATCACTGATTTTCGCCAAGATGTCGGTATGTGGCATATTTTGATGATTTCAGTAGAGATGTTCCTTAGAATGATGGACAACATGTAAGGGTGAGCCTTTAGCATAGCGTTGCTCAACCCTTCTGGGCCAGAAGCCCGCGATTGACTTGATTTCATGATGAAATAATAGATGTCTTCCTCAGATATTTTCAATTGCCAAGTAGTACAGAACGTAGATGTGTTTCGTATAGGTGTCAAATTAGAAGTTGCATATAATTCTGAGAAATGCGTAAGCCACTGCTGCTCTGTGAAACCATTAATTTGAGTAGTTGTTTATTATGTCTAGCCTAATTCATGAGGGCCCATGTTTGTGCTGTGGTTTTAGTTGTTAGAACCTGTAGTATGGCTTCACCATCACGTTGGTAGACAAGAGCTTGCCGGCCATGTACCCAGTTTCTGTATTTGGAATGTCAGTATTCAGCTTTTCTTACCCGAAGTGCGTCATCAAAACAATGAGTGTTTTTTGGGATGCTCTATCACAGGCCCTTATGTTGATTTTCGAGAAATTAAGAGCAGCTGTTTAAGGTGTATCATCATTTCTCAGTTGGTTTTGTAGAAGTACAGCATTGAGCTGCAAGAGGTTATTTTCTGTCCAGCGAAGATGCGTCTTAGCTTTATTGACAATTACCTCTTGTTTGAGCCACTTGCTTGTCATAAAGGAAGACTGAAGATTCCAAGTCCAGTGAAAGGTTAATATATTGTAGTCACTATGTAGTTTGTTAACTACTTTGAACTTGTTTGCCGCAGCATACAATTTTTCATCTGTATAAAGATAGTCAATTATGCTTTCTGAAGAGCTTTGAGACCATGTACTACACAGAGGAAGATCTCCTGGTATTGAGGCATTTGCTATTATGAGTCACCTTTTGCTCATTTATGAGGACCATCTGATAGCGGCATTGCTAATTTTTGTTGCAGTTGGAACTAGGCAACCCAGGATCAAGTCTCCAGTAAGTATGATATTAGTTATACTGGGATCAATAGCAACTGTGTCTAGAAGACATACCAGATCTTTATAGAAACAGCCATCTGAAATACCAGCCGAATTTCTGTAGACATTCACCAGGGTGAGTACTCGAACTTGATGAAAGATCTTAACTAATTGCGTGAAGTTATTTGGGGATATCCATGGCTGCAATGTAAAGCCTGTGCTCATCTTTACAGCTGCAAGGAGGCCAGAAGTTGGATGACCCTTTTGAGCTGCTATCACCGGAAGTAAAGCAATACTATGATTGTTCCAAATTAGGGGGCATGGCCTGAGCTCATGGAGTGAGGTCACGCCTCATTAGAGCTCCTGCCGAGATCCTTCAATATATCCTGAAAACCTGCGGTGGACAGCGAATTAAACAATATTAAACATATCTGCTTGTGCAGAAACCGATTCCCCAGCTCTGACATGCTTAGTCGGTGAAAATCGGAAAGGGTTTAGTGAAGAAACTGCCTGCAAAGAAGATGCCCGGTGCAGCCAAGATGGCGGACGGAGCCGAGACTCCGCTGTGAGATGGATGAGCGGCCGAGGCTGGCGGGAAGGCAAGCTGAGACCAAGATGCTGCGGAACGAGAAGAGCTGCCTGAGAGCTACAGCACTGTGACTGCACACACGGCGGTCTGTGGTGGTGGTCAAAATCCTGGCAGTCCGGATCCCCCACTGAGACAGCCCAGGATGAGCATACCCTGCGGCAGTCCCAACGAGCCAGCGGAGGTCCCGAAGGAGTGAGAAGGAGGGGGCCCTTACACTCCAGAGTCTGAGTGCAGTGAGGAAACAAAGAGGAGGGAGCGCACGCACAAGGAGCCTCCAGCGGGAATGAGACATGGGAAAGGACGCTGGAGTGGATGACTCCAATCGCTTCAATTGAGCAGTAACCCCCGAGGTGCGGGTGACTTATCCTGGCAGGCAGACGGGGGCTGAGGAGTGGTAGTCTGCAACGCGAGTGACCGCAGATTGCATCGTACGGTGCCCAGGGTTGCAGAAGCAGCGAAGTAGTGCAGCGGATGGAGCGTGTTGCTGCTGGAGCTTCATAGAGAAAGGCTGCCAAGCACAGCTGCTAAATGGAAGGCGGTCAGAACTACGCCACAGGGCTGGGCAAGGGACTGGACCAGGGAGTCAGTGCCCCAGCCTCTCCCAGCTGGAGACATAACCTCGCGCTGAGCGCCCTGACTGGAGATATAATTAGTCGGGGCATGGTGTACTGGAGGAGATCCTATGCCACAAGCCACCACCCCAAGCCCAGCACAGGGGACATGGGGAGATCACCTGATACATGACAGAAGCAGAGCCCAATGAGCGGAGTGAACGTTACCTGGACATGCTGCAGAGAAGTTGCTAAGAGTGCGGCAGACGCCTTGAGACAATAAAGGTAGGCTAACAGTTTGGCAACTACCCTGTGGCAGCATTACAGAACAACTGCGGGCCTATAACATTGCTGCTTCTCAGGCACAGTGCAACATGCACATGAAGCAGGTGGGGAGAGCTGGGGATCGGTTGCCACACTGAAGAGGCAAGCAAGCAGACACACAAAGGGGACAACCCTAACATAGAGCAGTATCAAGCGTGGCAGCCACCTGCGGCAACACCCACGTGAACTACACCAGCAAACCAGCATGCTGCACTGCCCAAAATGAGGGAGACAGGGACCTGGAAACAAGGGTGTCTTGGTACCACTGCGGAAACAGGACATCACAACCAAGTGCAGCAGTCGGTGGAGGGCACACCTGCAGCAGACCCACCACTAATCCAGCACGCTGTGCAGGCCGCCAAGCACTACTTAGAGTGAAGAAGGAGGAACGGTTGGGCACAGTGATCTCTACAGCACAGTGTGAGTGCGACACTGCCCTGAGAATGCTGTCTGAACAAGCAACGGACCAAGCACGGCACAAACCGGTGGGAGGCTGGCCCCACCAGAATATGAGACATTGCTGTGCAGGACTATGCCATAAGAAGCCACGCGCCGCCCAGTGAGGCAACCGCAGTGACTGATAGCAAACGCAGTCCCACAACTACCTCTCGGGCAGAGGCATAGACAGTTGCAACACCCACTCTAAAACCATGGGGCCCTACTGGTCCCACGCTGAAACGTAGCCCATCCACGGAGCACCACACGAAAGTGAGGAATAAGCCAGCAAGCTCAAAGCCTGAGAGCCCTACTGGGGAGACACTGACTTGTTTTGAGGAACTTTAACCATAAACAGGTTAGCGACCACGCAGTGGCAGAACGGCAGCCAGGCCGACGGCGACAATAAACCGCGCCAGCATGAACAATGCAGAAATGCCCTCAACTAAAGGCAAAAAGGACCCCACAATCATGGACTCCTTCAATACTGCCAAATCCCCGGTGTTAGCCACACAGTAATGCAGAGGCACAAAAAGGATAACCTGACCCGGAGGCTGGAACCAAAGAGAACCAAGTGCTGGAAGCGATCGCAGCTTTAAGATCATTTATAGACACCAAAATTGAGGAGGTTAAAGCCGACATGCAATTGATGCGGCAAGATGTCCGCAACCTCACAGAAAGACTCACAACTAGAGAGATGGGATTGAAAGAAATGATGGGAACCACTAACCTGGAAGTTGGGACAGGTAATCTCTCACAGGGCTTCGTGGTATAGAGGGCCCACAGTACCTTGCAACAAAAAAAACACCACTGGGCTCGCACCCCGACCCCATGATAGCAAACATTTGGAACTTCCTGGACAGGGAGGCCATCCTGAAATACTCAAGAGAAGGTGGGGAGATATGACGCAATAACTCCAATATAGCTATATACCCGGACTACACAGTTCAAAGAGCACCAGTCAAAGCAAGACTAAGACAATTACACCTCAAATATATGTTGATGTACCCATCCAGGCTCAAAGTGATTTACAAGGACGTCCTGTCTTCCTTGAAATGCCAGTGGCGGCCACAATGTGGATGGAGCATAACAACTTAGATAGGGTTGAGGAAGCAGTCACATGAAAGACACCTGGACCAATGGGGGAGCAGGGAGCGGGGTGAACATAGTAATCGAAGGGTCTGCAGGAGTCCTGTGGTAAAGCATCTGACACTCACTGCTACCGCTACCAAGTTCTTCATGCTCGGCAGGGGCGAAACCAGGACCCTCAACCCGGGACGATGGACCCACCCCACGAATTGTTTGGTGTCGGCCTGTTGCTGGCACCATACAGCTCGCACACAATGGCCAGGATGGGTCAGGAAGGTGCAGGGGGCACTCGAGAGCTGCAGATGGAATGCAGCTGCTGAGCGCAGTTATTTAATTTTGGTTTGGTTTGGTTTGTTGTTCTTAATGTTTTGAATTCTTCACAGAAAAAGGCATATAACATGGGGTGTGCATATGAGATAGTATGGGGACGGACAGGGGCGAGGGCCGTCCTACTTGCGGAAGGGTTGGCAGTGTGTGTGTTGTGGGGCTGGGGACACAGAAATAGAGAGGTACAAGGAGGAGGCGCAACATTGTCATGGCTGCTGATATTAAGGTACTGACGTGGAATGTTTGGGGACTGGCCACATATTTGCGCAGAAACTGGGTAAACTCCTTCCTCAATAGGAAAAAAGTGTCTATGGCACTACTGCAAGAGACCCATCTAACGCAAAACACTATGGCCACGGTTGAGGAACACTGGGGAGGACAGTGCTATGGAGCTGCCTACTCCAAATATGCCCTTGGGGTTCTCACTTGGATAAGTGATGTGGTTCCCTTTAAGCTATTGGGGGAGGGAAGTTGATCCAGAGGGAAGATATCTGATATTAAGGGGCTGCACAGGATCCATACGCACCTCAATACACTGTGTGGTAAGATAGCCCCATACAGGGAATGTGTGTTTATTTGGGGTGTCAACTATAACTGCGTGCAAGACTGGTAGTTAGATAGATCTAGTCCACTGGCAACCTGGTGCGAGGCGGCTACGGGGGCATTGAATGCACTACGTGAGGCCCTGGATCTGGTGGATGTGTGGAGGGAACTGCACCCGACAGATAGGGGTTACTCTTATTTTTCCTCGCCACACCACCTGTACACAAGGATTCATTACTTATTTGTGGCCAGGGCTCCCTTGGTGCATGTGGAATCAGCACAATACTTGGGCTGGTCAATCTCAGATCACTCTTCACTAGTGTTGACAAGGAAGATTCGAGGCCCTAGGCCCCCTATACCACTGTGGCGTATGCCTACAGACGCTTTAACCGACCAGGCCTTCAAGGAAGAACTACGGAGCAAGTTAAAGTAATACATTGAGAAGAATGTGGGCAGCGTGGCACAGTGGAGCACGGTCTGGGAAGCAATGAAGGTGGTGGTACGGGGAGATTATTGCTAGTGTGGGAGGCATCGGGAAAACACTGAGACTGGAGTTAGATACCCAAAACAGGGAAGCCAACTGATGAGTGTGACTCGTACCACCCACTGGCATGTTAAATTATGATGTTAAGATCCTAACCACTGTACTAGCGAAGTGACTGAGCAGGGTCATAAGGGACCTGATCCATAGCGATCAGAATGGTTTCGTACCGGGACGCAGCACTGCGTTAAACCTATGCAGACTACATCATGTCCTAGAGCAGACAGCGGACTCCCAGGCACAATATGCCATACTCTCCCTGGATGCTATAAAAGCGTTTGTTCAATATATTGGGAATGGCTGGTGGCAACGCTAAGGGAATTTGGGTTTGGGGAACAATTCTTCAAATTAGTGCAGATACTATACACGGCGCCAGTAGCAAGGGTTAAAACTGGGAAGATGGTGTCACCGGTTTGGGACATACAGAGGGATACTAGACAGGGCTGCCCACTTTCCCCAATGCTGTATGTGCTGGGACTGGATCCGATAGCAATCTATCTTCGAAAACAGTATCTGGATGCAGGCATTTGGGTGGGGGGAGTGGGACATCTGATCTCAATCAATGCAGATGATGTGCAATTGTACCTGAGTGATCCACATCTAAATGTCCCAGTGGTTCTAGATATATTAGACAACTATGCAAAGGTGTCTGGGATTAACTTCAGCAAAACAAAATCTTGCATATTCCCGATAGCAGGCTTGAGAAGGAAAGACACGAGAGAACTACCAAAAGTTGGCCTCCGGTGGGAACTGGAATCATTCAAGTACTTGGGGGTGCACATACGACACACACCGGAACAGATGCATGAGACTAACACGGTAGCAGTGTGAAAGGCTTGAGGAAATCTATGAAACTTTGGTCCAGGTTGCCGCTGTCCCTAATGGGTTGGATGGCTATCACCAAAATGATCATCATACCAAGATTCCTGAATTACTTTAACAACGTACACTGCTACGTTAAGGTGACCTTTTCTCGCCTACTGGGAACACTGTTATGCGAATTTCCGTGGGGAGCCGCCTGCCATAAAATGTCACTTGCCACACTGTGTCTGCCCTATAGAGAAGGAGGGGTGCAATTACCAGACCTGGAAAAGTACTACTTGGTGGCCCAACTCAGCCATATAGTCAAATGGTTGGCGGATGAGGCCACTTCTGAAACTGAGTTGCTACGACTGGTGGCACTGGCAAGACTAAAAGAAATATTGTGGGTGCCAATGAGTTGTTTGGGAAGCATCCCCATGGTCGTGACACTGGGGAGGGAGATATGGATTAGGGCTGTGGAATTACTGAAACTCGGTCACCCCTACTCACCTGAGGCACCGATTGTGGCAGACGCCTGCAAGGATGGCACAGACTTGGCAATAGTGAGACGATGGGAGAGTTGAGGCATATACACTTGGGGTGATTTGTATCAAGAAGGGGTCTTCAGGGATTTTGAATCACTAAAGAGAAGGAAGAGGTGCCTGGTGGGCATTTCCTCTGGTATCAAAGGGTTCGGAGGGTGGCAAAAGAAAAATGGGATAGATGGCTAGAGGAACCAACATCGAACCCCCTGCTTGTCTGAACTATGGCTGGAGGCTGGTGTCCAGATTGTATAGTTTATTGATAGATAAACCCAACCCCAAAAGAACGGCACTGAAAGAGTTATGGGGAAAAGATTTGGGTGCAGACATAACGGAGAAAGAATGGGAACGGATATTGGTGTACCCCAAAGAAGTATCGAGAAACTCTTGCTTCAGATTAATTAAGCTAAATGTATTGTACCGCACATATATGACACCACACAGGATAGCCACATTCAACAAAAAGCACAACCATTATGCCCATGGTGCGGGATGGGGGACGCGGATCTAATACATATGTTTTGTGTGTGTGAGAGTGTGCAGAGGTTTTGGGTACGAATTGAACAGGCCTGCAGGGAAGCTGGAATAGTAAGATACAAATGGTCACGAAAGAATGCTTGCTAGGGGCATTCCCCAGAATCAGCAAATATAAACATGTGATCAAGTTCATGGACATGGCATGTATACTGGCCAAAAGGTCCATTGCTATGGCCTGGAAATTTGCTGGGGGCCTGCAGTATATACGATGGCACAGGGAATTTAAACGATGAGCAGAAGCAGAACAGAAACTAGTGTATGGATGGAAGGGGCAAGCAGATCGGAGTCAGATGGGAGCGATAAATGTGCTGCATGGAAGACGCTGGTATGGGACATGTTTCACCCATCAGATGACAAACCCCCTTGAGGGCTATCTGTCTTTCAGCGCTGCACTTGACCCTGATTTAACCACAGTTGGGATAAAACATGGCTAGACTGGCTTCTGCTACTGGAAGGAAGAAAGTGAACACCCATAATGGGCACCCAAGCACAAAACACGCACACTAAGAGACTGGAAAAGACATAATGCCTGATACGTGAAGAAAGTTGTTTGTTTGTTAGTTTGTTATTTTTTGTTGTTGTTTATCACTAACACAATGCTGCAAGTATAAGAAGTTTCTATTTGATGTGTGACATTTGATAAACGCATGGTTGTACTTATACAAATGCCAATCAAAACATTTTAAAATAAATAAATGATTGTTCCAAATTGGAGCATCCGTGAGCCAGGTCTTTTGAAATGCAAAGATGTCATAGTTGTTAATGTGATTAGCAGATGCGTTGATAAGATGGACATCGCGTCATGTGTTCCAACTGACCAAAGCAAAAGTTTCTTTTTCCCCCACTCCTTTTTTCTCGACAGCGATGAGTTGTCATGCTTGAAGCATGAAGCTCAGTCCGATGTGTCTGAGCTTGTGAGTTATGACAAGTACAAGAGGAGCATTTTATTGACGATCTTTCTGTGAATCGGCTGGGGTGGGACATTACTGTTGTAGATATCTTGAGCAATTATAAATCCCAACGTAAACAGGCTCATTTCCGCTAACCATATGGCATTGAAAACAATACCTGAGGGAATCCATAATCGGACAGTTGTTAGATCATTTTGGCGTATACATTCTACTCGATGTCCACTGAGGCGATGTCTCCTAGCGATGGTATCTCCTCGAAGATGGCGGACTGGGAACCAAAAGAGGCCCTGGACATGTTTCTCAAAGGGGCCCCATATTGCACATTTTGAGCAAGCCCAACCCTTTTCCTATGAGATAATTTGAAAATAAACTACAAAAGAGGCCCAAGGTGCAGAGGCCCACTGGGAAATCTCCAGAGTTCCCTGTAGGCCAGTCCAGCCCCGGAAGATGCTGAGTATGTTGCTTCTCCATAGATTATAGGGCCCATAAGGTCCTGACTGGTATGTCATTATTAGAGTGTGGAACTGGGATTGTGACTCGTTCTTGTTGAGGCGAGCAGAGTGTTTGGCATTAGCTGTACACAGTGGCTTCCTATTCGGGATATTTTGATGAGTGGAGATATGTCCCTGGTATTGATTATTAGAGAAAGGTCCACATATAGGCTTAGACAAAGGTTTTTCCTGAGTGTCAATGATGAATCCCGAATGTTGATGTTTCGGTTGAGAAGCCAAATAAAAGTCAACAGCTTCCCTAATCTCATTATGTCGTTGTTCGACGGACAGCAACTCTTCATCTAAGGGAGAAGTTTCATGAGTGTTGCACTTATTTTGAGGCAAAAGCAACCCCTCAGATGGAAACATAACTTTATCTTCAGTTTGCCTTTCCAAATAAGAGTCGACAGCTTTCCTAATCTCATTACGACGTTGTTCAACAGACGGGGACTCTTCATCTGGGAGAGACATTTCTTCACTGGGCCGCCTGTTTTGAAGGAAGGGGAAACTTCTTAGATGAAGTCACAACTCCATCTTCGGTTTGCAGTGTGAGTGTGGTAATAAGGTCATCCAATGGTGGATGTGCGGGTGGAAGTTTCTTATTTTGTGGGGCTCTTTCCCTTTTATCCTTAAGTACGTTATTATATTTTTTTACGACAGCCGAGCTTGCATTTAAGGTTTGTTTCTGCATGGCCACGATGGTCCGTATAAACTGTTTTGAGCTCCTGTTTGTAAGCACGCACAGATTTCATATTTTTTTTCAGTTGTTTTGGTGCAATCTGCTCTCTATCACAATGTTGTTTGCTTAAGATGTCTGAATCAAAAATGCCTTAGGCACGAGGGGTATCAGTAGTAGTGTATTTAACTGGTTCCTGTGAACTAATATCTACAGCCTCCTTAGTCTTTGTTGTAGATGAATATGTTATTTTATCAACAATTGGTCGAGTAACACATGGAAACACGCGATTGATTTATTTTTTATTTCAGCATTTTGAAAGCGCTCACACGTGTTACAGCAATTGTTTTTTTTTTTTAGTTTTCGTAATTGTTTTTTTTTTTATTTTGCATATTTATAACACACTTAAATACCAAGAGGTTTCTAAGCGCGGACCTGGGGATTGAACCTGTATTGCTTCGTGTCCTCTTGTTTCCAAGGCACGTACGTTTGCTGCTGAGCCATCTTCCCTGGAAATGAGTGATGTAACTTGTGCAATCAGTGGAGGACCATCAAACTGATTACACACCGCGATTTGAGTCAACTCGTTGGGTGTTACTTGATTTGGTATTTTATTACATTGTACGTTCATATTCCAGTCCACAACTTTTTAATCTGTAAAGATTGCTGAGTGATCTTCCGATCTAAAGTTTCATATAATTTAGTTAAGCTGGCTATACTCATATTCATAGCTGACAACGCAATTTCCAGCATTGCGTTTTGGCTGGGATCGTTTCTGCATTCAGATGCTAGAACGGGTCTACGTGGTGTCGTGCAACAAAAGAAATAGTCACCGCAGACGTGTCACGCAGCTCATGATTAAATAAAATAGGCGACTGGGAAAGCTTCTGCATAATGACTGAGTCTGAACAACTCCCATGTATGGAAATGTCAGAGTCGCAAACGCCAGTTCGATCTTCTATAATGTAAGCAGGAGTTAGGGTCAGTTGAAAGAGAAAGGTTCTCAACAATTGGAATGATCGGCCGATGTATTGCCTGCTGCACAGAATCTTCTATGAGTATTGGGGCCTCATTACGAGGTGGGCGGTAAGGGATTACCGGCACCGGTAAGGGCACTGGTGCCGGTAATCCCTTACCGCCCTACTAAGAGTTCCCTTTGCGGGTCCTCCCTTAACGCCTGGTTTTTCCAGGAGTTAAAGGCATGGTCTAGTAAAAAATGTTATTTAAAAAATAGATAGGCAACATAAAAAAAAAATACTAGCATTCTCTTTTTTAAAACTTCCTATGTAGAATTTTGAGCTATTCAAGCTCAAAATTCGCAAAACCAAGCACATGGGCGCATCGGTTCATAGTGATAATTTCGACAACAAAAATGTCGAAAGTCAAAATTTCGAAAAAAAAATGTCGACTTTTTTTTTCAATGCATTTTTTTTTCGAAATGGGGGGGTTCCTCCCCCAACCCCCCTTTTTTTAATTTTTTTTTAATTTTTCCCTTTTTTTAACTCCCGAACCCCTAAAATAAATATATAATTAAAAAAAACGAAAGTCGACATTTTTTTTTCGACATTTTTTTGTCGACATTTTTGTCTGTCGACATTTTTTTTCGAAATTATGACTGCCCACCGGGCGCATCCATTTTGTCAAATAGATGCCCTCCTGTGCTGGCTTTTGCTTTTGCGGCACTAATGAAGGAAAAGCCAGCCAGCTGTAATAAACAAAAGCTACCGCTGGGTGGCTTTCCCTTCATTAGTGCTGTACGCGGAGGACGGGGACCGGAGACCAGAGCAGGAAAGCTGCAGCTGAATCTCGGTAAGTGCTATTTATTTTTTTTAAAAAATAAGCACTAGCTGGGGTTTTTTTTCTAAGTTTTCCGGGCTGGAGGAGCCCGGAAAACTTAGAAATAAAACCGCAGCTTTAAAAACATTGTATTTATGTTTGCGGTCGCTTTTGAAGCGACCGCAAACATAAATACGTTATTGTGTTGGAAAACGCTGATTGCTTTTTTTTTATTTTAGCATTTTGAAAGCGCTCACACGTGTTACAGCAATTGTTTTTTTTTTTTAGTTTTCGTAATTGTTTTTTTTTTTTATTATTTGCATATTTATAACACGCTTAAATACCAAGAGGTTTCTAAGCGCGGACCTGGGGATTGAACCTGTATTGCTTCATGTCCTCTTGTTTCCAAGGCACGTACGTTTGCTGCTGAGCCATCTTCCCTGGAAATGAGTGATGTAACTTGTGCAATCAGTGGAGGACCATCAAACTGATTACACACCGCGATTTGAGTCAACTCGTTGGGTGTTACTTGATTTGGTATTTTATTACATTGTACGTTCATATTCCAGTCCACAACTTTTTAATCTGTAAAGATTGCTGAGTGATCTTCCGATCTAAAGTTTCAAATAACTTAGTTAAGCTGGCTATACTCATATTCATAGCTGACAACGCAATTTCCAGCATTGCGTTTTGGCTGGGATCGTTTCTGCATTCAGATGCTAGAACGGGTCTACGTGGTGTCGTGCAACAAAAGAAATAGACACCGCAGACGTGTCACACAGCTCATGATTAAATAAAATAGGCGACTAGGAAAGCTTCTGCATAATGACTGAGTCTGAACAACTCCCATGTATGGAAATGTCAGAGTCGCAAATGCCAGTTTGATCTTCTATAATGTAAGCAGGAGTTAGGGTCAGTTGAAAGAGAAAGGTTCTCAACAATTGGAATGATCGGCCGATGTATTGCCTGCTGCACAGAATCTTCTATGAGTATTGGGGCCTCATTACGAGGTGGGCAGTAAGGGATTACCGGCACCGGTAAGGGCACCGGTGCCGGTAATCCCTTATCGCCCTACTAAGAGATCCCTTTGCGGGTCCTCCCTTAACGCCTGGTTTTTCCAGGCGTTAAAGGCATGGTCTAGTAAAAAATGTTATTTAAAAAATAGATAGGCAACATAAAAAAAAATACTAGCATTCTCTTTTTTAAAACTTCCTATGTAAAATGTTGAGCTATTCAAGCTCAAAATTCGCAAAAGCAAGCACATGGGCGCATCCATTTTGTGAAATGGATGCCCTCCTGTGCTGGCTTTTGCTTTTGCGGCACTAATGAAGGAAAAGCTAGCCAGCTGTAGTAAAAAAAAGCTACCGCTCGGTGGCTTTCCCTTAATTAGTGCTGTACGCGGAGGACGGGGACCGGAGACCAGAGCAGGAAAGCTGCAGCTGAATCTCGGCAAGTACTATTTATTTTTAAAAAAAATAAGAACTAGCTGCGGTTTTTTGGCAGCTGGATGAAGGGTTTGCAAGGAGGGAAATACCCTTAACCTTTTCAACAAGAAACCCTTACTCTCAAGAAACCTTTGACAGTGAAAGTGTAAGGCCAGGAGACCTGCATAAGGAATCCTTCATTGTTTGTCAAAGATAACGGAGGCATCCCGCATGGCTGATCAAGGCATGGAGGATCAGCCTTGGTATTGTCCTTTGCTCCAAGAACAAAGGGAACGCCAGAGAGATCAACACAGCTGGTGAGTTGGGGAAACCGATGCAAGACCGGTCTGTGTTGAAGTCAAGGTTGCAAGTGGCAACAATGCATAACGAGCGCTGGAACGAACATTGTTAAATGCATGTGATGAAAGACGTGAGTCACACTACACTGCAGATGAATGTTTGAACTTGAGAAGGAAAGATATACAGGGTAATTCATAGAAATTTGCACAAAAGTGGCGCACGCGGCTGGCGCACAATGTGCCTGTGCGATACACTGCGCCAGCCGCGTGTGAAAAAATCCTTTTCATCGCACAGCGTATTCATGGATTTTAGCCTCTGAAACCAGCCGTGGCGCAGAGTGGCGCAGCGACCCTGCAGCAGCGCCAGTTACGCCCCCAAGAACGCCCTTGCGCATGGAAAAGCCTTCAAAATTCACAAATCATCGCAAAGGGCTACGCTAACCCTGGACCAGTTCACAGGGCTGCCAAACAGCAAACGCCAAGCGGGGAACGTGTATTTCAGTGGTTCGCGGGAAGTTTCACACTCGATTGTCCTGGGTACGTGTACATCAGGGGTGTGTGGGAAGTAACACACGCGATTCCATTAGGGCACGTGTATTCCAGGGGTGCGCGGGAAGTATCACACGCAAAAACAGCAGGGTACGTGCATTTCAGGGGTGCGCGGGAAGTATCACACGCGATTCCATCAGGGTACGTGGCAGCAGGGTACGTGTATTCCAGGGGTCCGCGGGAAGTATCACATGCAAAAGCAGCAGGGTACGTGTATTTCAGGGGTGCGCAGGAAGTATCACACGCGATTCCATCAAGGTACATGTATTCCAGGGGTGCGCGGGGAGCACCACATGTGAATTGCACGTGTGGGTCCTCCCAGGTGTTCCCTCTACACCCTCCACGGCCCCTGCAGGCGGCCCACACCACAGGGGCCTACCCTGGCCATGTCCCGCAGGCAGCCCATCCACCATGCCCATGCCCCCCAGCCAACCCACATGTCACCTTGCACTACTGCCCACCAACGCATGTCCCCCTGCACTCCCAGCCCCCAGGGGCACCCTCCACCAGGCCCCACTCATGTCCTACTCATGTCTCCCTGCACCCCCACTCCCCATCATCCAGGGGCAGCCTCCACCAGGCCCCCACTCATGTCTCCCTGCACCCCCAACCCCCAGCAGTGCAGGGGCAGCCTCCACCAGGCCCCCACTCATGTCTCCCACCACTCCCACCCCCAGCATCCAGGGGCACCCTCCACCAGGCCCCCACTCATGTCTCCCACCCCCCCACCCCCCAGCAGTGCAGGGCACCCTCAACCAGGCCCCCACACATGTCTCCCATCACCCCCAGCCCCCAGCAGTGCAGGGGAACCCTCCACCAGGCACCCACTCATGTCTCCCACCACCCCCACCCCCCAGCAGTGCAGGGGCAGCCTCCACCAGGCCCCCACTCATGTCTCCCACCACCCCCACCCCCCCAGCATCCAGGGGCACCCTCAACCAGGCCCCCACTCATGTCTCCCACCACCCCCACTCCCCAGCAGTGTAGGGCACCCTCCACCAGGCCCCCACACATGTCTCCCATCACCCCCACCCACCAGCAGTGCAGGGGCACCCTCCACCAGGCCCCCACTCATGTCTCCCACCACCCCCACCCCCCAGCAGTGCAGGGGCACCCTCCACCAGGCCCCCACTCATGTCTCCCATCACCCCCAGCCCCCAGCAGTGCAGGGAACCCTCCACCAGGCCCCCACTCATGTCTCCCTGCACCCCCACCCCCCAGCATCCAGGGGCACCCTCAACAGGCCCCCACTCATGTCTCCCATCACCCCTACCCCCCAGCAGTGCAGGGCACCCTCCACCAGGCCCGCACACATGTCTCCCATCACCTCCACCCCCAAGCAGTGGAGGGACATCCTCCACCAGGCCCCCACTCATGTCTCCCACCACCCCCACCCCCCAGCAGTGCAGGGGCAGTCTCCACCAGGCCCCCACTCATGTCTACTACCACCCCACCCCCCAGCAGTGCAGGGCACCCTCCACCAGACCCGCACACATGTCTCCCATCACCCCCACCCCCAAGCAGTGCAGGGGCATCCTCCACCAGGCCCCCACTCATGTCTCCCACCACCCCCACGCCCCAGCAGTGCAGGGGCAGCCTCCACCAGGCCCCCACTCATGTCTCCCAGCACCCCCACCCCCCAGCAGTGCAGGGGCATACTCCACCAGGCCCCCACTAATGTCTCCCACCACCCCCACCCCCCAGCAGTGCAGGGGCAGCTTCCACCAGGCCCCCACTCATGTCTACCACCACCCCCACCCCCCAGCAGTGCAGGGCGCCCTCCACCAGGCCCCCACTCATGTCCAACTCATGTCTCCCTGCACCCCCACCCCCAGCATCCAGGGGCAACCTCCACCACGCCCCCACTCATGTCTCCCTGCACCCCCACCCCCCAGCAGTGCAGGGGCAGCCTCCACCAGGTGCCCACTCATGTCTCCCACCAGCGCCACCCCCAGCATCCAGGGGCACCCTCCACCAGGCCCCCACTCATGTCTCCCAGCACCCTCACCCCCCAACATCCAGGGGCACCCTCCACCAGGCCCCCACTCATGTCTCCCTGCACCCCCACCCCCCAGCAGTGCAGGGGCAGCCTCCACCAGGCCCCCACTCATGTCTCCCACCACCCCCACCCACCAGCATCCAGGGGCACCCTCCACCAGGCCCCCACTCATGTCTCCCACCACCCCCACCCTCCAGCAGTGCTGGGCACCCTCCACCAGGCCCCCACACATGTCTCCCATCACCCCCACCCCCCAGCAGTGCAGGGGCACCCTCCATCAGGCCCCCACTCATGTCTCCCACCACCCCCACCCCCCAGCAGTGCAGGGGCACCCTCCATCAGGCCCCCACTCATGTCACCAATCACCCCCACCCCCCAGCAGTGCAGGGCACCCTCCACCAGGCCCCCACTCATGTCTCCCAGCACCCCCACCCCCCCAGCATCCAGGGGCACCCTCCACCAGGCCCCCACTCATGTCTCCCACCACCCCCACCCCCCAGCAGTGCAGGGGCAACATCCACCAGGCCCCCACTCATGTCTACCACCACCCCCACCCCCAAGCAGTGCAGGGCACCCTCCACCAGGCCCCCACTCATGTCCAACTCATGTCTCCCTGCACCCCCACCCCCCAGCATCCAAGGGCAGCCTCCACCAGGCCCCCACTCATTTCTCCCTGCACCCCCATCCCCCAGCAGTGCAGGGGCAGCCTCCACCAGGCCCCCACTCATGTCTCCCACCACCCCCACCCCCCAGCATCCAGGAGCACCCTCCAACGGGCCCCCACTCATGTCTCCCAGCACCCCCATCCCCCAGCATCCAGGGGCACCCTCCACCAGGCCTCCACTCATGTCTCCCTGCACCCCCACCCCCCAGCAGTGCAGGGGCAGCCTCCACCAGGCCCCCACTCATGTCTCCCACCACCCCCACCCACCAGCATCCAGGGGCACCGTCCACCAGGCCCCCACTCATGTCTCCCATCACCCCCACCCCCCAGCAGTGCAGGGCACACTCCACCAGGCCCCCACACATGTCTCCCATCACCCCCACCCCCCAGCAGTGCAGGGGCAGCCTCCACCAGGCCCCCACTCATGTCTCCCACCACCCCCACCCCCCAGCATCCAGGGGCACCCTTACCCAGGCCCCCACTCATGTCTCCCACCACCCCCACTCCCCAGCAGTGTAGGGCACCCTCCACCAGGCCCCCACTCATGTCTCCCACCACCCCCACCCCCCAGCAGTGAAGGGGCAGTCTCCACCAGGCCCCCACTCATGTCTACCACCCCCCCACCCCCCAGCAGTGCAGGGCACCCTCCACTAGGCCCCCACTCATGTCCAACTCATGTCTCCCTGCACCCCCAACCCCCAGCACCCAGGGGCAGCCTCCACCAGGCCCCCACTCATGTCTCCCAGCACCCCCACCCCCCAGCAGTGGAGGGGCACCCTCCACCAGGCCCCCACTCATGTCTCCCACCACCCCCACCCCCCAGCAGTGCAGGGCACCCTCCACCAGGCCCCCACTCATGTCCAACTCATGTCTCCCTGCACCCCCAACCCCCAGCACCCAGGGGCAGCCTCCACCTGGCCCCCACTCATGTCTCCCTGCACCCCCACCCCCAGCAGTGCAGGGGCAGCCTCCACCAGGCCCCCACCCATGTCTCCCACAACCCCCACCCCCCAGCATCCAGGGGCACCCTCCACCAGGCCCCCACTCATGTCTCCCAGCACCCCCACCCCCCAGCATCCAGGGGCACCCTCCACAAGGCCCCCACTCATGTCTCCCTGAACCCCCACCCCCCAGCAGTGCAGGGGCAGCCTCCACCAGGCCCCCACTCATGTCTCCCACCACCGCCACCCCCCAGCATCCAGGGGCACCCTCCACCAGGCCCCCACTCATGTCTCCCACCACCCCCACCCCCCAGCAGTGCAGGGCAACCTCCACCAGGCCCCCACACATGACTCCCATCACCCCCACCCCCCAGCAGTGCAGGGGCACCCTCCATCAGGCCCCACCTCATGTCTCCCACCACCCCCACCCCCCAGCAGTGCAGGGGCACCCTCCATCAGGCCCCCACTCATGTCACCCATCACCCCCACCCCCCAGCAGTGCAGGGCACCCTCTGCAAGGCCCCCACTCATGTCTCCCAGCACCCCCACCCCCAGCATCCAGGGGCACCCTCCACCAGGCCCCCACTCATGTCTACCACCACCCCGACCCCCCAACAGTGCAGAGCACCCTCCACCAGGCCCCCACTCATGTCCAATTCATGCCTCCCTGCTCCCCCACCCCCCAGCATCCAGGGGCAGCCTCCACCAGGCCCCCACTCATGTCTCCCTGCACCCCCACCCCCCAGCAGTGCAGGGGCAGCCTCCACCAGGCCCCCACTCATGTCTCCCACCACCCCCACCCCCCAGCATCCAGGGGCACCCTCCACCGGGCCCCCACTCATGTCTCCCAGCACCCCCACCCCCCAGCATCCAGGGGCACCCTCCACCAGGCCCCCACTCATGTCTCCCTGCACTCCCACCCCCCAGCAGTGCAGGGGCGGCCTCCACCAGGCCCCCACTCATGTCTCCCACCACCCCCACCCCCCAGCATCCAGGGGCACCCTCCACCAGGCCCCCACTCATGTCTCCCACCACCCCCACCCCCCAGCAGTGCAGGGCACACTCCACCAAGCCCCCACACATGTCTCCCATCACCCCCACCCCCCAGCAGTGCAGGGGCACCCTCCACCAGGCCCCCACACATGTCTCCCATCACCCCCACCCCCCAGCAGTGCAGGGGCACCCTCCACCAGGCCCCCACTCATGTCTCCCACCACCCCCACCCCCCAGCAGTGCAGGGGCAGCCTCCACCAGGCCCCCACTCATGTCTCTCACCACCCCCACCCCCCAGCATCCAGGGGCACCCTCCACCAGGCACCCACTCATGTCTCCCACCACCCTCACCCCCCAGCAGTGCAGGGCACTCTCCACCAGGCCCCCACACATGTCTCCCATCACCCCTACCCCCCAGAAGTGCAGGGGAACCCTCCACCAGGCCCCCACTCATGTCTCCCACCACCCCCTTCCCCCAGCAGTGCAGGGGCACCCTCCACCAGGCCCCCACTCATGCCTCTCATCACCCCACCCCCCAGCAGTGCAGGGAACCCTCCACCAGGCCCCCACACATGTCTCCCTGCACCCCCACCCCCCAGCATCCAGGGGCACCCTCCACCAGGCCCCCACTCATGTCTCCCATCACCCCCACCGCCCAGCCGTGCAGGGCACCCTCCACCAGGCCCGCACACATGTCTACCATCACCCCCACCCCCCAGCAGTGCAGGGGCAACCTCCACCAGGCCCCCACTCATGTCTCCCACCACCCCCACCCCCCAGCAGTGCAGGGGCAACCTCCACCAGGCCCCCACTCATGTCTCCCACCACCCCCACCCCCCAGCAGTGCAGAGGCAGCTTCCACCAGGCCCCCACTCATGTCTACCACCACCCCCACCCCCCAGCAGTGCAGGGCACCCTCCACCAGGCCCCCACTCATGTCCAACACATGTCTCCCTGCACCCCCACCCACCAGCATCCAGTGGCAGCCTCCACCAGGCCCCCACTCATGTCTCCCTGCACCCCCACCGCCCAGCAGTGCAGGGGCAGCCTCCACCAGGGACCCACTCATGTCTCCCACCACCCCCACCCCCCAGCATCCAGGGGCACCCTCCACCAGGCCCCCACTCATGTCTCCCAGCACCCCCACCCCCCAGCATCCAGGGGCACCCTCCACCAGGCCCCGAATCATGTCTCCCTGCACCCCCACCCCCCAGCAGTGCAGGGGCAGCCTCCACCAGGCCCCAACTCATGTCTCCCACCACCCCCACCCCCCAGCATCCAGGGGCACCCTCCACCAGGCCCCCACTCATGTCTCCCACCACCCCCACCCCCCAGCAGTGCAGGGCACCCTCCATCAGGCCCCCACTCATGTCTCCCACCACCCCCACCCCCCAGCAGTGCAGGGGCACCCTTCACCAGGCCCCCACTCATGTCACCCATCACCCCCACCCCCCAGCAGTGCAGGGCACCCTCCACCAGGCCCCCACTCATGTCTCCCAGCACCCCACCCCCCAGCATCCAGGGGCACCCTCCACCAGGACCCCACTCATGTCTCCCACCACCCCCACCCCCCCAGCAGTGCAGGGGCAGCCTCCACCAGGCCCACACTCATGTCTACCACCACCCCCACCCCCCAGCAGTACAGGGCACCCTCCACCAGGCCCCCACTCATGTCCAACTCATGTCTCCCTGAACCCCCCCCCCCAGCATCCAGGGGCAGCCTCCACCAGGCCCCCACTCATGTCTTCCTGCACCCCCACCCCCCAGCAGTGCAGGGGCAGCCTCCACCAGGCCCCCACTCATGTCTCCCACCACCCCCACCCCCCAGCATCCAGGGTCACCCTCCACCGGGCCCCCACTCATGTCTCCCAGCACCCCCACCCCCCAGCATCCAGGGGCACATTCCACCATGCCCCCACTCATATCTCCCTGCACCCCCACCCCCCAGCAGTGCAGGGGCAGCCTCCACCAGGCCCCCACTCATGTCTCCCACCACCCCCACCCCCAGCATCCAGGGGCACCCTCCACCAGGCCCCCACTCATGTCTCCCACCACCCCCACCCCCCAGCAGTGCAGGGCATCCTCCACCAGGCCCCCACACATGTCTCCCATCACCCCCACCCCCCAGCAGTGCAGGGGCACCCTCTACCAGGCCCCCACTCATGTCCCCCACAACCCCCACCCCCCAGCAGTGCAGGGGCACCCTCCACCAGGCCCCCACTCATGTCACCCATCACCCCCACCCCCCAGCAGTGCAGGGCACCCTCCACCAGGCCCCCACTCATGTCTCCCAGCACCCCCACCCCCCAGCATCCAGGGGCACCCTCCACCAGGCCCCCACTCATGTCTCCCATAACCCCCACCCCCCAGCAGTGCAGGGGCACCCTCCACCAGGCCCCCACTCATGTCTCCCACCACCCCCACCCCCCAGCAGTGCAGGGGCAGCCTCCACCAGGCCCCCACTCATGTCTACCACCACCCCCACCCCCTGCAGTGCAGGGCACCCTCCACCAGGCCCCCACTCATGTCCAACTCATGTCTCCCTGCACCCCCACCCCCCAGCATCCAGGGGCAGCCTCCATCAGGCCCCCACTCATGTCTCCCTGCATCCCCACCCCCCAGCAGTGCAGGGGCACCCTAAACAAGGCCCCCACTCATGTCTCCCACCACACCCACCCCCAGCAGTGCAGGGGCAGCCTCCACCAGGCCCCCACTCATGTCTACCACCACCCCCACCCCCCAGCAGTGCAGGGCACCCTCCACCAGGCCCCCACTCATGTCCAACTCATGTCTCCCTGCACCCCCACCCCCCAGCATCCAGGGGCAGCCTCCACCAGGCCCCCACTCATTCTCCCTGCACCCCCACCCCCCAGCAGTGCAGGGGCAGCCTCCACCAGCCCCCCACTCATGTCTCCCACCACCGCCACATCCCAGCATCCAGGGGCACCCTCCACCAGGCCCCCACTCATGTCTCCCACCACCCCCACCCCCCAGCAGTGCAGGGCAACCTCCACCAGGCCCCCACACATGTCTCCCATCACCCCCACCCCCCAGCAGTGCAGGGGCACCCTCCATCAGGCCCCCACTCATGTCTCCCACCACCCCCACCCCCCAGCAGTGCAGGGGCACCCTCCATCAGGCCCCCACTCATGTCACCCATCACCCCCACCCCCCAGCAGTGCAGGGCACCCTCCACAAGGCTCCCACTCATGTCTCCCAGCACCCCCACCCCGACCCCCCAACAGTGCAGAGCACACTCCACCAGGCCCCCACTCATGTCCAACTCATGCCTCCCTGCACCCCCACCCCCCAGCATCCAGGGGCAGCCTCCACCAGGCCCCCACTCATGTCTCCCACCACCCCCACCCCCCAGCAGTGCAGGGGCACCCTCCATCAGGCCCCCACTCATGTCACCCATCACCCCCACCCCCCAGCAGTGCAGGGCACCCTCCACAAGGCCCCCACTCATGTCTCCCAGCACCCCCACCCCCAGCATCCAGGGGCACCCTCCACCAGGCCCCCACTCATGTCTACCACCACACCGACCCCCCAACAGTGCAGAGCACCCTCCACCAGGCCCCCACTCATGTCCAACTCATGCCTCCCTGCACCCCCACCACCCAGCATCCAGGGGCAGCCTCCACCAGGCCCCCACTCATGTCTCCCTGCACCCCCACCCCCCAGCAGTGCAGGGGCAGCCTCCACCAGGCCCCCACTCATGTCTCCCACCACCCCCACCCCCCAGCATCCAGGGGCACGCTCCACCGGGCCCCCACTCATGTCTCCCAGCACCCCCACCCCCCAGCATCCAGGGGCACCCTCCACCAGGCCCCCACTCATGTCTCCCACCACCCCCACCCCCCAGCAGTGCAGGGGCAGCCTCCACCAGGCCCCCACTCATGTCTCTCAACACCCCCACCCCCCAGCATCCAGGGGCACCCTCCACCAGGCCCCCACTCATGTCTCCCACCACCCTCACCCCCCAGCAGTGCAGGGCACTCTCCACCAGGCCCCCACACATGTCTCCCATCACCCCTACCCCCCAGAAGTGCAGGGGAACCCTCCACCAGGCCCCCACTCATGTCTCCCACCACCCCCTTCCCCCAGCAGTGCAGGGGCACCCTCCACCAGGCCCCCACTCATGCCTCTCATCACCCCACCCCCCAGCAGTGCAGGGAACCCTCCACCAGGCCCCCACACATGTCTCCCTGCACCCCCACCCCCCAGCATCCAGGGGCACCCTCCACCAGGCCCCCACTCATGTCTCCCATCACCCCCACCGCCCAGCCGTGCAGGGCACCCTCCACCAGGCCCGCACACATGTCTACCATCACCCCCACCCCCCAGCAGTGCAGGGGCAACCTCCACCAGGCCCCCACTCATGTCTCCCACCACCCCCACCCCCCAGCAGTGCAGGGGCAGCCTCCACCAGGCCCCCACTCATGTCTCCCACCACCCCCACCCCCCAGCAGTGCAGAAGCAGCTTCCACCAGGCCCCCACTCATGTCTACCACCACCCCCACCCCCCAGCAGTGCAGGGCACCCTCCACCAGGCCCCCACTCATGTCCAACACATGTCTCCCTGCACCCCCACCCCCCAGCATCCAGGGGCAGCCTCCACCAGGCCCCCACTCATGTCTCCCTGCACCCCCACCCCCCAGCAGTGCAGGGGCAGCCTCCACCAGGGACCCACTCATGTCTCCCACCACCCCCACCCCCCAGCATCCAGGGGCACCCTCCACCAGGCCCCCACTCATGTCTCCCAGCACCCCCACCCCCCAGCATCCAGGGGCACCCTCCACCAGGCCCCGAATCATGTCTCCCTGCACCCCCACCCCCCAGCAGTGCAGGGGCAGCCTCCACCAGGCCCCAACTCATGTCTCCCACCACCCCCACCCCCCAGCATCCAGGGGCACCCTCCACCAGGCCCCCACTCATGTCTCCCACCACCCCCCAGCAGTGCAGGGCACCCTCCACCAGGCCCCCACACATGTCTCCCATCATCCCCACCCCCCAGCAGTGCAGGGGCACCCTCCATCAGGCCCCCACTCATGTCTCCCACCACCCCCACCCCCCAGCAGTGCAGGGGCACCCTTCACCAGGCCCCCACTCATGTCACCCATCACCCCCACCCCCCAGCAGTGCAGGGCACCCTCCACCAGGCCCCCACTCATGTCTCCCAGCACCCCCACCCCCAGCATCCAGGGGCACCCTCCACCAGGACCCCACTCATGTCTCCCACCACCCCCACCCCCCAGCAGTGCAGGGGCAGCCTCCACCAGGCCCACACTCATGTCTACCACCACCCCCACCCCCCAGCAGTGCAGGGCATCCTCCACCAGGCCCCCACTCATGTCCAACTCATGTCTCCCTGAACCCCCCCCCCCAGCATCCAGGGGCAGCCTCCACCAGGCCCCCACTCATGTCTTCCTGCACCCCCACCCCCCAGCAGTGCAGGGGCAGCCTCCACCAGTCCCCCACTCATGTCTCCCACCACCCCCACCCCCCAGCATCCAGGGTCACCCTCCACCGGGCCCCCACTCATGTCTCCCAGCACCCCCACCCCCCAGCATCCAGGGGCACATTCCACCATGCCCCCACTCATATCTCCCTGCACCCCCACCCCCCAGCAGTGCAGGGGCAGCCTCCACCAGGCCCCCACTCATGTCTCCCACCACCCCCACCCCCAGCATCCAGGGGCACCCTCCACCAGGCCCCCACTCATGTCTCCCACCACCCCCACCCCCCAGCAGTGCAGGGCATCCTCCACCAGGCCCCCACACATGTCTCCCATCACCCCCACCCTCCAGCAGTGCAGGGGCACCCTCTACCAGGCCCCCACTCATGTCTCCCACAACCCCCACCCCCCAGCAGTGCAGGGGCACCCTCCACCAGGCCCCCACTCATGTCACCCATCACCCCCACCCCCCAGCAGTGCAGGGCACCCTCCACCAGGCCCCCACTCATGTCTCCCAGCACCCCCACCCCCCAGCATCCAGGGGCACCCTCCACCAGGCCCCCACTCATGTCTCCCATAACCCCCACCCCCCAGCAGTGCAGGGGCACCCTCCACCAGGCCCCCACTCATGTCTCCCACCACCCCCACCCCCCAGCAGTGCAGGGGCAGCCTCCACCAGGCCCCCACTCATGTCTACCACCACCCCCACCCCCTGCAGTGCAGGGCACCCTCCACCAGGCCCCCACTCATGTCCAACTCATGTCTCCCTGCACCCCCACCCCCCAGCATCCAGGGGCAGCCTCCATCAGGCCCCCACTCATGTCTCCCTGCATCCCCACCCCCCAGCAGTGCAGGGGCACCCTAAACAAGGCCCCCACTCATGTCTCCCACCACACCCACCCCCAGCATTGCAGGGGCAGCCTCCACCAGGCCCCCACTCATGTCTACCACCACCCCCACCCCCCAGCAGTGCAGGGCACCCTCCACCAGGCCCCCACTCATGTCCAACTCATGTCTCCCTGCACCCCCACCCCCCAGCATCCAGGGGCAGCCTCCACCAGGCCCCCACTCATTCTCCCTGCACCCCCACCCCCCAGCAGTGCAGGGGCAGCCTCCACCAGCCCCCCACTCATGTCTCCCACCACCCCCACCCCCCAGCATCCAGGGGCACACTCCACCAGGCCCCCACTCATGTCTCCCAGCACCCTCACCCCCCAGCATCCAGGGGCACCCTCCACCAGGCCCCCACTCATGTCTCCCACCACCCCCACCCCCCACCAGTGGAGGGGCAGCCTCCACCAGGCCCCCACTCATGTCTCCCACTACCCCCACCCCCCAGCATCCAGGGGCACCCTCCACCAGGCCCCCACTCATGTCTCCCACCACCCCCACCCCCCAGCAGTGCAGGGCACCCTCCACCAGCCCCCCACACATGTCTCCCATCACCCCCACCCCCAGCAGTGCAGGGGCACCCTTCACCAGGCCCCCACACATGTCTCCCACCACCCCCACCCCCCAGCAGTGCAGGGGCACCCTCCACCAGGCCCCCACTCATGTCTCTCATCACCCCACCCCCCAGCAGTGCAGGGCACCCTCCACCAGGCCCCCACTCATGTCTCCCAGCACCCCCGCCCCCCAGCATCCAGGGGCACCCTCCACCAGGCCCCCACTCATGTCTCCCATCACCCCCACCCCCCAGCAGTGCAGGGGCAGCCTCCACCAGGCCCCCACTCTTGTCTCCCACCACCCCCACCCCCCAGCATCCAGGGGCACCCTCCACCAGGCCCCCACTCATGTCTCCCACCACCCCCACCCCCCAGCAGTGCAGGGCACCCTCCACCAGGCCCCCACACATGTCTCCCATCACCCCCACCCCCCAGCAGTGCAGGGGCACCCTCCACCAGGCCCCCACTCATGTCTCCCACCACCCCCACCCCCCAGCAGTGCAGGGGCAGCCTCCACCAGGCCCCTACTCATGTCTCCCACCACCCCCCACCCCCTAGCAGTGCAGGGGCAGCCTCCACCAGGCCCCCACTCATGTCTACCACCACCCCCGCCCCCCAGCAGTGCAGGGCACCCTCCACCAGGCCCCCACTCATTTCCAACTCATGTCTCCCTGCACCCCTACCCCCCAGCATCCAGGGGCAGCCTCCACCAGGCCCCCACTCATGTCTCAATGCACTCCCACCCCCCAGCAGTGCAGGGGCACCCTCCACCAGGCCCCCACTCATGTCTCCCACCACCCCCACCCCCCAGCAGTGCAGGGGCAGCCTCCACCAGGCCCCCACTCATGTCTCTCACCACCCCCACCCCCCAGCATCCAGGGGCACCCTCCACCAGGCCCCCACTCATGTCTCCCACCACCCTCACCCCCCAGCAGTGCAGGGCACCCTCTACCAGGCCCCCACACATGTCTCCCATCACCCCCACCCCCCAGCAGTGCAGGGGAACCCTCCACCAGGCCCCCACTCATGTCTCCCACCACCCCCACCCCCCAGCAGTGCAGGGGCAGCCTCCACCAGGCCCCCACTCATGCCTCTCATCACCCCCACCCCCCAGCAGTGCAGGGAACCCTCCACCAGGCCCCCACTCATGTCTCCCTGCACCCCCACCCCCCAGCAGTGCAGAGGCAGCTTCCACCAGGCCCCCACTCATGTCTACCACCACCCCCACCCCCCAGCAGTGCAGGGCACCCTCCACCAGGCCCCCACTCATGTCCACCACATGTCTCCCTGCACCCCCACCCCCCAGCATCCAGGGGCAGCCTCCACCAGGCCCCCACTCATGTCTCCCACCACCCCCACCCCCCAGCATCCAGTGGCACCCTCCACCAGGCCCCCACTCATGTCTCCCAGCACCCCCACCCCCCAGCATCCAGGGGCACCCTCCACCAGGCCACGAATCATGTCTCCCTGCACCCCCACCCCCCAGCAGTGCAGGGGCAGCCTCCACCAGGCCCCAACTCATGTCTCCCACCACCCCCACCCCCCAGCATCCAGGGGCACCCTCCACCAGGCCCCCACTCATGTCTCCCACCACCCCCACCCCCCAGCAGTGCAGGGCACCCTCCAACAGGCCCCCACACATGTCTCCCATCATCCCCACCCCCCAGCAGTGCAGGGGCATGCTCCATCAGGCCCCCACTCATGTCTCCCACCACCCCCACCCCCCAGCAGTGCAGGGGCACCCTTCACCAGGCCCCCACTCATGTCACCCATCACCCCCACCCCCCAGCAGTGCAGGGCACCCTCCACCAGGCCCCCACTCATGTCTCCCAGCACCCCCACCCCCCAGCATCCAGGGGCACCCTCCACCAGGACCCCACTCATGTCTCCCACCACCCCCACTCCCCAGCAGTGCAGGGCACCCTCCACCAGGTCCCCACTCATGTCCAACTCATGTCTCCCTGCACCCCCACCCCCCAGCATCCAAGGGCAGCCTCCACCAGGCCCCCACTCATGTCTTCCTGCACCCCCACCCCCCAGCAGTGCAGGGGCAGCCTCCACCAGGCCCCCACTCATGTCTCCCACCACCCCCACCCCCCAGCATCCAGGGGCACCCTCCACCGGGCCCCCACTCATGTCTCCCAGCACCCCCACCCCCCAGCATCCAGGGGCACATTCCACCAGGCCCCCACTCATGTCTCCCTGCACCCCCACCCCCCAGCAGTGCAGGGGCAGCCTCCACCAGGCCCCCACTCATGTCTCCCACCACCCTCACCCCCAGCATCCAGGGGCACCCTCCACCAGGCCCCCACTCATGTCTCCCACCCCGCCACCCACCAGCAGTGCAGGGCACCCTCCACCAGGCCCCCACACATGTCTCCCATCACCCCCATCCCCCGGCAGTGCAGGGGCACCCTCTACCAGGCCCCCACTCATGTCTCCCACCACCCCCACCCCCCAGCAGTGCAGGGGCACCCTCCACCAGGCACCCACTCCTGTCACCCATCACCCCCACCCCCCAGCAGTGCAGGGCACCCTCCACCAGGCCCCCACTCATGTCTCCCAGCACCCCCACCCCCCAGCATCCAGGAGCACCCTCCACCAGGCCCCCACTCATGTCTCCCATCACCCCCACCCCCCAGCAGTGCAGGGGCACCCTCCACCAGGCCCCCACTCATGTCTCCCACCACCCCCACCCCCCAGCAGTGCAGGGGCAGCCTCAACCAGGCCCCCACTCATGTCTACCACCACCCCCACCCCCCAGCAGTGCAGGGCACCCTCCACCAGGCCCCCACTCATGTCCAACTCATGGCTCCCTGCACCCCCACCCCCCAGCATCCAGGGGCAGCCTCCATCAGGCCCCCACTCATGTCTCCCTGCATCCCCACCCCCCAGCAGTGCAGGGGCACCCTAAACAAGGCCCCCACTCATGTCTCCCACCACACCCACCCCCAGCAGTGCAGGGGCAGCCTCCACCAGGCCCCCACTCATGTCTACCACCACCCCCACCCCCCAGCAGTGCAGGGCGCCCTCCACCAGGCCCCCACTCATGTCCAACTCATGTCTCCCTGCACCCCCACCCCCCAGCATCCAGGGGCAGCCTCCACCAGGCCCCCACTCATTCTCCCTGCACCCCCACCCCCCAGCAGTGCAGGGGCAGCCTCCACCTGACCCTCACTCATGTCTTCCACCACCCCCACCCCCCAGCATCCAGGGGCACACTCCACCAGGCCCCCACTCATGTCTCCCAGCACCCTCACCCCCCAGCATCCAGGGGCACCCTCCACCAGGCCCCTACTCATGTCTCCCACCACCCCCACCCCCCAGCAGTGGAGGGGCAGCCTCCACCAGGCCCCCACTCATGTCTCCCACCACCTCCACCCCCCAGCATCCAGGGGCACCCTCCACCAGGCCCCCACTCATGTCTCCCACCACCCCTACCCCCCAGCAGTGCAGGGCACCCTCCACCAGGCCCCCACTCATGTCTCCCACTACCCCCACCCCCCAGCATCCAGGGGCACCCTCCACCAGGCCCCCACTCATGTCTCCCACCACCCCCACCCCCCAGCAGTGCAGGGCACCCTCCACCAGCCCCCCACACATGTCTCCCATCACCCCCACCCCCAGCAGTGCAGGGGCACCCTTCACCAGGCCCCCACACATGTCTCCCACCACCCCCACCCCCCAGCAGTGCAGGGGCACCCTCCACCAGGCCCCCACTCATGTCTCTCATCACCCCACCCCCCAGCAGTGCAGGGCACCCTCCACCAGGCCCCCACTCATGTCTCCCAGCACCCCCGCCCCCAGCATCCAGGGGCACCCTCCACCAGGCCCCCACTCATGTCTCCCATCACCCCCACCCCCCAGCAGTGCAGGGGCAGCCTCCACCAGGCCCCCACTCTTGTCTCCCACCACCCCCACCCCCCAGCATCCAGGGGCACCCTCCACCAGGCCCCCACTCATGTCTCCCACCACCCCCACCCCCCAGCAGTGCAGGGCACCCTCCACCAGGCCCCCACACATGTCTCCCATCACCCCCACCCCCCAGCAGTGCAGGGGCACCCTCCACCAGGCCCCCACTCATGTCTCCCACCACCCCCACCCCCCAGCAGTGCAGGGGCAGCTTCCACCAGGCCCCTACTCATGTCTCCTACCACCCCCACCCCCTAGCAGTGCAGGGGCAGCCTCCACCAGGCCCCCACTCATGTCTACCACCACCCCGCCCCCCAGCAGTGCAGGGCACCCTCCACCAGGCCCCCACTCATTTCCAACTCATGTCTCCCTGCACCCCTACCCCCCAGCATCCAGGGGCAGCCTCCACCAGGCCCCCACTCATGTCTCAATGCACACCCACCCCCCAGCAGTGCAGGGGCACCCTCCACCAGGCCCCCACTCATGTCTCCCACCACCCCCACCCCCCAGCAGTGCAGGGGCAGCCTCCACCAGGCCCCCACTCATGTCTCTCACCACCCCCACCCCCCAGCATCCAGGGGCACCCTCCACCAGGCCCCCACTCATGTCTCCCACCACCCTCACCCCCCAGCAGTGCAGGGCACCCTCTACCAGGCCCCCACACATGTCTCCCATCACCCCCACCCCCCAGCAGTGCAGGGGAACCCTCCACCAGGCCCCCACTCATGTCTCCCACCACCCCCACCCCCCAGCAGTGCAGGGGCAGCCTCCACCAGGCCCCCACTCATGCCTCTCATCACCCCCACCCCCCAGCAGTGCAGGGAACCCTCCACCAGGCCCCCACTCATGTCTCCCTGCACCCCCACCCCCCAGCAGTGCAGAGGCAGCTTCCACCAGGCCCCCACTCATGTCTACCACCACCCCCACCCCCCAGCAGTGCAGGGCACCCTCCACCAGGCCCCCACTCATGTCCACCACATGTCTCCCTGCACCCCCACCCCGCAGCATCCAGTGGCACCCTCCACCAGGCCCCCACTCATGTCTCCCAGCACCCCCACCCCCCAGCATCCAGGGGCACCCTCCACCGTGCCCCGAATCATGTCTCCCTGCACCCCCACCCCCCAGCAGTGCAGGGGCAGCCTCCACCAGGCCCCAACTCATGTCTCCCACCACCCCCACCCCCCAGCATCCAGGGGCACCCTCCACCAGGCCCCCACTCATGTCTCCCACCACCCCCACCCCCCAGCAGTGCAGGGCACCCTCCAACAGGCCCCCACACATGTCTCCCATCATCCCCACCCCCCAGCAGTGCAGGGGCATGCTCCATCAGGCCCCCACTCATGTCTCCCACCACCCCCACCCCCCAGCAGTGCAGGGGCACCCTTCACCAGGCCCCCACTCATGTCACCCATCACCCCCACCCCCCAGCAGTGCAGGGCACCCTCCACCAGGCCCCCACTCATGTCTCCCAGCACCCCCACCCCCCAGCATCCAGGGGCACCCTCCACCAGGACCCCACTCATGTCTCCCACCACCCCCACTCCCCAGCAGTGCAGGGCACCCTCCACCAGGTCCCCACTCATGTCCAACTCATGTCTCCCTGCACCCCCACCCCCCAGCATCCAGGGGCAGCCTCCACCAGGCCCCCACTCATGTCTTCCTGCACCCCCACCCCCCAGCAGTGCAGGGGCAGCCTCCACCAGGCCCCCACTCATGTCTCCCACCACCCCCACCCCCCAGCATCCAGGGGCACCCTCCACCGGGCCCCCACTCATGTCTCCCAGCACCCCCACCCCCCAGCATCCAGGGGCACATTCCACCAGGCCCCCACTCATGTCTCCCTGCACCCCCACCCCCCAGCAGTGCAGGGGCAGCCTCCACCAGGCCCCCACTCATGTCTCCCACCACCCTCACCCCCAGCATCCAGGGGCACCCTCCACCAGGCCCCCACTCATGTCTCCCACCCCGCCACCCACCAGCAGTGCAGGGCACCCTCCACCAGGCCCCCACACATGTCTCCCATCACCCCCATCCCCCGGCAGTGCAGGGGCACCCTCTACCAGGCCCCCACTCATGTCTCCCACCACCCCCACCCCCCAGCAGTGCAGGGGCACCCTCCACCAGGCACCCACTCCTGTCACCCATCACCCCCACCCCCCAGCAGTGCAGGGCACCCTCCACCAGGCCCCCACTCATGTCTCCCAGCACCCCCACCCCCCAGCATCCAGGAGCACCCTCCACCAGGCCCCCACTCATGTCTCCCATCACCCCCACCCCCCAGCAGTGCAGGGGCACCCTCCACCAGGCCCCCACTCATGTCTCCCACCACCCCCACCCCCCAGCAGTGCAGGGGCAGCCTCCACCAGGCCCCCACTCATGTCTACCACCACCCCCACCCCCCAGCAGTGCAGGGCACCCTCCACCAGGCCCCCACTCATGTCCAACTCATGGCTCCCTGCACCCCCACCCCCCAGCATCCAGGGGCAGCCTCCATCAGGCCCCCACTCATGTCTCCCTGCATCCCCACCCCCCAGCAGTGCAGGGGCACCCTAAACAAGGCCCCCACTCATGTCTCCCACCACACCCACCCCCAGCAGTGCAGGGGCAGCCTCCACCAGGCCCCCACTCATGTCTACCACCACCCCCACCCCCCAGCAGTGCAGGGCGCCCTCCACCAGGCCCCCACTCATGTCCAACTCATGTCTCCCTGCACCCCCACCCCCCAGCATCCAGGGGCAGCCTCCACCAGGCCCCCACTCATTCTCCCTGCACCCCCACCCCCCAGCAGTGCAGGGGCAGCCTCCACCTGACCCTCACTCATGTCTTCCACCACCCCCACCCCCCAGCATCCAGGGGCACACTCCACCAGGCCCCCACTCATGTCTCCCAGCACCCTCACCCCCCAGCATCCAGGGGCACCCTCCACCAGGCCCCTACTCATGTCTCCCACCACCCCCACCCCCCAGCAGTGGAGGGACAGCCTCCACCAGGCCCCCACTCATGTCTCCCACCACCTCCACCCCCCAGCATCCAGGGGCACCCTCCACCAGGCCCCCACTCATGTCTCCCACCACCCCTACCCCCCAGCAGTGCAGGGCACCCTCCACCAGGCCCCCACACATGTCTCCCATCACCCCCACCCCCCAGCAGTACAGGGGCACCCTCCACCAGGCCCCAATCATGTCTCCCACCACCCCATCCCCCAGCAGTGCAGGGGCACCCTCCACCAGGCCCCCACTCATGTCTCCCATCACCCCCACCCCCCAGCAGTGCAGGGAACCCTCCACCAGGCCCCCACTCATGTCTCCCTGCACCCCCACCACCCAGCATCCAGGGGCACCCTCCACCAGGCCCCCACTCATGTCTCCCTGCACCCCCACCCCTCGGCAGTGCAGGGACAGCCTCCACCAGGCCCCCACTCATGTCTCCCACCACCCAGATCCCCCAGCATCCAGAGGCACCCTCCACCAGGCCCCCACTCATGTCTCCCACCACCCCCACCCCCCAGCAGTGCAGGGCACCCTCCACCAGCCCCCCACACATGTCTCCCATCACCCCCACCCCCCAGCAGTGCAGGGGCACCCTTCACCAGGCCCCCACACATGTCTCCCACCACCCCCACCCCCAGCAGTGCAGGGGCACCCTCCACCAGGCCCCCACTCATGTCTCTCATCACCCCACCCCCCAGCAGTGCAGGGCACCCTCCACCAGGCCCCCACTCATGTCTCCCAGCACCCCCACCCCCCAGCATCCAGGGGCACCCTCCACCAGGCCCCCACTCATGTCTCCCACCCCCCCCCCCAGCAGTGCAGGGGCAGCCTCCACCAGGCCCCCACTCTTGTCTCCCACCACCCCCACCCCCCAGCATTCAGGGGCACCCTCCACCAGGCCCCCACTCATGTCTCCCACCACCCCCACCCCCCAGCAGTGCAGGGCACCCTCCACCAGGCCCCCACACATGTCTCCCATCACCCCCACCCCCCAGCAGTGCAGGGGCACCCTCCACCAGGCCCCCACTCATGTCTCCCACCACCCCCACCCCCCAGCAGTGCAGGGGCAGCCTCCACCAGGCCCCTACTCATGTCTCCCACCACCCCCACCCCCTAGCAGTGCAAGGGCAGCCTCCACCAGGCCCCCACTCATGTCTACCACCACCCCCGCCCCCCAGCAGTGCAGGGCACCCTCCACCAGGCCCCCACTCATGTCCAACTCATGTCTCCCTGCACCCCTACCCCCCAGCATCCAGGGGCAGCCTCCACCAGGCCCCCACTCATGTCTCCCTGCACTCCCACCCCCCAGCAGTGCAGGGGCACCCTCCACCAGGCCCCCACTCATGTCTCCCACCACCCCCACCCCCCAGCAGTGCAGGGGCAGCCTCCACCAGGCCCCCACTCATGTCTACCACCACCCCCACCCCCCAACAGTGCAGGGCACCCTCCACCAGGCCCCCACTTATGTCCAACTCATGTCTCCCTGCACCCCCATCCCCCAGCATCCAGGGGCAGCCTCCACCATGCCCCCACTCATGTCTCCCTGCATCCCCACCCCCCAGCAGTGCAGAGGCAGACTCCACCAGGCCCCCACTCATGTCTCCCACCACCCCCACCCCCCAGCATCCATGGCCACCCTCCACCAGGCCCCCACTCATGTCTCCCAGCACAACCACCCCCCAGCATCCAGGGCACCCTCCACCAGGCCCCCACTCATGTCTCCTAGCACCCCCACCCCCCAGCAGTGCAGGGGCAGCCTCCACCAGGCCCCCACTCATGTCTCCCACCACCCCCACCCCCCAGCATCCAGGGGCACCCTCCACCAGCCTCCCACTCATGTCTCCAAGCACCCCCAGCCCCCAGCATCCAGGGGCACCCTCCACCAGGCCCCCACTCATGTCTCCCATCACCCCCAAACCCCAGCAGTGCAGGGGCACCCTCCACCAGGCCCCCACTCATGTCTCCCACCACCCCCACCCCCCAGCAGTGCAGGGGCACCCTCCACCAGGCCTCCACTCATGTCACCCCTCACCCCCACCCCCCAGCAGTGCAGGGGCACCCTCCACCATGCCCCCACTCATGTCCCCCAGCCAATTGTCACCACAATGTAGATCCCTGGCCCTTTTGGTCAGCCTCCAAATGCCAAACACCCACCTGAGTATTGCATCCACCCACTTAGAAATGGCAAAAACATGATAGAACCCCAATTGCAAGTTTGGAAATGAACACATGTCCCTCACATACACCCAATGGGTGTCAATGAATGTCAAAACCCATATCATGATATGCATGAAACCAATGAGATGATACTACACATTGAAGTTTGAAGAAAAAACATGTATTAAAAGCAACATAAATTGAATCAAAAATAAACAAACAATAATGGACATTTTTTTTAAAAAAAACAGCAGGTCCGTGAAATAATGCAAAACCACAAATCATAATGCAAAGGAAAGGTGTCCAAAGTCACAGTCCACAAAAGGAAATCCAATGGAAAATTAAAATCGAAAACCATTGCTCCATGGGGAAATCATAAAAAAAATTGAAAATCCAAAAGTCAACTACATACAGATAAATAATCCAGGGTCCATGATCCCAACCGAAGAAATGAAACCTATCTAATAACACTACCTAAAAAAAAAACTATATACAAAAATGTGGCCCATTGTCCAAAAGGTCAAAAAAAATGCAAAACCAAAGGAAACCTAACACTAACTACAGAACTATTTACAAGGGCAGTGGGCTAGTCCGACGGCTCACTTCGGGATGTTCCGGGCCAGGGCATCATCGAACTCCTGCTCAATGTCGCGGAGGCGGTCCTCCTCCATGGCCCCGAGGGTCCGCAGGGCCGTCCACATGTTCACCCCAAACTCCCTGCGGATTGCCTCGAGGCACTCGGCCCACCTCAGGGCCCTCCGCATGGAGTTCTCCGCCCTGACCATCATGAGCCGTGCCTCTGCCGCCCGCTGCCGCTCCGCATCTATGGCGTGGCCCAACCGCTGCCACATGGAAGACACTTCCTGTCCTGGGTCCTCCTGTCCTCCTGCCGATGCCTGCCCCTCCGATGTCGAAGGCCCCGAGCCATCATGGCTCCCACCACGTTGCTGCTGCTGCTGTGCCTCTGCCCGTGCACTGCCTCCTGCTGTCTGCACATCCTCCGCTGGCTGGGGTGCAGTCATTGATGTGGCCACCCCTGCTGGACGTCCGACTCCCGACTGTGGCAGGGATGCCTCCTCCACCAGCCTGGCCGCACCGTCAGAGGCAGCTCCACAGGGCACCCAGGTGACTGATGGGTGGGAAGATGGCACGGAGGACGACTGGCGCATAGGGGGTTCAGTTGAGGAGGGAGTCGTAGCAAACCCCATCAAACGGAGGAATCCGGCCTGGGTGACCTGTCCCAGTAGGCCGACGCGGTCAACGAGCCATTCGAGATGACATGCAGTCTCCTCATGAAAAGACTGCAGGTCACCTCGCATGGCCCGTTGACGCAACGCCACACCAGTCAGGACAGGCTCAACCCGGACCCGGATAGCCACGTCCGCAGGAAGAGAAAGGCCAGTTGTCGTGAGCTCATCCCCTGCCTGAAAACGGGTCTGGACGTAGGCATCCCTGCTGGTGCAAGATGATGCAGTGACAGGATCAGGGACAGTATTGCACACAGGCACCTCCGCGATGACCTGTGCTGCCTCCTGTCCCTGGTCCTGCACTGCACCACTAGCACCAGTGGAATCCCCACCTATAGACCCCGTCTCTGTTGCTTGCACGGCCTTCTCCTCCACCAAACCCCCCACCAACCTGGATGACTCCGTGCCATCTTCCCCCGTTGGGCCCTGTGGGGTCCCAGCTGCCCCTTCTGCTGCCGAGGAGTCCAACTCCGACCTCCGCCTCTTGGACCTCCCCCCGGCAGCTGCGGCCTGGGACGCGGAACCAGACTCCTCACTCCCCGACGAGATCACAACCTGGGAGAGGAGCCGGGCCTTGCGTCTCCGGCTGGCGGTGCGATCCCCGCCGCTGTGCTCCACAGCACCTTCTCCGCCCTCTCCATCAGTTGACGTTGCAGACAGGGAGAAATAAAACACAGGCATCAGGGCACTGTACAATGGACACATACACACATGACAGTTGCACATGAGTGGCATTGGCAAACCTCAGACATGGCATCACAATTGGCAACACACATGTCATTTCAACTTGCACACATGAGCCATACCACAGCCACATCGCAACTGCAAGCACCATCCATACACATACAACAGCATGAGCAGGCAAAGGTGAGCCAGACATCACATGCAACACAGGGAGTGCACTACACATGCATGCACACCACCACATTTGCATGCATGTGTACACCTCAGCCAACTGTGGCAGTGTTCAGATGGGCATCCATGTCACATCTGCCGATCAGGCTTCCACATCCCGCTGTCACATGCATCCATGTTGCATCACTGTTGCACCCTTGTCAAATACACACAGATGCACATGTACACAGTGCTGATACATGCAGCTGAAAACAACATACATGCGTGACATCACGACCATGCCTACTTACATACACATTCATCCAAACATGTGTGCCCACACAACTGCATTTGGCATGCAAGCCTACACACACAAGCACCATCCATGTCTCACACATGACAGCCCTCGCATGTGCTAGCCTCACGGCCCTGTACACCCCCACCCATACTCGGCCCCATACAAACACATGTGCAACCGGCACACTACTGGCACATCACCACACGCACAGCATACAATCATGATGCATGTACACTTACTGCTCGACTCCAGACGGGTCTGCCTCTCAAGGACCTGGACGTGGAGCGCTGGGGATATGCGTTCCAGGACCCTCATCTGATCTTCCGACAAGTGGCCCCGGCGCCCCTTAGCATCCGCTGCCTTCAAGAGGCGCCGGGCCTTGTTCAGGGTCCTGGACCTGAAGTCCTCCCAGCGCTTCTTGACATGTTGGAAGTCGCGGACTGCCACCCCCTCCGCGTTGATGGCAGTCACAATGTCCGTCCAGATCCGAGTCCGTCCTTCCTTGTCGGCGCGCACACTTCCGAAGAGGGCATCATACTGCCCCAGGACTTGCTCCACCAGGACACCAACTTCCCTGGCACTGAAGCTGGTGCCCCTCTGCCTCTCTGGCCGGGGGTTGTCAGTGGTGCCAGATGTTGCAGTGCCCGACATGACAACCCCAGAGGCAGGAGTGGGTGGGCAACTGGGTCCTGGGGCTGGGCTGTGGAGCGATGGAATCCCAGTCGGGAGTCTTCGGTTCCAGCAGGGGTGGTCACAGCAACAGCACCCATGGCTGATGTGCAGGCAGCAAATGGCAGGGCACGTGGGCAGCAGGCAGTCAGGCAGCAGCAGATGGCAGGTGGGAGGGTGCTCGGGGCTCTGGGGGGCAGTAAATCGGCTTTCTGGGCAGGAGCGTGGTCTTCCGTGTGCTTACACGTGGCCAGCTTGATACGGAGTGATTTGGCACGTGAAAATCCTGCACGTCTGCGTGTAATTCGAGGAAAGGCCCTTAGCGCGTAAGCACGTGTGCACGCATACGCGATTTCATTGGCCCAAAGGCCCCCATGCGCAGCTATGACGTCACGCGCATGGCCGTAGAGAAGGGCGCGTGTAAAAAAAATGATACACGTCCGAGTGTCAAAGCGTGTTATTGGTGGAAATGGCCTCATCGCGTATGCGCGTCTGTGACGTGTATATAAAAGGTACGTGTAGAACGCCATTTCCTTGTACGTGCTTTTTGTGGAGAGCGAGTGGATGAAATCTGTACTTCTTGTCGGTTCACACGCAATTTACTTCACGGCGTTTCAAGTTCGTACTCCCTGTTACCTCTGACAGCTTTTTCTCTTTTCCTCTTTTTCCTGGGCCTGTTTCCTCAAACAGCGTTCCCTTCTACTGTTGTCCTGTCTCCTCAGACAGCGTACAATTCTTCTTTTGGCGGGGGTGTTGCCAACGCGCACACGCGCATATTTTTCACGCTTTTGTTCCTGGCAGACGGTGAGTCGCGCACGTATTTAACATCTGTGCTTGCCCCGTGTGTCGCCTACCCCTTCAGAGGTCATTTTAGGCTGCGTGTGACACGCATACGTTCATTCTTGTGTTTCTGTGTGCTACAGCGTAGTGCAGGTTTATTTTTCCACACACGTGGTCTAGGAGGGGTTGCGTGCACCTTACTTCCCTTTTTGGGGTGCCTGTGCGTTGCGTGACCCGTCATCTTTCCCCAGGGGTGACATACAGCCTTGCTAGAGCACTAGGGTACGATTACCATCTGGTACCCAACCCCTTTGACCCCCAATTGCCCAGGACAATAGTTCACATCGACTCCCATACGCACAATAACATCAGTGCCATGGCTGGGAGGTGAACAAGCCGTAAGGGTGGCAAAGGTGGCCGAGCCCCAAGTGGTGGCAGTGGTGGATCCGGTAGGGGACGTGGCCGTGACTTGCAGGGTACCTCTAGCCCCCCATGAGTGGAGGAGCAGTCAGGGACACCCATGCCCCACCCCCCCGGTTGAGGGTAACGTGGCTGATACCATCCATGCTCAGCCCTTGTTGGACCAGCCCACTGTGGAACCAGACCTGGCACAGGGTGACTCCATGGCTGACTTCCAGGTCAGCAGGTCTAGGCCACGTGCGCCGGTGACCGTTGGTGTCATCAGGCCACGTGGATCAGGGGCAGCTAGGTCATCTGCTGCCCCGCGTAGGCAGGCTGGGGAGGCTGCAGGGGCAGCTGCGGCTCCATCCACCCCACCTCTCACACACCCAGCCAGGACAGTGTCGGTCCAAGTCCATCATGCTGACATTCCCCCTGACACCATCACACTTGAGCTAATGCCTGCACCAACTCCCATGCTGAGTGTGCAATCCCACACTCCTAGTACAGAGTCCACCGGGGCTCCTGCCCCTAGTGTCCAGAGCGGCCTAGGACACTCAGGATCCCCACCACCTTTCAAGCGCAAGAGGAAGAGTGCTCGTCCAGTAGAGGCTGATGCCCCAGACACGGCTACACAGTCCGGCCCGTCAAGAAAGCCCAGCTTCAATGAGGCCGAACTGAATGCACTTGTAGAGTATGTGTCCGCACATGATCGCGAAATGGTGATTGTTGCAGGATCCAAGCCCACACCTGCACAACGTCAGGCACACTGGCAGACCATCGCGGACATCATAAGTGCCCTTGGAATTGTGAGGCGCACAGCTACTGAATGCTACAAGCGTTGAAATGACCTGAAGCGCAGGGCAAAGAATAAGCTGGCCTCAAGTCATGCCGCAACTCTAGTGACTGGAGGTGGGTCTCCAGCAGAGGACATAGAACTCACTCCACATGAGCAGGTTGCTGGGACCTACGTCACGGAGGAACAGATCCAAGGCGTGGGAGAACTGGCAGATTACGAGGCATTGTCCGGTGAGTGCACATGCATGTGTGTGTCATCCATGTGCATGGTGTGTATGGGAGGGCTTCTGTTTGGGTGCCAGGTGAGGGTGTGTGTGCCTGAGTGGTTTGGGTCACCCATGTGCCTCATCCAATACATTCTGCGCACCAGCATTTGGGTATAGCAGTATCCCTTCTGCCAACATTAGACATCCAGCCCAACACCACGCCAGTTGCCCTTGAAGTGTCATCTTGCCACAACATTTTTGCTTATTTTCCTCTGTTTATTCAGGCAGATTTTTTGCATACCACCACTTTTAGTCTGCATTTCTCAGTCCTATTGTCACATGTCTGACATGGCTATGGTACAGTGGACTGGCTTTGTTTCCTGGACATGATTTGTTTAGACAACCTTTTCAATGGAAAAATCAATTTCATGAGCAAACTGGACTGAATGAACAATTGGTGCCCTCCTCTCTCTCTTCACTTTATGGCTAGGCTACATGCCATCTGGGAGGACATGTTGGCGTCCGACAGGGACAGGCGGGCGGCACTGGCGACTCTGTGGGAAGCCATTTCCATAGAGTCCCAGGGCCACAGGGAAGCCCTGCGGGTGGAACTCCTTCACCTCAGGACGACTCTTGTTGAGCTTGAGGCTTCAACAAACAGAAGGACAGAACAGCAGCTGGAGCGTCTCACACGTACGCTCTCAGCTGAGATGCAGGCAACTAGGGCGGAGGTCCGGGCATCCCGTAAGTTGTTGCATGGGGACCTACGCACAATTATCCTCCAGAACGAGGCCTACCACACTCGCATGCTTGCTGCCATGGAGGAACAGACTAGGGCTTTGTGTGGGCTGCCTCCCATAGTGCCACCACCTCCTGATGCAGCTGCAGAGGGTGAGGAGAGCGACAGCAGTGATTCTCTCACAATAGGGTAGCCGTGTAGGCCATGAGCCCATGGAGGTGTTTTATTTTTCGCAAGATCCACACAGGTGGGTTTTGGTGTGCACCCTGTTCTCGGACCTCCTGGGTGGCCTCCCCCACCCCCCCGGGCCCATTAATGGGCATTTTTGATATTTTTTTTTCTTTTTTTGGACAGTGTGTTGCCTTGTGTGGCTCCCGTGGGCATACGCTGTATTGTGGCTGGGCACATGCAGGCTTGTCATGAATTTGGTTCAGATGCTTGGGTTTGTGTGACACACACCCCTCCTGCTTCCCGTTTCCATGGGCTTGCAAAGGGTGTGCCCAAGTGACATTGACGTACATGGTGACGTTGGACTCCCATTCGATGTGTGGGCAGTCTGTAGTCAATACTGTGTATACATTCATAGTGCATATTGTTGTTGTATTGTACACTGCATGGTGTATTGATATGTGCCTCTGCATCCATCTCATCCTCCTAATTTGCAGGTCCATTTCTCATGTCTTCACAAGGCGGTCCACCTTGGAACTGGAGTCCATGTTGTAAGCAGTGCACCTACACTCTTGCGTGGCGCTTGGAAGTGTTCGAAGTGCTGGCATCATCAGGTAGTGAGGCTACCAATTTTTTAAGTCTGTAATGTCATGTTTAAGGTAGATTGGAGGTTGTGTAGGTGATTGGTATTCTTGGTAAGTATTTGGTAATGTGTGTTGTAGGTCCTGCATTACTGTGAGCATTTCATGTGTGGCCATGTTTCCATTAGGGACACTGTAGTTGGTGACACTTGGGGCATGTTGTGGGGATTAATTTGTTTGCTCTCACATTGCATGACATGCCATGGTGTGTTGTGTGGCCGTGCCGGGGAGGGGTTGGGTGACATGGCAGTGTTCTCATATAGTATTTTGCAAGTGGGTATTCATTTCTGCAGCATGGAAGTGTGTCTTTTGATGACACTGCATTGGTGGTGTTTGTGTAGGTAGGGATGCACACATTGTGACACTTCCACATGAACAATCTCAGGCTGCTATGGTTCTGACAGTTGACTGTCCCTTTGTTCGTCATAATTGTCAGGTCGAGTCATCATTGCTTATCAGATGGTATGTGCCAGGGCTGTGTGCACTCCACAGGGGTGTGATTTCTATGTTGTTAGGGAGAATTCTCTGTTTAGGCTGAATTTCCTAACCTAGTGAGTCCCCCAGCAGCTTTGCTGGATTTCTGGAGTTTGTTTTTTCCATCCTGCCAAGAGTGAGACTCTTTTTCTCCCACTCTTGGACATAAATGTGTGTAATTCCTTCGAATGTCAATGTGTTCTATGGGCTCTTTTACTCCATAGGGTCTCATATGTTTTTCTATGTGTGTTACACCGCGCCTCCCTGCCGTAGCACTGGGGCGTCCGAGCGGACCTCCATCATAGACTCCATACCCGGGGACTGACTACTGTCTCCCTGGGCATGTAAAGTCACCTTTGGCTTTACTAGACCTAAATTTACTAACAGAACTAGTACAAACCATCCTATTGTGGACGTGCTAGTAGGGGTAAATCGATTACTCCTGGGTCTGTTATTCGCGGGGGCACTGTCCCGTCCCCCCTCGTCGAGTTTTGGCTGGTGGCAGTGGAAACTACTTGTTATGTTCGACCCTGAATATAACCCTATGGGATTCTTCCCATTGTTGGAAATTAATACCTTTTTTCCCGTTAGTCTCTAACATGCCACCGGTTTACTTATCTTAAATAAGTTTATTGGATGGTATTTTCTGCCAGAACTCGGTTTTTAAAATGGCATCTGTGTTCGTCTCTGTGACTCCTAAACCAAAGGTTGAGCTCTTTGTTCCACTTTTGGCGGGCTTCTGTACAGAGACCCTCCAAAGTGGTGCCATTCTGTCTGGGTTACCACAGGGGTGTGGGAGGGGGTTTAGGCACCCTGGACTGAGTTGCCTTGCCAACTCCGGTCGCACTCTGGTGTGATTGGCCCAAGTGGTGAGCCTCCCCCCTCCCCACTTAGCGTGTTTTGATTGACAGCTAGGCTGAATGAATGGGGGTTTTCTGCATAAAAGCAGGGCTTTTGGGACTGGATCTTCAGAAGTCGCCACAGGACCTAAGAATCCGACGAGGGTAAAGCTGAGCCGACCTGCAACGACGACACCTCCGGTGGAGCCCTGCTGAACCGACTCACCACTTCCCGACGACAGAGGAGATCTCCCTGCCGGAGAATCTCTTCCCCTGACTGGTGGGAACAACCAGTCCCCTTTGCTTTTTCTTCGCTCCAGGACGCAGTGGTCGAATTGCCCGTGCAGAGCACCTCGGCAACCGGATAGCCACTACCCCTGTACCACGACCAAAAGGTGGTGCCTTGTGATGGAGCACCCCCCGGCTGGTCTCTTCCCTGGTGGTGCAACGATCTTCCACTTTTCTTCGACGACGAGATCATCTCTTCTCTTGGCAAAGACCCGACGTGCATCCACCACCAGGAACAACTGCCCCCGCCGGAGCTGTCTCTCCACAAACAAGGTACCGTGTCCGCCTGGCTTCCCTTTCTGCCGGATAGAGTGAGGTGTCTTAATCCTCGCCTCTCCATTGGGTCGCCGCCAAGCTTTCTTTAACTTTCTGTTCTGAACTGGTCCAAACTTTCCATAACAATTTGTGATAAATACTCGAAGCGCATTTCCACTGAGACACTTTTTAGGACATATCGCCTTGCCTCTCTCCGAGTGGGCCTGGCCTCTGAACTTTGTGATCTGCAGTAGACCCTGCCTTACTTGCCTTGCATTTGTCCGTAAAGTATTGGTACCGAGTTGATTTCATAACCTGCCTTATTTTTCTCTCCCGACCTAACTAATACTAGAGTGCCATCTAGGTTAAAGCATACACCTCTGTCTGCAAATAAGTGATGCCGGTGAACCTAGACTTGTCGAACTATTGTTAGGGGGATTGATCTTTTTCTTTGTATAGTAATTGTGATTGAAGTTGTTTGCCGTATTAGTGCCAGAGTGTTTTCTATAGATGTGTTGTTATAAATAAATACCTTTATATCTTTACACCGAAGCCTTGTTCCGTGTTTGCTTGTTCTACTGTGTAGATTGCCCTATATTGTATACTCCACATACTGCCTAACTCTTCTTGAGGGAAGTCTGACTGCTCAGCCACAGCTACCAAGTGAATCTGTGTGGTACAGACTGCTACCAAGTGGGTTTACTGCCAAACACCTGTGGTCCTAAATCTTTTGCAGTGGTCCCAGAGGGAACTGCACAGGTTTCCACCTAACATATGTGAAGTAATTAGCCACCAGCTGCGTACGGGCTGCCTCACCCCGTGCCCTTTCCCCTCCCATGCGCAGCGGGCGTGCATGTGGTTGGGGATGTGGGGGCACCACCATGTCCACAGCCAGGCCCCGGCTTGTTGCAAAATTGTGCAGGACACATGCTGCCACTATGATCCTGCACACTACTGGGGGCGCATATAACAGCTGCCTGCCAGAACGGTCAAGGGAGGGAAAGCGTGACTTGAGCACTCCGGATGTGCGCTCCACTATGCCCCGGGTTGCAATATGGGCTGTGTTGTATCTTACCTTGGGAGGCGTGATGGGGTTCCGAATTGGCGTCATCATGTGGGTGCTCAGAGGGTAGGCACTGTCCCCTGGTGAGGAGGTGATGGGTATCATTAGTGGGGTAGTGACATAACTCTGCATCTGACATGCATGCATGTGCAGTGGCATTCATACTCACCAAGCAGCCATGTATCGCCATGCCGCCCAGCTTCTAGGTCCCGGTTTAGGGGTGACATTCTAAAAAATTAAACTGTCATGGGTGGACCCTGGAGAGTTGGCATATACTGAGGTGATGATTCCCTTAGTATCACATACTACCTGCACATTGATGGAATGCCAGTGCTTGCAGTTTCTATAGATGTGCTCAGTTGCCCTGGGAGGACGTAGAGCCACATGGGTGCAATCAATTGCACCTAGAACTTTGGGGAATTCTGCCACACCGTAGAAATCGAGGGCGGTAGCCTGCCTTTCTGCAGGTGTCCTGGGCAGCTATATGTGCCTACGGACTGATGGGCGTGCAGTGAGGATGTTCAAGACCTGGTGTAGGCAGCATGACTGCGTGGCCTGTGACACCCCACCCACTATGGCACTTGTCCGCTGAAATGATCCTGTGGCCAAGAAGTGCAGTACATTGAGGACCTTCTCCAGGGGGCTGAGTGCTTGGGAGCACAGGGTGGGTGATGTGAGGTCATCCTCCCACTCACTGACCAGGTCCAGTATTATGTGTGGTGGAAACCTGTACCTCCCATACACCTGGTCATCAGGCATCCCAAAAAGGCTGGTTCTGGGAGTGAAAATTCGGGCCCTCACTATCCTCCTCCTCCTCCTTTGGTAACCCACAGCCACTGCTGCTAGGAACGGTATATTCATCCTGGCGTCTGAGCTTGTTTGTTGCTTGCGCGCACTTTTATGCTGCGCGGGTCGACGTACGCCTGCTTCATGCTGGCGTACGTGTTTCAGGATTGGACCATTTATTTTTCGGCGCGTTGTAGGCGAACGTGTGAATCTTCCCGCCCACCCCAGGAATACATGTAACACGCTCTCCCAGGCCCAGTCGCGAGTAAATATTCCCGCCCACCCCTGGAATACACGTACCCCACTCTCACAGGCCCAGTCGCGTGTGGAAGTTCACGTGCACCCTGAAATACACGTACCCAGGGCAATCGCGTGTGGAACTTCCCGCGAACCCCGTAATACACGTAGCCTGCTGGTATCGCGTGTGGAAGTTCACGCGGACCCATAATACACGTACCCTGATGGTATCACATGGGAGACTACCCGCGCACCCCAGGAATACACGTACCCAGGCAAATCGCACGGCTGGGGGGTGGGGGTGGTGGGAGACATGAGTTGGACATGAGTGGGGGCCTGGTGGAGGGTGCCCTGCACTGCGGGGGGGTGGGGGTGATGGGAGACATGAGTGGGGGCCTGGTGGAGGGTGCCCCTGGATGCTGGGGGGTGGGGGTGCAGGGGGACATGAGTGGGGGCCTGGTGGAGGGTGCCCCTGGATGCTGGGGGGTGGGGGTGGAGGGGGACATGAGTGGGGGCCTGGTGGAGGCTGCCCCTGCACTGCTGGGGGGTGGGGGTGATGGGAGGCATGAGTGGGGGCCTGGTGGAGGGTGCCCCTGGATGCTGGGGAGTGGGGGTGATGGGAGACCTGAGTGGGGGCCTGGTGGAGGCTGCCCCTGCACTGCTGGGGGTGGGGGTGATGGGAGACATGAGTTGGACATGAGTGGGGGCCTGGTGGACGGTGCCCCTGGATGCTGGGGGGTGGGGGTGATGGTAGACATGAGTGGGGGCCTGGCGGAGGCTGCCCCTGCACTGCTGGGGGTGGGGGTGATGGGAGACATGAGTGGGGGCCTGGTGGAGGCTGCCCCTGCACTGCTGGGGGGTGGGGTGGTGGGAGACATGTGTGGGGCCTGGTGGAGGGTGCCCTGCACTGCTGGGGGGAGGGGGTGGTGGGAGACATGAGTGTGGGCCTGGTGGAGGGTGCCCTGCACTGCTGGGGGGTGGGGGTGGTGGGAGACATGTGTGGGGGCCTGGTGGAGGGTGCCCTGCACTGCTGGGGGGTGGGGGTGATGGGAGACATGAGTTGGGGCCTGGTGGAGGCTGCCCCTGCACTGCTGGGGGTGGGGGTGGTTGGAGACATGTGTGGGGGCCTGGTGGAGGGTGCCCTGCACTGCTGGGGGGTGGGGGTGATGGGAGACATGAGTTGGGGCCTGGTGGAGGCTGCCCCTGCACTGCTGGGGGTGGGGGTGGTGGGAGACATGTGTGGGGGCCTGGTGGAGGGTGCCCTGCACTGCTGGGGGGTGGTGGTGCAGGGGGACATGAGTGGGGGACTGGTGGAGGGGGCCCTGCACAGCTGGGGAGTGGGGGTGATGGGAGACATGAGTGGGTGCCTGGTGGAGGCTGCCCCTGCACTGCTGGGGGTGGGGGTGATGGGAGACATGAGTTGGGGCCTGGTGGAGGCTGCCCCTGCACTGCTTGGGGGTGGGGGTGTTGGGAGACACGTGTGTGGGCCTGGTGGAGGGTGCCCTGCACTGCTGGGGGGTGGGGGTGGTGGGAGACATGTGTGGGGGCCTGGTGGAGGGTGCCCTGCACTTCAGGGGGGTGGGGGTGCAGGGGGACATGAATGGGGGCCTGGTGGAGGGTGCCCTGCACTGCTGGGGGTGGGGGTGATGGGAGACATGAGTGGGGGCTTGGTGGAGGCTGCCCCTGCACTGCTGGGGGTGGGGGTGATGGGAGACATTAGTGGGGGTCTGGTGGAGGCTGCCCCTGCACTGCTGGGGGGTGGGGGTGGTGGGAGACATGTGTGGGGGCCTGGTGGAGAGTGCCATGCACTGCTGGGGGTGGGGGTGGTGGGAGACATGAGTGGGAGCCTGGTGGAGGCTGCCCCTGCACTGCTGGGGGTGGGGGTGATGGGAGACATGAGTGGGGGCCTGGTGGAGGGTGCCCCTGGATGCTGGGGGGTGGGGGTGGTCGGAGACATGTGTGGGGGCCTGGTGGAGGGTGCCCTGCACTGCTGGGGGGTGGGGGTGGAGGGAGACATGAGTTGGACATGAGTGGGAGCCTGGTGGAGGGTGCCCCTGGATGCTGGGGGGTGGGGGTGCAGGGAGACATGAGTGGGGGCCTGGTGGAGGGTGCCCTGCACTGCTGGGGGGTGGGGGTGCATGGGGACATGAGTGGGGGCCTGGTGGAGGGTGCCCCTGGATGCTGGGGGTGGGGGTGGTGGGAGACATGAGTGGGGGCCTGGTGGAGGCTGCCCCTGCACTGCTGGGGGTGGGGGTGATGGGAGACATGAGTGGGGGCCTGGTGGAGGGTGCCCCTGGATGCTGGGGGTGGGGTGGTGGGAGACGTGTGGGGGCCTGTTGGAGGGTGCCCTGCACTGCTGGGGGGTGGGGTGGTGGGAGACATGAGTTGGACATGAGTGGGGGCCTGATGGAGGCTGCCCCTGCACTGCTGGGGGGTGGGTGTGATGGGGACATGAGTGGGGGCCTGGTGGAGGCTGCCCGTGCACTGCTGGGGGTGGGGGTGATGGGAGACATGAGTGGGGGCCTGGTGGAGGCTGCCCCTGCACTGCTGGGGGGTGGGGGTGGTGGGAGACATGTGTGGGGGCCTGGTGGAGGGTGCCCTGCACTGCTGGGGGTGGGGGTGGTGGGAGACATGAGTGGGGGCCTGGTGGAGGGTGCCCTGCACTGCTGGGGGGTGGGGGTGGTGGGAGACATGAGTTGGACATGAGTGGGGGCCTGGTGGAGGGTGCCCCTGGATGCTGGGGGGTGGGGGTGCAGGGGGACATGAGTGGGGGCCTGGTGGAGGGTGCCCCTGGATGCTGGTGAGTGGGGGTGGTGGGAGACATGAGTGGAGGCCTGGTGGAGGCTGCCCCTGCACTGCTGGGGGGCGGGGGTGATGGGAGACATGAGTGGGGGCCTGGTGGAGGGTACCCCTGAATGCTGGGGGGTGGGGGTGCATGGGGACATGAGTGGGGGCCTGGTGGAGGGTGCCCCTGCACTGCTGGGGGGTGGTGGTGCAGGGGGACATGAGTGGGGGCCTGGTGGAGGGTCCCCTGCACTGCTGGGGGGTGGGGGTGATGGGAGACATGAGTGGGGGCCTGGTGGAGGCTGCCCCTGCACTGCTGGGGGTGGGGGTGATGGGAGACATGAGTGGGGGCCTGGTGGAGGCTGCCCCTGCACTGCTGGGGGTGGGGGTGGTGGGAGACATGTGTGGGGGCCTGGTGGAGGGTGCCCTGCACTGCTGGGGGGTGGGGGTGATGGGAGACATGAGTGGGGGCCTGGTGGAGGCTGCCCCTGCACTGCTGGGGGGTGGGGGTGGTGGGAGACATGAGTGGGGGCCTGGTGGAGGCTGCCCCTGCACTGCTGGGGGGTGGGGTGGTGGGAGACATGTGTGGGGCCCGGTGGAGGGTGCCCTGCACTGCTGGGGGGAGGGGGTGGTGGGAGACATGAGTGTGGGCCTGGTGGAGGGTGCCCTGCACTGCTGGGGGGTTGGGGTGGTGGGAGACATGTGTGGGGGCCTGGTGGAGGGTGCCCTGCACTGCTGGGGGGTGGGGGTGATGGGAGACATGAGTTGGGGCCTGGTGGAGGCTGCCCCTGCACTGCTGGGGGTGGGGGTGGTTGGAGACATGTGTGGGGGCCTGGTGGAGGGTGCCCTGCACTGCTGGGGGGTGGGGGTGATGGGAGACATGAGTTGGGGCCTGGTGGAGGCTGCCCCTGCACTGCTGGGGGTGGGGGTGGTGGGAGACATGTGTGGGGGCCTGGTGGAGGGTGCCCTGCACTGCTGGGGGGTGGTGGTGCAGGGGGACATGAGTGGGGGACTGGTGGAGGGGGCCCTGCACAGCTGGGGAGTGGGGGTGATGGGAGACATGAGTGGGTGCCTGGTGGAGGCTGCCCCTGCACTGCTGGGGGTGGGGGTGATGGGAGACATGAGTTGGGGCCTGGTGGAGGCTGCCCCAGCACTGCTGGGGGGTGGAGGTGGTGGGAGACACGTGTGTGGGCCTGGTGGAGGGTGCCCTGCACTGCTGGGGGGTGGGGGTGGTGGGAGACATGTGTGGGGGCCTGGTGGAGGGTGCCCTGCACTGCTGGGGGTTGGGGGCGCAGGGGGACATGAGTGGGGGCCTGGTGGAGGGTGCCCTGCACTGCTGGGGGTGGGGGTGATGGGAGACATGAGTGGGGGCTTGGTGGAGGCTGCCCCTGCACTGCTGGGGGTGGGGGTGATGGGAGACATTAGTGGGGGTCTGGTGGAGGCTGCCCCTGCACTGCTGGGGGGTGGGGGTGGTGGGAGATGTGTGGGGGCCTGGTGGAGAGTGCCATGCACTGCTGGGGGTGGGGGTGGTGGGAGACATGAGTGGGAGCCTGGTGGAGGCTGCCCCTGCACTGCTGGGGGTGGGGGTGATGGGAGACATGAGTGGGGGCCTGGTGGAGGGTGCCCCTGGATGCTGGGGGGTGGGGGTGGTCGGAGACATGTGTGGGGGCCTGGTGGAGGGTGCCCTGCACTGTTGGGGGGTGGGGGTGTACCCCACAAATACACGTACCCCGCTCGCACAGGGCCAATCGCGTGTGGAACTTCCCGCGCACCCCGAAACACCCGTACCCAGGCTAATCGCGTGTGGAACTTCCCATGCACCCCGTAGTACACGTACCCAGGCTAATCGCGTGTGGAACTTCCCGCACACCCCGAAGTACACGTACCCAGGCCAATCGGGTGTGGAACTTCCCGCGAACCGAGGAACACACGCACACGCTATTTTTCACACAGCGGGTGTCCGTGTTTGTCGGTACCCCTTTGCACCTCATTTGTCCTAGAGGGCCACTGTATGGACCATTCATCATGGCTGTATATGGGTGCTTTCTGTTAGCGCACATTTTGGCGCACATTTTTTTCAGGCGCAGGGACGCTAGCGCCTGCTTTCTTGTGGCGTACTTGTTTGGCCCTGTGCGCGTCTTTCACCGTGCGCTGGTTTGCCCTATTCGATTCCATGAATACGGGTTGTAGGCGAGCGTGTGGGCGTTCCGCGTACTTGCCTCCTGTACTTCCCCCGTGACGCCCATGTTTTCACGCGTTGTTCCCCATTCTGAGTGTTACGCCCCGTGTTACGCCTACTTTTCTGATGTGCGCCGCGCTATGTGCGATTTTGCAGTGGCTGTGGCGCACGCTGTTGGATGACCTGTGCGCCGGCGTGCGCGGCGCACTTTTTCAGTGCACATCCAATGTTTTTCTCGCGCATGGACTTCCATGAATCGATGTGCGCTGGTTTCCCTGCGATTTTCGCACTTGCACTGCGATTTCCCACTTTTACTGCGAATCGCACGTTTTGGCACCTCTGCGCTGGAATTTTCGGCGCACATTAATTCCATGAATCAACCCCTTTATACCGTTGACAGAGTGGTCTGGCACCGTGAATGTGCTCAATCGAAGGTGTCTGTAAAGTTTCCCCCCAAGAGAAATGGAAGTGGAAGATTGATGAGAATAATTCTATGAAGTGAATTGAAGTGGTCCTGCGACAGTTTAAGCAAAACCCATCGCATATTCAAAAGACTTTCATTTTGATATCAAGAGGTTCCGAGCCGAAAGAGGGAGATCCATGTCAAGAGGATCTGAGCCCGAAGAAGGGTGATCCATATCCAGAAGATCTGAGCCTGAATGAGGGAGATCCATGGTCCGAGCCAGAACAAGGGAGACCAAGTGTGAACTTTGTGATAAAAGGCGTTCTAAGCCCGAAGGAGGGAGACCCATGATGAACATTGAAAGCGAAAACTTGTGCATGTGAAAATCCTGATCAGAATGGAACTTTGAGATTTGTTTGTTTGTTATGACAGACCCTCTGCAGTAAGAGACTGTTAGTGAAAAGAGGCTTTGGCAAAAGGCTTTGATGTCAATGCTTTGAACTGTATCCTTGAGGCTGAGAAGCTAGAGTGTGTGGTAATCTCGAACGTGCATCCTTACCCCGTGCTGAACATGTGCAAAAGGGAAGCCAACTGCTCAACTATCCTGACATATCATTTCTTGAATACTTTTCTTTTTGTATCCACTATTGTACCACACCATTTCATATTTAGAAGTAAGGATTGGTAATAGGGTTATTAGTATAGACCCTTTTATTTTGACAGACTCAACAAAGACTGTCTTATTATTATTTGATGGTCATAGCTTTCTCCAATCCTTAGATATAGGTTTAGATAGACGTTCAACCAACCCATTGAAGTTCAATAAACACCCTTAAACTGTGATCACTTGTGTCTGGCTTCACTGTTTCATACCATGCCTTCCTTACACCTCCCCCTTGCACTTCTTGTTGCACACTTGCACAATCTCAATGACACAAGGCCTAGTAAGATCATTGGCTTGCCTTCCCTATGTTCCCCCCTTGCCTTGTTGCGCCGTGAAACACGTGTGTATAGGCACATAATAAATAAAAAATCAATCAATCAATCAAAAGTGCTTTTCTTGATAATAATACAAAAGAAGAAACCAAAAACAGGAGGCCAATAAATGCTCTGATTTAACACTTGTTCCTTTGCAAATCAACACCCTATTTCTTTGATTATTATCTCAGAAAGCTCAGAGTTCAGGCAGTCAAATCTATTTGATCTTAAAGATGCTTCTCACTTTAAGGTCATACCAGGTATGCCTCCATTACAGTAAATAATGTGTTAATCGATTTGAAGTTATGTGCTTTGGCTTGTTCAACGCCCGAAAATAAGGAATCGTGAAAGGCGCATGAGCTGCATCAGTTGAGATGCAACACCTTCTTCATGAGATGGGGTCAGTTGTGTCTCTGGTAAGCACTCTTAAAGTAAAGATAGAGTAATAGAGTCAAGCAGACAGTGTGATTACTTTTTCTAAATTCTCAGAAACAACATAAATTGAGAGAAGGACACATTGGAGATCAGGCACTGGACTGCTGGGTGACTGTGATTTCCATAAGAGCGGTTTGAGAGGAAAAATGTACCTGCAACACATTATCATATTTTGCTAATGGCAGGAAGAAATATTTATAAATAACCTCATATAGTTTGAGATGTTAGAAAATAATATACTTTAAGACTAAAAAATGTAGACATATATTTAGTGGAAAATTGAAAGAGTTTTTTTGGTGATCAAGCCCCGGGTTCAGTGTGAAACGCCTTAGAAATGTGCTTTTATTATTGCCTTGTAACTATTAAAAAATAATTTTTTATCACTCCATCTATGTATTTTTAGTCTGAGTTTCAGGGCCCTGGAGTGCTGCCCATGACTCGGGAGTGTGTTTTGGAATTGGAGAAATTGAACACGTTATGATGAATAACGTTTGAGTAGGCACCCGTGAATTTTAGGATAGCGCAGAACATTTTTTGTCATTGTTTGGCTCTCATCTTGAATTTGGCTGTAAAAGATTGAGGCAATTCTGCCAGACAGGGTCAGCAAAATTACCTTCATGTTACAAGCTCTCGGTTGCATGGAAAATGACTGTCGATAACAGTTTTTGAGCAATTACCTGCAAACCCATGAAGGGGCATCATTTTTTGGTTTATGTTGTAAATTAACTTTTTGGAGAATTTATTGTTAAAACAAATGGCAGAAATAGCACAAATTCAGAAATGGGAAGCTGAGTGGTGACCATCTCTAAAAACTCAATTTATTGAAAATCTATTATGTGTTCGCATCCAAGAGAGAAAGATACATATATCATGCATGGTACAAAAGGCACCATCAAGTTCTGATATAGGTCATATTGTCTGATATGACAGTTCAAAAGCCTAAATTGACAGATTTCTAGGTAATGTCAAATGCGGTAATTGGCCAGGCCTGATATGATCTGATATGTGTTAGGCGGCAACCTGTGCAGTTCCCTCCGGGACCACTGCAAAAGATTTAGGACCACAGGTGTTTGGCAGTAAACCCACTTGGTAGCAGTCTGTACCACACAGATCCACTTGGTAGCTGTGGCTGAGCAGTCAGACTTCTCTCAAGAAGAGTTAGGCAGTATGTGGAGTATACAAGATAGGGCAATTTACACAGTAGAACAAACAAACACAGAACAAGGCTTCGGTGTAAAGATATAAAGGTATTTATTTATAGCAACACATCTATGAAAAACACACTGGCACTAATACGGCAAACAACTTCAATCACGATTACTATAAGAAAAAGATCAATCCCCCTAACAATAGTTCGACAAGTCTAGGTTCAACGGCACCACTTATTTGCAGACAGAGGTGAATGCTTTAACCTAGATGGCACTCTAGTATTCGTTAAGATGGGAGAGAAAAATAAGGTAGGTTATGAAATCAACTCGGTACCAATACTTTACGGACAAATGCGAGGCAAGTAAGGCAGGGTCTACTGCAGATCACAAAGTTCAGAGTCCAGGCTCACTCGGAGAGAGGCAAGGCGATATGTCCTAAAAAGTGTCTCAGTGAAAATGCGCTTCGAATCTTTATCGCAAATTGTTATGGAAAGTTTGGACCAGTTCAGAACAGAAAGTTAAAGAAACCTTGGAGGCGACCCAATGGAGAGGCGAGGATTAAGACACCTCACTCTATCCAGCAGAAAGGGAAGCCAGGCGGACACAGTACCTTGTTTGTGGAGAGACAGCTCCGGCGGGGGCAGTTGTTCCTGGTGGTGGATGCACGTTGGGTCTTTGCCAAGAGAAGAGATGATCTCGTCGTCGAAGGAAAGTTGAAGATCGTTGCACCACCAGGGAAGAGACCAGCCGCGGAGTGCTCCGTCACAAGGCACCACCTTTTGGTCGCGGTACAGGGGTAGTGGCTATCCGGTTGCCGGGGTGCTCTGCACGGGCAATTCGACCACTGCGTCCTGGAGCGAAGAAAAAGCAAAGGGGACTGGTTGTTCCCACCAGTCAGGGGAAGAGACTCTCCGGCAGGGAGATCTCCTCTTTCGTCGGGAAGTGGTGAGTCGGTTCAGCAGGGCTCCACCGGAGGTGTCGTCGTTGCAGGTCGGCTCAGCTTTACCCTCGTCGGATTCTTAGGTCCTGTGGCGACTTCTGAAGATCCAGTCCCAAAAGCCCTGCTTTTATGCAGAATACCCCCATTCATTCAGCCTAGCTGTCAATCAAAACACGCTAAGTGGTGAGCGGGGTGGCTCACCACTTGGGCCAATCACACCAGAGTGCGACTGGAGTTGGCAAGGCAACTCAGTCCAGGGTGCCTAAACCCCCTCCCACACCCCTGTGGTAACCCAGACAGAATGGCACCACTTTGGAGGGTCTCTGTACAGAAGCCCGCCAAAAGTGGAACAAAGGGCTCAACCTTTGGTTTAGGAGTCACAGAGACGAACACAGACGCCATTTTAAAAACCGAGTTCTGGCAGTAAATACCACCCGATAGACTTATTTAAGATAAGTAAACCGGTGGTATTGTATTGTATTGTTTATTTGATAATGCGCACAAAACCCAGGGGTAGCCGGGCGCAGCAGGTACAAGGTTACTTAAGCTTGGGTTACATACAGAGTATAGGCGAGAAACAACATAACAGTGCAGTAAGAACATATCAATACACGCCGTGTAGAAGAAAAAAAAAAAACTAGCATACTATAGTTTTGAGGGAGTGTACAGGTATAGGTAAGAGAACAGAATCATTTTAGACAACGGTATCGTGGTCATTGGGTGCCACGAGAGTTAGTTGTCGTTTGTCCAGAGCCAGTTTTTTACCTTGCATCTAAAATTGGAGTAGGGTAAGTTGGCTCTCAGTGCAATGGGCAGTGCGATCCAGGCCTGGGCAGCTTTGACAGGGAAGCTTGCTCCGCCCGCTTTGGAGCGTCTGAATCTAGGGGTTTCGAGCAGGTAGTGGTTAGTAGCCCTAGTATGGTGCCTGGATGATTTTCTAGTCAGTCTGGCTGAGATGTAGGGGGGAGCAGTGTTGTTGAGATTAACGAGAAAAAGTATTAATCTCCAACAATGGGAAGAATCCCATAGGGTTATATTCGGGGTCAAATATAACAAGTAGTTTCCACTGCCACCAGCCAAAACTCGACGAGGGGGGACGGCACAGTGCCCCCTCGAATAACAGACCCAGGAGTAATCAAATTACCCCTACTAGTACGTCCACAATAGGATGGTTTGCACTAGTTCTGTTAGTAAATTTAGGTCTAGTAAAGCCAATGGTGACTTTACATGCCCGGGGAGACAGAAGTCCGTCCCCAGGTATGGAGTCTATGATGGAGGTCTGCTAGGACGCCCCAGTGCTACGGCTTGGAGGGTGCGGTGTAACACACATAGAAAAACATATGAGACCCTATGGAGTAAAAGACCCCATAGCCCATAGAACACATTGACATTCAAAGGAATTACACACATTCACGTCCAAGAGTGGGAGAAAAAGAGTCTCACTCTTGGCAGGATGGAAAAAACAAACTCCAGAAATCCAGCAAAGCTGCTGGGGGACTCACTAGGTTAGGAAATTCAGCCTAAACAGAGAATTCTCCCTAACAATATGGCATTTATATTGCGCCTGTACACAAGTGTTTCTAGGCGCCACAATACAAAGGAGGGAAGACGAGACAAACAATCCTACTAGGCCTTGTGTCATTCTAATCGTGCAAGTGCGGCAACGAGAAGTGCAAGGGGAAGGGAGAGAGGGAAGTGCAAGGGTGAGAGGAAGGGGAATTGCGAGCAGGGCAGCTGGGTCTGAGTGAGTGCAGCCAGGGCAGCGCGGTTCTAGGTAAGTGCTAGGAGGCAGGGGGCTGTAGGGGAATACAGCATACAACCTCTAGGCATGCAGTAGAGCAAGAGGCAATGCAAGGAAGACTGGTCAAGGAAGACCCTGGCACCCAGTCAGACTCTGAGGGTACCAGGCCACCAGTCGGCCCTAGATTAGCCAAACAACTTGCCTCCATAGGAAGATAGCCATCTGCATTGAAATCCGGGACACAGTCGATTCTGTGGGAAGCAAGGCACTGGAGTTGGAGGATATAAGAAAGGTAGGGGTACTTGAAGGTTAAAGCCCACAGTTTCCTGGAGACCCACCAGAGGCTGACAGCATCCATTGGACAATGCCTTGTGGAGCCCATGCCTTCTGATGAGACAGTTGATGCATCCTCAACATGGTTGCTCTGCAAGCAAGTTGAGCGGCTGAAGATGGAGCAGGCAGCCAAGCAAAGCCTGGTGAGTAGATCTACTATATGTTCCTTTGAAAATGCTAATTCCCAAAATGAGATAAAAGTTGCATATTGGCAGTTATCCTGCAGAGTCAAGTAGTGGTTCCTGCAGAGTCAAGTAGTGGTAATTCTCCCAGAAATAAGGCCGCAAGGTAGATGACAGCTCTGAGAAATGTGAACCTATCAATATAAAAAACAGTCATGAACATGTGGTTTAATGTAATATGGAGTGGCAACAAACCCCTCATTCCACTACAACACAAATCACCATACCTAGCCACCCTCTGACTTTTGCTGCCCCCATGCATGCTGGATCATGAGGTCACTACTTGAAATTCCAATTGGGTCAGCAGCCATATTCTTGACAAATGTCCTGCACCCATGCACTACCACATAAATGTTAAGTATACTGACTCTTGATGCCAATAAGATGTTTCAACATGGCCTTGTGTATGATCATTTAACCATTTATCATGGCAAGCCCCATGATCACTGCCACCAGGACTAAAGCTGGGAACCTCACCTGAGCCAACTGTGGTGCATACACCCTCACATTACCTATGCCTTGATGGGTGGGGGGGAAACGTCTTGGGTCAACTGTGAACTTGTAAGAGCTGAGATGACCAAAAGGCCACTCACCAGCAGCTACAACAACACCATGGCATGCTTCCCCAACCAAACAACAAGCAGGTCACCTTGCATATGTAACCTAGGATAGAAGTCCAAGCTATTCAATGTGTCATGTGTGTACCATTGTGTTCATGAGTTGCATTGAAAGGCTTTCAAATTGCACGAGATTCATGCACAACAATCCCCTTGTCATTATTGCAAGTTACAGCATGTCAACTTTCTCCTAACAGTCACCAAAGCCGGCCATGGGGACACGGTAAGTGGTTACACTAACTGAGCAGCAGCAGGACAGAATGGAGTGTATTGCCAAAGAGCAACCCAACACTCACATACAATATACAATGCATGTGTGGAGAGAATCATGAAGGGTGGTTTGTGCTATGGGCATACAGTGCAGATGCCCTGCAGAGGGCACTGCTGCCATCACTCAGCTGGGAAAATGTGTGCAGGAGTTGCTAGAGGCCATGTCCGCTGGCCATGAGACCATGCTGAGGTTCATAGCACTAATGCTGCAGCTCATACAGCTATTTCTCCAACACTCCCACAGGGGGATCTGCAGAAAGCAGCTCTCATATGTGCTTTGTGTGTAATGTGACTTGGCAAACGCTTTCAGAAATAGAAGATTAATTTCCATCAGAAATTGCGATGGGGGCTTGGGGTGGGAGAATGCAAGGGATGTTCTGGTTGAAATGGTGGTGGGAAGGCATGGAGTTTGTTGTGGTGGTGTGAGGGTGTTGGCTCTGTGGTGGTGGGAAGACATCAGGTTTGTGTTGAGGGTGGTGGGAGGATATGTCTGGTGGGGTTCAGAGTAGTATGAGGGTATGAATGTTGAGGTTGGGTTGGGAAGAGTGCATGGGTTTTTGTGCTGAGGATGGTGGGAGTGCATGGGTATTTGTCTGTGAATGAATTCATGTTAGCACACAAAATGAATCCCATGACAATTTTGGTTCTGTCACAGATGACTTTATACTGATGATGAACAGCAAGTGTAAGGGGTTTGCATAAGTGCTCAATAATAGTTTTCAGTAAATTCAATATGTGACGGCATGTGGTCACCTTATCATCATCAGAGTTCTGGTTTGGCATGTCATCCTCTGGTAGCATGGGGACATTATCCCAAAACCACAGGTCATGTAACATTGCAACATACAGAACACAATGACTCAATGTACATGAGTAGCCCAGAGCCCAATGGGGGGACCAAAATCTCCTTTTCAGTAGCCCTAAATACACATTTAAGATGCATCCTGATCCAGATGGGTGCCTAATTGAAAGTTGTATCCTATGCTGTCCCAGGGTTGTGTACCAAGGGACCTCTGGTAAAAGTAGTCACAGGAACAAAAAAAAAAAAACAATCCAAAAAAGGAGTGTACAAGAAGCAAGAAATAATGCAAATGTATTGGATCTAAAACAGTTGGGTGGCACAGTTCAAACAGCCCCGTGGAACTGAACTGAATGAAAGGAGCTGTCAACGTAGCCAACTGTGGCTACACATATTATAATCTAATTACAGAATTAGCATACATTTTAGTTACATTTTTAGGGCAGGTCACAGATGCTGATTGGAGGAACTATGTCAGTCCCCTAAATGTATATATATGTTAAGTGACCCTGTTTGGGTGGAATGTTTCTTTGGCAAAACATCACATTAACAACCCCCGTGGCGTCACTGGCCTTCCCACACCACCCCTCAATTATGTAATTATGCTTATCAGTCAGAAACAATTGTTTTCCATTGGTTGGCAATGTCCAATATACAAAATGGCTTGAAATGGCAAGGGGCAAGACATTCCACCAAGTATGAACAATGATGTACCCCACAGACATAAACGTGGACACTGTACAATGTTGCACCCTAGGGACACTGAAACCTCTCTCCACTGATTGGCTCCCTGTCATATGTCCCATAACCCTTAGCCCAATGGCCTGCCCCCATCTCCATTCTCACGCTTTGCTGCTAAGTGTAGTCTAAAAAAATTGTACCCCCCCATTGCTTGAGTTTAATTAACTGTATTTAATTTCTATTTCTATGCCAATTCTCAATTGCACCCAGGTACCTAGCACATTGGCCTTGAAAGTATCCCTTAGATCGACTTCTCTGGGGCTGTGTTCTCCTGGAAAACTTTAACCCTGCAACATTTCAGCACACTGTTTCTGCTGACTTTTCAAAAAATACATACTGCTTGTCACACAAGGCCTCCTTTCTGCTTCAAATTGGCATGATCAAGGAATTTCTTGCTTTTACATTGGAACACAATATTTTTTTATTCAATTAATCCCTATACAAACAGATCAAAGGAGTGGCCATGGGGGGCAGCTATGCACCCGCTATGGCCAACATTGCTGTGGGGACATGCAAGCGCACACATGTTTCTACATTTCCTGATGCCTTTCAGAAAATTCACATTTGATTAAAAGATATCGATAATATTTTACTAATAGGGAATGGTACCGAGGGAGAGTTGATGACAACTATCTTAACAATTACAATTTTGGAATTCAACTGACATTAGAGATGAGTACACGCTATATCACCTTTTTGGATCTAAACATTCACATCAAAGATGATGTACTATGCACCAGAAAGTTTAGGAAAACAGCAGAGGTGAATGCAGTATTACACACTCACAGTTGCGATAAAAGGAATTTGATTACTAACATCCCCTAACAGGATCGTAGGAGACACATAAAATCTGAGGGGGACAGGGGACACCTTGTGGACTTGGATTTTGTGTATGAGGAAAGTCCCCAAGGTGGACTTGAGGGAAGTGACGTCCGGAAGGTCTCCAGCAAAGTGCACATTGTAAGCCCCAGAACGAATGTAATATAGAAAGGAATATATTTCCATGTTGTAGGCGCTGACTAGCAAAAGGGGGGGTCAATGTCATCGGGAAGTTCGAGGCCCCTTTTAAATGAAATGTTTGAAAGGCCCTTATGCTGCCCCTGGGGGACCACCTTGTTTTTCCGGTTTTACCCACTTGGCCGTTGCCGTGTACCAGCCTCAAGCCCTTGACATAAGTTGCACCATTTTCCCACTTACCCTGTGCCCTTCATCCCCCAGCCGCTCAAGCACAACCCTTGGGCCATTTCCATGAGTTTTGTCAATCATGAGGGGAGTAGCTCCCTGCTGTTTTGTTTCATTATGTTGCCATCATTATGTTGCCATGTACATTTTGCTGCCTCAACCCCCATTAGGGGGGTGTTACAGGTCCGAAGCTTTGTTTCTAATGTTCAGGTACAAGGGGGTCAGAGCAGAGGAATGTATGTATGTAGTGATTTAGGAAGGCACTAGGCTATTTTTTCAGGCAGGTTTGGTTATTATTAGGTGAGGACAGGTCGCTAGGTGGGTATGCAGAGTATGAAGGTGTGTTTTTTCCTCTAACATCCCTCTACCTATCCAATTTTGTTACCCTACCCTCTTTCCGGTTTCCCTACTTCCCCCTACCCATCCACAACCTCTCCCTCCTTCCCCCACTGGCTGCCACGTGGTCACCTGTAATTTCTATCATCAGGAACCTGTGGCAACCATGGTGGGAGGGTCACACATCTGGCCCCAGAGCTAAACAGGTTGTGCACCCCTGCAGTGAGCTTGGGGCCACTAATATGGAACTCCTTTCGGGGGATGCCTGGGATGTTGGCTATATGGTTTCCTCTTTACTCGTCAGAAGATGCTTCGGTATTACATTCATAACACAGCTCCCAAAATGTGTGCAGTTAATTTACATTAGTGCTTAAAAATGCACAGTGCAGCCCCTAATTACGTAGACATCTGGCAATTGCCAAATATGCGAGAGACGGCTGCCTCTTCAGAGTTTGCGCTTTGCTCATTTGATGGCACTGTTCTCCAACCACAGGGTACATTTGCTCTGTTTCCCTGACTCTGCTTCAATTCATTTAGGAAAAGTGGCTTTATTCCTACTAAGCTAGAGCTGTGCATTTAAAATGGATTGGCAGGACAATCAAATTGCCCACCAACAAAACGCTGCCAATTATATAGTTCGGCGTTATAACACGACATGTCATTTTCTGCAGGTCAGCCGACCATCCCCTAACATGGTACCTTGAGCCCCCCACATGCACCCCCGTCGACCAGGCCCTAACATGGAAGCTTGAGCCCCCCCCCCACATGAACCCCCTGCCAGCCAGGCCCTAACATGGAAGCTTGAGCCCCCCACATGCACCCCCCACTGACCAGGCCCTAACATGGAAGCTTCAGTCCCCCACATGCACCCCCACCGATTACGCCCTAACATGAAAGCTTCAGCCCCCCACATGCACCCCTTGCTGACCAGGCCCTAACTTGGAAGCTTCAGCCCCTCAGATGCAGCCCTGCTGATCAGGCCCTAACATGGAAGCTTCAGCCCCCCACATGCATCCCCGCCGACCAGGCCCTAACATGGAAGCTTCAGCCCCCCGCATGCACCCCCACACTGACCAGGCCCTAACATGGAAGCATCAGCCCCCCACATGCGCCCCCTGCTGACCAGGCCCTAACAGCTTCAGCCCCCCACATGCACCCCCGCCGACCAGGCCCCAATATGGAAGCTTGAGCCCCCCACATGCACCCCGCACAGACCAATCCCTAACATGGAAGCTTCAGCACCCCACATGCACCCCCTGCCGACCAGGTCCTAACATGGAAACTTCAGACCCTCACATGCACCCCCTGTCGACCAGGCCCTCACATGGAAGCTTCCGCCCCCCACATGCACCCCTGTGCTTGGCATTGTCTCCCTTTTGTTTCTCTGGGAATGTGCACGATAGGTTGTTGGGTGCAGGTGTTAAGGGGGCTGGTGGCCATAGAAGTGTATACTGAGATCTGGGGATACAATACACCTAGAGTTGTAGTGAATAATCATTCCTCCTACACTAGGCAACATTTAAAGTATCAGCCTGCAATTATGTTTCAGGTTACTTTTGACACACGTGCAGGCATTTATATTTGATTAACTTCTGCGGCCTCCAAAAGCATTTTTAATCGGGAAACAGAAGTGCTGGGCATACTTTCACTAGGATACGTCCCGTTGGTTTGCATTGCTTTTCTGCACAGAATGCTGAGGTCAGTGATGGGGTAACATTTTTAGAGAAGGAGGGAAATCAAGGGGTGGGGTAAGGGACTACACACTCAAGAACATTCCGGAGATGTTCATGGCATTCTGAGAGCATAGCTCTTTGCAATATGGGGATTGTAGTCTCTTATTCAAAACGGGAAAAGCAAAACCACAAGTCCCAGAACGCAGATGGAAACCGGGACTGGATGGGCAACTCACAGAGGATCTTGTGGCTTCTGTCATGTGATGCAGACGCATCGATTCACCTTGTATGACAGTAAGAGGAAGGGCCCATCATTTGATGGGGACAGGGTATGCAATACTGGAGTAAGGCAGAACTGGACTAAGGCAAAGTGTGCCATGCAGTAGCCCCCCGAGACCCAAACGCAGGCAATGCTCACTTTTTTAATTTTCAGCACCTTATATGGGTCATGAATGAGGATCCCAGTAATGATGTTGAAGACTGCGAGGGCCTTTTGCGTGACTTTCACATGCTCTGGTAATCTTCAGGGATGTATCCAGCATGTCAGGACCCCTTCAGGTGACGTGGAATGCTATGTGGGTCCGGCCCTGCAGAATTATCTAGCATGTCTGCCAGGTGCACATCAAGATGGTCCTCCTTATTGGAAAGATAGGAGTGACTTAAGAAGAGGCAGGGTTCGGTTTCTAGGGTGCAGGGGGTCCAGGGAGCTAGGGGGTCCTTGAGGGTGGGGTGCCGCAGAGCACTGTCGGAAGAGGACACCACCTCGTGCCATGTGTGCATATATGGGGCCCAGGTGTGATATAGCCACATGCCCCCTGGGAGACCTCAGCGGTATGGGAGGGACATTATGCATGCCACACCAGGGAAGAGACTCAGAGTGCAGAAGCCATGGGTGTTGTTTGGCTTGAGCAACATGTTTTGCAACGTGTTAATCTCCGATCCATTCCACTTCCAGGCCTATTTCTTGGCCTGGCCCGGGTGCAGTGCCATTGCCTTTGCAGTCGCTATTGGTCTGGAAGACTGGGGCCAAGGCCAAGGGAACCTGATGCCCCCCCATGACATCACACACTCAGTCACGCTGCCCCCCCTTTGTCCAGACCCATGTCATCACACACACACACACACATAGACTACTAATCAGTCACTTACCTCAGCTAGCTGCAGGTCGAGTCTCTCTCTAGTCTCCCACTCCCTCGATAATCAAATGCTGTTGTTCTCTGCATGCGTCACTGCCTGGCTGCTCCACTTCGCTCTAGCCTCTGGACAAACGCAGGCTGAGGCTGCGCAGCAGTGCACTGTGCATGGGCACGTGCAGTTTGTTCCCCGGCCTGGGCATGTACCAAATGCGCAGGGGCGTGGCATCCAGTGAGCAGAAGTACTTTAAGCCTGCAGCCTGCAGAACTTGTACTTTTGCACGTTGATGGCTGCAGCCTGCAGGCTCAAGTCGAGGGTACACGCAGGGGGGCGGAGTCCACCCACTTTTTTCAGAGGGTGAGCTCAGCCCCCCCCCCCCGAGCTAAAATGATAAACAGTAAATGTCCTCTTTAAATTTATGCATTAAAGATGACCACAGGGATCAACCCACAGTGGTCAGGTTTGTAGGCCGGACACTTCACCACTGCGTTATATAACCTGATGAAAATAAAAAACAACTAAAGGTAAAATGTCTCGTTTCGGTACTGCAATTCCCAGGGAAAACATTTGTATTGGTTCTTGGAGTTTAAAACATGAACATCTTTTAACGTTTTCAAAAACACTTTTAGAAGAAAAAATCCTCTCTGGGCTTTGTGTGTGTGTTGTTTTTATGAAAGGCAAATTACATTTGTCCTCTACAGTTTGGGAGGTTATGCAAAGCAAATGTAATGAAATGTGCATATTTCACCTTTGTATGCTAATTTGTGGTGACGTCACATCCCATTGCATTTGTTGACGTGTCCCCCACTTTAATTTTTAGGACTTGACCCCTGACTGCAGAAGTATAATTACACGCTGCAAAAGTTTACACGCTGCATGCACAACACTTACATATTTTTCTTACATATTCTGGGGGGGATAAATTCCATTATATCCCCCGACTTAAAATGGTGGGGGGCATTTGTCCCCCCTGCCCCCTCCATGTCCTACACCCATGTTCCCTAAGGGGAATTCACAAGAGCGAATAGAAACTGCAGTCAAGAGTCAAGCTATCAAGAAGAATCAAAAATAATTCAACAAAGATTCTAGAAAATGTTTAAAGGATGCAAAAAAGAAAGCAGACAGCTAGGACAGAACCCTATTGCTAAGCCCAAAGGTAAGGCTAGCCAATGAAGACAATAGGACAAAGATGATAACTATATTTTGTAGAAATAATGATATACAAAGAATATTTACAAAACATTGGCACATCTTATCATTGGACGATGATATTAGAAATGATATTTCAGATAGGTCGAAATTTGTGTTCACAAAAACACCAACCCTGAAAACAAAACTCCAAGTTTCATGTGCAACAAGAAAAAAGAATTACAGACCAGTTTCTTTTCAGGGCTCAGAGTTAGGGTTTTTCATAAGTGCGTGAGTTGCTCCATATGCAAATATGCCTTGAACAATGTAAAAACCTTTGTTACCAATGACAACAAGAAATTGCTCATTCAAGATCTAATCAATTGTAGGACTAAATTGGTCATTTACATAATCATTTGTTTATGCAACAAACTTTATGTTGGCTCAATTATACATGAACTGGGATTCAGGATCAGAGAACATCTCAACATGTCCATGACTTCTGACAAAAGATCATCATTACATGAACATTGGGCATTAAACCACCAAATGGATGATAAAGAGAGAATCAAGTTTGTGGAAATCAAGCACATTCCGCAAGATATCAGATAGGGTGATCGTGAGTTGATGCTCAGACAGGAAGAGCCAATTTGATTTGTAAACTTTGCTGTACACTACATGGACTGCATTAGGAAAATGAGCTGCAGGTGTTTCTGTAATAAGTTAGCATAACAATGTGATCAAGAAAAGATCAGATTCTCAAATGTCTCCGCTGATTGTCTTGGGGATTGTCAAGTCAGATGACTGTCTTGGGGATTTTCACGTTGGATGACTGTCTTGGGGGTTGTCATATCAGATGCTTTGCCTGTGGTACTGTAACAAGCTGTGTGTGTGACATGTGGAGTAGGAACTCTTTATATTTGTGGAGATTTTAAGTTCATAAACACATGTTATATTTTTACCAGATATAGAAATATCAATGGAAGATGATGTGATATGATGGAGTATTCATTTGGATAACTTGATCACTCACACTGGCATTGTGCGCCCCAGTCTTCTAGACTCAGATAGCAAGTATATTACCTTTCCATACATTATAAAACAAAGAGGTCATATTGAGAGACAGGTGGCCTCAGAACCCCTTAGTCATACCACTGAGGTTACAATATGGGATTACAGAGATAGAGATGTTGCAGACTAACTTTGGCAGTAGCAATATAAGATATCAAGGCATACTTCTCAGAGTTAAACCACAGGAGAATGTAATAAGCACAGACAATTTGGAGCACACCAACTAATCAAAGTCACGTCATGTGGAAACTAACATGTGACCTGCTGTCAAATGTATTTAATTGATTTTTTTAACATTGGACGAGGGTCAATTAAACTTAAGACTCCAAAAATTCAATGCACAATTTGATTGTTTTTGCATGTACCTTATCATTACCACCGCAGCACACACTTTATCATAAAATGCAGGTCAAATAAAGTCAATACAACCAAATGCCATCACAGAATCGATGACATACACAATATAAATAACTGATTTAAAATGGCAGCGGCATGCGAACCATACGGAATGCCACTGCCAGATGAAATAGAATTGTACCATGGTTACAGGTGTGGCACTTTATACAAGACTTTAGGTATGGAGGTAAACACCAAATATTTTAAGCAAACCATGACCTTAACACATATATCTTTTGTAGGTGGAGGATTGAAATAATTTGCAGATACACCAAACAGGTGTTGTGAATAGAACTGACAGGATTAATCTTGAATGACCATTGAAGCATCTAAATAACATAGCTCGATCAGAAAGGACATCAGAGTTCATTAGAACTGGACACCATCTCTACCGATAGACAGGTGAAAGATGTATGTTACCGACATTAGCTAATCTTATATTCATGTTTACCCTGTCAGAAATAGAAGGATCTTTTAGTGTTGGGATTAAGTCCTAGACGCACAAACATATTTACAGCAGTCTTGGGATCATGCTGAAAGACAACAGTCAAACACTGATGATATCTAGAGGTAATATTTCATTTATAATAATAATAACTTGGTATTTATATAGCGCTACGAACCCTCAGGTATCTGAGCGCTGCTTATTATTACCCACGGTGTGTGGTGCTCATTTATCACCTCAGAAGGATGAAAGGCTGAGTTTGGCCCCCTGCCGGGATTCGAACCTGCGTTAGCAGGCTCTGCACGGATGTCAAAGCGAGCGCTCTACTCGCTGTGCCACTTGATCAGCTCTTCTAATTAATAGAAAATGATATGAGAAGTAGGTGGGTCTCCAAACACAGGGGTGTGTCAAATAACTTGTACATAGTGAAATAGGGTTTATTTCAGTAACAACCTAGTAACTAGTAACTAGTGGGGCACAGTGTTAGGTGGTCATAGACATATACCAGATATCTTGTTCTCATAACATGGGATGCACCAATTTTCTAAGGGCAGGTGGTGTCAACCGTCTGTACAACTCAATGTATGCAATATGGCCTGATTACTTACTTGTCTTCCAATTGGATGTTGGACGTATAACATATGCCTTGTTTTCATAACATGGGATTCACCAAAATTCTTAGTGCAGGAAGTTCTAACTCTTTGTACAACTCAATGTATATAATTTTGGCCAATTACTTAACATTCCCCCAGATTGTTTTCTTTTTCCCTTCTGATGCTCTCTTACAGGTAGATTGTAAATTCATCCAAGAAGTGTTTGTAATGTTCAAACAAGCCCTGGCAAATGTAAAACAGGAATTATGCATCTAGCATAAAAACATTTGCACTTGCACCAGTGGGTAAATGCTGTCACAAGCACAAGTGTGCTATTATACAGGTGCTTAAGAAGATAAAATGTTTGATTTAATAAATACCATAACATAATGATCATGGTTTAAGAATTAATTGATAAACAACACTGAACTGTGTGCATAAGGTTTGGCTGGGATTTGTCCAATACATGTACCAATGCTGTTTCAGATGTTACTGTTTTTTCCCCAATGGTTGCTAACAGTTCACTACACACTAAATAAGGTTCTACTTTCTCTCTGAAGGGAACACAGCTTTAAAAACGTTGTTAGGTGGGTGATAAATACCCTAACACTGTTTATTGTACTGCTGCTTGTCACCAAAGCCATGCAGCTCTTTTCTTATGAGTTGTCTGCGGGAAATGCATTCCTAACGTGGGCCAATTAACAAAATGGCTTCTCTATTGTTCACATATTGCTCAAAAGCCCCTTACCATGTATCCCCTATGACATCTTGCACACCTAAGTTGCCCACTCTATAGAACTAGCCCATACTACACCCAAAGCACCCACCCCTATTTGCGTTCCACCATGGGACTTCTCATGCTGTGCCTCATTCTGTGTCACTTTATGCAAGCAGAGCCACTCTCAATAATGTCCCCACCCCCTATTTCACCCACTAAGACACTCTTGGCAGCATTGAACCTGGACCTTTACAACATTGCCCCCTTTGATCGATCTATCGATTAACACATTTTGGGCCAGCAGCTCTTTGCTCTTTTGATTTGGTAGCCACACCTTTCTTACCCTATGCAAATTCTCCCCTGGAGCATCAAACTTCTCTGGCGAGCAACCCATTATCATACACACTTCCCCATCAGGTGAACAGTCTACCCAAAAGGCCTCACAGTTGTCTATATCCAGGAGTGGCATTGTGAGCATTCCTAGTGGACCATACCCAGGCATTACAGTTTGTGTTTGTCATACATAGAGCATCCTTTTACCAGCCCCATCAACATTCAGGGGCATCATATATTTCCCCCTTGCCCTGTTTCCCTTCCAGTTCTTAACCCTAATTCGCATGCACAAAAGGTGATAAGTACCAGAATAAGTATTGGGACAGTTTTCTTAAAAATATTTGCCAACCACATCGGTGCCCAGGCAAATAATGCTATCGAGCCAGTTGTCAGATGTTACTGTGCTTGTTTCCTTTGTCATAGTCTCATGGAGCTGTGTGCAGCTCCTCAATGGCATCCGTCAAAGGTCTGTTGGCTGCATCGTTTTCAGACACAAATGTGCAGCAGCTGCTTCCGATCTTCTTACACACTTTGCCCTGCATTGCTGTTAATAAGTACAAAATGTACCTGTTCTGGAGGGCAACTAATCTAACTGACCTCCTCAGTGAGGTGCACCTTGGTTCCCTATGGCGCAGCGAGCAAGGGACCCACGTCTGGGCATACCCTCTCTCACATAGGGAGACAAACTGAAACCAAAAAAGTTTTCACTGAGGAGGCCCAACAAGGCTGAAACATGTCTGGGGTTGCTTGTGTTTCTGTGCAGAGAGTACCTGGCCTAGCAGTTCGGGCTGGGCTGCTACCATTGGTGGCAGTACCTAACTGATTTGCATATGGCTGGACCCCTTTTGCAATGGCGCAGACGGGCTAAAAAACGGTGGTGTGGAAGGTTGCCCAGAGCATTGCCAGTGGTACAGATTTGTTCAAAACCTTCCATCCATCACGTTTGTGGTCACAGTTTGTCTCACTATGTGAGAGAGGGTATACCCAGACGTGGGTCCCTTGCTCGCTGCGCCATAGGGAACCAAGCTGCACCTCACTGAGGAGGCCCAACAAGGCTGAAACATGTCTGGGGTTGCTTGTGTTTCCATGCAGAGGGGACCTGGCCTAGCAGTTCGGGCTGGGCTGCTACCATTGGTGGCAGTACCTAACTGATTTTCTTATGGCTGGGCCCCTTTTGCAATGGCGCAGACGGGCTAAAAAACAGTGGTGTGGAAGGTTGCCCAGAGCATTGCCAGTGGTACAGATTTGTTCAAAACCTTCCACCCATCACTTTTGTGGTCACCGCTGGCAGTGACAACCTGGGTGCTGATTTGGACCGCTGTGACTGGGCACTGTGAGCCATGCCACAGTCCCTGCTGCGGCGGGAGAGTTTGGAGGTGAGCAGACCTTGGAGATCCTGTGACAGGGGTTAAACTTGGAAGCTCATCAAAGCTCGGGCACCACCACCCACCCTCTCTTAGGGGTTTCTGCAGTGTTCCAATTGGGACTTTGAGTCCCTGGGGGATACAATATTTCATACTGGGGCATCTGACCCCTCAGGGTGATACTGGTGCAGCGGGGTCCCTGACGGCCCCCTACAGGTTGGACTGCCCGAGCTTTCCCCCACTCGTCTTCATCGACCTCCAGATGCTGATTAACACCATGGGGGAGGGGCACTGAACATGATACCTACACTCTTTACTTTCGGCAGCTTGCGCCCCTCCTGCTCATTGCTGGTCCCCGAAACTCCTGTGGCAGAACCCTCAGATGCCTACATCTGGCCTCATTGTCTTTCGCCTTCCAACCTACATGCCTAACACTGAACTGCTATGCGGGCGTGCTGCTCAACTTGCTCTGATCTGGCTTGGGTGGCGGTGGACAGAGGGTGGAGAAGTCTACCCCAGTGTACCAGCCCACAGGCAGTGTTTGGCCCCTTGGGTGTGGGGCACTGCCTGAATCATTGCAACACATGCGTGTGGTGAGTGGGCTGTGCTCCTGTTGCATATCTTACTTCTATACATTCTGCCTTCCCACGGACCTGGATCCGATGACCTCCCCTTGGACACAGTGTTGTGGGCATATCAACCCGGACTATCGCCTCTCAGATTTGTAAAGGACACTACCCCCAGACATACATGCAATGCCTACACCCGGCGGTATCCATTACAGTTAAAGACAAAGAAGATGGGCACTCAAAACAAGATGGACCAATACACAGTGGCTGCCGTGACGGCCACTGTGTCTCCTTTTCTGGAGGCCGGTGTGTCAAATGCTGAGACCCAACAAGTTAAAAAGGCATGACAAATTTGGCACAAATGGGAAGAATGGGAATAAACAATAGTATTTATGTATAGGTATTCCTATGGGAATGTGGAACTCTTGATGACCAATCTATTATTTACATTGTTCATATTGTTTGTTGTGAAATCAATAAAAAAATGGTTTACATTTTTTTTTTAATGCAAATGCTGGAAGAGCCCCCCCAGCCCCTCGGCATGGTAAAATTGCCTTCACAGTTTTAAGTGTGTGACCTGCTGTACATTTCTGACATGTTACACAGTTATTTACAGACTCAGTTACCAATTCTTGCATGTTAGGCACAAACCATTGCTCGTTAATCTCTGCAGCTACATGTCCTTTTGGCACACGTGCTGTTAGTCTTAATGTTGGATCAATGCAGACTGTGCCCCACTCTTTACAGTCTTCATCTGTCCCATTCAAAATGACCATGTCCTTCCTTGTGAGTGCTGCTTCTAAATGTATTTTGAGTGTTGTTCCTGGTACTAAATCTTTGTGTACAGCTGGTCTGAACAAAAGTTCTGTGGCCAATCAAAATACCTTGTCTTTCATTCTGTGTACCCACCCTAGCAATACTTGTAACCCATAAAGGAATAGCTTGGGGTTGCGTGGTGACCTGCGTAAAGTGCTGTGTGCGCAAAATACCTGTATGATGGCGGCAACTCACTCATAAAAGATACTGGATGTCGAGTATACTATGCACTTCTCTGACAATGTTCATTACTTTGTCCGACAGGAGAAAAACACCCTCTTTAATGTAGGATTTGATAGCTCCTGTGTCAACCAAAAATGAGAAATCTTCACTTCTACCTCGGGTTCATCGTCGGGGTCTTAAATTACTGAAAGGATTGGGCACACACATGTCTTTTGTGGACTGGCCTATTGGGCATTTGGGCCTTGTCCTGAAAATGGGAATGGGTTACCTCCAAGAACTGTCACTGCAGTATAATGTGGTACTGTGTTCTGAGCTAGCAATGTGCTGTCCCTGTGAGTGTATATTTGTGCTTGAGCCTATAAGGCATGTGTGATACTGTCATCTGCTGCTGTGTGTGTACCTGTGGTGTCTGGGCGAATTCGGACCCTACAGGTTGCACTGTATGTGTGAAGGGCACCTGCACCTGCTGTGGTGGCATTTGTGCTTGGAGTGGCTGCATCTGTGGTTGTGTGGGCTGCACCTGTGACTGGATTGGTTGCATTTGTGGCTACATTGGTTGAACATATACCTGTGCCCCCCCATTGGCCATACTGCTGCTGTTGCAAGTGTGGGCACATTCATGCAAAGTGTCCCATCTGCTCACATATAAAATATTGTCCTCCAAATCTGGGTCCCGCCCTTTCTGTGAGCATCCTCTGCCCTGTTGGTAACATCCCATCTGTGTGTAATACACACCTTGCTGGTAACATCTTTGGAAGAGGCTTTCCAATGGCAAGGTTAGACTACCTGAGTTCATTTCAGGCCCTTCTAAGGAGATTTCCACAATAGTTACTCTTCTGTCCGACAGGTCGACTTTCTTCTCTGTGTTTCCAATAAAATTCTCTATTCTTATGTGTGCGCTTCAATACCCAGCAAACTCCCCCAACATAGCATCATTTGATGTGGCATTTTGAATTAGGCAGACTATGTGAAAGTCTGCCCTCATTTTTTCACACCCACTAGGGTGCTTTCATTGGCACAGTGAATTTTGATGATTAAAAATGGATGGGTTAGTTACTCACTAGCCCCTCCTTTCTGAGTGAAGTGTATATTGAACTGGCATGTTCATTTGTTTTAATAGTTCTCTACATGGACATTTGCCCTTGATTCAGATTTGTGAGAATATTCTGAATCCAGAGACATCATTTATGTTTTTTTCAATTCTGATATGATGGCTTTATTAAAATATGTACATTATGCATAAGCAGTGCCTTTTAATATATCATTTGTATATACACCATATTTGCTGATTTCAGAGGTATATCCGGTTTTCAAATCAAACAAATAGTTCAGAAGCTAGAACCAGAACTCTATTTCCAGAGATCATCTCTATTGTGTACACTTTAAATAGCCTTTTGTTGTACATCAAAACATATGTATCTGCATTTAGAAAGTTTGCTCATGGTTAGTGGTACATATCTGGTGTGTTGCACAAAAGCAACATTCTGTCTGAACCAAAGATCTTTTTAATTGACTGTTTTCCTTTAGCCCAGGCTTAATGTATTCCAGGGTTATTGGTTCATGGACCTGTTCAAGGCACCTGTTTCTGGGAATGTACTTAATGATCAACCAGTCACTGGAATTGTTCATTTTCAGATAAGCTAAACAATATGACCATGCTTTTTTTTACCATATCCAAGGCAAGCTACTCCCATATAAATGCAATTGTTGACATTTAGAAACAGGATATGTTGGCTTTAGAGACCACAGATGGGCCATTAAACCTTCTCTGCAGTGATCTAAGTTATGGGTACTGTGGTCTGGACATTCTTTCTTTGCAAAAGAAGTCACTTCAGCACAAACAGACATTTTGAGTTCAAACGAAGTTGACAACTCACTTAGGGGTGGTATGAGCCTCTGTTACATTTAATAAAGACGGAATGTATAGTTTCAGTCATTTTAGTTGTAATAGAAATCAAACTGTAATTTGTCTTTTCATAGATATACATGAACAGAGGCGTAGACAGGGTAGCGCCTAAGCAGGCAAGGCCCACTCAACATCTGTAAATCAGTAGCTGAGTGCCATTTATAGATGTAAATGTCGCCAGTCGACCAGCACTTACAATTTATAATCTTCAAATCTATGAAGGCAGGAATACTTCTATATGTGATTGAAGGAATAAATTGTGTGCATATACACACATGGAATGACGTTGGAAGTATGCATCAAGATGGTATTCAGGATGTGAATTTAGCTTTGTAGTTTAAAGTCAGGCCCATATTCAGAAGTTTATGTTTGGGAGATCATGATTCCTGTTAAAACAAGAAAACAGAAATGGGAGACTTTACAATATGGTGAGGCAAAATAGCCAATACATTTGTTGATTTCCAAAGAGTATTAATAATACTTTTCCTCTAAGAATATTTGCAAACGTTCATAGCCAAATGGTTTATTTTAAAGCACATTCCATAAAATCGAGAGGATTTCCGAACAAGATAGCAGCATTTCTCCTCAGCTCATGCTAGGAACCAGGACGCTCTCCCTGTTTCATGGTTCTTTTTTGCGTGGAGCGCGGGAGCTGGAAGCCTAGAGAGTAGCTAAGAAGGCTGTATCTTCTCGAGTCTTGAGGGAAACAGGCAGGGGGAAAAAAGTCTCTCTGCATGCATGTGCGTAAGAATTGTGTGTATGAACGTAGGCATGAATGCATGTGAAGCAGTATCTGTATAAGTGTGCATTTGTATGTATGCAATGGAGTTTCTGTAAATGCATGCATAGTAATGAAGGCAGGGTGAATGGTGTGCATGGGTATGAGTGTGCGTGTGAGTGAGAATCCAGTGTGAATGTTCTGTGTGCTTGTGTGAATGACAGCGAAGGTGTATGGGTGCTTCACTGGTGGGTTAGAGTGTGTGTGTGTGTGTGTGTGTATATATATATATATATATATATATATATATATATATATACTAGAGTGGGGCACAGGAGGGCATTGGAGTATTAACTTTTTTTTTTACAAGGGCATGGTATGTTTTACTTGCATTTTTGGACAAAGCAAAGCCATCATGAATGTGTTAGCAGGGGTTGGGATGGATGGAGGGTACTACACTGTGGCTGCCAGTCTGGTCCTTTTCCTACTATGGCATGGAATGTTGCACTCTTATTAAGGGCAGAACCTACATGATGAGTGTTCTAACAAGGGGAGGGGCAAGGGCAGGTTTCCTTACGACAGCATGGCATGTTTTACTGGTGTCAAGACAACATATGAGTGTTCATACCTGGGGGGCATCTGTGCTGCCCACAAGGAAATGTTTCTTACTGTGGCATGGCATTTATTACTGGCTGGAGTGTTGTTATATGACTTGCACATTTGTGCATCCTGCAAGGACACGTTTTCCTACCTTGACATGACTTTTTTATACTGGCATTAAGTAATACTGGTTTATTTTGGAAGGGCCAGCATGAACATGTTTTATGCATTATGGGCAAAGCTAGCATGAGTATATTCTTATGTGGAAATATGTATACAGGTGCACCAGCATGGACATATATGTGCACAATCAGCATGAACATATTGTGTACACTGGCATAGTACTTGCATGTAGTGGGCAAAGGCATTATGAAAATGCATTGGAAAATGCTCGAAAGTGTTCTGTAAAATCCAACATCTTAACCTGTTATTTAAGAAAATCGTTTGGGGAGGAGCAACCCACTTTGTTGGTTCAGGCTCACTCACTACGGTAGGCCTCTTCTGCACTTTCGGCCGGGCTAGAACAAACCCCATGCCCTCTCTAGGCTCCCATTGAGGTGGACCAAACTACATTAGCTTCAAGCCCCACTTGTGGGATAATCTTGGTGCAGCATGAGCAGTGTGTGAAGTGGAACCTGGCCGGCTACACCAAGATAAGTGAATGCATGTAATTGTAGATGTGTGTGCATTTGCGGCTTGTGTACATATTTGCAAGGGCTCAGCTTCAACTGACGAAAAATGTGTCAGACCACTTTTTTTCAGAGAGTGCAACAGATGTTGTCCCCCCCGGATATTTTAGGAATGAAGGAAAAAGTAGATTTTCTCATGTTAGGCACATTTCAACTGGTACCAAAGGCGAGATACGAACCAGGGCCGGACACTTAAAAACAAGACCACATGCACATCTTCTTATAAAGCTTTTGTAACATTGTATTAGGATTTTGCCAGCTTTTGCACTTGAAAAGGTACACACATTTGTACCTTGGCAGCAAGGTTATTGGAAAACGTCTCTCTTGGGCTATTTTTCAGTTGCTCATGTTTAATCTAGTGACACGCACACGTATAGTTGTCCTGTACACGTTTTACGATTGGGAAACAGGAAATGACTGAAATGTGCATATTTCACTTTAACATCGGTTCACTTCTTGTGATGGCGCTCATCATCACATATGCAAATGTGATCACCCACTTTTTTAGGACTTGTGCTCTAATGTTTGATTTGTTGCTAACAGGACACATTTTCAAACCTCTCTACAAATAGGAAAGTAATGAAATGCAGAGTTCTAAGTTGTACCATTCGACAGTAGGCCACCCAGTCCTGGATTTCTTTCTATTCTGGTAAATTACGTGTGCATGACTCTTCATAAATGTAGGACTACAAATCCCAGAATGCAAGAAATAACCAAGACTAGATCACCTACTCAAGTTTGCATTTTGTCTACTTGAGAGCTCTGAAAATGGCTTTTGCAAAACTGAAATCAAATAGTGACATTCAGGCACACACATTGTTATAACCTTTGCCTTGCTCTAAACTGTTTACTTTTTCTGACAGGCATTTTGTTTTTCTTAACAGCATGCATTCACATCGTTGTTGTTGAAAACCTAGCTCAGCACATTCATGCCAACATGTCCCGTACACAAATGTGACATTGTGGCATGCATGCTCTGCATGTTAAGCACTCACATTTGATATTTGCGTTTGATGTGGAGTCACAGATTCAAATCTCAGCATGGCCAACTGTGCCCATCACTTTTCTTAAGTTGATAACATTGATAACCAATACATTGGCAATCAGCACGCTTTGCTAATTGTCAAGGAGAAGTACCACACATCCTAACATGAAATTAATTACACAACCCTCAACTCCCTATTTAAGCCAGACCTGCATCTAGATTTCACAGTTAAAATGAGTTGTTGTCAAAGTATTGTAAGGGTGCAGAAGAAGGAATCTGACACAAAGGCGGCATGTTTGGGGCGTAAGACTTTTATTCAATAGGAAGGAAAAAGAAAATCTAACTATCCATATTCCTAGGAGGGGATTCCCTGCCGCAACCAAAGAGATAATGTGACAGACAGGATGTCTGTCAACTCGAATGTGTCCACTGTCCTGTGTCAGGAAAACCCTTACTTCTGTCCCTTATTCTATAATCTCAAGAATAAGGCAGTAGTGTTCTTCTCTCTGGAGAATGACTCCCTTATCCTGGGTGAGGGTTCCTGTTTTATCCAAACGATTCCCAAATCTTATAACAGCATTGCAACTCCACATATTGCCAGGGGGAATGACTCCCTTCCCCTGATGGTAACATTCTTGTATTTTTTTTTTTTTTTTTTTTATAATCTAAAAGATTTTTTAACAAGGATTTGACGGTGATTGCGCTTAAAAGGTTCCAGAGCGTTAAGGTCGTCTCGAGACAGAAAAAGGAGGTGTCCTGCGTGTTTGGTGGGCTTGTTGATGGGACTTATCGTGAAGCCTGAAGCGGAAGGAGCACGTTGAAAATGTAGGACATGATATTTATTGTTGCAAGCTGCCATGACTGTTTGTCACCATCTATCAGTTTGTTCCAACACGATTCTTCATCTTGCAAGGTGAAGTTTGTGAAGATTTCTTTCAGGTAAGTACGTCGGATAACCGTCGTTATAGGGCAAGTCAGGAGAAGGTGACGTATGGTTTCCTTTGCCGTGGTGGATTTACAGAGCCGGCAGCTGCTGGTAGAGGATAGGTGTCTGATCGCTAAAATTTCATTTGTTTCCAAAAGGTTGAGTCGAATTCTTAAGTAGAAGTTTCTCGCAAGCCTATTTGGAAATAATTTCAGGTATGGTTGAACGGAGTCAAGTTTCTTGCAAAAGGTTGGAAGATGGTTCGTGAGTTTGTATCGAGCAGCAGCATCGATGGTGGTAATCCAGTCCAGTTCCTTGATTTTTTTGGTGACTCTGACTGGATTGTGAATGAGGTCCTCCGTGCTGCAGGCAACTGCGTCCAAGATGGATAGGATTTTGGTTTCCCAACGAGTGAGCATTTGGCAAGTTCCGAGGCGGAGTTCTTTACTTATCAGCTTATGGGCGTATAAGGCGTCTTTCTGGATGCACTTCCGATAGAGCAAAACACTGTTGCAGTCGATGATTGATTTTAATGATGAGAGGGTAAGTTTGCGTCTAATCAGTGTTATTGGCGTGGATTTAGGGAGACCTAAGACTGTTCTCCAAAAAGTTGCTTCCAGGTTTTGCCACAGATCTTGGGGGAGGTTCGGCATTGCATCTGCGCCGTATGTCAAGGATGGTATGACTTTCTTTTTGTAGAAATCTCGTGCTGGTATGATTGAGAATCTGCCAAATTTAATGTCAATGGCTCTTCCTTGTGTAGCTAGTTTTGTCGTTTTTCCGTATAGAGCCTCTTTTATCGCGTTGTCTCTTTGTGAACTATCTAGGATGACCCCTAGGTATTTGAAGCTCAAAACTTTCTCAATCGTTGTTGAGTCTAGTTTTAGGGGTAGAGAGGATTTCTTTTTTGCAGATTTCTCTATAACCATCATTTTGGTTTTTGCTTGGTTAATTTCCAGGTTGTTTACCCTCATATATTGTTGTAAGTTTGTGAGTTGGCGTTGTAGGCCTATTGGAGTGTTGTCCAAGAGAATTAGATCGTCAGCGTATAAGAGACGACTGATCTGGTCACCTCCGAGTTTAGGCGGGAAAGCTCGGATCTCTTTTTCTGTATCTTGAAAGTCACCTAGGTAGGACCAGAACAGAGCTGGGGCCAGGGGGCAGCCCTGTTTAACCCCTCTGGCTGTTGTTATCTCTTCTGTTAACAGGCCTTGTTGGTTCAGGCGTACCCGCATTGAGGTGTTAGCGTACAGGGCTTTGATGGGGTTGAGTATATCTGGGGGGCATTTCCATTGAGCCAGTTTCTTCCATAGTCTTTCCCGATCAACCTTGTCGAAAGCCTGTGTTAGGTCGATAAAGGCAATGTATAGGCGTGGGCGTCCCTCCATGATTTTACTTTTCAAGGTACTCAGTATTAGTATGTTGGCATTTGTACCCAGGTGCTTTTTAAAACCGGTTTGTAAGTTATCTAGACAGGGGGCTTCGTTCGCCCATGCTATGAAGTGGTTTACCAGTAGGGACCCAAACAGCTTTCCTATAGGGTCGAGAAGAGCAATCGGCCGGTAGCTGGTAGGGTCTAACCTGTTGCCCTTCTTAAAGATAGGTACCACGTTGGCACGTTTCCACGTTGGGGGTATAGATTTTGTGATAGAACATTGTCTGAAGATTTGGCTCAACAAGGGCGCCCAGGTTTCCGGATGTGCTTTCAAGTCAAAGTTCGTGATGCCGTCTGGGCCAGGAGCGCGCGATGGTTTTAATTTTTTGATTGACGTTATGATGTCTTCCATATTGTCTAGACAGATCCAAGGGGTGTCGTTGTTTACCGTCTTAGAAGCTGTGGTTGAGGTGCTCTTGAAGAGGGTGCCGAAGTGCTCTTCCCAGGCCGATTGGCCAATTCCATTTAGCTGACATGGTCGCGCGCCTGGTGTTGTTGAGTGCAGGAGGGACCAAAAGTCTCTAGCGTGGTTTCCTGTTATGGCTTTCAGGATGTCTTCTGCGTCTTGCTGGTAGAGCTTGTGCCGGTGCCCCTTTATCCAGGATTTATATTTTGAGACGGCTTCTTTAATAGCGGCCATAGCCAATGGATAGGCAAGTTTTCGTGCAAGCCTTTTTGTTTTCCTTAACTCTCTTTTTTTTTTCACTTTTTGTTTCTCTGCGGAACTCTGCAAACGGACAGCAAGGGTGTGTAATCCACCACTATCGAGTGTGGGTGTTTGGTGCGGTCGTTGTAAAACTGTGTGATGGTTGTTATGTCCTTTTCCGTGATCCTAAGTCTTGTACCTTGAGCGTTGAGGTCGAGTTCTGCGCTCATTGTGTGATTTTTCGGCGGATTAGTGGACCAAGTGGTCTCGAGGAGGTTGTGGTCACTTTCTCTAGTTTTGATCACTTTAAAAGAGGTGATGTGTAGTAATAAAGGACGTGATACCAGGATGTAGTCAATTGTAGAGTTAGATTTCGCTCCTTCCCATGTAGGTAGTCTGTTTGGGTCGGCGAAAACTTGGTCCAAGTTGTCAAAGGCTCTAGATTTCATGAGGTTATGCCATTTAGTAGATCTCTGATCTGTTGGGCGCTTTTTCGATTTGGGTTCTTTTGTCTTTTCGCGATGCTGGCTAGGGATGTTTAGGTCACCGGATAGGACAGCGTAGTCTGGGTGGTGAGTTACTTGCGCCCAATCCAAGGCTTCTTCTATTGTTTTAATGAACTTTGCACAGTCGACAGTTGCAGGGTTCCAATAGATGGTGGCAATTATTATTTTCTTCGTAGATGATTTGTTTGCTTTTTCGTCCGTTGTAGTCCAGTTTAGTTTGACCATCATCATAAAGTGGTTTTCTTTTATTTTTTGTGAATCTGTAAGGCCTCGTCCACTTCGGATTGCGATAAGCAAACCCGCTGTTGGACGACCTAATAGGCCCTTCTTGGCCTCCACTGTGTGGATCTCGTAGCCGTCGAGGACAGGAGGTTGGAGCAGCCATGTCTCCTGCAGACAGATGATATCGTAGTCTGTTATATTAGTGGATCCTGGGGATGTGAGGTGGAGAAAACCTCGGGTGTTCCACGAGCACATGTTTATTTTGTCTTGGGCTTTTGAGTTCGGATGGTTGTGGGAGTTGCTGCATGTCCTTCTCTTGGGTGGCTATTTTTGTAGGTTTTGTTTGAGAGCTTTCGGCAGCCAGGACCAAAAGGAATGAGAAGGCGAGGATTGTGGTGTAAATGCAGCTGTCTGATGTGACTCGTTTTGGACTGTTCTTTGGAGCTTTTGATGTTCCATCGAATGATGTGTTCTTCTGGGTGTCTTAGGGTTTTCGGTTTTCTTGGGCAATGGAGTTGAATTTTCTAAGGCTTTCGCGGGTCTAGTATTGCCATGTTTTTGATTCCCTTTTCTCATGGTTGGTTTTTGGGCCCGCCAGGTGGTGTTAGGTGATTTATTCCTAGATAGAGGACTGGTTTGTCGCGGCGATGGATGGTGCTCAGTTTTTCTTTTGGGCTCTTGGGGATACTTGCTTTCTTGGTAGTCACGTGAGTTTATTTCTCTTGATGATTTAGTGAGGTCATAGCCCATGATTAGAAGATCTTCAAGGGCTGACTTGAAAGCGTTGTTTGTTGTTTGTGACGCTATGTATAGATGTGCAATAGCTTTGTAGCCCTTGTGGCTTGGGTCCACAATCTGGAGATCGGCTGATTTTACTAGGCTCAGTGTCGGAATATAGCTGAACAGGTCCATAACTGCTCTTCTATTTAGAATGACTTCGTCGGTGTTGCCCGGGATCTGCTCTAATTTCCATATCCATCGTGTTTGAGGTTTTGGATGGTATTTAGCCGTTTTCGATTTGTAGGTTCTCCTCGTGGGTTCCTTAGCATGGGGTCTGGTTTGTGGTCTCTGTGTCTCGGTTTTAAATCTGCTAGAGGAGGGACTGTTGGGCGATCTTCGGGTTGATCTTAGTGATTGTCGGTGAGGTTGTACTTTGCGCTTATCCATTTCTGAATTGTGGCGATCAGAGTTTGGTTCGGTTGCCAACTTTCCCAGTGTGCGGTCTTTTAGATTATGGTTGGGCACGGTCGACCGCTGTTTTCGTTCTTTGTGGGTGAAAGAAGGTAGTTCCACTAACTCCTGTTCTTTGTCAAGGATTTCCTGTGTAGTTGGACGTGTTGTAGGAGGGTCTGTTGTTCCTTGCTCCTCTTGAATTGAGGTTGAGGATTGTCTGAAAAGTGTTGGGTGATGTTCATCAAGTCCTCTTCGATTGGGGGTGTTTCAACTACTCTTGAACAAAGATTTTCCGTTTCAGGTTTATCCTTATTTGCTTTCCGGGGCATGTTGGCTGTTCCTTTTTCTTTTAACTGGATTATTGAGCCTTTTTGAGTACGTAAGGCATCTGAGTTAACTGGACCCCTTTTTTGGAAGATTGGTTCAAATGTCACAGGTCCGGTTTTTTTTGGGTTTACTTCTTTCCCTCCTTTTGGTAACTTGGTATTCACTATCGTGATAGTAGGGGGTTCCGTTAAATCGATGAATGGTTGAGTTTGCGTACCTTTGGAAGTTTTTAGTGACGTCTCTTGTAAGGTGGAGCACATAGGTTGAGTCTGTTGTTGAGGTGAAACCATGGGGGTTTCTTGAGTTTGCTTTTTCTCTGTTGGCTGGATCTTTGCTTCTAGGGCCAAGATGTAACCTTCCAAGAAAGTTAGTTTGTGGAGCATTGACGATTGTATCGCCGTATGATCTTTCATCGTCTCTCCGATTGTTTCGTACAATTTGACGAATGGGTTCAGAGCTATCGATAGGGCTGACATCAGGGTACATGTGTCAAGTTTCTTGGACTGAGAGTCATTTGCCGGTGTGTGCCTATGTGGAGACGGTCTACTTCTGAGGGGTGATGGTGGTCGTATGACTGGCGTTGTGGCGGCTGAAGTCCTTCTGGAGGGAAGGTCGAGCGAGTGTCTTCTTTGGTTGTTGTAACTGTCTAGGTTTGTGTAGAAAGAGTCTAAAGTTTTCTCAAACTGAAGTCTATTTTTTGCTCTGACGGGGTAGGTGCTTTCAGAGTCCCTTTCCTGGATCTGTTGCGTAGGTTTGAAAGCCTCGCCTGCGGGGGTTGGCAGAGTCTCTGGCGGTTGTCCTTTATTGATGTTGTTGTCGCTTTGTCTGGATCTTGGAGCCTTGCCGAGAGCCGAATCTTGTGGAGTTGATATGGTGATGCTCGTCGTGGGGGGGTCTGTTGGTTCCAAGAACGTCCGACTGTGAACCGAGAGTATACTCCCGTCCTCTCCCTGGTTCTCTTGATTTAAAGGTTGGGGTTGGGTCAGGGTTTCTTGATTGGTGTTGCTTTGACTATGCAAAAGAGGTTGAATCAGAACTGAGGTTGAGGCCGTTGTGTTGCTGGCTGTAGGTGCGACTGGTTTGTCGATGGATGCAGTTGGTGCAATTGCGATTTTAGTTTTTGTCCCCCCCTCGTTTTCAGACGTTATTTGTGGGATTGTTGAGGTGACTTGACCTGAGAAGTGCATTTTTGTCGGTGTCCAGACAGGTACTGCTCTGTTGTCTTCTTTTGTAAGGGGATGGGGTGTTTTTCTATTAGCTTGTATCAGCCTGTGATGTTTACGGGGGGGAGTAATTGCATCAGCAGCCTCAAGGATTTCTGCGTCGGTCAGTTCTTTACATTTCTCTTGGATGGCTTTAGAATGTTTGTGGAAGAAGTCTGATAGTAGCTTCAAGGGACGTTGGGGTTTTTTTAGGCCCTTTCTTGGGGCTTTTAATGGCACCCATGATGTTTTGGAGGCAGTCGCCTGTTTTGAAGCAGATTTGGCCGGATTCGAGGGTTTTCCTTGTTTTATAGGTGGATCATGGTTAGTGTTTTTTTTTTTGTTGGAGACGTCCTGAAGCCGAGGTCTCTTTTTTTTATTGTTTGAGGGTGAGGCCCTTGTTTCACTTGATGGTGGTGGGTCTAAGAGGATCCCCTCGTTTTTATCGGCGTTAGAATGGATTGGTGCGGGGTTGAGGTTGTCTGCGTTGCGAATTGGTGGGGCTGTCCGGGCTTCAGCTGCAGGGGGAGCTGTTGTGGACTCGCCTCCACTCGTCGGTGCTAGGAGCGCACCCTCCGCTCCCGGGCCGCTCGGGTGCTGTGGGTTATGGGCCTCGAGCCGGCACCCCCCAGGGAGGTCGAGAGTCAGAGCCAGAGCCCCCGACACCCCCCGTGGGTGGGAGGAGACGCCGCCTTCCGCGGCGGCGCCAACTATTCTCGCCTGGCTCTGCAGGCTCGCCGGCGCCAAGGCACCCGACGTCGTCTCCCCTTCGGGAGACCGTGGAACCGCCTCCGCGGCCGAAGTCCGCCCCTCCGACAGCTCCCGGCGCCCCACCGGTGTGGGCCCGTCCACCGGAGCGGGCCTCTCTTCCTGGGGCTGCCGGCCGCCGACGACGGTCTGTCGTGCCGACACGGCCTCCCGCGGCAGACCGGGTAACACGGCCGGGAGACTCAACGCGGCCGCCCCTCCGGGCCGTCGCGGAGCTCTCGGCAGTGTCACGCCAGTCAGCGCAGATGGAGTGGAGGCCATAGGCGGTGTGGGCGATGGGGGTTCCACGTCGTAGGAGTCCTGGTTCGTGGCGTGTTCCACAGGTAAGTCCGCTTCGTTGAGGACTTGAAGTTGTTTGGAGTCATGAACACCTAGGGGCGAAACAGTTGCTTTTTTGCCAGGATTTTTGCCCAAAGTCGTGTGACCTTTGCCCAGGAGCGCTGATGAATTAAGTCTGCGGCTCTGGGGTGATGAATGGTCATCTAATGTTTCTCCCTGAGTAGCAGGGGAATGGTAAGGGTTGGCTAGGTGGGTTGCGGGTGTGTTCTTGAGCAACAATTTTGCGTTACTTCTTAGGAATCGATTTGTCGAATCTTCTGTGTCCTGTGATTGTAGCGTGGATGGTAGGGTGGTGATCTGGCCCGTCCTGCCTGACATGACTGCAGGACTGCCACTCTCCGCCACTCCGCGCCGCTCTGCGGTGTATTAGGTGTTTTATGCTGCAGGGTGTAGCAGGAAACACACCCCCAGTAGTAGAGCTGAAGGAAAGACTGGGTTCTCGAGGGAATACTGCAGGACTGCCACTCTCCGCCACTCCGCGCCGCTCCGCGGTGTATTAGGGGTTTTATGCTGCAGGGTGTAGCAGGAAACACACCCCCAGTAGTAGAGCTGAAGGAAAGACTGGGTTCTCGAGGGAATACTGCAGGACTGCCACTCTCCGCCACTCCGCGCCGCTCCGCGCCGCTCCGCGGTGTATTAGGTGTTTTATGCTGCAGGGTGTAGCAGGAAACACACCCCCAGTAGTAGAGCTGAAGGAAAGACTGGGTTCTCGAGGGAATACTGCAGGACTGCCACTCTCCGCCACTCCGCGCCGCTCCGCAGTGTATTAGGTGTTTTATGCTGCAGGGTGTAGCAGGAAACACACCCCCAGTAGTAGAGCTGAAGGAAAGACTGGGTTCTCGAGGGAATACTGCAGGACTGCCACTCTCCGCCACTCCGCGCCGCTCCGCGGTGTATTAGGTGTTTTATGCTGCAGGGTGTAGCAGGAAACACACCCCCAGTAGTAGAGCTGAAGGAAAGACTGGGTTCTCGAGGGAATACTGCAGGACTGCCACTCTCCGCCACTCCGCGCCGCTCCGCGGTGTATTAGGTGTTTTATGCTGCAGGGTGTAGCAGGAAACACACCCCCAGTAGTAGAGCTGAAGGAAAGACTGGGTTCTCGAGGGAATACTGCAGGACTGCCACTCTCCGCCACTCCGCGCCGCTCTGCGGTGTATTAGGTGTTTTATGCTGCAGGGTGTAGCAGGAAACACAACCCCAGTAGTAGAGCTGAAGGAAAGACTGGGTTCTCGAGGGAATACTGCAGGACTGCCACTCTCCGCCACTCCGCGCCGCTCCGCGGTGTATTAGGTGTTTTATGCTGCAGGGTGTAGCAGGAAACACACCCCCAGTAGTAGAGCTGAAGGAAAGACTGGGTTCTCGAGGGAATACTGCAGGACTGCCACTCTCCGCCACTCCGCGCCGCTCCGCGGTGTATTAGGTGTTTTATGCTGCAGGGTGTAGCAGGAAACACACCCCCAGTAGTAGAGCTGAAGGAAAGACTGGGTTCTCGAGGGAATACTGCAGGACTGCCACTCTCCGCCACTCCGCGCCGCTCCGCGGTTTATTAGGTGTTTTATGCTGCAGGGTGTAGCAGGAAACACACCCCCAGTAGTAGAGCTGAAGGAAAGACTGGGTTCTCGAGGGAATACTGCAGGACTGCCACTCTCCGCCACTCCGCGCCGCTCCGCGGTGTATTAGGTGTTTTATGCTGCAGGGTGTAGCAGGAAACACACCCCCAGTAGTAGAGCTGAAGGAAAGACTGGGTTCTCGAGGGAATACTGCAGGACTGCCACTCTCCGCCACTCCGCGCCGCTCCACGGTGTATTAGGTGTTTTATGCTGCAGGGTGTAGCAGGGTGTAGCAGGAAACACACCCCCAGTAGTAGAGCTGAAGGAAAGACTGGGTTCTCGAGGGAATACTGCAGGACTGCCACTCTCCGCCACTCCGCCACTACCATTCTTGTATTCTTCAGGAGAGGCCAGTAGAATATCTCACTTCTCCTGGTGTCTGGTCCAAATAGTCCAGGGGAATGACTCCCTTCTCCTGCTATGTTGTTATCAGTTCCTTACAACCAGGTGGAATTACTCCCTTCCCCATGGCTTATTTTCCTTTGGCTTCACACATACAGCACCCAATTTTAAGTGTTAGTAGGGTCTGGCTTCTCTTCTTCTTTGATTTGACTCACTTGATTCACTACTTTGCCAAGCACCGTGATGGAGAAAATGACTTGTATCACTTTCTTACTTTGGGTCCCAAACCCTGGTTTCTCCTCTTCTTTGAACTGGACCACTTGGTTCACTTCCCTGCCAAGTACTGCCACGCGGAAGATGACTTGTCTTTTGTTTAGGGTCGCTGACCTTACTTTGTCTGTCAGTGGGTTTATCGCTGCCACTGTCTGAAAGACTCTCCCGCTCATGTTCTCTTTATAGTGTTTAGGGTCCTCGACCCTTCCCTGGAGGTCAAAGGGTTTTGTTCCATCACTGCAATGAGGAAAAGAAAATGTGCAGGGTTATGAGCTTTATGATTGCAAAAGGGCCTAGGGACAAAAGCATGCGCCCTCTTGGCCAGCCACCCTACATCCCCTCTTGGTCTCCCGTGCCACCCTCTACCTTGTCTGGGGTTTTGGCATGTCACCAGGGCTTCCTGGAATTGCGGGCATTTGTCTTGATTCTCTGGCACTTTGCTTTTCCTGCGGTTGTGCAACAGTGTTCCCCACTGCCGTCTGAGTTCCTTCCTCCTCTCAACAATGCTGTGCACAGGTCTGCTCCAGCGGACCTTCTGATCATCAGATGCGGTGGACTGCCAGTGTCCTTGGAGCTCTCTCCCTTTGGATCAGCGATGCAGGTTTGAATCTCCCAGGTTCGTTGCGCAGCACACCTGCTTCCGTGGCTGCCCAAGACCAAGTGTTTAATCCATTGTCGATCTTTATACAATGTTGCCAGCAGTGTCTGGGCCTATTGTATAAGTCCTTCATCTCTTTCGTGGGTTCCATCTTCATTGCTCTGTTGTGCCAAATCATCCCAATGCTTGGATTACTGAGGTTCCTGTCGTTCATCTTTGCCTCAACACTTTCAAGAACCTAGAGGTACAGGGAACTAGATAGATTGTTGCCAGAGAATCATTAAATTGACTTAGGGTGGCAATGTTAGCATGTGCTGTGGAGACAGACATAATTAAAACACTCCCATGTGCTGTTGGTTATTTGTTCATGTTCTACCCATAGAATCAATTGTAAATTGTATGGCTTTTAACCGTATTTTTAGAAAAAAATGTACAGTAAAATGGGCAATTTCTTTGTTACTGAGAAAACCCCACCCATACCACCCACATCACCTAGGGATCCCTTGCTACACTTGGTCGTTGGCATTAATAAGTGGGAGATGCTAATGCCACTCCACAAAAAATATTCACCTACAACCACTGACTTTGATAGTTTACAGTGCAAGTGCCACCTCAGAAGTCATACGCCCTCCTGGCAACAAAAGCTGCTTCTACCACTGGCCTACACATAATAGTTTTGCTGGCCACGCACAGTTTTGACTGATGCGTTTGGACACACTCTTTTTCCTACACTAGGTGAAAGAATTAAGGTTTTATTTTAAAAAGTACATCTTTGACCTAGCGCAGTGATCAGTGTCTTGGCAGAATGATCATGATGGGCACTGTGTATGAATTATGGCCCAGGCCAAACCTAGAAATCTGCAGCATGGTCTGAATTTCTTCGAGGACCTTAGGGAAGGAATCCCTCAACTGAGCTTGCCGGGGGCACCCATATTTTGTGTTACACTGCTGTTTCTATTTATAATTTCCCTATACTACATTAACATTCAAGTTGCACAGTTCACCAAGTTACCTTTACAATGGCAGCAAACATGCAGAAACACATAAAAAATGTAATTGATCTCCCCTTAACTCCCAAAACAAGATATGTGTTCCTTTATTTGCATTTATTTTACATTTGTCAGTATTTTATTTCCAGGAGGCATTCACTCTGACAGGGAGTGTGAAAAGTTTACTTCAAGCTGTCTGGAAAGATTTTTAATGAGTGATGCTGTGTGAGGGGACATGTATTCTGACCTTTGTGGTCCATGGGCAAGTGGGTGATCGACAATAGGATGGCAGCATGGTCAGACCCGTTGAGTGGGATAGGGTCTGTGTAGGTAAAGAGGGAGGATGATGTAAAGACGGGGTCTAGAGTATTGCTTTTGTTGTACGTGGGGGAAGAGCACAATTTTCTTCAGGACCATGGTCAGTGTGAAATGAGTGTATATTGACATAGGACTCAGGGATGTTAAAATATCTGAGAAAGACATCATTGGTGTGTGTTAATTAGGCAGAGGGGACTAAGTTGTAGATTACATCAATGAAAGAGTCACTCCTGTGAGGGTGTCTGTAAATGAGATGGAAGGTGATGGATTCCTTGTGAGATAAAGGGAACTGTGAGGCAAGTGATTCAAAGAAGCTTGTTAAGGTAGAGGGCATGATGGAGCATAGCCAATTTCTCATGTAGGTGATTGCCTTTCCACATTCTTCCCTTCCTGGTCAAACATGTTGGATGCAGCAGTCAGGGTAGAAAACATAGAAAACATGGGAAAGGATGGGTGAACCATGTTTCAATGATGAAGAGGGTGTCACGGTTGTTTTACGAGATGAGGTTGGAGATTTTCAATGCATTTTGATTAATATGTTAATGTTTGGGCTGTTCATTAGGTGAAACCCTGATCTCGTACCTCCTCATATACATTCCCATCCCACAATTCTGGGCAAGAAACAGGTGGTTTACTTAAAATGTGAATTTATTTAAATAAAGTAATGAAGGGTGAAATCAAAGCAAAGGTGGTCTACAGCTTTATGCAAGGGAAGTCACCACAATGTAACACAATCACAGATAGCTGTTCTAAAAATCTACAATTACCAGCCTGCACAAATAACACAATTTCTCACACACATGCATTCATTTCCATGATCAATTCTATATTCAAGGAAAGAACTTTAGTTAAAGTGCAGTTAAGGGGACTAAACATACCACAACAAAACCCTTGAAATTCAGTGCATTGGGAAACTCAGGACTGTCTTAATTTAGCACATTCCCGTTGATCTCCCCCATAATGCCATATGTTTGTTTGTTTGTTCGTTTGTTAATTTGTAGGGTAAACCAAACCCCTAGGTAACTGGGCGCAGCAGAGTACAAGAATACTTAAGGCTTGGTTTGTTTGTTTGTTTGTTTGTTTTATTCACTTATAACGTGCACCAAACCCGAAGGTAGCCGGGTGCAGCAGTACAGACATTGCAAGGCTTAAATTACAAGGTTGCAGATTATGTACATACATTTACATTTATGTACAGATTACATACAGGCAAAATATACAAAGGCCATAGAAGGTTAGTTACAGATTACAAGAAGACAGCATATATACACGCGCTAACAGGACATCAATCACTAGCCAGAAGGGGCGTATATACACATAGGCAGCAACTAGGTGGTTATCTAACATATTTACACGAGAAGGTCACAGGGGTAAGAAAGAGCTAGTGAGCTAGTTGTCGGCAGCTTTCAGTAAATTGATGTAATTGGATCTGAATTTCAGAAAAGGCTGCTCCTAACGTAGAGGGTGGGGCAGTGAATTCCAGAGTTGTTCTGCTCGGACCTGGAAGCTACCTCCCCCAGCCTTAGTCAACCTGAACATTGGTATAATGAGGCTATTGGCATTGGAGGTTCTTGCTGGTCTGGTGTAACTTCTCTTTAGGAATGTGTCCATAAGATAGCTAGGTGTGGCATTGTTCAGAGCTTTGTGAACAAGGGATGCAGTTTTTAGATGGATTTTATTTTGGATGGACAACCAGTTATTTTGGCGCCTGATGTTGGATATATGCGATCTTTTGGACATGCCAAGAGCTACTTGCAGGGCATTGTTTTGTAGAATTTGGATTCTGTGGATGATAGATTTGCTGGCCCCAATGTAGAGGGCATTGGATAGAATCAAGGCTCTGGATAAGATAATGCAGTTATTGTCTAAGAGAAAGTGTTTGCCTGCTCTATTGAGCTTACAGGTGTAAGCAGTGGCATATGCCATGGACTTCACCTGTTTGTCGAATGAAAGGGTGGAGTCCAGATAGAAGCCGAGTGTCTTCACTTCCTTGGACACCTTGATGGTATTACCATCGATGACAAATGAGGAGTAGTCTTGGCCTCGCTTTTTGAGGTTAGAGTGAGTCCCTAGGATGATGAGCTCTGTTTTATCATCATTCAGGCATAGACCGTTGGTTACCATCCATGCCTGGATGATAATATACAGGGTAAGGGCAATTACATACATTCAAAGCATACATTCATGCAAAGTGGGTACAGATAGTGGCATGGTTAGTATATCAGTGCATGTCAGTTTAGACATAATAGTCATTAGATTGTAAACAATTAAGGGTATTGCATCTGAAGCTATACTGGGATTGATCTGTTCTAAGCTCGAGAAGGAGAGCGTTCTAGTACTGAGCATCTTTGACTGGGAAGCTGTTTCCACCAGATTTTTTTTAACCTGAATGTAGGTATTTGTAGACAGTGGGAATTAACTGCTCTAGAAGGGTGGGTGGAAGTTCTTCTGGTTATTCTTTCTGTGAGATTAGGTGGGGCTGCGTTGTTTAGACATTTGAAGGTTAATTACACTGTTTTGAAGAGGATCCTATCATTAATTTTGAGTCAGTGATGCTCTCTCCTTGTGTTGGATACATGTTCTCTAGTTGGCAAGTTCAAGGCGTTCTGAGGGCATTATTTTGTAGCATCTGAATTTTGTTGATGATGTATTTATTGGCTCCTAAATATAGGGCATTACAGTAGTCAAGTTTAGACAAAATTAGGGCTTTGGCTAGAATAATGCAACTGGCTAGAGTAAGGAATGGGCTGCAAGATCTAATGAGTTTACAGGTATAGGCAGTCGACGAAGCCAGTGAGTTTACCTGTTTTTTTAAGGTGAGTGTGGAGTCCAGGTAGAAACCTAGCGTCTTCACTTCTTTGGCTACTGTAATTATGTTGCCGTCAATGTTGAAAGCAGAGTATCTCTTGTCAAGTTTTTTTAGATTGGATGGTGAGCCGAGAATCAGGATTTCGGTTTTATCGTCATTCAGGCAGAGGCCATGGGTTGCCATCCATGCCTGAATGAGGGTGTATGTTTCATTTACCAAAGCCATATCAGCACTAAAATTGCCCAAAAGGGGAATGAGGATCTGGGTGTCGTCTGCGTAGTTAGTGTAGGTTACACCCAGTCTGTCCAATTTGTCAAATAAAGGTTTGGTAAAAATATTATACATTGTTGGCGAAACACAAGAACCTTGTTGGATGCCACATGTGGTTTGAATGGGATCCACTGATGCCGAGGTGCAGAAGACTTGCATAGTTCTGTTGTCCAAGAATGACTGGACCCAGGCTATGGCTTCGCTCAAGAAAGGAGCTGCTGAAGCTAGGTGTTTGCACAAGACTGCATGGTCTACCAAGTCAAAGGCCACTGACAAGTCAAGGAGAAGTAGCATGGCATTGTTTCCTTTGTCGATAAGCTCATCAATTTGTGCCTTAAGATCAATTAGAGCTGCCTCCGTACCATGTTGTGGTCTGAATCCGGATTGGCGGGAGCCCAAGAGCTGGTTAGTCTCAAGAAAATTTTGGATTTGTAGGTAGGCTACTCTATGTATTATCTTGAGAAGGAAAGGGACCATGGTAATGGGCATGTTATTGGTTGGGATGGAAGGATCTAGCGTTTGTTTCTTGAGGAGAGGTAAAACCCATGACTCTTTTAGATTACTTGGGACAGTGTTGGATGAGTAGGAGGCATTAATTAGTTTGGAGATGAATTGGGGCTAAATCTTTTGCAGCGTTCCTGATTATTTGAGCAGGGCAGTCTTCACCTTTGCAGTTGGACGGCTTCACGGATGCAATAATTTTTTAATTTTGTAATATGGATACTCTGGTGAATTTAAACGGATCTAGGTTGGATTTATCGTTGGTGGTAGAGGGGGTGGTTTCCGTGGCTCTAGATGGCAGGGAAGCTTTCTTAGGGCAATTTTAGATGCCAGAGTTGTTATTTTATTGGCTAGGGCATTCTGAATACTAGTGCACCATTGTTTGTCTTTAGGTAAGTTGTCAGGAGGAGTTATAGGTGATTCTAGTTCACGTAAAATCACAAACAGTTCCTTTGTATTGGAGCTGGAATTTGTGATTCTTTAATTGAAGAGATCCTTCTTAGTACGGATGATTTCCTTCTTAGAGTTCTTATCCAAGAGTTTTAGTTGCAGTTTATTTCTGGCCGTTGTTGAGTGCCTTCATATAGTTTCAAGTTTCCTCTTTTGCGATCTTAGTTCTTTGAGGTGGGGGCTGAGCCAAGCATTGAGGTGGGCCTGCTGTTTACCCTTTCATAGCTTAAGAGGCGTAATGGTGTCAAGGGCCTTGATGATGGTATTGTTATAGATATCCACTAGAGTGCTTGGATCAGAGTTGCTTGAAATAGCATTAATAGAGGGGAGTAGAAGAGGTAGAAGTTTGTTGGGGGTAATATTCTTCTTTGATCTGGTGGCAAGGGGAGCTACCATAGTTTTTTCTTATGGTTGCTTAGCTTACCATTACTGGCGAATTTCAGGGCTTTTTCGATTTTACTTGTAACCATAACATCCTTTTAACCATGTTTTTTTACTGAATTTCATAGGTTTTTATTAGTGCAACTTAACCATAACATCCCTTTAACAAAGTTATTTTATTGAATTTCATAGGTTTTTATTAGTCCAGCTTAACCATAACATCCCTTTAACAATGTTTTTTTCAGGGAAATTCATAGGATTTTAACTAGTGCATGCTATTATCCTACAACTTACTAATATCATACTTACCAAATATAACAATATTTGTGTCCAATTTACAAAGTGTCACCTTAAAATTCTGCCATTTCCCAACTTCTGGAATCATTTTTAACACTTCTATACACTTTTTGCAACTATTCCAACTAGTTTTGCATCCGTAGACATCTACAAACATCTGACTTCATTGCGGACATTCTGGACAGTGCCACATGACCATACCCTGGCGCGCGGCATGATGACATGTCCGAAAACCCGTCCACACTTCACAATAAGATCTGTCCTTCGCGGACAGTTCGGAACTGCTTTTTCTACTGATCTGGGAACTTTCAACTTCAAAATTTCCCTTGCCCACCTCCTACACCTTTTGGTACTCATTATCCATTACCAATCTAGTGCACAGTACATACTTGGAAGAATTTTATCAAAACTGTTATTTGTCTTAAAAATGGAATCAGTTATTACCATCCCTCCTCCCCAAGAGCCACCACCACCACCAGCTGGAGGAGCTTCACAACAAAAAAAGTGCAGGACTTTCAAAGACAATGAAGAGGACCAAGAAGATGAGGCAGAGGCAGTGCCTACTTCTAGCACCAAGATCGAATCATGGCAGTTCTTTGCTACTGTTGGGAGTGTACCAAAGGCTAAAGCTACCAAAGTGAAATGCACTGAGTGCAATTTTGTACTCAGTCACAGACTACCTGGACAGTACTCCTATGGGACCACCTTCATGCGCCACCACACGAAATCCACTGACCGCAATGATCTCAGAAAGGTTATTCCTTTCTCAGCAAGTAGTAAGCTGTCTTTCTCCACCTCATCTTCCTCAACAAATACTGTAACCACACAGCCTGATGTCTGGGGGCATTGGTGTGTTATAAATAAATAAATAAATAAATAAATAAATAAGGAGGGCTACGGACCACTATCGTCCATTGCAGCCCCTGAAATGTGGGATAAAGGCCATTAGCACCCCTGGTTCTTAAAGTGGGAACCCAGGGTGCTAAAACATAGATGTTTATTCATATAGCGGGACGCCTGCGGCATCCCGCTGTAAGAAGGAAGGAAAATCCTTTTCCAAGACAGCCAACATGGAAAATGTATGTGCTTACAATAGTCCTATAACTTAGCCATCACTTGACAAAATCCATTCAGTCTTTACACAAACATTGAAGGTTGGGTCTATATTCTTTCTCAAATCATTTGTCCACATTCGTCAAATAGCAACAAAGTTATAAGCCATCTAAAAATGTTGAGACCCGCCTCTAATTTCGCCGCCTCTTGAGAAAATCCCACCAAACTTTAGAAAACCATTTATATCTAGATCCAAAATTGTTTTGCCAAATGTTGTGCAGATTCGTCAAATGACACCACATTTATGTGCCTTTACAATATTTTGGGACCCCTCCTCTAATTTTGCCCCCTCTTGACAGAATCCCACAAAACTTTGCAAAACCATTTGGATTAGTTCTAGAATAAAATTGCAAAATTACAAAATTACATGCAGTTTCATTGAGTGACACAAAAGTTATAAGCCATCCCAAAACTGCTTTGCCCCAACCCTGTAATGCAGAAATAGGTACAGATGCCCTAGGACATCTAAAGTGTCCGCGAACCCCACAGGACTGCCCCAGGACATCTGGAGTGTTCGCAGACTTTCGGGGGTGAAACAACCCATTTTGTGGCTTCTTATGGCCATATTCAATCCAATTCTCACCCCCCCCCCCACATCCCCAGAGATTGTTTGTTGAGTTTGACAAGTGAAATGCAGCTTTTTTTTTAATGTTTTCACTGCGCTGTTCGCAGACCCCAAAAAAATCAGCGATCCAAGATGGCAGGCGTTTCAGGAGAACTGATGCATTTCAAGTTTTCTCACCACCCAATCAGCGGCCGCGTCCCGATCTTCGCAGACCATGCAAAAGTCTGCACGTTTTTCTGACCAATCAGAGGCCAGTCCACGGACAGTACAGCCAATCAGAGGCCAGTCCATGGAACGAACAGGGAAGTGAGTCCGCGGACCATACATAGATATCACAAATGTTTTTGCCTTACGTTTTGGTCATTTAAAAAAAACTACTGGACGGATTTACAGCAAATTAACAAAAGCACGCTTTTGGGACCAAGCCACTGCACCTGCTGCAAATTTGGTGAAAATACATCCAGCGATTTGGAAAAGCTTTTTCCCTTTTTGTCTATGGGACCCGCCTATAACTTTGCCCCCCCTTGACCAAACCTCACCAAAGTTGTCAGAAATATTTAGAGTGGGCCATATACTTGGTTTGCAAAGTTTGGTGAGGATTCATCCAGGGGGAGAAAAGTTATAAGCCACCCAAAAAGTGCTCTTCCTATTGGTTTAGCAACTTAACCATAACTTAATGGCCGCTACCGCAGGCCATGTAATGTGCTCTTGGGCTTTTCAATGGCGATGAGCTGAGTGAAGCCAGTCCAGAGTTTCCCAATGGGTTGAATTTCAAGGGTTTTGTTGCATTATGTTTAGTCACCTTATTTACAATTTAACTAAGGTTGTTTCCTTGAATTTCAAGATTTTTGTTAGACCATAGTTTTTTTTTTCAGTGCGACTTGCAATGGCCTTCAATATTGTATATTTTTTGGTGCCACTGGCCATAGGCCGTGCGCACTGCATTTCTTTCAGCGCCACTGTCCAGGGCCTTCGGCCATAGCCAGTAGACACAGTCCTTGGGTGAGCCCACTGTAGTATTTAAATCACTCTCTAGCCACTAGCCATGGCCTTTTACCTTGCCCACTGCATTTTTTCAATCACTCCCTGGCCACTAGCCCTGGTCTTCGGCAATGTGCACTTTCTATTTCTTTACACTAGTGCAATGTATATTTTACAACAGTACCAGGCCATCAGCCATTTAAAATGCTACCAAGCCGTTGGCCATGGCCAGTTATCATATACCTCCAACTTCACTGTAGCTATGTAAATATCCTTCCTTTAAAAACTTTTCCAGCATAACTGTGGCTATAATACCAATGCACTACATATAGCTGCGATTATCGTAGTTTCTGATAGCGGCGAATATCAGGAAAAAAGGAGAAACAAAAATGTTCTCCTGAACAACACTCACTTACCAAGTGCCCCTCTCCTCACAGCAAGGTCCCCCCACTCCCAGAAACTCCCATTTGCCTCGCTAGTCCTCTCCCATAACCTCTCAAACACTCATTGATCCGTGTGATGCATTTATTGATCTAATTTTCTCCGGTAGCCGCATTTATCGGACCGGATAACCGCATCTACGGGAAAACATTTGTGCTGCAAACTCAGTCCCTAGCCCACCTTCTACTCCCAAGTTTGTATGACTCCAAATGGCACCTGCTTTTCTTTTTCCGATACTTGCAGGAACAGCCACAGCTATCACTTGCATTGGAAAAACAAAGATGGTGGCCTTTTCATTTCTGAAAATCCTCTCTGCTGCAATGCATCATGGGGATATCACTATACATTTGGTAGAAGAAAACTACTGGACAGATAATATCAAACCACACAATGATTGTGAGTCAACGCTTCATGTCCAAGTTGTTTCAGACCTGGTCCAAATCCATCCAGCATTTTTTGATGTGCAGTGGTGCAAAAATTAATGAGGAACAGGCCGCTATTGCTTTTTTTGTTTTCTTAATAACTTTTATATTTGTTAACAAAACTTTCCAAAACTTTCCAGTCAAGGAAAATTCCAAATAAAGTCACATTTACAAATGAATCAAATAACTTTATTTTCCACAGGGACACCAATACATGGTAGAATCATAAAACCATTTCAGGCTTCCTACTTCTCACATAAATGTGGTGCTGTGGGTTTCTGACATGTGTGCAGTTGTCATATATTGCCCATGGAAAGAATGGAGCAGATGGGCGATGTGGAAGAAGGACTAAAATCCCGAGTCACTGCAAGATGCGGTCTAGTCTTTCTGTTGTTGCACCTACAAACACCTGGGTAATGGGAACACCTATGTGTTGCAACTTTCTTGCTGCTTATGTGAGTTACACAACGCTCATTCTCTGCCTCCCGTTGTTCCTCTGTGATCCCTTGCCTTCCTTCCTTGTTTGTCAATCCACCTCTTTCACCGCTTTCCCCAGTAGCCCTCTCCCGTTCAAATTGTTTGTCTGTGTGTTCTGCTCCCCGCTGTTGTGCCGTGCTCTGCGCAGCCTTCCTGCACACGTTCCTTCCTCGGCGTCTCACCTGTCATCTGACGCTCTTGGCTGAAAGCGCTACTTTGTTTCAGTGCACCGGAGTTCTGTGCTGCTTGTGCTGTTCCGCAGTGGATCGCTATTCCTAAATCCACTATGAATACTTACCAGTGCATGCTGGTTATTGTGGTCCCGTACTCTCTGACCTCGAGCACGCCGGAACTGGACGTTGCGGTTCCGCTTCCTAGTGGCCTTCTGGGTAGTGTAGTTTATTACATTCTGAAACCGAGTACGTTGGAAATATACCATTCTACTTACCTACTTGTGTATGCTGGGTATTGGAGTCCAGATACCAGCGCACACCTACAACTACCTCTCTGGATAACTACAACTCATCACTGCTTACTTGAGCTACAAGATCTTCCAGGGTTTTTCGGCAAAGCTTTTCCCTGGTTTGGGGTGGGCTCCCTGGAGTTCTCCGCTGCCGGGCTAATAGCTTTATAGGCAAGGTGGGCTCTGGGGGAGCTCGCCCCTATATCGTCAAATGAAAGAACAAGGCCATCAGGACAAAGACAACGACTGCCTGGAGGGAAAAGCTGGAAAGCCTGTCCGACGAATCAGTAAAGACGCACGCAGAATCATCAGGTGAGGAGTGGGCTAGTGGTAACGAAAGTGTGAGTGATAAACCTGCGAAATCTGATAGATTGCAACGCCAAGTAAAGATGGCTAGCCTGGAGCAATACCAGGAGATGGTTAACGCCATACAAGCTTTTAGGGTTGAAGTACAAACCCTAAAATCGGATAATACCGCATTGAGGCAACAAGTACAACAGAGAGAAGAGTCCAGAGGAGAACTACCTCCTATGTGGTAAATTTGACGGAAACCCCAGGAAATTAAAAGAGTTTCTGGATGCCTGTACGATCCACTATACTTTTCGGCCCAAGACTTACGAGTCTGACCGGACAAAGGTGGGATTTCTAATTTCAAACTTAGTTGGTAATGCCCTAGCCTGGGCCACCCTACTGGTAACTAACTCAGACTAAACTCTAAATGACTATGGTGCCTTTGTAGCATGTTTCAAGGAGAGATTCGAGAGACCAGAACCTTTATACTCCACCTTTGAGAACCTGTTGAACATACGTCAAGGGAGTTCCGACATACAAACCTATTTTACCTGTTTTCAGAAGGTGGCAACAGAAGCAGGTTGGCCTGAGACAGCGCAGCAGGCTATTTTCCATCGGGGTCTGCACGAAGACATAAAAGACGAACTGGCCAGAGTAGCCAGACCTGCTTCCTTTCAGGAACTCGTGTCATTAGTATTACAGATAGAATTCCGCATGTCGGAGAGGAAAGCTGAGAAGAAAAAGCCTAGGTCTTTCGTACATTTCACTAGCCTACCCTCAGTCCCTGAAAAGGTTCAATCCGAAAAACCAATGCAAATAGGAACTGCTAGAGGACCACTTACAGCCAACGAAAAGAAGAGACGCAAGGATCTTGGACTTTGCATGTATTGTGGGTCCAACATACATTTGTTGAGAGATTGCCCCGAAGTCCCTCCCAGAAAGCAGGGAAACGAAAGACCCCAACCTTGAACAGGGATAAGGAAGGGGAGACATCTATGCATCCCTGTGCTAATGCTCAACCAGCTTTGATCAACAATAACACTCTGATGGTGGTTAAGTTCACGTTAGACGTGAACTCTACCAAACCCATTGAATGTTTGGCTATGTTGGACTGTGGGGCTGCAGGCAACTTTGTAGACGATAAATGGGCCGATGAACACCACCTACCTCGACGCCCCAAGATCAGAACGATTCCTGTAGAAGGCGTTGACGGCACATCTTTGACTTCTGGACACATCAGCCAGGAAACCCAGGAACTACGAGTCAGAGTGTCAAATCATTCGGCGTATCTATCTTTTGATCTTATCTGAGCGGCTCATTTTCCAGTCATATTAGGCATACCATGGCTCAGAAAACACAACCCGGCAATCGACTGGCAACTCAACACAGTAGAGTTCAGATCCACACATTGTTCTCAACAGTGTTTGGCTAGTGAACCCGCCTTATCCTGTGTGCTCCCAACAATACAAAATACCGTCCTCAGTGTTAATACAATTCCTATCCAGTATCTGGACTATGAAGATGTGTTCCTAGACACCCAACCGAGGAATTTCCCTCCTCATCGGAAGGAAGACTGAAGAATCAATCTGATTCCGGAGGCTGAAGTACCCTTTGGAAGGATGTTTCCTTTATCACTACCCGAAAAGGAGGCATTGAGGGAACACTTGTCAACCAATTTGCATAATGGCCTCATACGAGAATCCTCATCATCCGCACGGGCACCGCTTTTCTTTAACTCTAAAAAAGGAACCACGGAACTAAGGCCCTGCATAGATTATCGAGGTCTGAACAGTCTGACTATACGAGACAGGTATCCTATTCCCTTAATGAAAGACGTTATTGAGGCAGTCCGAGGAGCACATCTCTTCACCAAATTAGACCTTCGAGGGGCATACCACCTGCTTCGTATACGTGAAGGAGACAAATGGAAAACAGCTTTCAGGACTCCCCTGGGACACTACGAGTACAGGGTTATGCCCTTTGGTTTGGTAAATGCACTGTCCCAGTTCCAAAGATTCATGGACACTATATTTGCAGATATGTTGTATACTTCAGTGGTGGTTTATTTGGATGAAATTCTCATATTCCCGAACACTCTGACTGAACATCGTCAACACGTCAAAGAAGTCCTCCACAGGTTAAGACACAATAGTCTATTAGCCAAGCCTGAAAAATGTTTTTTTGAGGCTACTTCGGTACCCTACTTAGGATTTATCCTCTCCGCAGATCAGGTACAAATGGATCCAGCCAAGATTCAAGCTACAACACAGTGGTCCACACACAATTGAGTAAAGGACATACAAAGGTTCTTGGGACTCACAAACTTTTACCATAAGTTTATACCAAACTTTTCAGACATCATACTTCCTATTACTAACCTCCTTAAAAAAGGATTCAAGTTTCTCTGGGATCAGAAAACGGATCAAGCATTACAAAGACTTAAGGAAGCATTTGTGACAGCTCCAATCCTGAGACAACCGGAACAATCTTTACCATTCATCGGGGAGACCGATGCCTCAGGAGGTGCAATTGGAGCAGCTTTGTTACAAAAAAAAGAGGACGGATTGGAACACCCAATAGCGTATTATTCTAGAATCCTTAGACCCAGTGAATGGAACTACTCAGTGCTTGAAAGAGAACTCCTGGCTATAAGACAAGCCTGCGAGGAATGGAGACATTTATTACAAGGAGCAGTTTGTCCATTTCAGGTTCGTACAGACCATCAGAATTTAAAGGTGTTACAGAAATTGGAATGCCGAAATTCCTGACATGCCAGATGGGCCTATTTCTTTTCTCAATTTGATTTCGTTATCACCTATTTACCAGGAAAGGACAACTCACCAGCAGATGCCGTTTCCTGGAGTCAAGGAAGTGACTGTGGAGGATACCAAGGTCCAGAAATCCTTATAGCAGGGAAGAGGTTCATCAATATGGTTAATACATTTCTTCAACAAGTACAGGAAGCCCAAAAGAATAACATAATGACAGACGACAAGGGAATGGCCCAAAGAGGAGATCTGTGGTTTATGAAAGAGGCTTTGTTCCTGCCCACTCAGGATTTACAAGAACAGGCCATGGCTTGGTGCCATGACATACCGTCAGCAGGACACAAGGGTCAACCTGCCACCATAGAACTGGTGTCAAGACAGTTTTGGTGGCCTAGTATGAAAAGAGATGTCAAAGAATATGTGGCTACATGTTCCAAATGTGCTCAGATTAAATATGCTTACTGTAAACCATTAGGCTTACTGCAACAGGACACTCTACCAGATGGGCCGTGGCAACACATTTCCACTGACTTTATTGTAGACTTACCCATTTCCAATGGACATATAGCCCTAATGGTCACTGTGCATTTGTTCAGTAAATTAGCACATTTTTCACCATTGAAAGGTCTTCCAACAGCAAGTACCACTACAGAGGTGTTTCTGAAAGATGTGGTTAGGTTACAATCCATAGTCTCGAATAGAGGCTCAAAGTTCACCTCTAAGTTCTGGACTGCTTTGTGCAAGGTTTTGGGTATAAAGATATCATTATCCTCAGGATTTCACCCGGAGAGCAATGGACAAACCGAACATCTTAATACAACATTAGAACAATACATTTGGTGCTTCTGTAATCAGGAACAAGATGACGGGTTTCATCTGCTTCCCATGGCAGAATTTACATATAATAACCGAAGACATTCCTCGACATGCATGAGTCCCTTTTCCTGTACTTACGGTTTTCATCCCAGACACATTCCTCTGTTTGTTCAAGTGTCTACTAACATTCCCTCTGTGGACCATCTTTTGGACACCCTTCAGTCCCTTCACAAGAGAACCAGGTCTAATCTTGAAACCTCCCATCTAGAGAACAAGAGGTGGGCTGATCTCAAGCGAAGACCCAATCCACGATTAGACATTGGTACCAAGGTATGGTTATCCACCAAGTTCTTACCCAGATGGGTACATCAAGGAAAGTTCTCTCCCCGTTTTATCGGTCCTTTCAAGATTACTGCCAAGATCAATCCTGTCGCCTATCGCTTGGCTCTCCCTGCAAGGCTATAAAGGATACATCCGGTGTTTCACACCTCTTTGCTAAAAGAATATGTGGAAGATCCACGCAACAGAAGGATGAGAGGAACTGATAATCTACCCATTGAAACCTCGAAGGAGTACGAAGTATCCAGATTACTGGACTCGAGATACAAGAAAGGCACCTTACAGTATCGGGTGCTATGGAAAGGATACCCAAGGTCTGAGAGTTCATGGGAACTGATCAGTCATATATATGCAGCCCAACTTATCCGAAGGTTTCATCGGTTACACCCGGGTAAACCTGGAGGAGGACAGCTCAGAAGGGGTCATACTGTCATATATCGCCCATGGAAAGTATGGAGCAGATGGGCGATGTGGAAGAAGGACTAAAACCCCAGAGTCACTGCAAGATGCGGTATACTCTTTCTGTTGTTGCACCTACAAGTACCTGGGAAATGGGAACACCTACCTGTTTGTTGCAACTTTTTGCTACTTACGTGAGTTACACAACACTCGTTCTCTGCCTCCCATTGTTCCTCTGTGATCCCTTGCCTTCCTTGTTTGTTTGTCAGCCCGTCTCTTTCTTTCACCGCTTCCCGCGGTAGCCCTCTCCCATTCCAATTGTTTACCTGTGTGTTCTGCTCCCTGCTGTTGTGCCGCACTCTGCGCTGCCTTCCTGCACGCGTTCCTACCTCGGCGTCTCACCTATCATCCGACGCTCTTGGATGGAAGCGTTACTTTGCTTCAGTGCACCGGAGTTCTGTGCTGCTTGTGCTGTCCGTAGTGGATCGATATTCCTCAATCCACTACGAATACTTACCAGTGCATGCTGGTTATTGTGGTCCCGTACTCTCTGACCTCGAGCACGGCGGAACTGGACATTGCGGCTCTGCTTCCCAGTGGCCTGCTGGGTAGTGTAGTTTATTACATTCTGAAACCGAGTACGTTGGAAATATATTGTTCTACTTACCTACTCGTGTATGCTGGGTATTGGAGTCCAGATACCAGCACACACCTACAACTACCTCTCTGGATAACTACAACTCACCACTGCTTACTTGAGCTACGAGATCTTCCAGGGTTTTTTGGCAAAGCTTTTCCCTAGTTTGGGGTGGGCTCCGTGGAGTTCCCCGCTGCCGGGCTAATAGCTATATAGGCAAGGTGGCCTTCGGGGGAGCTCGCCCCTATCTCATCAAATGAAAGAACAAGACCATCAGAACAAAGACAACGACTGCCTGGAGGGAAAAGCTGGAAAGCTCGTCCGACGAATCAGTAAAGACACACACATAATCATCAGGTGAGGAGTGGGCTAGTGGTAAACCTGCAAAATCTGATAGCAGTTTATACTATGCTTACAATAACTTGGATCTGCAGTTTTGCATTAAGGAAGTAATGTTTTCAATATAGAATACTGAGACTATTTTGACTTACCCACCCAACTTGAGAAAATGCTTTTGAGACTGTATTTAAATACCCCTCCCCTTTCAAATCATACATGAATCTCACTGTGCAATTTTGTATAATGAGGGGTAGAAACAGAGTTATATTCACACTATTTTGTGGGAATATAAATGACTTCTTTGAACGAGCTGTGATTTTTAAATTTAGTTTAAGTAACTTCAACCTCACAGAACATATATTGTCAAACATATCTTTTTTAGGCCATGGTACGGTGTGCTTTGAAACATGGTCCATGGTCCAATGTCTATCTGTAATAGCACATTGGGTACAATTAAATGAGATTATGATATTTACAGAGTGGTGCACCGAATGCACAGAAGTGCTTTCTATATCATTGCATACTCAAATTAAAAAAGGTATTTTAAGTTGGATTGAATTGACATCTCACTTAAATTTGCATGCACTGAAATTGCACTGTTTATTTCACATTTCAATCAAAAGTATTTTGATAATATTTTCCCAAACCAACCTCTTTTCGGGGTTGCTTAGCAGGAAAATAGTCATGGACAGCATAAATTACTTGTTTTGGGGAAATGTCATATTAACTTGTGATTATTCTTTCGAGACATGAAGCAAGTCTCAGTCATCATCAGGTTCCCTTTTGCAGATTACCTTGTGAACAGGAGTCATCCCTTGGATCGGGAACCTTCCCTTCATCAACCCTTAAGTTGGTCTCTCATTTTAATCCAACCAACAGGAACAGGTGCTGTTCTTTCCTGAGCTCTCCTCCCAGTATAATAATGTTCTCAACAATTCCCATATTTATGTCAAATTATGTGATTGACCAAGTTCTTTCATTGGCCTTCCTCATAGTCAGATACTCCAGTTGAATATACACCCCCAGTTATTATTAGATGATTATTATTTCTATTTAAAAAAGGTATACATATGTTTGTAGTGCATTAGAATTCTGAAAACAATGCAATGACCAATTGAAAGAAAGCTTGAGTTTCTTGAGAAGTGCCTCGAAAAAGTGTTATGCATTTATAGTGGGAAATATGTAACTTGGTTCAGCCAATGAACCAAAACGTCTTCCATTTGTGCTTTATTCTGTATACATTTGGTTTGCTTTAACAAAACAAGGTTTTATCTTTTGTTATTATGAATGCATTGTGTACTGAGTAATTCTAATGATTTGTCTACGGATGTTAATGTTTCTATTCATGTTCATGTTTTTGTATATTGTTGATTTATATTTTTAACGTTTTTACACAGAAAAGAATTATGAAAGAGAAAAATTATGCAGGTAAGAATGATCATTATTTCGATACTTGTGAACTAAAATGGTGGGGATCAAAACCACTCCACATAATTTTGACAGCAATTTCGGTTTTCTTTCATAATTTTTGACAGCAATATGTCAACTCAATAAAACCACGATTATTGGAATGTGTGTTTGCAGACACATGTGTCAATATTTGACAGACCTATTTGACATATTGCTTCATAATTTTATGAAATATTAATGATTTTATCTATAATTAAAAATTGTAGATGATACAAGTCTTGTCTCAGAAATAAGACGAGGCCCTGAGTTTTAAAACACACTCTTCAATTTGTTTCTAAGTCAAATTGTAAAAAAATGAATAATATTCACTTTTGCATATATAGTCAACAGTGACCCTAGAGTTTTGTGATCAGCACATGACTCTGGTAAACAGATTCACATCACAAGTTGCACACATTGCACCATGACCCCTTCCACTTATGAGCCACTTCCTGGCAGCACTTACACATTCCTTTGCACTCTCCCCTCCCCCCTGCCCACTGGCACTTCATCCCCTCTGTCCCCCCGCACTTGTGCGATCTGAATGACACAAGGCCTAGTAAGATCATTGATTTGTCATCCTTCTGTCTTCCCTTCCCTGTTTTGTCACGCCTAGAAACACATGTGTACAAGCGCATTATAAATGACTTATCATATCATATCAAGTTCAATGAGGCCTTAATTAATGATAAATGTAAATCAGTTGACAGCGGGGTTACTGTTCTGCTCTCATTAGACTACATACATTTTGGTTTTACAGTGATGGATGTTTCAAAATGTCATGTTAAGCTCACTGGAAAAGTTTGAAGCTGGCCATAAAAATGATCAGAGTTTTATCAATAGATAATAATCTCTACAAAGATTGTGAATTCTATGTTTTTGGAATGTTAGAGTATTTTTCTAACACTCTCCTCTGGAAGACTCTCAAGGGACGATTTAGGGATTTTGCTCCCAGTTGAAAAACAGGTCAGCTTAATCTCAGCACACTATCAAGAAGAATCAAACACCAATGTTATTCAAAACACACAAAAGCATCACTGTTTTTCTGCATATTAGACTGTATGATATTATTTAAGTCAATTATATTATTATAAATGTTATTCAATAATCTGACTGTTGTTGGAGAGATAAAACATTACATTAAAATTCTCTGAATGCTGATCTATTTCCTTCACTTGATGTACAGTAAGAAATGCATGCGTGTACCATTCAGAATACATGACAACGTCATACTACTGGACTTTTATTATTTCAAAACTTCTTTAACATAGTCCAGGTTTTCCACTTAACAGGATTGTATTTTTGACAGATTCAGGTCTCTTTGCACTTTCAGAGATAAAATTCCCCTTTAAACCAGTGCTTTCTGCATCTCCTGCTTTCACTCGATATTGGTTACAATACAGTCTTTGGGTGGAATGTACTCCATGTCCCCATGTGTCCAGTGATATCATGCAGGTGCACAGATGATTGCAGGTCACACTTGCAACCCCTGAGGTCTCCCTTGCTACCTCTGTGGTCTCCCTTGCTACCCCTAAGACAAATATTGTTTTTAAAACTATGTTTTCCTTTTGTTACATTAAATTGAGGCTCCTGGACTGTGGCCAGCAGAATGTAGCTCTCTGTTTCTGGAGTGGCTGGTTTTCTGATAGCTATAGCTGTTAAGATAGCTCAGTGGGTTGAGCGCTCGCTGCTGCAATGTGTGTGTGATCTGCAGGTTGCAGGTTCGACACCCGGCAAGATAAACTCAGCCTTTCATCCTGCTGAGGTTGATAAATGAGTACCAACTCAGGTTGGGTAATATTGTAAGTATATTTGTTCTATATGAAGCACTTAGCGTAAGTGCTATATAATAACACATCATTATCGTTTGGCCCTGGACATCTGCTTGCATGCACAGTAATTTGGTGATATGGGTCTATACGCGCTCATATTAATGATACATATGGTGATCTATTCTTGTATAAATGTATATCACTTTACAGTGATATCGTAACCATATTTTTCATAGTGTACTTAGAAACAATGCTATGTGATGCCACTTCCTGTTTTGTCAAAGGGTGAAAGGTCGTGTTTCATCGCTTCCCACAATGTCACTTTGGGGTGAGGTCAAACAACATCACATCTTGTGATGTCATCAGAGGTCAAGTGTCATGTGATGCCACTTCCACTACCCCAAGCATTTTGGTGAAATGATGTCCCTGGGCACCCTTGTTGTGGTAGCAAGTAAGAGGTGGAAATCATAGATAAAAATATATATTTTTCTAGTGCCTCTCTCACTTAAACTGGAAACAATCTCCATGGGTCATTGATTCTCCCTACAATGAGCCATCTGCAACACATGTAAAAGGAGCATCTCAGTTCCCAGCTTTTCAGCAATTCTAAGCGTTATGTGAATAGTCTTGAGTCCTACTTATTCTGACAGAGATCTCTGTGGCGTGAGTGACGGCTGAGCGAGCATTGATCAGCATGAGAGGCATGTGCAAGTGGGCTTTGTGTGTCGGATGGGAGCAAGAGTGATACTGATGACGTTCGCTAGGGTGGCTTGCCGTGGCTGCCGAGGCTGCTTGGCCATTCAAACCATAGTGAAGGTATTGATGGGCTGTGAAGAGAGGAGACACATGAAGATGGTTTTGGGTGAGTAATTGTATAGCAACTACTTTCTAGGTTAAATGCAGATGAAATGCAGGATGGCAGGTCTGGTCCTTGGCCCTATCATGCCCAAATGGGTGAGATCCTTGTCTTCATCCATCCTTTGCTGAGAACTACCATCTGTTAAGACAACCCAGGAAAATCCCAAATTACACAGAGGATCTGGAGTAAGTCCAAGCTAGACTCAATAACGGAATTAGGTAGAGTGCAAGGCAAAACTCTGCTTTATTATCACCTAATCAAAGCAGGGACAGCATACAACCATTAATATATCAGAGCACTCATTAGATTAAATATAAAACAATAGATTAAATACTCAGAACTCATCATTTCTGATGTTATAAATTAATCTTATAGTACAAAACCTATGGGGACTGCGGATTGCTTAAGGAGATTGGCTACACATAGACTCTATAAGCGTAAAACATTTAATTGGGTTATGAAAATCTGAGGGCCCCACTTGGGACCACTTCTTAAGTGATAAAAGTACAAATACATCACCTCTACACCAGAAGTATTGCTTGGAACGTCATTTTCTGTGCAGCCTAGGACCACAGACTGCATTTGGTTAGCGTCCTGCTAACCAAACCTTGGACAATTGACAGGTCATCAAGACGTTAGCCAAAGAGGAGTAGTCGGAGAGAGCTCCCCTTCACACCGTACCCCGAAAATACTTTGCTTCAATTAATACTTCTCCATCTTTCTCTGAGACCGCTCCTCCTGCGTCACACAATCCTTCAGAAGGGTACCACAACATTACCACACACGCTCCTAACAGCCGAACATCACTGTACCCTCCAATCCTTCTGAGTGGCACAATAACTGTCACTCATGCTCTCAGCAGCCCCACCTCGCTGCTCCCACACCGGACCACCCTCTTAGGTCCACATCACAACTTTACATCCTCCATAGTAAACACAAAACCACTTTTACAAAGCCTGAGTTATAAAGCTGGCACCAGCAAAGACTGCACAAATAAAAATACTACGGCCATCTTTCCAACTCCTGGTGAGGTATTCGTCTATTTTATTATTGTCCTGTGTCAAGGCTTACCATGTGATCTTTCCTGACCCTTGTCAGAAGCTGTCTCTTTATCATTTATTTCTTCATTTCATCACAATCCTCGAATATACAAACAATCCCTTGCCCCATTTTGCCAGGCCAATGTCATTCTTATTTTTCCATGGATTGGCCGAAGGTCCCCGGCATCAAGTCTCGCTTATCAGCCAATTGTGTGACCATGGCCTTTTGGGCGGCCTGCAGGACTTTCTCAAAAAGGGGCTTCTGTCAATCTCTATCTGTTGCGTATAATCCCTTTCTCCACAGGTTGCCTCCGCAGCTCTTGGGGACAAGGCGGGGACTGCTCAACGTTCCGGGGTAGCCTAGCTAACCATGACCTTTCCTACCATCTGTTAAGATGGCCCAGGAAAGTCCCAAGTTACCCAGGGGATCTGGAGTCATCCAAGCCGGACTCAATAACAGAAGTAGACAGAGTGCAAGGCAAAACATAGCTTTATCATCTTCTATACACAGCAGGGACAGCATACACGCATTAAAATCTCGGGGCCCTCATTTGATTCAATACAAAACAATGGGCCTCATTATGAGGTTGCCGGTCCGGTAACAACGGTCCCGGTATGCTTGCCGCTACCATTGTTACCAGACCGGCAAACTCTGAGTTGTGCCACGGGTGCCTTTCATTCTACCATGTCTGTACTAGTGGAATGAAATGGGGCTGAAATGGGAATGGGGATCTTCTGGCACCAGTGAAAGGGCAATTACCGGGCCCGGTGGGGTCAGAATACCCCAGTAATTGCCCATTTGTGGGTGCCAGACTTATATGCCGGTATGGAGGCAGCCTTGCCGCTCTTACCAGCAAGGCTACCTCCAACCTCGTAATGAGGCCCAATGGATTAAATACGAAAAATGTGTCATTGCTTATGTCATAACATAATCTCTTAGTACAAAACCTATCGGGACTAGGGATTGGTTAAGGGGATTAGCCACATATAGACTCTCTAAAACATTTCATTGTGTTATGACAATCTAATGGCTCCTCCTGGGACCAACTCGAAATTGATAAAAGTACAAATACATCATCTGTACACCAAATGTTTGGTTGGCACATAATTTGCTGGGTGGCCTAACACCAAGGACGGCAATTGGTTGGCATTCTGCTAACCAATCTTGGACAATTGACAGATCGTCAAGACATGAGCCAGACAGGAGTAGGGAGTAAGAGGTCCATGGCTGCTTTCCATTCAATTAAAAAACATACCATCCCTTATTCCTAGGCCATGAGCCATGAGCTAGGGTGATTTCTTTGTACTAGGCGTTGAGCGATGTCTGGTGTCTGGGTGCATATGTAGGGAATGCAGCAGGTGTCCTATCTGTGTTGGTTCCTAATGAATAGACAGTGTTTGGCAATTATAGGACACATTTGCTGGGACGTGGTTGGAATTAATTTACCCTGCATTTATTAGGATTTTTTCTAATATTGATGTGAGTCTTATGGTTTCTTTTACCAGTGAGATGTATTTGCATGTTGTTCATGTTGCATTCAGCTTATGCATTGCTTATGTTAGTATTTTTCATGTTTTACGAATGCTATGCAAATATGCTTCAAGTATAAATGCATATATTACCTAGTGTACGTGTTTTTCATGTTGAGTGCACATTTGCTTTGTGTCTAATGCATGCACAAGTATTGTCACAAACTTAGTTTGATTACTTTTTCTATCTTCAGCTTAAATTGTGTCCATCTCCTGATGTACCAGCCTGGGTTAAGGCTGGTACGGTTGTCTTAGTGAGTAACGTTTTTCACCTGTGCAGTATTGCACTGGGGGAGGGGAAGAAGCTATGGATGACATATTCATCTGTCTCTCAACATTCCCCCCTCTGGTCGAGTCCACAGCCATACTCTATTTTGAGAATCAGATGAAAATGTATGCTTTATACCAAAAAAGATAGCTATAAGCTTGAATGCCTCATTTACAAAATATGGTCCATGGTCAGACCTGAGCACTTTGTAAACTCCCCACCTTAGAAATACCCCACGTACAAGGAATTTCACAGTACACGTGGAATCTGGATATGTGTGCATGGACCTGCTTCGATCTATCGAGGAAAAGGGCATGCGACCACTATCACATATCTGTATCCATTACGAATTTGGAGCATATCCATGTAGTCAATATGCAAATGCTGAAACGGTCCAGTAGGATGGCCTATTGCTCCTCTCATTGTTCACAGAGTATGTCCAGCTGTACATTTCTAGCATGTTAAACAATTTATAACAAAGTTAGCAATGTGTTCTGCCACATTAGGGAAAAACCAGTCCTCCGAAATCAGTACTGCAAGACACTCTCCTGATGTGTGTGCTGGGTGGTACAACTGCTCTAGTGCAACTGCAAGCAGCCATAGGGACATTCCAGGTTTACTGGTGCTGTCCTGTCACCACATTGCTTCTGTGAGGGACAATGAGAACCCGCTTCTTTTCCATAACTCTTGCTCTTCAGGTGGTGACATCCCCTGCAATCGGTAACTTGTGCTACGGGTAGCATATTAAAGCCCTCCATCACCATGTCGCGTGAAAGTTTGTAAGTGTTCAGTGCAGTCGCAATGTTAGATACTTCTGGAAAATATGCTTCTCTTTTTGCTACTAGGTCAGTGGCCTCATTGCTGTGAAAAATCAAATCTGCACCACCGGTGCGCACTGTGCATTTCACCACGGCAATGGCTGATGGAAGTTGAAGTGCGTCTATGATCCGGTCTAATACTGGTGCATGCTGCACTGGTGTGCCATCTGTGCGCAGGTAGCCCCTCTTTTTCCACTGTGACAGTCCTGCATGTACAGTTGACGTCACATAGATGGAGTCAAAATGCACCATTATTACCTCATCTTGATGTGCTTCATGCACTAAAGTCAGCACTACCAATTCTGCTGCATGTGCTAATAAATGCACTGGCAATATCACCCTTGTCACTGCCTCAAATCTGTCATTCTGTTTTGCCTTTACCGCTACTGTGCCACTGTGCCATTCACCAGTGCTCTGATCTATTGATGATGAGCTGCCAATGAAGAGAATTATTCCCCCTCCTAGGGCATTTTCCTTAACATGGGGTATTTCATCATAATATTCAGTGTATTCAGTCCACATTGACAAACCTCGCTCCAGCCCTTGCTGATTTTTGCAACCGCTCCTTTGCCTCAGGATCCTTCCCCTCCCCTCTGAAGCACTCCCTTGTGCATCCTCTTCTCCAGAAACTCACAGCTGATTTTTCTTGTCCAGCTAACTATCACCAAATTTCCATTACTCCCTTTCTGGGCAAACTCCTGGAACAGTTGGCCATCTCTCAGCTTAATCTTCATTCCAATTCTGTTGGCTGTCTCCACGACCACCAGTCTGGCTTCAGAGCTGCCAGAAGCACGGAAACTGTTCTCCTGAACATCCGTGAAGATCTGCTCTCCAACCTTGACTCTTACATTCCCTCTGTCCTCATCCTCCTCGATCTCTATTCTGCCTTCAACACGGTCAACAGTACAATCCTGCTCAACCGTCTCCGTGAAAAACTGGGTATCACTTATCAGGCTCTGGCCTGGCTGACCTCTTTCCTCTCAGATCGACCCTCCCAGGTCCAACTCGGGTCCTTCCTATCATCTATCTTCCTCTCTACCTGTGGTGTTCCCCAGGGGTCTAACCTCTTGCCCTGGCTTTTCAACCAATACCTGGCAACTCTCGCCCACTGCATTGCCATTCTCTGCTCAAATTTCCAGTGCTACGCTGACAACACTCAACTCACTTTCAGGCTGTCCTCTGCCACCTCCTTTCCCTCTCTCATCTCTGATTGCCTAACTGCCATTCAAGATTGGTGTGCTGCCAATGATCTTCGTCTGAATGCCAGCAAGACTGGGATCCTCCTCATCAGCACACCTTCACCATCCTTTCTCCTCACTCTCTGGCCGGCTTCCCTTGGCCCTCCTCCTACCCCCACCTGCGAGGCTAAGAACCTCGGGTCATCTTTGACTCCACCCTTTCCTTCTCCGCCCACATATCTGAGTTCTCTAAAAAGTCACATTTCCTACTGCACCTCCTCAGAGGCCTTTCCTCTCCTTTACCCAGAAGCTCATGGTATCCCAAGCTATGGCTGGACTATTGTAACAGCCTCTTTCTAAATTTACCAGCCTCTACTCTCTGCCCTCTGCAACTAATCCAGAACAGGACTGCAAGTCTTGCCCTTGGCCTCAAGCCCTGGGATCGTATATCTCCAGCTCTGAAATCTCTCCATTGGCTCCCAGTGGATGCAAGGATTAAATTCAAAACCCTCTGCATTGTCCACAAAGCTTTCAGGGGCCTGGGTCCAAAATACCTTCAGTTATCCCTCCGCAAATACCTCCCCTCTCTCGCTCTTTGCTCCTCTACCGCTAACTCCCTCAGGGTCAGTCGTTTTTCAAAGAAACAACCTGGGGGTAGATCTCTGTCTTCGGCTGGGGCCTCCCTCTGGAACAGCCTCCCTGCCATTATAAAACATGAGGAGAACCATCTCTGGTTCCGGAAGCACCTCAATACCATCCTCCTTTCTTCTGCCTTCGCTCCCTCTCTTCCCTGCTGATCTGTTCTCTCTTGGCACTGTGCACCTGGCCACCCTCTGTCCTCTGTCACCAAGTACCTGCTCACCCTGCCTCCCTCCCGCACTGACTCTGGGCCACCCCTTGCACTGTGGTCTGTATATGTACCCATACAGCCACCCCTTTTTCTTCCTGCACTTATCAGACCTACCCTGTCTGCTGCCTTAAACGTAGCACTTGCAAATTGCTGGCTGCACTACCACTGTCTGTTGACTTTATTATTTATGTATTGTTAATTATCTGGTTCTCCTCTGCTTCGCACTTTCCACTTCTCCCCCTTCCATGCACTTTCCCCTCCTCCTCTCCCATGCACTTGCGCGTTCTCAATGTCACTGGGCCTAGTAATATCACTGTTTTTTTCTCCCCCTGTTCCCCTCCTGTGCCTTGTCGTGCTCTGAAACACCTGTGTATGCGTGCAATAGAAATAATAGAAATGTTCTCCTCTGCTTCGCACTTTCCACTTCTCCCCTTCCATGCACTTTCCCCTCCTCCTCTCCCGTGCACTTGCGCGTTCTCAATGTCACTGGGCCTAGAAATATCGCTGTTTTGTTCTCCCCCTGTTCCCCTCCTGTGCCTTGTCGTGCTCTGAAACACCTGTGTATGTGTGCAATAGAAATAAAATATCAATATCAATATCAATAGCTATGCTGACAGACTTCTCAATTGCAAAGGCCACTTCCACCAATGCTTGCTCGCAGGTATAGTGACCATTCATCACTGGATCTAGTATCCCACTGTAAATTATTATAATCAGGGATTCCTAATACAGGTGTTCCTACTAAATTCATGATAAGGAAGAAGACCAGAAGACACTGTAATCACCCATTCTATTTCGGGCGGATTCCCAACGGACCCATGATTGACAAGTATGTCAAGAGGTATCCGCTCAGCTAGCCACACTGACCAGGGATGGTGCAGACCTATCCCTGTGTGGATGAAGAGCTGCAGGCCATGAACAGGTGCACCTCTATTGACAGCCTGGACAAAGCACCAAGAAGCCATGTTGCTGATGTCATTAGAGACACCACGACATAGCAGTGTTAGACATGAAGCACACATTCCATATGCACCTCGGGACATAAACACGCACTCCAACACATGAAGAACCGGAGCATACAGTTCTAGAGTTAGAGGACAGATACATATACATACTGCCATTGCTTTCATTATTTTGCCATTAGCCAAACGCAGCAACTCAGAAACCGCAAGGCACAAGATATCCTGAGCAGTGCTTGCAGATGCTTACAAGTGAATAGCCCTATGGAACTGCAGAAGCACCTATGGGACCTGACAGAACGAAGTGTGACTAACCTATGTAAATTTAGCATAGCATGGACACTGTAGAAACCGCATTATAAGGTTTTGGAAAATGACAGCAGGCTCCCATTCCAATACCCAGACAACAAAAGGACCAAATGCAGAAAAGACTAATACATCCTCATGATTCAGGGCTGCACAGCTCAAATTTGTGGTCTCTGAACACATGACATGGCCGAAGCAGACAATGGACAGCGAGCAGAGGTGGGAAAGGAGCAGTGGTCCCAGGCTGCCGGACACAGAAAGCAACAAGCAGGCAACAATATGATCAGGAGTGCACTCTCATAAGCTAAGGTGGTGTACAGCAAGTTACAAGTTACAACGCAGACACATAGTCATTCTTATTATCTTGAAGAGGTACACAGAGAGTTAAGAACCCTTGTGGATCCCAGGCCTGGGGACGTCAGCTCTAGCCAACCACAGTTTAGTGCCCTAGGGGTGGGTAGCAACGGGCAAGAACCAATGGTAAATCCACCACAATGCAACATTGTTATAGTTAGCCTGGATTCTACTTAAGTCAAAAGTATAGTCAAGAATACAGTTCAGTTTGGTAGCGTAAAGAAAATGTAATGCTAGGGTGAACAGCCTACACATGTTTCGACCATGTTGGTTGTTCTCAAGGCTAGCGTCTTGTCTGTGAAAAATACTGTTTTATGTCAGAGTTGGCAAAGTAAACAATGGAGATACAGTCTCTGGATCATCGGTCAGCAGTTTACATGGCACGTGTTTTCACCACGTGGGTTGTTCTCAAGGCTGTACAGTACATAAACGGAACAAAGACATTGGAGTTAAGTGCATAACAGAAAAATGCTATGTTTTTATTACAAAAGATTTTTACAGTTGCAATTGGTTAAATGATAATAAAAAGTGAGCATAGATAGCGGCAAATCAATCAAAAAGCCAGATAATATCAACATAAATTAGTGATCATCAAAACAAATCAAATATTACACAAATAAATTAATATAAAATGAAATAATGTAACATACCCCAGTTCAGAGGTTGAAATTGGGTTGGATGGAGGAGTACATGAAAGAAAAGTGACACAGAACAGATGCTGAAATGGATAGAGACAAGAGTCTCTTTACAAAAATGGCAAAACACCTGATTTGCCCTAAGAAAAAAACCTGAGTGGACGGATCAAGGGATATTACTATGTTTGAAACAGTAGGTGAGGCAGCATGCACCACATGCATCAAAGGGATTAACACCTAATGATCATTAACTGGCTCTGACCTAGTGTATCAAAAAGTGAAGGAACAATTAACAAATATTGGTGGGGGTACAATATCCAAGATACTATGAAAAAAGCAGTTGGTAATCAAATAAGAATTGAAAGAAAGGTTAAGTGGATGGTGCAAAGAATCACGTTGATGAGTAGTATAAAAGTGTGTTAACATACCTAGTGTCTTGTCTATGTAAAATACTGGTGTATGTTAGATTTGGTGAAGTAAACGATGGAGATACAGTCTCTGGATCATCGGTCATCAGTTTACATCTGGCTGAAATGTTTCATTACAAAGAGATTTGGTAATTGAGAAAGTAGGTGCAAAGAAACTCTAATTAGAAAGGAGCGCATAAGAAAGTAAAATAGTACCTAGGAAAATAAAATTACTCACCATGTGGTAATAGGTTGAAATGCAATACCAAAATGATAAATAAGTAGTAACACGGTTCCAATGTGTGCATTAATAGTGCTAAATCGCAGGTACAAATAGAGGGTCGTGCCATATAAGAAGTAGCAAGTTGTATGTTACTTCCAAAAACCAATCTGATAAATGTGTAACTGATCTGAGCTCTGTTAGGCGGATCCCAGTAAGCAATAACGCAGCAGACCTTCTCTTTTTTCTTTCAACAACTTGTTACAAGAAATCTAAATGTGGTGAAACTAGCACACTGATGTTCCTCAGACGAACCCCTAACCTCTCTATCCCTTGTTATAGTTAGCGAATTGGGGATGCACCAGGCCAGCCACCTGACGTGCGAAGGCTAGTAGAATAACATCTATACTGTCCACTATAGGTGGTAGAATACTCAATACCCAATCATGTGGCCCAATGGGTTTTCTGGAGAACGTCCCAGGTTGTGATGTCAGGCTGATGGCATGAGGTAGTAAAACCGGCCTGCGAGCCGAGGAAGAGTGTGATGTGCATGGAATTTTCCTGTTCCTGTGCTTATCCCTGTTGGTTTTATCTTGGTTTTGTCTGTAATAAACTACAGTTTGAACTTACCATTGACTGAGTCCTCTGTTCATCCCGGGGTAGGGTGTTTGGCCCTCCAACACCACTGACTTCCAGTGTCCCTCTGTATGTACACAATGGGTGGTCCTGTCCTCTGAAACTTTGGGGTAATGCACGTGGGTTAGGGCAGTAAATTCTTTAACCTTCCTAGGTTTCTCATGTAAGGCTCAGTGGATCCCTAACATGATGTGAGAAAACAACCGTAAACAATTAGTAGGTTTTTAATGGTAGCCTTTTTTATTTCTTAAGTGGCTTTTTTTCTTTTTTTTAAATATTTATAGAAAAAGCAAGAATTCAGTTCAAATCCAAAATAAAAGTGAACAAGAATGTGAAAGCATGGAAATGTACAGTGAAGTACCAGGATTTTAACATATACATAATTTAGTCAAAAGGCTGGTCTAGGACTGTGTTTTTTTTTAACAAAAGAGGAGGTATACAATTTCCAAATTCAACCTTACATAGATCGGTATATACAGTGTGTCCCAACTTCTTGTGTTTTTAGAAAAAGTCGGTAGGAGGTGTGTACATTATTATTTCATAACAAAACATATCCTCTTAGTAGCATTGCTGTAGTTTTTCAAGTGATTGACCCAACTTCTTGTGTTTTTAGAAAACGTCGGTAGGAGGTGTGTACATTATTATTTCATAACAAAACATATCCTCCTAGTAGCATTGCTGTAGTTTTTCAAGTGATTGACATTTTCTGTGTTGAGGTAGTACAGAAATAGTAATGGTGGCCAGCTTAGGCTGGTCCAAGACCAAGAGAGACTGGTCCGACGTCTGTTAGTAAAATAAAGAGAGTTCAGTGTGTTTCTAAGTTGTGGTCTTACAACAAGTTGCCACAAGAAACACTGACGTTTCGATTGATAGAAAGTTTCAATCTTCTTCTGGGGCCTTTGTATGTTCAGGTCTCTCTGTCCCCTGGAGCAGAGTGGAACCTCCTGTGGCTCCAGAGGTGGGTGGGGGTACAGTGTTCAATCAGAGTATTCTGGAGATGTCCAGTGCTGATGTTAGTTCTAATAGGCAGCCTTGTATGGATCCGGGTGCCTGGTGAGTAAGCCCTGTGTTATTTGGGGCAAGTGTTCGGCTCGGGCGCCGTCGCCGCAATCATAGTATTATGGTGTCCCTCTGGCATACCTGGGAGTTGTTGTGAAGTGCTTGTATGAGTCTGCTGTAGCTTGTCAGGTGCTTAGTGATGTCACGTGAGTGTCAAGTGGAATGTTGATGTATGAGTGAGAGAATGCTGTGATGAGTGTTCTGTTTAGAGTCAGTTGGTCCCTCCCTCCTCGGGTGATGGGTGCCAGTGTTATTGTCTTATACCTTATGTCTTAGTGTCTTGTAATATGTAACTTAAGAACTGGAAGTAAACTTATTAAGAAGCAATCCACGCAAGTGTGGATACTGCATTATTACATTGGCGACAAGGATCTCTGGAAAGAAGAACCCCGGTGCAGAAAAGGTGAAAAAGAAAATCCAGGAACGGAAGAGCACTGCTACAGGGGGTGCAGGAAACATCAGGAATGGAAGTAAAGAAAAGGACAACACCGTCCCCAAGTAAGAAAACCCATCATCCAGGGCGGACAAGGGGGGAGGCTAAAGGCCCCATTGTATACTGGATCAGCAGCCCATAGGAAAGTGGGAGTGATGGGTTCCAGGGGCCCCTAGTAGACGACCTGGTTATGTGAGTTTGGTACTGGAGCTGGGTTCCAATGTGCATAAACATTAGCAGTGCATTGTCAGACAATCCTGTTTGGTATGGTGATTTTGAACACTACAGGCGCAGAAGTGGATTGTGTTTGCTCCGTTTGTAAGCAAAATATGGATATACGAGATGGAGAATATGAGAGCAGGACATAGGTTAGTTGTGGGTGATGTAAAGCGACTTCTAGTATTGATCTTGGGAGATGCAGCTGATGACATATGGAAAAGGGCAGGGTTCCCAGGGTGACGACACAAAACACTGCACATGACAGTTCACCATTTGCAAACTGCAGGGCAGCAGTATGGCAGGCATTGAGGACATAATACCCAGGCACGTCAGACATTGGGGCGATTACATCACGAAAGATGAGGGAAGACCGTGTGCAGTACATTTAGGAGATTCAAGAGCTTTGGTGCCTTGAAACTCGAGAGCCTTGGGACAAAACAGTAGCAATATTCTGTCACACACTAGTACAGGGGCTACCAGAGCCAGTACAGAAGAGTTTGTCCTCAACCCATTCTCTTTTGAGAAATAATGTAGTTAGATGCTCCCTGGCTTCCCCAATGTGTACAGTAGTCATTTTCGCATTTGGGTTTTTGCACTTTAATAAAACTTTCTTTATTCATGGGCAAAAACACCCAGTTCCTGCTTGATTTCCTCAATCAAATAAATTCTTATACACTCTTAATTTGTTTTACCTATACAGCTCCCTGGAACTCAGGAATCAAGTCCCAGCCACACTTTAAGAAAACAAAGATGACTTTTCCTCCACCTTAATGCAATTGCATCAAAATAAATACACTGTCACAATGTACTTATCATGGCTCAGGAATAGGAAGCTAAATCCCAGCCTGAGCCCCCAATTAGTAACAGTTTGTTGATAAGCCACCCTCAACACAGGGGAGTTCCTTCCCTCCCCACTCACGTGGTTATGCAACAAATTGTATAACAGATTATTTTTTTTAGCCCTATCTCAGACACATATCATGCCCCTTGGATCCCTCTCCCCTGAGCTAACAATGAGCCAAGAACCAGGCCGGTGTATAGGAAATATATTGGTATTTATTTAAATTAAAAGTAATAGAAATTAGCACGAAAATGTTTAAAAAACACTTTATCCGTGGCACAACACAATCAACTTCTCTCAGCATAAATAGATTCCAAAGTGCGTTAAAAAGACACAATCAGGGAATAGAGGATTGTTATTCACGACTATGGGGGTCCTTTAATGAATTATATGACTAGGTTTCCTGTATCTTATATACGATTGTTAATATACATTGGTAGGGGGGTTGGATTGAATGATATATACATCATTGTTTGTTGTGCTTTTTAATGTTGCCTTGTCTTGATTGTTGTGTGTCTGAAAATTATTGACTGATTGGATTGTAAAATAGTATTTTATGATTTGCTTGACTTATCTGTTTCATGAATTATAATGAATGTTTCATGACTATTGTTAATGTTCTGCATTTTACGATCTATACAATGTACTGGTATTGAACTTGAGTTTTGTTTCTGTTCTTTGTATGTTTATTCAAAATAGAAATAAAGTGTTAAAAAAAAAGCCACAATCGCAATTATTCACTTTCTGTAAATTTCACTTCATGAAATAATTACACTGATCAATAACGAAGACATTTTGGGGGGGCGTGGCCAACTAGCACACGATGGGGACGTGATTCCTCGGTGCTCCGTGGCCGCCAGCCATATCCTACATATATCCTGAAAAAGGTTGAACCAGTATACATAAAAAGACTATTTTCCGGCTGTGGATACCTGCAGCGTCATCTGGTGGCAGTGAGAAGCAGAATCGGTGCGTGGAGCCGAAGATATTGATTTCTGAAAGTAGCGGCGCCCATCACCAAGCTTTGATCAAGATGGCCACCGGGAGTATGAGGCGGCGGGGGATGCTGTGGCCTAATGGCAGAGGCGCTGTGACTCCTTCCTGCTGAAATATCCCACCAACTGAGAACTACCAGGGAGACGGGAGACCCAACTGTCCCCAGATTGATTGTCACCATCTGGCAAGACTGTCCCTGCAGCTAATCAGAAGGGAGAGGAGTGTCGGATATCTGTGCTGTGGCCCGGCCCACACAAGTGACTGGAGTTGCTTCCAGTGTGGTGTCGGGGGCCCCAGTGAGGTGGGGAGGTCCCATCACGTCTGGATCCGAGGCACTACACTGACCACCAGAGGAGGAGGGTCTGCTACACTGCCTGTGCGCGAGGTGAGAGTGTAGGAAACGAGACTGTCGGAACAGATTGGGAGGCCTACACAACGCGTGCCCCGAGGGAAGCCGCAAACACAGGAAGACAGCAAGGTGTCAGAAGCAGTGATCCCGGTGCAGCCTAAATCTCCCCGTGCAACCCAGAGGAGACCACAGGTGCGGTGCGTGTGGACTGACACCCAGGAGGACTCCTGCGCTGGCAATACTTACATGCTCCCGCTCACGGAAACACAACACGCACGGGATTCTGCGGTGCTGCCGGCCCTGAAGTGGAGACAACCCAAGCACGAGCACCAGACCCTGCCCTATAACACTGTGACCACCCAGTGCACCAAGGCAAAGAGCTCTAAGATTGCACTCCCGTGTGACCGAGTGACTGTGGGGTGCACTCGAGGAGGCGCACAGTATAGAGTGCTCTACGGAAACAGGCACATCACTCCTAAAGCTTTCAAACCATACCCATACCTACCTAAAGGCCTGGTGATACCCCCGCATGCCCCCCCTAGGAGGCCCGACGGTGGGAGCAGGCTTATGATGATGTTAAACAGAGGCAGCAGACTGAATCCTGTATGACACACAAAGGTGGATTTCCGTGAAGGTAAGGGGGACACGCAGTAGAAATTTCACCTACCCTGTTACAGGGTTGGTCCCCCACTCTCATTGAAGCCCCGCAGACCACTTTGTGTGATCCTGGAGGGAGGAAACAGTGGGAAAAAAGGAGGGAATAAAGTCCTGAGATACTACCACTGGAAGAACAGATATCGGCCACCCCTTGTGAGCATTAGGTGCTAATGTGACACATACAAACACATGTCCACAGCTCGAACTGGCTCAATTGGACCGCAACTGTGCACGTAAACTGAGCTGTGTGCCTGTGGGACACTGCCGGTGAGGCGGAGGAGGCCCAAATAATCAGTAGCCCGCACATAGGCAACACATATACGCTGAATGAGAAGCTAAACACCAGAGATGTGAGACGACGCTGCTGCACTGATGTATGGCATGACTGAGCTACGGTGTTGCCTTCAGATTACAGGCTCTTCAGGGTAGCGAGCGATGAAACTGTGAACTGCAGACCGTTCCACTAACTGTTAAATACCAGAGGATTACACAGTATTTGAGCACAGATTCTGAAATAGGCAAAGAGAAGGCCAAGAAAGTTGGTACACAGAGCACAATGGAACAATTTACGACATCTGCTCTGACCCCCCCAGTGGAACAAAATAAACCGGGCGACTCACAAGACTCTGAAGATAACATATCTCTTAGAGATTTGATGAATGCCATTTCCAGCTCACGGACCTTCATGGAAGTGAAAATGGACAGCATTAGCACGGAAGTATCCTTACTGAGTCACGACCTTCAGAAACTATCATCCCGCACAGGAGAGGCTGAGGCTCGTATATCGGTGGCAGAGGATGAGCTATGGGTTATGGGTCAACAAATGAACAGTGTAATTGAATGCATTAAATCACTGGAGGAGCGTGTGAAAGAGGGAGAGGGATGGTCGAGAAGAAACAATATTCGAATCCTTGGCCTGCCTGAGAAGACAGAGGGACCAACCATGCCGCTCTTTCTAGAGCAATGGCTCACTGATTTATTTGCTCCAAAGACCTTATCAAAATAAAATTCAGTTGAGCGTGCTCACCGGATACCGACTGGCAGACCGATCCCTGGAGCACAACCACATACAGTGATTGCCAAAATCTTGAATTATAGAGATCATGATGCGGTGCTTCAAATGGCCAAGACAAAAGGTTCCATAACATACAATGGCTCCAAAATAGCCTTCTTCCCTGACTTTACTAAAGAAGTACAAAAAGCAAGACAATCGTTTAATCCTCTTAAGAAACGCCTGCAGATGCTGAAGGTGAAGTATGGCCTATTATTCCTAGCACACCTGAAAATATAACATAGCGGCACACCGATACACTTCATGGATCTAAAAGAGGCAAGGAACTGGGCAGAACGTCACCTGGAAGGAGATTGGGGCCCATCGAGGAGGCAAGAAAACCGAAGGTATAGCCCACGCCCAGACAGACCACCGGACGAGCGACTACTGCAACAAGTGAAGGTAATACCACTAATGGACAATGAATGAGTGCGAACAATGAACAGACAAGCATGTATGTTCATCTTATGTGAGCAACTGCTGATCTGCCTCATGGCATTTCCAATATATGACTGAAGTATTCAACATACAAGATGTCTGGCGGCCCGCAATACGCCACCTCAACCACCCCCTCGGTTAAAGTACCTGTTAACTGTGCACTTACTCCACCACAGGTCGGGGACGCCGAGTTGACAAGAGTTAATGTATGCATGTTGAGTGTTATTAGATTCTAGGCTTACAATGGGGCGACAGATGCTTCAGTTGGGGATGGAGTATAGGGAGGGGGGAGTTGGGTATGAGGTTTTTGTTTATTGTTTAACACACAGAGGTATTGTGACCACACCAAACATAAGTAAGATAGCGACAGCGAGAGTGATAGTATCCGAGAGGCCGGCACTTCACGAGGGGCAAAATAATAGACCACATTGGCTATATATCCAATGGTACCGCCATCTGTAATAATTAACAAGCGCCTGAAACTCCTGACATGGAATGTCAACGGACTAGGGTCTAGCATCAAGAGACGCCTGGTGATGCAATTCATAACTAGGCATACACCTGATATAGTGCTCCTGACAGAAACACACCTGGCTGGAATGATATGCAATCTCTTTAAAAAAAACAATTACAGCAACGCAGTGCACACAGGTTTTTCCATGGGTGCCAGAGGGGTGTTGATCCTAATCCATAAGAGACTCCCACTAACAGTATCCAAGGTGACCCATGATGCTGGGAGAGGTATGTACATATAAACACTTGGATCTGGAACCAAACTCTTGTGATAATGGCAGTATACTCCCTGCCGGCACTTATATCTACACTACTGGAAGAGAGTACGCCCATCCTTGCCACGAATGTAGCAGATATTTGGGTATTAGGTGGAGACTTCAATGAGGTCATGGAAATACACTAGACCGCACACAAATATGGGGGAGGAATCCTACAACCAACACCAAACAGGCAACCTTTGCTTCCGTACTAGGACTGAGAGACATATGGCGGCACTTGCATGTGGATGCACGTGAGTATTCCTTACACTCAGGCGTGCATGCCTCACTCTCTAGAATAGACTACTTCTTTCTACCAGCTCAGAATAGCCACAAGGCATATAGCATGTCCCTACTCCAGTGTGGCATATCGATCACTCCCCACTATTGATAGAACTCGAAACAGAGAGGCCACGCCCTCCGCCCATCTTGTGTCTCAACAACTATTACCTGGGGTTCCCTGACATGTTGGAAGAAATATGCAACACTACTGCCACATATTTTGAGCTGAACACGGGTTCCGTAGATAATTCTGGAACACTGTGGGAAGCCTATAAACTGGTACTGAGGGGGGAAATCCTCACATGGACAGCAGCGCAGAAAAAGGCATACCGGAAAGAGGTGGAAGACGCCGAGCAGGAGGTGGCACGCAGGGAAACACACCATATGGGCAATAACACACCTGAGACAAACAGGGCTTTGATACTGGCACAGAAGAAATTGCATAATGTATCACCAGACTGCGCCAAGAAGGCACACAGAGCCATGAGGGCACGGTTGTATGAAACAGGGGAGAAAGCAGGTAAATTGCTAGCCTGGTTGCAAAAGACAAGATGAGGGTCATCAGCAAATTAGAAATATTAAAACCGCGAATGCAGAAATAGTTTCAACTGACAGTGCAATAGCTGAATGCTTTGCGTCCCATTATGAGGAGCTCGATAGCTCCCCGGATACCCCGATAGATATTATGGCATTAGACAGGAATTACTCTCCCTTCATTGGATACTGAGCAATCAGACATACTGGAAGGAAACATTACAGAAGAGGAAATATCGGCAGCCATCTCCCAACTTCAGTCAGGCAAAACCCCAGGCCCAAATGGCTTCTCAGTGGACATTTGGAAGAAACTAAATAGTGACAGTACTGCGCCACACCTGCTAAATATGTTCGAACACTCGAGAACAGAAGGGATGCTCCCGATGGATTTACTTAAGGCCACCATAAAAGTAATACCAAAGGATGGTAAGCCATCAGATGAATGTAGCTCCTATATGCCCATTTCCCTGATAAATAGTGAAACTAAGATACTAGCAAAGGTACTCGCCAACAGACTCCAAAAGGTAATTTCGTCCCTGATCCATCCGGATCAATGTGGCTTTATGCCAAGAAGATCCACAAGGATGAATATCCGTAGGCTGCACTTGGCGCTTGAAAGAGCACCAGCCCTACAGGAATCACTGGCGCTATTGGCTATTGATTTTGAGAAAGCCTTTGATTCTGTCTATTGGGAAGCATTGTGGGTAATCATAAGAAAAATGGGCTTTGGTGAACTATTCATAAGTTGGGTTCAGCTCTTGTATAACACCCCTATAGTGGAAGTAAGAGTGAACGGCTGGCCCTCTCGTAACATCCAGCTCGGAAAAGGAACCAGGTAGGGATGCCCCCTATCGGCCATGCTATTTTCATTATTAATTGAGCCCCTATCAGTAATGCTGAGAAATACACCGTTGTGGTCAGGATTCAAATGGGACCCAGCTTGGAAAGATAGGGTTTCTCTCTATGCTGACGATTTACTGATTTATCTGGGTAAGCCGGCGGCCTCTTGCCCTATAGTCACACAGATACTGATACAAAATGGCAGATTTAGCAGAATGAAAGTGAACTGGGGTAAATCGATATTATCCCCAATTAAAGGAATAGACTGTATACCTCCTGAGGGTTCCCCATATAGAGTTGAGATGGAACAATTCCGATATTTGGGCATCCTGGTCTCAAACAAATTGGAGGACTATGTGACCCATAATCTATACCCAATTATAAATTGATTTACGCAAGATGCTGGCTCTTTCCCGCTTTTTATATGTACTACAAAATGTTCCCTCACACATCCTGCAGCTGTATTTTGCAAGATAGACAAGACATTGCAGAAGCTACTATGGGAGGGCAAGCACCCAAGGATAGCACTAAGCACCCTCCAATGTTCTGTGTGGGAGGGCGGAATTGGGCTCCAACATATTCAAACATACTACTTGGTGAGCCAGATGGCGGCTATAAATGATATATTGCACGGTGGTCCAGAACTACCACACATACGAGCAGAGAAAGCGGCGAGGCATGGCATACCCCCGATCGAAAGCTTGTATCACATAGTGGGTCGCCCTCCCTCTCGCACAATAACAACCCACATGGCACAGATCTGGGTGGAGACTCACAGACATATAGGCTTGGAAAATAAAATTACCCCGGTACAACCCCTTTGGAATAATACATTCCTCCCAGAGCTCCACAAACTACCCAAATGGCTGAGTTGGGAAACAGCGGGTATATTATCAATCAAGGAAGTGATCAAAGATGGCAAAATACCTTTCTCTGACCTATCAATCATTCATGGCCTCCTACCAATAGAACAATACCATCATACACAGTTATCCCACGCACTTAAAAAACATATGTCAAACCTCGCTGACCTGCCAGAATGCACACCCATAGAGAGGAACATTGTTCTGGATAGTGTGAATGTCAAAACTACATCTGTCATGTATAATGCAATTTCTTCCTTTGCCACGAAAGAATGATTTAGTCTGAAGGCAAAATGGGAGAAGGATGTGGGCCCACTGTTGCCTGAGGACTGGACTTTGACCTTTTTGTACCCCAGGGAGACAGTAATTTCAGCTTGAATCAGGCTTATACAATTGAATGTGTTACACAGAATATATTACCCATGAGTGACATTGTATCGCTGGGGCAAGCTCACGGATGCCAAATGCCTACGCTGTAAACAGGAAGAGGGTACCGTCTATCACATTCTGTGGCAATGTACACGCATACAGTATTTCTGGCAAAATGTTGTGATAGACTGTCAAGAGCTATGAGCCGGCCAATCCCTAATGAACCAAAGCTGCTGTTGCTGGGAATTGAAGAGGAGGGGGAAATGACCTGCTTTGAAAAACTTTTACTCTCAATGACCACGGGGCTGGACAAGAGGAACGTCGCACAAGTGTGGGGCTCGGAGATCGCACCCCAATATGACCAATGGGTAATGGATGTGGATGCCTGTATAGCAATGGAGCGTCGAGTCTATACCGCTAGAGGCTGCCCCGGGAAAGCCCATAAAATATGGCAAAAATGGGAACAAACCATGTAGCAAATAAGAAAAGAATTGTGGGGTTCTGTTGTGTGGTATATATACAGAAGGGATATGGTCCAACTGTTGACTTGTTATGAGCTGTATAACTGCAACTAATTATGAGAACAAATTAAAATACCTTTGTTGTACGTATGAGAGCTCCTTTGTATATTGTATGCTGTTGTTCTTAAGTAACGAAAAATAGAATAAAATGTGTTATTAAAAAAAAAAAGAAATAACAAAGACATTTATGTACAGTTGTGCGATTTTGATTTTCCTGCAGGCTTAAAAGACTGGCTTAAAATAAATACAGGGTGATTTATCGGTTTGTTTTTCTGACCCCCCCCCCTTGCTTTGATCTATGTTGGGAAGTCAGACAGAAAAATAGGAATGCTTTGGGGAATTTTGGATTTCAAACCCCCCCTTGCTGAAAGGCCTGTGTTGGGGAAGCTAGATACAAAAATTGGACTGATTGAAGAACAAAGACACCCCTCTTCCTTAAGAGGTCAGGGTCAGCTGGCCAACAAAGATTTCCCAATGAATGTATAGGCTATTTCTTTCAGCACACACTGGGAAGTGAGCTTTGTTAAATTTGAATTTTAAAAGAATTCACCCTGTAGTGTTCTGCCAAATGGGGAATTAATTAAATTAATATGTTTGTTTAAATAGGCTAAGAATCTACACAGTTCTGCCCCCCCCCTCCCACTACTAAGGGAAAGGATTCAAGGCAAGCAGACTCCCCCACCTAGTGGTTTCCCAGTGCTCAGTTCTACTTACATAGCAAGCCCCTGTTTAAGGTTCAGGAAAGCAAGCTGCATCTCAGGACCCTCTGGAAAAATAGGGTAGGGGTCTGGTCACTCCACTCTCAAAGATGGCTTCCCACTCTCCACCATAGGACCCGGTCAACTTTGAGGCCTTCCTACAGATAGACAGCTCCACCCAGATGCACTTTCAGCAATCTCTTCTGGTGTCTCCTTACAGCTGTCAGATGGTATGTTTCAGCAGCCTTCCTGATGGTCTGTCTCTTCTCTCTGTCCTCTTGTCTTACTCCATTTTCTGTCTGTCCCTGTCATAGTGCAGTCCGCCTTATATATCAGCGATTACACCACCAATTTTACAATCTTGGGGAAGTACCCTGCAATAATCCCTGCCACTAGGATTGGACATTTACACTTCTCTCTCCTCTAAACCCAGCCTCCAAGTCAGGATTGGTTTAGGGGACTGGAGCAACATATGGCAATTCCCATTTGAAATCACCCCTTTGTTCTCCTTTCAACTTTTTGGCAAAAACTAGTTATGTATCACAACTTCATAAATTTACTAGCAACTGCCATGCTAAACATATTTCCTGATTCCGCTAATCATGGAGAATTAGATAAGCCGACCACCAAATCTGTATCATGTAGAATGGCCATGTGACACCTTTCTGCCGTTTCCATAAAAAGCACAACAGTTATGAATATGTAAGTTATTACATATATCCGTAATTTAATTGTCCACCCGCTCACCAAAGCTCACATTTGGACCATGTTCATATCAGCCCGAAACCTAGTTTAACTGGCCATTACATGTCCCAGAGTCATAGGAAGATGAATTGAATACGCTCAAAATCACCTGGAAATTACATTAAATATGGTTCATAAATGAAATCCATCGGCTTAATAATGGTTGAGAAAAAGGCCTACATGTTAATAGTCCTTTTTAAATAAATTGTGAATCTTTATGTGGGACAAATGGTCCTGCCTCCTGCCTTCCGGCCATTTGTTTTCCCTGGGTCAGCCTGTGCCTTTATCAGTTTCCATTGTGTTTGAAGCTTGCTCTTTGAAGTGGATGCCCCCATTTTCACACATACTAGTCATGCATGCTCCAGCCGAGGGTGATTTTTCTTGAAGTCCAGGCATTCAGAGACAGGAGGTTTGGAGAACACTGAATTTCAACGCCTTTCAACTCGGATTCCTTGTCCTGGAGGAGCTGGAGCTCCCTCCACCCACTGCAGGAGCAGTAGCCCACCCAAAGATGCCATCGCAGCATTGCCAGAACTAAGGTAGGCTACCCGCCTACTTACAGCTGCACACCGTTTTAGCAGTTCGAGTCTGACTTTTTTACCAGCCTGCGGCGGAACATCTCTAATAACATCCGCTATTTATCCCATGCGGATTTGTGATTTCGTTTCAGCAGGATTGCTTTCCAACTACCCAGAGTGCAATCTCCCACCATTATCAACCACAAGGTTTTTCACCTCTTCAAAATGGCCACCCGCCATGTCCATGACCTCCCCTTTGGCCAACATCACTTCGCCTGATCCCATTGGCCACCCCTTCCTATTTGAAAGCCAATCGCAAGCCGGCAGACTTGGAGCCGGCCCACCGAACGAAGGCACACAACAAAGGCACCATCCCCTGTCGTGAACCTGGAGGTACACTCGGATCCCTTGGCCTGGAGGAGCTGGAGCTCCCTCCACCCACTACAGGAGCAGTAACCCACCCCAAGATGTCACCGCAGCATTGCCAGAACTAAGGTAGGCTACCTGCCTACTTACAGCTGCACACCGTTTTTGCAGTTCGAGCCCAACTTTTTTACCAGCCTGCGGCGGAACATATCTAATAACATCCGCTATTCATCCCATGCGGATTTGTGATTTCGTTTCAGCAGGATTGCTGCCCAACTACCCGGAGTGCAATCTCCCACCATTATCAACCACAAGGTTTTTCACCTCTTGAAAATGGCCGCCCACCATGTCCATGACCTCCCCTTTGGCCAACATCCCTTCGCCTGATCCCATTGGCCACCCCTTTGTATTTGAAAGCCAATCGCTAGCCGGCAGGCTTGGAGCCGGCCCACCGAACCAAGGCACACAACAAAGGTACCATCCCCTGTCGTGAGCCTGGAGGTGCCATCGAGCCTAGAGCCACGACCCTTGTTCCCTCCTGCCGAACTGGGTAAGCGTGCTGCTCTCTCACAACACAGCCCTTCCCTGCAGATCTTAACACGAGTTATTTACCAGGGCTCTCACTGTACTACTGTTTGCCTCACTGACCCTAAGCCCTACCTCATTCCAATCCACACGGCTCTCCCAGCTAATGTGCAAACACCCAGCTATTGTTACGGCTCTCAGACTTCCAAAGCCGCCTATGAACGCAACGTCTGCACAATACAATGTGTATATGCTATTAATAGTTTAATAACCTAATGCACTGCATCCAATTACGCCACAGCCATTAAAGTATGCTCTAAGCCTGCACCCATTGACCTACGCCTATTTGATCTTGCCCAATTCAATCCCCACTCAGAGTGTTCCACAGTCCCCTGACATACCAGGTCCCTATGCATTGCTGCTCTACTGGTTTTAATTTCCCTGCATTGTGCCTAAATTCCTGTTCCGCCAATCTGTTCATATGGCTTTTGCATAAGCCTCCTCATGTGTTTCACGCCCTTTGCTCTGTTGACTGACCTGCTTGCAGCCATTCCACTTGTGCTTAACTTACATAATATATAGCCCTCTCACAGAACTCTGCCATATTGTTGTTCTACCATGCTCGCAGCCGCTCCACGTATTTAAACTTACTGTACTGCTGATTCCACTTGCACACAGCCTCTCTCACAGAGCCCTGCCGCCTGTTCTATTCTGCTCGCCTTCCATGCGTGTTCATGCCTACTGCATGGTTGATTCTGCTTGTATGCAGCCCTCTCATGTGCACCCATGCCACAACGTATTGCTGTTTTCGCTGCTCTAGGTAGCCTCTAGAACCTAGTTAGCCCATAGAACCTATCCTCACCCAGCATCAGCCACCACCCCTTGGGTGCCTATTCTACGGGTCAAACCACTCTTGCCTATCATCAGCGGTTACCCATGTTTAGCCTAGTGTAATTTTTGCTTTTAGGTGAACCTTTCATTGCACTATTGCTTCTGTTTTGCACTAGCCGCGCCGCACGTTGCACTCATTATGCAGATGTACTTGAGACTTGCTCTTGTGATTTGATTGTTGCTCCTGTCTCCTTATGCTAAAGTGGCTTCAAGATATCAATTTAAAGTAGCCTGTCTGAAATTTGCTTAACCGTTAACTGCATATCTCTGCATTCCGAATACACTGCCTCACCATGAACCTAGCTGTTTATCTACGCCGCATTTGAATCTAGGCGATTATCTATGTGTTCTTGCCAATCTGCCTCATTTCAAATCTAGGTGTTTATCCACGCATTGCTGCTAAACCGCCTATCCTGATGCTAGGCATCTATCTCGCATATCTAGTAAGCATCTATTCACTACCTACCTGCTGGCCTATATCCTGATCAGCCTCAATAGTGCACCACCTACTAAGATGGCTCCACAACTACCCAACATGCCAGCCTTACCTAAATTTAATAACCAAGTACCTTATTCAGATTCAAATGACCCTCAGGTTCTGCCACCCTCCAGTCACCTTCGCATCACTATAGAAAGGAACCTAGGACAAAATCCATGAGCCCCTGGCCCGCTCACTGACTAACACACAAAACCGTAGAACGCAACCTTTCCGACTTAACCCCGCCACACAAATCAGTAACCTATTACAAAAACCTTACTCCACACCCTTTCACAACTCCCTCAACTTGGGCACTCCTGAACTCTCACAGGACAAGCGCCATACTACTACCCCAGAAAAGTCAGATTCCACTCCCAAAAACATAGTTAGTCCTAAAATCAAGGGAGCTTTGATCAACGCCAGATCATTGGTAGCCCATGCTACAGAAATCGCAGACCTAATACTGGCAGAAGACCTTGACTTCCTCGCCATCACCGAAACCTGGTTACACCCAGCAGAAGGCCCTATGCTCATGCTGGCAATCCCAGACAACTATACTATCCTGAGACAAGACCGACCCAACTCGAGAGGAGGCGGTGTCGCCATTATCCATAAGTGCAGTCTTACCATGAGACTAGCCACCTCTATAGATGCCCTCTCCTGCGAAATTTTAGCAGTCAAAATACCTCTCACTAACACCTAAACTCTTAACATTTACTTGATCTACCGCCCACCAGGCCCCATTGGTACCTTCGATGAAGACCTCAACTCTATTCTATCCAGCAACCTTAAAAGCTCCACTCAAGCACTCACCCTAGGAGACCTTAACTTGGGTTACAATGACCCAGAAGACCACCCCGCCAGCATTATAGCTAACACTCTCACTGAATTAGGTTTTGCGCAAAGATGCACAGTACCAACACACTCGAAAGGCAGAACACTCGACTGGGTGGCCGACCACAACTGCCTGGCGAATATTACAAATATCTCACCTTTAGCCTGGACTGACCACCACTTGATATCATTCTTGCTCTCCAACGATAGGCCACCACCTCCGCCTATTATTAAGGCCCCACCTACCCTTACCAGAAACAAGAAAAACATGACAGCAGAAAGACTTATCCCTAATCTACTCCCCACTCTCAACACATTGCCAGATGACCTGGACCCTGAGTCCCTGGTCGAAGAATATAACAAGATTATGGCCACCTCGCTGGACTGCATCGCCCCCCTCAAACTCAGATCCAGTAAACCAAAAACGCACCTCAACAAATGGTATACACCATTCCTCAAAAACCTAAGGCAGCAAAAAAGAAGTTGCGAGGCCATTGGGAAAAAATCCCCCACAGACTCAAACAAACTCAAACTCTCCAAACTAGCTGCACTGTACAAAAAAGAAATCTACCTGGCCAAACGTACTTCATTTGACTCTCGTATATCCCAAGCCAAATCCAACATGAAAGAACTCTTTTCAATCCTCAAAGAAATAGAAACCCCCACAGCACCCCCCGATACCTGCACCAAAGATAAAAGCTGGTGCTCAGACATTCAAAATGCCATAGCAAATAAGATTGTGACTCTTCAAAGTAAAATCTCCAGTAAAAGAGCTTCCCTGAATAACACTCTCAATTCAAAAATTCATGACAAACCCACGCCCACCGACCTAGCTCGTTTCCAGTTTGCCAAAGTCAATATTTTGGAAGTGGAAAAAATCATCTCATCTCTGAAACCGTCCAATTGCCAGGGTGACCTGTGCCCTGCTCAGCTCATCAAAGATGCTGCCCGGGACCTTTCCCCTTTCATCACAAAACTGATCAATGCCTCCTTCACCACCGGATCCATCCCTGCTAACCTAAAACAATCCTGGGTACTCCCATTATTGAAAAAACCCACCCTCGACCCTGCCATACCCACAAACTACCGACCCATAACAACCGTTCCCTTTCTCCTAAAAATTCTGGACAAGGTTGCTTATGTACAAATACAGAAGCACCTGGAAGAACACAACCTCCTAGGATCTAGACAGTCTGGGTTCCGGCCCCAACATGGGACTGAAACCGCTCTCATTGACTTAAAAGCCCAGATCGATTCGCTCAGAGACAATGGACAAACTGCCTTACTCCTTCTCCTTGACCTGTCTGCAGCTTTCGATCTGGTCGATCACTCTGTCTTATGTTCACACCTCCACACTGCAGCTCACTTCTCAACGGAGGCCATCACGTGGATCACATCCTTCCTTAATGGTGGACCATGAGGGTCTTCTCCCCCACGGCTGCAGCAGACCCCATACCTATCACCTGCGGTGTTCCTCAGGGCTCCTGTGTCTCTCCCACACTATACAACATATTCTCAAGCCCCTTTTCGATGATTTGGATCATCTCGGTATCACCTACACTAATTATGCAGATGATACTCAGATCCTCCTTCCGCTTTCTGGAGATTATGGAAAGGATTTGGCCTTGTTAAATAGGGTGTACATCATCATCCAGGCATGGATGACCACTCATGGACTATGCCTGAATGATGATAAAACAGAACTTATCATCCTAGGTACCTCACTCAACATAAAGAAGCTCGGCCCGGCCTACAATTCCTTCATGATTGACGGAAACAACATCAAAGTTGGACAGGAGGTCAAAACATTGGGATTCTATCTAGACTCTAATTTCTCCTTTAAAAGACAAGTGAGCTCCCTTGTATCCTCCACGGCTTACACTTGCAAATTAATCCGCACAGCTAAACCCTTCCTGTCAGATTCCAGCTGCCTGACACTCGCCAGAGCTCTTATTCTGTCTTGCCTTGACTACTGCAATGCCCTATACCTGGGATCTACTAAGGCTACCAGTAAACTGCAAACCCTTCAGAACAATGCGCTAAGAGCAGCTCTGGGCATTTCCAGAAGGGAACACATTACAAATTATAGCCAACAGAACAATTGGCTAACCACTAAAAACAAAATTCTATTAAAAACGGCATCACTCACTCACAAGTCCCTGCACAATGCCGCCCCAACTTACCTGATCAACAGATTCCACCGACAGTCCTCATCAAGACCCACCAGAACCGCATACAAAAACTGTCTATCTGTTCCCCACTTCAAGCGGGCCACCATAGGGGGCAACAGCTTCCCGGTAAAAGCTGCTTTGTTGTGGAACTCCTTGCCTCCAAACCTTAGAATTGACATGCCCTACCAGAATTTCCGCTCACTGGTAGTCTCATGGTTGAAACTCGAGACCCACTAAGACCATGAAGTGCCTAGCACCACCTGTACAAACTGTAACTTCATATGCCTTCCTGCTTACCTGCTTGTGTGCCTTTGCTTACCTGTATAGAATGGCCTGTAGGCCTACCACTGATTTGTATATAACATTGGTTTAGTTTATTCCTGTATTATATATATTCTTTGTACTGTAACCAAGCTTCGAATATTCTTGTAAAGGCTGCGCCCTGATACCCCCGGGTACGCTCGCGCATTATAAATAATAAAAACAAACAAACAAACAAAACAAACAAACTTTAGCAGGACATTTTATTGTGGTTGGTCATTAGATGTGAAATGTGACATTCAGGCTGAGAGTGGGAGTTCTCCTTTGTGACGTTTTGCCCACAGACAGCAAAAGGGTCTGCCTTGGGCTGATATTTTCCATGAAGACAAGGTGGCTCTTCAAATGTCACTGAAGTTTTGTTGGTGAAAGAATATACATTGCTTTTGTCCCCCACACATCATGTTTTGTTTTCCTACAATTTTCAGTGAGCAGTGATATTTTTTCAATTTTGCTTTTTAAAGCCGTTTTTATTTGCAGACACATGTGCAGGTCATTTTTGTTTTGAATGTTTAAAAATCATCCTGTTTTCCGTGTGACAGGGATCTTTCATTCCTCCTTCTTTTGTAAATTAAAATGCTGCTTATCTATTGGTAATGACAGGTAAGCCCCTTTTCCACATGGCTCTTTTATTGTACTTGAAAAACAAAATCAAATGCCAGGCCATTTTTGTTTCAGTGTTTTAAATCTCGCTATTCATGTGAAAGGGACTTCTGTTTGGGGCCTTTAAATGCACCTCACACAATATGGCTTAAAACACTAATTGTGTAAATATATGAGTGCCTTGGTGGATGACTCACAGCATCACTTTTGGCTTGGTGACCAACTAAAAGCATCCTACTTAATGGGCTCCATCAATTACACATATATACCTCATACAGTTTGCATAACAGGTGCCAATGGCTTTCGAGTGAATTTCCCTGACTGGATGCAGGTTTTGCTACTGATGCACTGCTCTGCCTTCCTGTCCCTCCCCAATGTGTCCGCAAGGAGAACCATTCAGGTGGGCAGTGCCTCCCTGCAGTCCACCCAGAACAGCTAGAACCATATATGGGACTGAGCAGCCCCAAGGTTTCACTTTTTATGATATAGTGCCTAAGACATAAGAGACCTCACTGGGTCATGAAACCTTCAACCATGGCTATGTTGTTAGTTGCTGATCTAATATATATCCTAAGTACAATGCTGAACTACCTACTACTATACCCACTAATAGCGGCTGCACCAGCCATTACTCTGTACAACGTTAACACTCCATTGTATCTGGCTCTTGCCATTGGCAAACCCCTTTGCGGAACAGTGCCTTTACGCTGTCTCTTGGTGCCAGTGACCAGAATGCGCATTCCACCACAATCTCCTCCAATGTATCTTGCTACAGTGCATGCACTGAAATGCACCTTCAGGGTAGGCACAGCTCCCAAGGACAGACCAGCTGCCTGCTTCAACTGGTCCTGGGAAGACACTTAGCCAGGCCAGTTCACCATAGCCTGCTCATGTGCTTGTTGAACTCTCTTCACACAGTGCTCAAGCTGGCCCACTTCTTGGGTCGATCTCTGATTCTTCCCATCTCTTCAAGGGTTTACGGGGCAGCCACTGTTGGTCCCATGGACAGGAGTCTTCTGCTACTTCCACCCAGGTCTAGATTGGCGTGGGTTGGTATTCCCACCTGGTCACTTCTGAGGTCGCCCCTCTCCTGCAGCGGGACTATCAATCCTCATTGCTCCAACCAGGACCCTTTTGGCATGAACCACAGTGAAATTCTTTACTTGTCTATCAGACCCTAGTCTTCGAGGGTGGCCCGTGGCAAGAACTCATCCAGAGGACGTCCTCATTGTCTTCTCTTCCTTCTGTCACATGAACCATCCTCTTCAGTCATTACTGTCCTCTTCAATGTAGACCTCCTAGGAGGGGAATCCGTCCTTCTTTGTCCCTCTCTGACCTTCTCAGAATCCCCATTAGGGTAGTCCCATGTTACAACCTAATTATAGCACCAATACTGTAAACACAAATACACTTTTTAAATAAAAGTCTGCAATTAATAATTTTTGTATGTGCTTTTATTTTTCCTTACAGACAGCATATAACCCCAACCTAGGTGGGCCCAAATTAGGCCATAGGTTAATAGTGTGTCAGGGTTGTGAGTGGAGATGAGGTCAGCAAAGTCTGATCCTTGTGCTACTGTGGAGTTAGCATTAATGGGCATGTGCTTGTGTGTTTTGGAGGATAAGTGTGAGTGCGATGTGAACGAGGTTCTTTGAGGTGCGGTCTTTGAAGGCGGTTGAGAATTATTGTATACATGTATGGTTGAGGGTGGAGATGTGAAGACATAACATCAGGAGCCCATGTCTTCATCTGGCCTTTGCTTCAGACCCTCATGTGAGGGATGCCCTGGAATCTAGGACTTAAGAAGGGAAAGAAAGAGTAGTAGGTGGGCAAGGCGTAGGTCACATGACCTTGACCTACCTATCAAATGCAGATAGAAAAAAGGTTGGGAAGGCAGTTTTTTGAAGGGAGGTATAACGGTAAGGCAGTCAAGAACAATTAGCAGTGATTAGCTGGTGAGCAGAGCCGGGGTCACATGTCCTTGACATCAATATGTAGAGAAGGCAATGTGTGTAACTCTGGTGGCTAACTAGGGTGTCACTACTCCTTGAAATGGAGCTAATGGGCTTGATTCTCAAAGAGTTGCACTAGAGCAAATGAGGGGGTGCCTTGAACATCTCACATTTGCAGTTTTTCAAGCAATAGTAGATGTTCGATGTTTTTGTCTTCCTCTACTGATGCATGTACTTTCCATTCCTATGTTAAAACCCTCTGAAACAAAACAATTTTACTATACAAAAGTCAAAATAGTAGCTTTGCTAATGTTAGTTTCCTTCGGGAGTATCTTTGCAGTTATCCTCCCTTGATCACAATGGGACAGATTTTCCAAAATAAAAGAGTGTGCAAACCTGAGGTGTACCACAAATGAGCCAGAAATAGATGTGCCTCATTCACAGAAGGGCGCCTCTCACAGATGCACCAGTTTATAAAAGGAGAGTAAAATGTGTGCCAACGATATGCAAAGTGGGTGGAAAGCTTGCAAATACATCAAATTAAGTGTGCAAACAGGCACAACCTCAAAAAGTGAACAAAGATGCACTAACATTTCATAAAGGGGAAGACCATATGAAAATCAGGCTTGGTCCCACCCTTCAAGGTGCAGTCCAGCCCAAACTGTTTGGTAACATCCATTCTGCACGAGACCAAAAGCAACCTGTAATAAAAAACATTGAACATATTTTCTGAAATACTTTGCTTGTGTTTTGTAGGGTAGATCTGATGTGATGCACACATTTTTGGCATAAATTGATGGTCATCTCGTCATTTACAAATGATGCGCCAGAGACATGCGCCTCAGACACGCTATTAAAGGCCCACCTATTTCCACAGTGGGCATTTTTGGTGTTTTCGCTGTGAATATGTGCTATACAATGAGGTGCACAATTGGGCAGTTGCATCTTTGTGGCATTGTATATCTCGTTGAGATGCACATGTTTTTTGAGAATGTTCCTCCTTGTATTGAAATCCCAAAACATCCTGGGAGGTGGACTATTTCTGTGGTTAATCCTCGAGTTATTGGTAGTGTCTTTAAACTCATAAAGCCTCGTGTTAGTTGCCACAGAAAATGGCATGGACTCGGTATAACAGGCAGAGACAACTCTCTTCATCTTTGAGGGCCTCCATGCCATTGTGGATGGGATCTCTTGCAGAGTCTGACATTTTCTCCAGGCAGAGTAGATCCATGCGTCTCCAACCGACAAAGACAGTGAAAATGTGGTTGGAAAACATGGATCCCTAGAGATTATGCCCACCCGTTTACATTGGAAAAGGGCAGGTGAAGTCTGTAGGGATTCATAGTAATGTAGGCCGCTGTATCTTTATATGGTGGCCGCCATTGCTGACTACTGCCACCACTGCATTCGTGTACGTCAGTGCTTTGTGAGCATTAACCACACAGAGCGGCTGTAGGCATGGACGCCATAGCTATGTCCACATTCCCGCGTCTAGATACCGAGCACAGACATGCAAGCGAATGTGGTCTGGTTCAGTGCTTAATTTGTAATAAAATAAGTGCCAGGGCCCAAATATTTTCTAGCACACCTGCGACACATCAAGGTGGGTAAATTCCAGCCCCCTATTGCCACCACCGGTGGCTCCGCCCACACTGTCAGCATATTTAAGGTCAAGGCTGCAACTCCCACTGGCCATTTTGGGTGATGGAGGCATTACCCATGGCAGATGTGCAATTTTCACACACCATTCAATGTAAAATAACATAACATACTAGTTTAAAGCAAATGTTTGACAGCTTCTTTAAACACGTTAGGCGGTAAGAGATTACCGGTCAGGGCACCGGTGCCGGTAATCCCTTACCACCCTATTCCGAGGTCCCTTAGCGGGTCCCTTCCTCAACGCCTGGTTTTACCAGGCATTATGGAAGGGACCCGTTAAGGGAATTCGGAGCTAGTAACGGGCCCGCTAATAGCAGGCCCGTTATTAGCTCCATCCCCATTCCCATTGAGCCCTATCGGGGCTCAAATGGGAATGGGGAATGGTTCCCAGAATGGGGACTTACCGGGTCCTCCAAGGTCGGAATGACCCGGTAAGTCCCTATTCCGGGAACACGGACCCGGAATGCGGTAAGGGGGTAGCCATGGCGCTAATAGCGCCATGGTTACCTCCTACCGCGTAATGAGGCCCATTATCATTGTTAACATTTTGCTTCAATTCTATAGGTGGAACATGGTAATCATCTGTCCACATCCTCCACAGAAAAAAAGAGCAAACGCTATTTCCTCCTATGGTAAATTGATTGACAAATGCATGAAAAATCATTCCTTAACTGATGAACTTGCTTTTCAAACACTGCACCAAAATATTTGTGTATAGGTAGGCACTCATGACAGCCTCTTAAGGCTAGCCCAATTGTTGGTACTGCTGACTGGTGACTGACCTCTTGCTGTCAACCCTCACCTATTGTGGTAAAGTTGCTGGTTATTACAGTAGTGGAGCTGCACCAATGTTATTCAATATGACTGGAGCAATGTGTGGGTATGGCAATCTCCCAACTCCTTGTTAACCATGAAAATGGATAACTAGCATTGTCCTGCCAACGTGTCATCAGGTTTATGAACAACAATGAGCCAGCTTGGGATGAAGAATTATGTCCCAGTGCACACTGCTGTTGCTTGTTGAGTGACAACTACTGAATGAGAGTTACAATAATAAAGTTGCCAAAGCATGACATCACAATCAGACTGAATCTGAGAAAATGAGGGCTGGGGCGCAGAAATAAGTGCTGGGGCTTAGCCCTGGCAAACACCCCCACAAATTATGCACTACTTGTTCCACTGTGCCACATTCTCTGCTGCCTCCAAAATGGAGGCTGGTAACCATGTGCTGTAATTTTTCATTCGGTAGTATCTGCAATGAGTTTCCCCCATAATGGCCTCCGTTTACCATGGAGTCCTGATCTGCAAATGTTACATATTGCAATTCAAATTCCATGTTTTTTATTGCAAACCACCAAATTCTAAGCAGGGACAACATAACACAAGCCTACTCAGTGGCATTGCGAAATGTCAAATCCACTCTAAAACCGTTCAAAGGCAACACTCTAACTCTATATACAGCATTTCTGACAATATTTCAATATTTTGTTATCATAGGTCACACCAGTAACTTTCCCTTGTTCAATGCTATTTTTCAGACAATGCCAACTTCATCTTCATTGTTTATGTAAAGGTCGCCACACTCCAAAATCATGCAGCACACATGTATTAGCGCAAGGGCTATGGGTGCACGACCCACAATACACATATTGTATTCGTTCAAGCCTTCAAAGTACAATGGTAAAAACATGTTTAATACAAATGTGCATAAATGGGTAATGTAATAGATTTCCCTCTTGACGTAATAGATTTGGCATGGGGAATTGGAGCATACGGGGAAGGGGGTTACTCATGCATTGTGTGAGCACGGTATTTAAACACAAGTGGCCGCGTGTAAGTACTTCTAAGTACACCTGAAAGAGATGGTGCCTTGTAATCATTGTTTCAGCAATTGACAGTTGTTTGCACAACAGCAGCGCATTCTCGGCTGATTTGAATAATACACACACTCATAGTACCAGCTGCACAATGGACGGGTAATTGAAACATAGTTTGAAGCTCTCATTTGCAGGCAGGGTGGTGACACTCTCAGGGTTTTTCATACAGAGTGCTTTTTTGCGCTTGCCTATCGAAAATAGAAAAAGAAAAAAAAGCATTTCCTTTGCAAACATGTCTGGCTGTAGCATTAAGAGGTGGATTACGTGGGCTCCATATCCTAAAATCCATTCAAATACATTCACTGTACGTGTTTATTGGTGTTGTGGAGTATCAGACTTCAAAAACATGAACCCATTGTTGAAGGCTTTTTTCCGGATTGATTGAGCTAGATTATTCTGGCAATCAGTTACGTGGGGGAATGTTTGTTGTGTTGATGTTTCAGTGTTTAGGGGGGGTGTTCAGGAAGTATGTAAGGGAAAGGGGAAGTGACGGGCGGCGGGAGGCGGGACTAGGGGGCAGTTTGTGCATGTTGAGAAATAATCGCTCTGTCTCTGGTCTTTTCTTGCTGCACCACGCGCTTTTGTCGTGCCTCACCTCACGCCATTACAATGTTTTGAAATGTTTACATTGTCACACACTGACACTGTCCTGGTGACATCATGTTACCCCATCTGTAATACCATTGACGTTATGCCACTAAATACACAGGGCTAGCGTGCGGGAACCTTTACCCCCTGCACCTGATGACATAATAGCAACAATGACATCACATGACGTTGGACATAATGACGAGTCATTTCGCTTTCTTAATCTTGAATGGCCACTTAGGGGTGGCCATTTCTGAAACTAAGGATACTAGCTTGGTACCTGTAGTATCTGGGAAGGTAAGAAGACATCTGGATTCAGGTAAGGCACAGGAGACCAGTATATATAAAAGGAGTAAGTTTATTTATAAGTTACAGAGTTACAGGGCTAGTTATATAGAAAGGGGCAGGGAGCTAAATAGATGACATCCTTTCAGTAAGGTTCTCCCATCCTGTGTTCCCAACTGTAGTTCTTGGAACCCTCAGGTCCCATCACATTCTATATCACATAGCTGTATTCTACTAGCAGCACTGTGTGCACCCAGTGCAGATAGATAGGTACAATACTACACATCTCCCTCTCTTCAATTGAACACACAAACAAAATATCACAGACCAGACATTTAGAGAGACTTTCCAAATTACACAATCCTTCACATCAGTAAAATCTATACAACATTCATAACCAAGAAAGCGTATCCACATTCACATAACTAACATTCAAAACAATCAAATACACAAATCACCACCTGCCCGGGACTGCCACTCCCGGGCCTCACAACTGCCACTTGCGAGCACAACGTTCCTTGCCACACTCTCAAGCAATGAAGCGTATCTCCTCCTACTCCACCTGCCACATGGAGACAAGGGTCTGCCACACCCAGCACAACCGTGTACTCACGCAACCATCAGGAACTATCTAACATTCATATGGACCATATATTTTATCCTTATCAACATTTGCCTCACAACCATAACTGCATAACTACATACACCACCATTCCTCTCCGAAACACCTGTGGTTTGCGCCATCACATATTCACATACACACCCTGCCATAAGAAACAATGAAAAGTGGGAAAAATGCATAAAAGAAAACTCACAAAACAAAGATCACATTAAAACAACGCAACTGGGAAGGAACAGCACGAGAAGAGAATACACCGCGACAGAGACTGATCAGATCTGAGTCCAAGTGCAAATGATCTTTGAAAACAAAATTGTTTGAATACAGCCAAAAATTGAAAGCATCCAAGTTTTTTTTTAAAAAAACATGTTAGGCCAAGTACAGTAAACCGGTAATATATTCATATGCATGCCATATGTAATATGCCCAAAAAATTGTATACATACCATGCAACATTTGTGTCACATTTAACCATAGGGCTCTCTCATTTACATGAAAATCACTCAAAATTTTCACTCATGTATTACATGGCATCAGAACGATGCTGTGCCAAATATATTCTACTCTAACATGGCATCAGAGCGATGCTGTGCCACTTGAATTATACCTATTATAATCCACATCATGGATAATATATTATTAATGAACATATTTCCCCTTTGTATTGATAACACATTTAAAATATCAATATGCATTGCAAATATATATGAAATGCAGCATTCGGAGACCTGAAAATCCTATAATATTGTTAAACACTACACGCAGGAAAAAAACATTTTTTTCTTTGTGTTGCTTGTTGGTTATTGTTATGAGTGTGTGCATTATCAGTATGATACACTCACACATCCTCATATAGTAAGTGCATCACCCTTTAAAATATTACCACTTACTAGTCCATACAATCCAAGCATAAACCACTTCATAACAAATATATCATGACAGTATTAGCACTTGCTTAAACCATACCTAATCATAATACATTGCATCAGAATTAAACGTGCATTTAAATTCCACAAAATGCAAAAATGCAAAATGTCCATGAATTGCACGAAGAAATATAACTGCAGCAAACACAACATGACCAACTACTATATACCATGAAACACTTGTTGAATAGTCCATGAAATGCATGTTGAATGGTTAATGGAGACACATGCGGAAAACATTGCTAGAGCTAGGCTAGCGCTACAAATGTAGCATTATCATTTGCAGGCTGCAGTATTTTAGAATGAAGAAAACATTACCTTCAATGTCCGTGTCATTACGGAATGGAAAATATTACAGTGCAGCTTAAACCCGCCAAATATTTGAAAAGATGAATCACCAATATCAGCATTCTTCATATTCTTACGGCAGCATAGCGTCTGCATCAAAAACAACTGAGATGAATCCTTCCAGGTACATGCTGTCGTGCCGCGCATTACATTCTATATGACATAGCTGTATTCTACTAGTAGCACTGTGTGCACCCAGTGCAGATAGATAGGTACAATACTACACATCTACCTCTCTTCAATTGAACACACAAACAAAATATCTTATTTGCACCACATTCTCTCTTTATACCCTGTATCTAGAGCCCATATATCTACATCCTCTGCCCCTGAGAAATACAAGTTGCGACATGCAGCTAAGAACCTTTGCCAGCACTGTCCTTATACTCACAGTCTCTTTAGGACTGTCAGCTTGCACTGCTGCCACCTACCGTACAAGAACCTCTAAGACTTCCCATAACTGCCAACCCATTCTCCCTTCAATCATGCTTCACTACCCTGACCCTCCACCAAACCCTTACCTCAACGACCCAGCCCTTTGGCTCAAGCACTTTGCCACCAAACCTACTCCAAACATTCCATGTACTCTACAACAGAGGAACTGTAGACTTAGAACTAGACTGCCCAGACCACCCTGTACTTTGCGCAATCGCTCTGCCTCCTCACTGCCCAACCCAACCGTAACGCCTAGTACTCTACTCGCCACCACACCCATCTCAGCACTAAAGGGAGCCCTTATCAATGCAAGATCCCTCACGGCTCATGCCCTTGACATCGCAGACCTCATCACCGTCCAGAACCTTGACTTCCTAGCTATCACCGAAACTTGGTTACATGATGCCTCTGCCCCACTCCTCGCCCTATCACTACCCAAGGGTTATACCATTATCAGAAACGATCGCCAATCCAACCTGTCGAAAGGAGGAAGAGTCGCTTTTATACATAGTGCCAAAATTGTTATGAGAGTTGTTCTGCACACACAACTTAGCTCTGCAGAATCTCTTTCAGTGAAACTATCGCTCTCTCCTACCAACACAGCAACACTCCACCTTATATACAGACCGCCAGGCCCACTGGGCTCATTCATTGATGATGTTGCCTCTACCCTGTCAACTAACACCAAGCCTAACTCTCAGATACTGTTACTAGGCGACCTTAACCTAGGTCTCACAGATCCCAAGGACCACATGGCCGCTGAAGTAGACACCACCCTTTCCAACCTAGGCTTCCAGCAGAGCATTCGTGATCCTACACACATCAAAGGTAGAACGCTCGACTGGCTAGCTGACCTTAACTGTAACACCAATGTCATCTCTAACGATGCCTGCGCCTGGTCCGACCACCATGTTATTACCTTCCTTCTGCCAGCCACCAACCCCCAGCCCACACCCACCATAGCCCCTGCCATACCGACTAGAAACAAAAAAGATATCACCCGGGAAAAACTGCTTCCTCTTATCCTCCCTTGTTTAAACACTCTTGCCTCACAGCATAAGGACAAGGACCCTACTGTTTTAGTAGACACCTTTAACAGCCTAATGACCAATGCCATTGAGAGCATAGCTCCACTAAAGATCCGCAAAGCCAAACAACAGTCCCACCTGAACTCTTGGTTCACCCCGCAGCTCAACGCGCTGCGCAAAGAAAAGCGCAAGGCCGAAGCACTTTGGAAAAGTCACTCGAGCGCAACTAATAAAGCCTCCCTTTTGATCACCTCTCTTAACTACAAGAGGCCATATTACAAGCCAAAAAGGAGACTTACAACTCACGCATAGCCCAGGCAGAATCGAACACTAGAGAATTATTTAAAATCCTCAAAGAGCTAGAATCTCCCTCACCTGCCCGGACACGTGCGCTAAGGACAGCACCTGGTGCAACAATATACAAAATGCCCTTCTTAATAAAATATCCACCTTGCAATCCAAAATCAACGCCAAACAAAACACCCTCCACACCCCTATCTTTAGTAATACCAGGCCACCTAAAATAATTACCCCTGACTCCCCGGTGCCGTTCAGCTTCACACCACTCACTGTTCTGGAGGTTGAAAAAATCATCTGTAACCTAAAACCTTCAAACTGCCAAGGGGACGCCTGTCCAGCCCCGATCATCAAGGATTCGGCTCATGACCTCGCCCCTTTTATCACCACTTTTATCAACGCCTCCTTTCAATTGGGAGTGGTCCCCAATAACCTGAAGGATGCTTGGGTCATCCCTCTCCTAAAAAAACCCACTTTAGACCCGGAGGTTCCAACCAACTACAGGCCCAGCACAACGGTCCCATTTCTGCTAAAAATCTTGGATAGAGCAGCCTATCTACAGATACAGAACTATCTGGAATCAAACAACCTTCTAGGCATGAGACAATCTGGCTTCAGACCTAAGCACGGTACTGAGACAGCCCTCCTCGATCTCAAAACCTAAATTGAGGATCTCAAAGACAAAGGTAAACTAGCCATGTTACTACTATTAGACTTATCTGCGGCCTTTGATTTGGTTAATCACCAAATCCTCTGTCACCATCTAAAAACTGCAGCTCATTTCTCCGATACGGCCACAAACTGGATTCAATCCTTCCTGGATAACAGACAGATGAGGGTATTCTCGCCCACCTCCGCTGCTGACCCTGCACCAGTCCCCTGCGGCGTCCCCCAAGGATCGTGTGTATCCCCTACCCTCTACAATGTATTTACTAAACCCTTATTTGATGTGCTTGACTATCTGGGTGTCACATATACGAATTATGCTGATGACACCCAGATACTCATCCCCATCACGGGTGATCACACAGTAGATTCTAAAGCCTTAAATGACGTTTACCACGTCATGCAAACATGGATGGCCCAACATGAGCTTTGTCTCAATGATGACAAGACAGAGCTCCTCATCCTAGGTACTCAGCAAAGACTAAACAAGTTGAACCCTATGTTCAGTTCCTTCAACATTGATGGAAACCTAATAAAAGTCTCCAAAGATACCAAAACGCTTGGAATCTACCTCGATTCCACCCTCTCCCTTCACAGACAAACCAATGCAGTTGCGGCCGCCGCCGCTTACACCTGCAAGTTGATCACAGCATGTCGCCCTTTTCTTTCCACGCACAACTGTATTACCCTTGCTAGGACCCTGGTCATGTCCAAACTGGACTACTGTAATGCACTGTACCAGGGCACCAATCAGTGTAACCTAGACAAGCTCCAAATCATACAAAATAACGCCATCAGGGCAGCCCTCAACATCCCCAGATCCGCACACATTTCAGATACCAGGAAGAGCCTTCATTGGTTGTCAGTCACCCAAAGGATCTCACTAAAATCGCTCGCCCTAACATACAAATGTATGAATAACTTGGCCCCCACTTATCTCTCCTCTCGATTCTCGCTGTACACCCCAGCTCGCTCACTTAGATCTACTCTGAACCAGAGCTTACTGATACCAAGATACAAGCTCCAAACAGCTGGTGGATCGAGCTTCCCAGTCCTGGCAGCTAAAGTGTGGAACACTGTCCCCTTGACTATCAGAAACCTCCCCTCCCTCAACCTATTCAAACACAGAGCCAAATGTTGGCTAGTCTCTTCCACTGCCCGAGCTACACTCTGAAACGTGACGCGATAACCTGTGTCTGGTTGTAATCGACAAATCATGTATCGTTGTACTACCTACCTATGCCTTCTTTGCTATATTTATTGACTGTCATGTAATCACTGTATGCAATTTATGTAACCATTGCTTTCAAGATATGCGCCCGGTAGCCTCCGGGCCTGGTTTGCGCTATACAAATAAAACAAATACAAAAAATACAAATACAGACCAGACATTTAGAGAGACTTTCCAAATTACACAATCCTTCACATCAGTAAAATCTATACAACATTCACAACCAAGAAAGCGTATCCACATTCACGTAACTAACATTCAAAATAATCAAATACACAAATCACCACCTGGCCGGGACTGCCACTCCCGGGCCTCACAACTGCCACTTGCGAACACAACGTTCCTTGCCACACTCTCAACCATCGAAGCGTATCTCCTCCCACTCCACCTGCCACATGGAGACAAGGGTCTGCCACACCCAGCACAACCGCGTACTCACGCAACCATCAGGAACTATCTAACATTCATATGGACCATATATTTTATCCTTATCAACATTTGCCTCACAACCATAACTGCATAACTACATACACCACCATTCCTCTCCGAAACACCTGTGGTTTGCGCCATCACATATTCACATACACACCCTGCCATAAGAAACAATAAAAAGTGGGAAAAATGCATAAAAGAAAACTCACAAAACAAAGATCACATTAAAACAACGCAACTGGGAAGGAACAGCACGAGAAGAGAATACACCGCGACAGAGACTGATCAGATCTGAGTCCAAGTGCAAATGATCTTTGAAAACAAAATTGTTTGAATACAGCCAAAAATTGAAAGCATCCAAGTTTTTTTTTTTTAAAAACATGTTAGGCCAAGTACAGTAAACCGGTAATATATTCATATGCATGCCATATGTAATATGCCCAAAAAATTGTATACATACCATGCAACATTTGTGTCACATTTAACCATAGGGCTCTCTCATTTACATGAAAATCACTCAAAATTTTCACTCATGTATTACATGGCATCAGAACGATGCTGTGCCAAATATATTCTACTCTAAAATGGCATCAGAGCGATGCTGTGCCACTTGAATTATACCTATTATAATCCACATCATGGATAATATATTATTAATGAACATATTTCCCCTTTGTATTGATAACACATTTAAAATATCAATATGCATTGCAAATATATATGAAATGCAGCATTCGGAGACCTGAAAATCCTATAATATTGTTAAACACTACACGCAGGAAAAAAACATTTTTTTCTTTGTGTTGCTTGTTGGTTATTGTTATGAGTGTGTGCATTATCAGTATTACATATTCACATACTTCATATGCATGCCATAAAGATGGCGCAAGCCACAGGTGTTTCGGAGAGGAATGGTGGTGTATGTAGTTATGCAGTTATGGTTGTGAGGCAAATGTTGATAAGGATAAAATATATGGTCCATATGAATGTTAGATAGTTCCTGATGGTTGCGTGAGTATGCGGTTGTGCTGGGTGTGGCAGACCCTTGTCTCCATGTGGCAGGTGGAGTGGGAGGACATACGCTTCGATGGTTGAGAGTGTGGCAAGGAACGTTGTGCTCGCAAGTGGCAGTTGTGCGGCCCGGGAGTGGCAGTCCCAGGCAGGTGGTGATTTGTGTATTTGATTGTTTTGAATGTTAGTTACGTGAATGTGGATACGGTTTCTTGGTTGTGAATGTTGTATAGATTTTACTGATGTGAAGGATTGTGTAATTTGGAAAGTCTCTCTAAATGTCTGTTCTGTGATATTTTGTTTGTGTGTTCAATTGAAGAGAGGGAGATGTGTAGTATTGTACCTATCTATCTGCACTGGGTGCACACAGTGCTGCTTGTAGAATACAGCTATGTCATATAGAATGTGATGGGACCTGGGGGTTCCAAGAACTACAGTTGGGAACACAGGATGGGAGAACCTTACCGAAAGGATATCATCTCACATAGAAGCTGGTGCTGGGCTGTGCGACTGCTGGGCTTACCAAAGACATCTGCTATAAGCATTTTCATGATGCCAGGAGTCAACAGATTTTCCTTAGTGGGTCCTTTTATGTTGGGATCAACAGGCAAACATATATCAATCCATCTGGAACCAGCAAACACCTGATGATCCCATCCTCGTCGCCATTTGTAGTATCGGGGATGGTAAGAAGACATCTGGATTCAGGTAAGGCACAGGAGACCAGTATATATAAAAGGAGTACGTTTATTTATAAGTTACAGAGTTACAGGGCTTGTTATATAGAAAGGGGCAGGGAGCTAAATAGATGACATCCTTTAAGTAAGGTTCTCCCATCCTGTGTTCCCAACTGTGGTTCTTGGAACCCTCAGGTCCCATCACATTCTATATGACATAGCTGTATTCTACTAGCAGCACTGTGTGCACCCAGTGCAGATAGATAGGTACAATACTACAGTACCCACCAACTAAAATGTGGAAAGACTGAAGTCAATTTGCAAAATAGTTCACAGGGGCTGCAAGCAAAATCATGGGTGTGGCACCTGCCTCTCTTAGACACACTTCATTAACACTAGAGTAGACACAGTGCATGTCAATATCTAATTGCCCAGCAGGTGTACACCCTCTCACTCGTCTCCTACACTCAACACTCACACACTAATCTGTCATTGGAGTTGGACTGGATTAATTCCTGTAATAGAATGACGAAATATAAAATGTACTCTGATATTGTTTTGGAAAGTGAAAGGAAAGGGACAATGCTGAGCTATATTGGGGAATGACCCGACGGCCGCTTCTTAAATATCTTTTTAAGAATATGTTTCAATTTTATACATACTCTGGAAGAATTATTATTCTAAGGTCAGTGTGACACATCTGAGTGTTGCTTTTGTAATCAGGCTATTTGGCATTATATTTTAAGAGGACAAACAACGTCCTTAATGATTAAGGCAGTACACTTTTTAAATACTGTATTTATACATTGATTATTAAGGTTTTAAGTTATTGCTGAAATGTGCTATGAATTTTAGAATTATTTTTTATAAATGCTATGATGTATTTGATTAATTGTAAAATGCTTTGTATATGTTTTATTTTTGTTCTATCTTATAAAGTGTCTGTATAAGGTTTTTAATAACCCTATGTACAATAAAATAATACAATTAAAATATCTGTCATTAAAAAATCACTTCATGTCTCTCAGAGAAATATATTTCTGCTGAGGTCACAAGTGAAGTTCTGCATCAAGGCATCCATTTCCTGCTTGCTCGTTAAGCCTATCAGTCGCACACCCCTGTCACAGGAGCTCTACCTCAGTGAAAGCAATTACCAAACGTCTCCCCAAAGCAGCTCTGGGAGGGTCACTTTAGAGACACCACTCATTTGGATGATATGGTCTCTGAGGACTAGGGATGGCCACCCGGTTTGTGATGTGCTACTTGGACGAGGTCAAAGCGGGATTTCTTAGTGCCCCAGTCTCGTTGTTGTCATGCTTCCAAACATAGGGCAGGGGCAAGACTTCAGCATGGGAAATCTCAGATAAATTGAGCCCTTTCCTCACTTCTTCCTGCATAGAGTCCAACATCAGGACATCCCAAGAACCAGTCAGGCTGCAGGAGAACCCGCTGCCCGCAACTCGGATATCCAGTAGGAAGCCATACCATTTCTTTAAATGGAATCACTCGGCCAACTCTCCAGAGACCAGTCAGGGGGAAAGGAAAACACACACCTCACTCATGCACTATCAAGACCCCCCTCTCACTCATCTACAGCTGCAACAGGGAGACCCTCACAGCATGATTCAGTAGCAACGCTCACACATACAAAACACCTAAACATGCCAAAAACCACAATGAAAACTGGAACTCAAAATTCCCAAAACAAAGCAGGCTTCATAAGTTTGAAATGACCCAGCTGTACATGCCTTTACCTGTAAAAGGAAATAGCAAGCCAAGGAGAGAGGAAAACCGGCTGCTCCACAAAAAAGCATTTGTGGGTACATTTGTGGGTACTAGAACATTGTTTGAAGTGGTGATCACAGGCTTGAAATACTAAATGGCCAACAGCCTTTTTAAAGCCCTCATCCAGAGTCCTGAATTACAAAACCTAACTACCAATCAGATCAGACAGAGAAACACCTGATCGTCCTTGCCAATCAAGGAATGTGCACCTTGGGCAAGCAATGTAAAGGGGGATCTGTTTCCATAGTCTGGATGAAGGTGAGCAAGAATGCAGACCAGGAGAGATTAGAAGACCCAGAGGGCAGGAGTAAAGACTGGCCACTTTATTCTGCTGAATCACAAATTACCCAAATGTTTCCCTTGTTCAGGATACACCAAACATCCTGAACATTTAAGCTATTTGTGTAAATGAGTTTGGGCAGGCAGATTTTTTTGGTTGTGTATTCAGAATGTGCAGGAGCTCTTCAGGGGTCACTTTGGGCCTCATCATGAGTTAGGCAGAGTGGTAAAAGGTGGCGGTGACACTATTATCACTGCATTTACCGCTCTGCCTAATCTCGAGTTGGGCAGAAAGTGTGAGTTTTATATCCAGCTTTTTGCTGGAGGTAGAAATCTCCCCTTTCTGCCCATTTTTGGTGCTATTAGCACAGCGCTAATTGCGCGGGTGCTAATAGCACCAAGAAACCTACATTGGGTCCATTGGGTTTACAACCCCACCGCAACGTGAGATCCATCGCAAATTGAGCCGGACCGAGTTGCTGTAACGCTAATAGCTGGCAGTATCCCAGCACAATTACCACCAGGATACCGTCCAACTCAGGATGAGGCCCAAATAGGATCTTTCATGGAGGATGCAGGGTGATGTGGATTGGTTCCTGTTGCTATTTGAGTGCATTACACTTTCATTTTTAGTTTGGGGATTTGGGATTTTTAAACAAAACATTGTTGCATGTTGTGCACTTAGTATAAGAGACAACATGGGTGGGGTGATTTTAGGCAGTGCTCAAAAGATTACATTTTCATTTTTTAAACACCTCTTAAAAGCAATCTGCATTTCACAGAAAAGCAGGGTAGCCTTACAGATTATTTAAGAGATTTCAGTTTCTCTCCCAGGCAGTGTATCAATTTGTTTGCATGTATGCACTAGGGCTGCTTGATTGAGCACATGCTAACAAACACGCAGTTTAAATGAATGAACTTGGCACAGCTTTTTGGGAATGGAGATACATTCATGGGTAATATATATGACAGGATATGATATGATATATGATAAGTCATTTATAACGCATCTGTACACAAGTATTTCTAGGCGCGACAAGACAAGGAAGGGAAGACAGCGGGAGGACAAAATAAATGATCTTACTAGGCCTTGTGTCATTCAGATTGTGCGAGTGCGATAATGCAAAGTACAGGGGGGGATGGAGAGGGGAAGTGCCAAGGGGAGGGAAGGTGGAAATGCAATCAGGGTAGCTTTGTTCTGAGTAAGTGCAGCCAGGGCAGGGCAGCTTTGGGTAAGTTCAAGGAAGCATGGGACTTTAGGATTCCAGTTACAGCTCATAAGTGCATGGTAGGCCCTGAGGCAGTTCAAGGGCTACTGGTAGGGGAGGAGCCTGGTACCCAGTGAGACTTTGAGGGTAGCCAGGCAACCAGTCAGCAGACAGGTAGGTCAGTGGGCAGAGAGAGAGAGAAAGCAGAGGCAAAAAGGAAGGTCTTGAACTGCTTCCAGAACTTCATGTGGTCCAGCTCAACTTTGTGAGGGACAGGGAGGCCATTCCAGAGGTAGGCACCTACAGAGAAGAAAGATTTACCCCCACTCTCTGCCTGGAGAAGCGTTTGACCCTCAGAGAGTTAGAGGTGGCTGAGCGAAGGGCTCGAGAAGGAAGATGTTTAGGAAGAGAGAGTTGGATGCTGTGTTGGCCCCGGCACCAGAAAGCCTTGTGGACGATGCAGAGGGTCTTGAACTTGATACTTGCAGCCACCTGGAGCCAATTGAGAGATTTCAGGGCTGGAGAGATATGGTCCCTGGGCTTGAGACCAAGGACAAATCTTGAAGTCCTGTTCTGAATTAGTTACAGAGAGTGTAGAGTAGAGGAAGGCAGATTGAGAAAGAGGCTGTTACAGTAGTTCATACTAGAGAGAACCAGGGCTCTGGAGACAGTGAGCTTTGGCGGCAAGTGAGGAAAGGAAGATTACCTCTGAGGAGGTGCAGCTGGTAGTGGGCCTTCTTGGCAAGGTCTGTGATGTGAGGAGAGAAGGAGAGAGTGAAGTCGAAGATGACACCAAGGTTTTTTGCCACACAGGAAGGCGAAGGAAGAGGACCCAAGGAGGGCGGCCAGAGTGAGAGAGGGGAAGCGGGAGTGGGGATCCCAATGAGAAGGATATCAGTTTTACTGGCATTAAGGCAGAGATGGTTGGAGGTGCCCCACTCCTGAATCATGGATAGGTAATGAGGAATGAGTGAGAGAGGAGAGGTGGCTGAGGGGAGCCTGAAAAAGAGCTGAGTGTCTTCTGCATAACACTGAAAGTTAGAGAAGGTAGAGATAAGGTGGGCCAAAGGGGCCACGTAGACATTGAACAGCCAGGGTGAGAGGTTAGAGCCCTGGGGAACACCCCATGTGGAGAGAGAGGTGGTGGAGAGAAAGGACCCAAGTTGGACATGGGAGGGTCAGTCCAGGAGGAAGGAGGTCAACCACACCAGGGACTGATCCGTGATGCCCAGGTTCTCACGGAGATGACTGATCAGGATGGCATGATTGACTGTGTCAAAAGCAGAGGAAAGGTCAAGGAGGATGAGGACAGAAGTAAGGCTAGAATCTTGATTAGTGAGCAGATATTCACAGGTTTTCAGGAGAACAGTTTTGTGCTGCTGGCTGCTCAAAAGCCAGACTGATATGATATGATATGATGTGATATGGGATTTATAATGTGCCTGCACCCAAGTGTTTGTAGGTGCGACAAGAAAAGGAGGAGGAAACAGAGGGAGGAAAAAACATGGCCTTGTGTCATTTGATCGCGCAAGTGCAGGAAGTGATCACAGGCAGTGGGTATTAATGGGAGATTGATTGTTTGTGGTTTATTTTAAGAGATGTCACTTTCTATGCTACGGGCACCTCAGAAATGTACTTTGGAAATAAGCAATAGGACTGCTTGACAAAACACACACTCATACTAAAGAAGTCCAATTGAATTAATTTGCTGTAACTTTGGGGGAATAGAAATAAAATTAGGGGTGCACTAAAAATAGAGCTGGTGATCACAGGGGATTGTCAAATACTGGCAGATTGATTGGCTTTGTGACACAACATACCACCTGCTTGAGCACAATAAGCAGTAGGTCAGAGGAGAAATTTGCTCTGGGCCAGCATGCTTAAACGGGTGCACTTACTCACAAAACATACAGTTGAAATTTAGAGGGGGAAGAGACCATTTTGGGGCTGCCAGAAACAAATTGTTGAAGGTGGTGGAAAATGAATGTCAGGTTGATTGGATGTGTGTGGCCCCATATCACCTGCTTGAGCAGCCGCAGCAGTATGCCGGAAGGGAATCTTCTCTGGGTCAGCTGGTTTGAACGGGCGCACTCACACAAGCAGTTGAATTGTTTTACTGAAGAGAACATTTCAGGGGTGCCAGAGACATTGTTGGAGGTAGAGGTGTTCATGTTGGTGATAACAGGCAGTGGGCATACAGTACAGCAGTTCCTACTTTATAAAAAGGGTATGCCAGTGTCTGTTGTATTTGAGGCAAAAAGCAACACTGATTAAGATGTCCTTGGAGCCTAACATGGGAGACAGAGGCAGTGTGGAAATGTTGCATGCTTACCTGCAAATGCCACATTTTGTACATCCACCACTGCTGCAAAAAGTACTGCAAACATTCAAACTCCAATTCTGAAGGTGGCAACTAGTCCTTCCAATGTCCTCACCGGCTTAGCTGTTTCAGCCACTTCAGTGTGACCATTCCAAAGCCCAAGTTCCCTACGATCAGAATCTTGCAAAAGTGGTGATGTATTCCAGGCTCCCTTGTTGCAACAGACCAGAATACATTTCCAAGATCTGCAAGAGACTGTTAAGGTACCAGCTGGAGAGACTGCCAACTAACCTGTGGCCGAAGGAGAAGATGTTCTTGAGGGGGGTTTGGATTTTAGCTCTCAGCAAGTCAGGAGCAGCAGAGCCATGCCCAATTGCACATCTTATAGGTGATGTATACAATTTGGCCGTGGCACACTTGTTAGGCCACAAAGACAATTTTGCCATGGCCAAATCCGGCCAAACGTTAACCCCCATAGACCTCAACATCCCCCCCATTGACACCTTACTTACCTTTTCACGTCCGGTTTTCTTTTGGCTCTGCTGCATCAGTTCCATTCCCTGTACACTGGTCGGATCCGACGCCACAGTGCCCCTTTCATTTTTGAATGGCCCCGCTCCGAGTCTCCACATGGCTGGAGGCTGCCATCATCCCCTACCGGGGACAAGGGGCAAGAAGGTAAGTGGGGTGGAGAGGGCAGGGAGGAGGGAGGAAAGGGGAGGGGGGAAAAAACCTTACCTGAGTCCCCAGCGGGGGGCGAAGGCAGCCTCTCAGCCGTGGGGAGGCTTGGAGTAGGGATGGCCCCGCTTCAAGCTTCCTCATTGGCTGAGGGGCTGCCACGCCCCCTACCGTGGACAAAGAGGCTGGAATCCTGGCCGAGAATCGAGGGATTCTCGGCCGGGTAGCAACCCGGCAAGAGCCAATCATAATGTGTGTTGTATTCTGCTTGACTCTCGCCAGGTACTAATATTAAATAAATCCAAATCAGCAGGGCTTCATAGTTGAGTCAAAGAATGGCTTGTTATGTCCAAGTGGAAAAGGCAGCTTGGGCAGAGGAGGGGGGTTCTACTTTCAGAGCATAGCATATATGTCCATGATCAATTTACCATAGATGTTTCAATGACAGAACAGTCATTCCACGCTCATTTATTTTCAGCATGAATTTTTATGTCTCTCTCATAAGTGGCGAGACTTGTTTCAAAATATCATTAGCAAATCTCAGCAAGGCATACTACACTGTTGCCACAGGGTAGGCTCTCAAGCATCATGAATTATTAGTGTTTGTTGTGTTAGGAAATTAATCTGCCCCTATTTATAGCCTCTCTCCCTAAACAAATGAAGGGTGCACCACCTTTCAAACAGAGGGTAGAGAAACTAAAGTCAACACCAAAGAATTACACAAAATTAAATTGAATAAAGTTTTAACCTGTGGCCGAAGGAGAAGATGTTCTTGAGGGGGGTTTGGATTTTAGCTCTCAGCAAGTCAGGAGCAGCAGAGCCATGCCCAATTGCACATCTTATAGGTGATGTATACAATTTGGCCGTGGCACACTTGTTAGGCCACAAAGACAATTTTGCCATGGCCAAATCCGGCCAAACGTTGACCCCCATAGACCTCAACATCCCCCCCATTGACACCTTACTTACCTTTTCACGTCCGGTTTTCTTTTGACTCTGCTGCATCAGTTCCATTCCCTGTACACTGGTCGGATCCGACGCCACAGTGCCCCTTTCATTTTTGAATGGCCCCGCTCCGAGTCTCCACATGGCTGGAGGCTGCCATCATCCCCTACCGAGGACAAGGGGCAAGAAGGTAAGTGGGGTGGAGAGGGCAGGGAGGAGGGAGGAAAGGGGAGGGGGGAAAAAACCTTACCTGAGTCCCCAGCGGGGGGCGAAGGCAGCCTCTCAGCCGTGGGGAGGCTTGGAGTAGGGATGGCCCCGCTTCAAGCTTCCTCATTGGCTGAGGGGCTGCCACGCCCCCTACCGTGGACAAAGAGGCTGGAATCCTGGCCGAGAATCGAGGGATTCTCGGCCGGGTAGCAACCCGGCAAGAGCCAATCATAATGTGTGTTGTATTCTGCTTGACTCTCGCCAGGTACTAATATTAAATAAATCCAAATCAGCAGGGCTTCATAGTTGAGTCAAAGAATGGCTTGTTATGTCCAAGTGGAAAAGGCAGCTTGGGCAGAGGAGGGGGGTTCTACTTTCAGAGCATAGCATATATGTCCATGATCAATTTACCATAGATGTTTCAATGACAGAACAGTCATTCCACGCTCATTTATTTTCAGCATGAATTTTTATGTCTCTCTCATAAGTGGCGAGACTTGTTTCAAAATATCATTAGCAAATCTCAGCAAGGCATACTACACTGTTGCCACAGGGTAGGCTCTCAAGCATCATGAATTATTAGTGTTTGTTGTGTTAGGAAATAAATCTGCCCCTATTTATAGCCTCTCTCCCTAAACAAATGAAGGGTGCACCACCTTTCAAACAGAGGGTAGAGAAACTAAAGTCAACACCAAAGAATTACACAAAATTAAATTGAATAAAGTTTTAACCTGTCATTTTTTGGGGGAATTAATATTTGGGATTTTAGATCATTTTCAGTTGTTAACATTTTACAATTTTTGGTTAGTTGTTTAAGGAAGGGAAAAATAAAAGATTCACATTAATTCTGGCAATTGACCCACCATAATAGTGCCTACAAACTCGTAATGGTCGTTTAAGAAGCAGCTTGTTTTCAACAATAAATGCTACCTCTGCAGATTAGGTATTTCCATCAAATAATTATAAACATGAATTATGGCCCTATAAACTAATTCTTAATGAAATAATTGCCCACATAAAGTCCTCTAAAATATTAAGGGCTCCTAGCCCAGATGGCTTATACAATACCTTAATAAAATAGCTTCCTTTGTATGGTCAGAAATACTTCATGTTCTATTTCAATAGATAACCAAAACTGAGATTTCCCTTTATAGTGGGCGGGCAAAACTGTGTGGATTCTTAGCCTATTTACCTAAATATATTAATTAATTAATTCCCCATTTGGCAAAACACTACGGGGTGAATTTTGATAAAAATTCAAAATTAACAAAGCTCACTTCCAAGTGTATGCTGAAAACTATAGCCTATAATTTAATTGGGTAATTCTTTTTTTCCTACTGACCCCGACTTCTTTAAAGAAGAGGGGTGTCTTTGTTCTTAAATCAGTCCAACCATTTTATCCAAGCTTCCCCAACACAGGCCTTTCAGTAAGGGGCATCTGAAACCCAAAATTCCTCAAATCATTCCAAATGTTCTGTCTGACTGCCCAACACAGACCAAAGCAAGGGGGGGTCTGAAAAACAAACTTATAAATCACCCTGTGTTTATTTTAAACCAAAAATGTGAGTGAAACTATAATTGCCATATGTATTTGTACCAATCTTGAAATCCTACTGCTAGCATTTTAAGCCTGCAGGAAAATCAAATTTATGTAACACTACATGATAATTACTTTCATTATTGATCAGTGTAATTATTTTGTGAAGTGAAAATTGTAGCAAGTGAAGAATTTTGATTGTGTTCTTTTCAATTCACTTTTGTGATGTATTTATGCTGAGAGAAGTTGATTGTGTTGTGCCAAGGATAAAGTGGTGTTTGACATTTTCGTGCTAATTTCTATTACTTATAATTTAAATAAATACCAATATATTTTCCATACACTGGCCTGGTTCTTGGCTCATTGTTAGATCAGGGGGTGATACAATGGGCATGCTATGTTTCTGAAGTAGGGCCAAAGAAAATAATCTATAAACAGTTTTTTGCATCACACCTTAAGTGGGTAAGGAAGGAACTCCCTGTGTTGAGGGTGGCTTCTCCATAAACTCTTACAAAACATCTTATTGGCGAAGTGAGGGCTGTTGTCAGACCACAGGACCTCACACACGCCCCATTGTGGGAAAATTTCTCGAACCAGAAATGTTGCTGCTCTATGGCATCAGGATGGGAGTAGGGACTGGCTTCGATCCATTGGAAAAATTGGCCATGGCATACTTGAAGCATGTCCACATGATCGACAAGAAGGTGTTGTAATTGACCCATTGGACGAGGTATGGCTCCTCTCACTACGCTTAGCGTACGGCCTGATGTAAATTGCTTACAAATGAGGCAATTAATCATAAATTCTACCACATGTTCTGCCAGGTTGGGACAGAACCAGTCTTCTCTAATATGAGCAGCAAGTACTTCCTTCCCATATGGGTTGGATGGTATCACTGCTGTGTGTAATAATGATAATGGCATCACCTTCCCTGTGTTTTCTTGCCGCTGTAGGAACATCCCCTTCTCAACCATAATTCCTTCTCTCCCCTAGGATCATGTCCCTGCAATTCCATGATCTGCGTTACTGGTAATGTGTTGTATCCCTCCTTCAACACCATTGTTCGTACATAGTTACTCATCTGGGATGGGGTGTCCATTTCTAAGATGTCACCAAACTTTGAGCCACATTTTGCTTCCTACTGCCTCATTGCACCTGGAGATGGGATCCTCCCCCCTCGCGTAAGCCTGGCACTTTGCAATCGCTATGCGCAATGGGAGTGCTTCTATCAGTCTGCCCAACAGGAGGTCATGATGCACTGTAAACCGTCAGCACGTTAGAAGCCCCTCCTTAGCCAATGTGATAGCCCAGAATGCACTATAGATGTCACATAGGCAGAATCTGAATATATTGTCACTTCCTTGTTTTTGCTTTGCTCCAGTGCCAGCATTAGAGCTGCTAACTCAGCAGTTTACGCTGAAAAATGTGACAGTAAGTGTGTGCTTACTATCACCTCACTTATTCCATCCTCCCTTAGCTTCACTACTGCTGTCCCGTATGTCTTTCTCCTGTGGTCTTGTCTATTGTGGACATCCAGAAAGTATAAAGTACTTCTTCCCCCTCAAGAGCATCCTCCTTTACCTTTGGGATGTCGTCATGGCTTTCTATGTTCGTGGTGCAGTCGTGTACTTTGTAGTCCTCCTCTATGGGCTTGGCGACGAAAGTCACTGTATTCACAAGTCGGCACCTCACTACTTTGATAGCTGGATTTGACAGTATCACCTCATATCCAGAAGCCCTTTGTTTTGTCAATGTACTTTTTGGATGCTCTAGTATTGCGAAGAGAACATGGTCCACAAAAAGAGTGGCACTGCACCCCATGGTAATACCTGCTGATGTCTCCACGGTGAATGTAGCAGCAGCTTTTGCATGTTTGCATGAGTAGTGTCGTCTCATCACTGGGACTAATTTCCTGGAGCCGTGCCTTTGGCCGTTTTCATCTTTTCAAATGCCTTGGTCATTTCTTCTGTCCATTGCAATGTACCGTCCCTTCTTTGTGCTTCTTTCAGTGCGCTCAACAAGGGACTGGTGTATGTGCTTTACAGAGGCCTAGAAATTGCTGCATTTGTCTTATGGTTGTGGGTTGTGGGTTGTGGATTATTCTGAATTGCCTCTGCTCTTTGTGGACTCACTTTCCGTCCTTCTTGTGTGATCAGGTTCCCAATGTATAATACTTCTTCCTGGCAATATAGTAGGTCGGCCTTGCCTACCTTATACCCCTTTTCTGCAACTATGGTCAACATGCGCACCAAGTCATTTCTACATTGTGCTTCTGTTTTGCTGTAAATCAAGATGTCATCTATAGATTGTACAACAACGCTCTCTACCTGCACGTTGCCTAAGTCCATCTGGAGGACCCTGTTAAATATAGACGGGTCTTGCAGTACCCTTGAAGAAGACAAGTGCATTTCCAAATCTTGTTTCTGTATAGGAATGAAGTCAAATCTTGTGTGTCTGAATGGAGTGATATAGAGGAAAAGGCGTTCTTCAAATCTATAACTGTAAAATGGTTAGCTTCCATAGGAATGCTACACAAAATTGTCGCTGGTTTCGGAACTAAAGGAAATTCTGCCTCAACAATATGGTTCAAAGGGCATATGTCCTGTATAAAACACTATTACCCCCCTGTTGCCTTTTTCACAAGGCACACCGCTGCTGTGTTACACAATGATTCTGATTGTACTAAAATGCCTTGTATAACTAGGGCCGTGATAGTTTCGTAAATGCCCTCCTCATCTGCCTCTCTCAACAGAGAGTATTGCCTTGCTCTTGATAAAATTGCTCCTGGCATGAGTTGAATCCCCTTCAAAAGCCCCACATCATAGGGACTCGTGGCCCAAAAGACACTGGGGACTTTGGCCAAAGCCTCCTCGAGAAATGATGGCAGTGCTGATAGCATCATCGCCATTCTCCTCTGTAGTGTACCTTCACCCAGTATGAAATACTAATGTCGAACACTATCTTGTGATCTGAGTGGTTGTCTTGACAGTTCTTCATCTGTCACAGTAGCTAACCTGCACCCCTCTGCCACTGCAATCAATGATGTCCAGGCTCATCCGGTATCATCTGTCCTGTGTACTGTTATTCTGTCTTGCCCCACTACTACTGATTCTAATTCCAATGGGATCACTGTCCCCTTCTTCTCGTCTAATGGTAGTTCCGGTCTGAATATGTACTCATTTGGAATGTGCCATAGCTTTCCTTGAATCCCCGGGAGCCATCCTATTAATACTTCAGCTCAATATCAGAATGACTCTTCATCTGCTGGCACCCCCCTCTGCACCATGCGTCCGTAGTAGGCTTGAATGATTTCCTTCATGTTTAGGAAGTGAATCCCTGGTGTGGAACACACAATCCCTTGGTCAGTGAATGAGATGGTCATGTTGAGTTTGCTCATAATGTCTCTATCCATTATGTTTGCTGCTGTCTGCCGGGAATACAATAAGGGGAAAGCTAAGTCATGCTCCCCTACAGAAAGTGTACGATTGTCTGTAAAAGGAACCAAATCCATCACCCCAGAAAATCCCTGTGCATTCATGGTGTTGCATAACATTGTATACCTTCCTTCCCTGATACAAGACCTAGTTGCCCCAGTTTCTACGAGAAAGGAAAAGTCTTGTTACCTATTGTCACCCCTATATGCCGTTCCTCTGTCAGATTGGGTGTAATTGATAGAATGGAACACATTAGGTCTATCTGTGGGCTGTCCTATTGTGGGTATAATGACATTCCATTACCTGTGAATGGGTTGCCCCCCACCACAGTTGCTCCTCCCAATTTCCTAATGGGAGTCATTCCCATGGAATCTATGAGTGGGAGTTTCCCATCGTGTTGCTATATTGTGTACTGTGACTGCGTGTTATTCTGCATCTGCCATGTAGATGGTGTCTGTGAGTACTGCTGTGTGGGCACCTGCATCTGGAGCGTCTTTGCCATAGGTTGGTATGCCTACAGGTATGCATTTGAGGTCTGGACCTGTCATTGTGTTTGGTCCTGAGCATAGTACTCATCATAGGTCTCATCTCCCTGATATGTGGTCTGATATTGCATCCAGCCATTCTGTTGCATCCCCCTCTGCTCCTACACACCCTGGAGATGTGCCTTATCTGTCCACAAACCCAACACTGGGGTGGTTCCCTCATTGGCTTTGGATATCCTCCTGAAAACCCTTTTGGGCCTTGTTGTATTGGGTGCCCGTACCCTCGGCGCCTTTGTGGCCCCCCTCTTACCCTGAATCCATGATGCACATACTCGGACAACTTCTTCTGCACTAACTTTGCCTTTTCTTGCTTCCTTTCCTTTGTCTTTTTCCTCACCTTTTCTTGCATTAGCCTACAATAGTGCACTATAGTATGCAGAATTTCTGACCATGGTTTTGCCTCCATCTCCACTAATTTCTTGAGCTGCTTTTGTTTTGCCTCCATCCCCACTAATTTCTTGAGCTGCTTTTGCACCTGCTCGGGCAACACTTGAGCTAATATATAGTAGAATAATGCCACTATCTTGTCCCACAGTTCTCGCATTTCAAGTCTCCATTTCTCTTGAATGGCTTGAATATACTGCAAGGGGTCTTTATCTTCCTTCATTTTGCATTCCATGATCACGCTAATCTCTGAAGTGTCTGGATACTGCACCCATAGAGCGCTCCACATGGCCGCTCAGCAGCTTTTAAACAGCAAACCGTTGTGTGCCGTCATCGGCAACCTCCCAGAGAATTTCCGACAGTAAACTTGTCATGTCCCCCACCGCTAGTTTCATTCCTGCTGTTAGTCTTTCTATCTCGTATATATCCCTTTTACCAGTCAACGAAGGTAACGTACACCTCAAGTTGTCTTTGTCAATCTATTGCCATGGGATGTACTGAGGTTTCCCACTCCCTTTTCTAATAAGGGGAATTGCGTCACTCCACTCTTCCCACCCTGTCTCCCTATATCTTTGGCGGCAGTGAACGCCCTTGCCAATTCTCCACTCCTCCATGCTGGAAGTTCCCTGAGCCTCTATGTATATGGAGTAACGCTATCTGGGCTGCACAATATAGCCCTGGAGTGCTGTGCCCTATAGTACTTGTCACTATGTAGTCCACCCATGTCCTTGTCCACTCCCCGTATCGTGTCATGGGCTGAGCTCCTCCCTGAAAACTGATGGGTAGGTCACCCTGCCTTCTCATCCTCACTCCCTATGAAGTCATCGTTCAACCCAGTGTCCCCACCATCGCTGTCAGTGTGATCTTGGAAGCTTAGCCTTCTTGCCTTCTTAACACTGCACCTTCCCGATGTCCTACTCCTAGGTCTATCATGCTCCTGCACTCCCCCCTCATTGAGGACCTGGTGTTGTCTCTGTCTGGCAGCATGGCTGCTCTGCGATCTCTCATGCCTCGGTCTCGCTCTCCTTGCTCCTCGCTGTCACAAAAATGTGATAAACCCAACATTACTCATACTTCCCTCACAGCGCGCTCAACTTCCCTGCGCTGATGCTCTCTAACAAGCCCTTCCACTTCTAACATCCTCTTCGCCTTCTTTATCTGCACTTGCTTTTCCCTCTCTCCTTCTGCACCTTTCTTTGCCATATCCTTGATCTCTCTCTGCCTCTGCATCTCTCGCTGTTCACGCTCTCGTGCTTCTGCTTTCAGTTTCTCCCTCTGCACTCTTTAAACGTTCCTCTGTTTATTCCCTTTCTTGTCTCTCTACTTCTTCCATTATCGCTGCCCATTCCCTTGCTTCACTGGTGTCCTTACACCCCATTGCTTCCTTATTTGGACCTCACACTTCTCTGTCTACCTTCCTGTCGAGTTTGAGCAGTATTTGTCCACCTACCCATTCATTTGATGCTATATTCTCTGGTCCTTCCTGTTTCCCTTCCCTCTCTATGTCGCCCCCTTTGGTGCATGTCTGGATCTCGCTGTGCTCTCTTTTTTTGCTTCCCGCTCTTCCTGCTCCCTTTACTACCTGTTCAGCCTCGCTCTGCCCCTTCCTTTGGCTGTATGCTGGAGGTGCAAATATTGGATTTGTGTACCCTGCCGCTGCTCTCAGTTCCCTCACTGGGTATAACCCTGGGTCCCCGCTGTTGTGCGTTCATTTTTCTATTCAGGAGGTGGAGGGGTGGGGGCTGAGGGTTTTTCGCCTACGGCCTCCTGTTGGCTCAGCATCCAGTGATGCAGTGCCCCAGACCCTCCATCGTCCGGAAACTTTTTCCACAACTCGAATATGGCCATTTGCTTGTTCAGTTGCTTCCCCTTGTAATCCTTGTGCATATGTGCATGTAATGGTTGCTGCACACATTTGGAGAAGCTCCCACCTTTTGGCCATGGCTTATGCAGTTTACCTTCTGTGCTTTGTGTCCCTTCTGCGCTATATTTACAAATTGTGTTCTTATATCGTGGAAGGGACCTGCACAGATGCTGCAGGGGTGTGTCCCCCACATTACTCCCACAATACATTACTGTAATACTTACTTGACCCCAAGTTGGGTGTTTCAACATCTCTGCTGTTATCAAACAAATACACTTTACTTTATGTCAACGTCAAATTTCCAAATAACAGTTCAATCCACAATGTCACAAGCCTCTCTGGAGCTCAATCACTGTTCTAGGAGTGTTCTGCGCACCACCCTTCTGCAATTCTCGACCTTCTTAGGCACACCCGCCAATCTTGCGCATGCACCCTCCATGCACTGCCTCAAATATGCCACAACATTCTCAGCCCTTGAACATCCCCAAAAAAATTCTGCACCACCTCTTGCTCTGCTAGTCCTATACACACAGCCTCCCTGGTGATGTCACCTCTATAGTGTGTTAGTGAAGAATACAACAATCGCCAATACTGACCTACTGAAAGCATTTCCTAAAATATTTCCCAATGACACTGAGACCTGGACAAGTACAAAAAATATATATCCATGGCCGTCTTCCTGCCTAACAGGGGATACCAATATTTCACATGCTTAATCTGTACCTACAGCGTCGCCTTGTAGATAAAACGCCTCCACAAGACTTACCTAAAGGATCATCTTCAGCAATTCAAGCTAGCGTAAGTTGCAAAGACCTATACATGGGGATACCGTTATCTATGACCCAAGCTATAATGCCCAACTCACAGGAAATCAAATATGTACATAACTTCTCTAATTCGTACCCTTGAGTCGATCATCTAAGCTACCTGCCACAACTAATCACCTCAAGATTGAATGCTCCCTAACCACAGACAGCTAACGTATACCTCTGCTTTGTACCACCAATACTCAACAATACTCAACACCACCCGGCACCTAGCAGTTATTCACCACGTCCCTTATTTGCTCTATAGGCTGGGTCAATATCAGCCGTCGGCTCTCCCCAAATCTGCCACTCCGCCCTTTTGGTCTGCTGGGCGCCCACAGGCCACGGGCAAGATTTTCTCCAAGGTGGCTCCTGACAGCCTCTTCACTTTTGCACTCTCTGTGTTGTCCTTGTTTTCTGTGTGCCACCTCACATCCCTACAGGCATTGCGACGGAAGAGACGGCTCAGTTCTGATTGAATGTAGCAACCCTCCCTCTGCTACCAATTTGTAAGGTAGTCCAGAGGATTGGGGTTTTGCACCACAAATCACAATTTAGCAGATTACCCAGGGCCAATCAAAGCCTCCCCTGGCAATGATGGAGGACTCAGTCATGGGGCAAGCAGAACTGTCTTTTATTTTCCAATGAGACAGGGATCATACAGGAAACACAGAGGTCTCCAGCAATCACAGCTCCTGAACCCATTTCACAAGCTTTTATCCTGTTATGAGGTCACAATCTCTAACCCTGTCAGTCTAGAAAAATGGATACCTCTCATATTTGACGGCAAGCGTATGTTGGTGGCTGTGGGCCAACCGTCTCATGCACGATATGACAGACATATAGGTTTCCGAGTTTGCCAATGAACGACCATTTTGATGTAACAAGGATCACCATTTTGTTTTCTAACCATTGCTTTCTGTTCTTATTGCTTCGCAGCACATTTTCTGCTTACAATGCTCGACTGTAAAACATTGTTGTCTGAACGTGAAAGGACAAGGCCGCAGGGCCGCGAGGATAACAAGAGTTCGTTGAAACACAACATAGGCAGTGCCAGGAAGGAATGCCCGGCTCCCTACCGAATGTAGCCTTGAAGCAGAGCTGCAGGGCATTTAATCATTTTGCAGCTGCCAGCCAGTCTCGTTATATGGTAGAATATGTTAGAATAAAGCAGCTAAATGCTTGAATTATGCTCTTCTTACGGCCCCCCTTTACTGAGCCCTGTAGAGCGTGTCGGCTCCCAGGACACTAATAGCACCTCATAGATAGCAAGGTCTGAAATGTGACTCTTCCCCCGTATGCAGCTCGCTTCCAAGAACAGAAGAACTGTGTTCTGTTCAACAACTGAAAGATGCCTCCGCACTTGCAAATTGCATAGTGTTACTAGAATAGATATTTGAAGGTGTCATAATTGTCGAAAGTGTCCATCATCACACCGAGTTCAAAGAAACCCAATAAAGGGGGGTGTTAAACATGTCATAGCTGATTGTGTGATATGCATTTTGTATATATGTAACTGATGTACGTAATTCACTCTCCTGCGTCCCTCGAGGTCTAGAGATACACGTCGCGGGGCGTGAGACCGAGTTGGCCAACTGAGAGTATTTGCTTTGCAAAAAACCCTAACTTTGGGAATACAACCTTGTGTCTGGCGTATCTATCATGTGTGGTGACTCGCCTTGTTTCCATAGACGTAAGGGACCCCTAGGGGCCCCTTTCAACCCTTCCCCAAAAACCTAAGAGCTTACTTTGTTGGGTAGCTCGGGTAGTAGCCCCTATAGGCATCCTTTATATGAGTGGTCTAACTGGTCCTCCATGTCAGGTGGGTTTGTCTGAGACTTCCCCAAAAACAATCAATTACATTGTTGCTGGGTCAAAGGACTACCATTGTCCTTTGCCCCATTAAACACCACCCCAGGATTTGTGTGCCCTGATTGGCTGGAGCGGGTCTCCTCTGGCCTGGGACCCTGTAATGTTCACAGCGGTTGGTGTACCTTTTCAAGGTAATGAGAAAGACTATGCGTCCCTATTGTTGCCACTGTTGTGGCCACCTAGCCTGGGAGAGTGCCTGCAGATTGCAATGTCTTTCGCACAACACATGTAGCAATTCTGCATGTCTTTGCTGGGAACTGCTTCTCTTCCCACCACGGGTAAATGGCTATTGTTCAGCTTGACTGAGTCATGTGGGTGAGGAACGCAAAACTGAGCTTTTCGGTCTGCAATTAGTGAAGATTTATTCTGATATTTTGCAGGTGGCTCTTTGCCCCGGGATCCAGGAATGTTCCACTCAGCCTTGTCCTTGTCTGCAAACACTGGTCCAGTGCTTCGAGCTGCATGGTCTGCATGTCTTTGTTCCTTATTCTGAAGCTTGTGGCTTCATGTGAATACATTACAGTCATTCGATGGGTTCCCTACATATATATTGTGTTATTCTCCTTAGGGCTTAGTAGTATTCAGCTCTTCCAGGTTCCTTATATGTCCCTGCAGTTCCATATTGTTAGTTGCAATAAAGCAGTTGCTAGCCCTCTCTGTGTGACTCTTGCTTTCTTGCATTTCTGCGTTTGGCTATTGAAAAGAAAAAGGCTACTGACAGTATGTACATGCATCTGTCATCTATCTACAGAACTATGTATGCATGTTCTTCGTGTGTGCATGTGTATGTCTGTGTAACTTCATGCAAGGATGCGAGTTTACTTCGTGACTAACGTTACTATGTTGTGGTGTCACTAATGACGTCAGCACGACTGGATATTTATCATTAGTCAACCTGGTCCAGTGATGGGGCACCTGTACCTGCAAAGACATCAGCTGGATGGAGTTTGAATGGTTGCCTAAGAGAATATCTGCTCACATACGTGGAATGCACTGATCCACCTGGAGGTTGGCCAAACAGCAACTGGCATCTGTCATTTCTCATCCTTCGGAATAGGGGACATGAGGGCCATTCTTGGGACCCTCTCTTCACACTGGTTGTGGTAAGTCACACAACTGGGTCATTTCAGGAGTTTTACTAAAAACTATAATAGCATTACACAGGAATACGTCAATAGTGGTATACATGGATGCTAATGGAAGCACTAGGGAATCCATATAAACAGCTAATGATTTAAAGCAAGGTTGTGACCTAGCTCCTTTTTTATTCAACCTCTATTTGGCAGACATCACTGTGGTTCTTAGTACTGAGAATTCGTTATTACCCAAATTGTTCGTTTACAATTGTTCGAATGAACAATTGACTGAATTTAAAGGGTCACAATTGACCTTTTCACAATTGACCGAATATATATATATATATATATATATTGAAAAAAAGAGGAGAGGGGCGCACTCCAGTTCCCTGCACAGTAAACCTTCCCAGCCACAGGTGTTCTCCTCCGACCGGTTTCTGTGCCAATACACGTCATCAGGGAGGCTGTCTTAACTTGCAGCTCACAGCAAGTGCAGGTGTTACCACTTAGTGAGGATTCTGCTGCAAGGACTTCTGGTAGCTGTAGTCATCAGGTTAGCAAGGAACAGACTCACACCCAATCCCACAGTGGGGAAAGGGGGGGAGTAGCCTACAGTGAGGCACTCCAAAGTTGGGCATAAATTACCCCGGTGCAGCACCCTATTAGATTTCTGAAGATTCCACCCTTCAGAAAACTTACAAATGTGTTGAAAAAAAGAGGAGAGGGGCGCACTCCAGTTCCCTGCACAGTAAACCTTCCCAGCCACAGGTGTTCTCCTCCGACCGGTTTCTGTGCCAATACACGTCATCAGGGAGGCTGTCTTAACTTGCAGCTCACAGCAAGTGCAGGTGTTACCACTTAGTGAGGATTCTGCTGCAAGGACTTCTGGTAGCTGTAGTCATCAGGTTAGCAAGGAACAGACTCACACCCAATCCCACAGTGGGGAAAGGGGGGGAGTAGCCTACAGTGAGGCACTCCAAAGTTGGGCATAAATTACCCCGGTGCAGCACCCTATTAGATTTCTGAAGATTCCACCCTTCAGAAAACTTACAAATGTGTTGAAAAAAAGAGGAGAGGGGCGCACTCCAGTTCCCTGCACAGTAAACCTTCCCAGCCACAGGTGTTCTCCTCCGACCGGTTTCTGTGCCAATACACGTCATCAGGGAGGCTGTCTTAACTTGCAGCTCACAGCAAGTGCAGGTGTTACCACTTAGTGAGGATTCTGCTGCAAGGACTTCTGGTAGCTGTAGTCATCAGGTTAGCAAGGAACAGACTCACACCCAATCCCACAGTGGGGAAAGGGGGGGAGTAGCCTACAGTGAGGCACTCCAAAGTTGGGCATAAATTACCCCGGTGCAGCACCCTATTAGATTTCTGAAGATTCCACCCTTCAAAAAACTTACAAATGTGTTGAAAAAAAGAGGAGAGGGGCGCACTCCAGTTCCCTGCACAGTAAACCTTCCCAGCCACAGGTGTTCTCCTCCGACCGGTTTCTGTGCCAATACACGTCATCAGGGAGGCTGTCTTAACTTGCAGCTCACAGCAAGTGCAGGTGTTACCACTTAGTGAGGATTCTGCTGCAAGGACTTCTGGTAGCTGTAGTCATCAGGTTAGCAAGGAACAGACTCACACCCAATCCCACAGTGGGGAAAGGGGGGGAGTAGCCTACAGTGAGGCACTCCAAAGTTGGGCATAAATTACCCCGGTGCAGCACCCTATTAGATTTCTGAAGATTCCACCCTTCAGAAAACTTACAAATGTGTTGAAAAAAAGAGGAGAGGGGCGCACTCCAGTTCCCTGCACAGTAAACCTTCCCAGCCACAGGTGTTCTCCTCCGACCGGTTTCTGTGCCAATACACGTCATCAGGGAGGCTGTCTTAACTTGCAGCTCACAGCAAGTGCAGGTGTTACCACTTAGTGAGGATTCTGCTGCAAGGACTTCTGGTAGCTGTAGTCATCAGGTTAGCAAGGAACAGACTCACACCCAATCCCACAGTGGGGAAAGGGGGGGAGTAGCCTACAGTGAGGCACTCCAAAGTTGGGCATAAATTACCCCGGTGCAGCACCCTATTAGATTTCTGAAGATTCCACCCTTCAGAAAACTTACAAATGTGTTGAAAAAAAGAGGAGAGGGGCGCACTCCAGTTCTAATAGGGTGCTGCACCGGGGTAATTTATGCCCAACTTTGGAGTGCCTCACTGTAGGCTACTCCCCCCCTTTCCCCACTGTGGGATTGGGTGTGAGTCTGTTCCTTGCTAACCTGATGACTACAGCTACCAGAAGTCCTTGCAGCAGAATCCTCACTAAGTGGTAACACCTGCACTTGCTGTGAGCTGCAAGTTAAGACAGCCTCCCTGATGACGTGTATTGGCACAGAAACCGGTCGGAGGAGAACACCTGTGGCTGGGAAGGTTTACTGTGCAGGGAACTGGAGTGCGCCCCTCTCCTCTTTTTTTCAACACATTTGTAAGTTTTCTGAAGGGTGGAATCTTCAGAAATCTAATAGGGTGCTGCACCGGGGTAATTTATGCCCAACTTTGGAGTGCCTCACTGTAGGCTACTCCCCCCCTTTCCCCACTGTGGGATTGGGTGTGAGTCTGTTCCTTGCTAACCTGATGACTACAGCTACCAGAAGTCCTTGCAGCAGAATCCTCACTAAGTGGTAACACCTGCACTTGCTGTGAGCTGCAAGTTAAGACAGCCTCCCTGATGACGTGTATTGGCACAGAAACCGGTCGGAGGAGAACACCTGTGGCTGGGAAGGTTTACTGTGCAGGGAACTGGAGTGCGCCCCTCTCCTCTTTTTTTCAACACATTTGTAAGTTTTCTGAAGGGTGGAATCTTCAGAAATCTAATAGGGTGCTGCACCGGGGTAATTTATGCCCAACTTTGGAGTGCCTCACTGTAGGCTACTCCCCCCCTTTCCCCACTGTGGGATTGGGTGTGAGTCTGTTCCTTGCTAACCTGATGACTACAGCTACCAGAAGTCCTTGCAGCAGAATCCTCACTAAGTGGTAACACCTGCACTTGCTGTGAGCTGCAAGTTAAGACAGCCTCCCTGATGACGTGTATTGGCACAGAAACCGGTCGGAGGAGAACACCTGTGGCTGGGAAGGTTTACTGTGCAGGGAACTGGAGTGCGCCCCTCTCCTCTTTTTTTCAACACATTTGTAAGTTTTCTGAAGGGTGGAATCTTCAGAAATCTAATAGGGTGCTGCACCGGGGTAATTTATGCCCAACTTTGGAGTGCCTCACTGTAGGCTACTCCCCCCCTTTCCCCACTGTGGGATTGGGTGTGAGTCTGTTCCTTGCTAACCTGATGACTACAGCTACCAGAAGTCCTTGCAGCAGAATCCTCACTAAGTGGTAACACCTGCACTTGCTGTGAGCTGCAAGTTAAGACAGCCTCCCTGATGACGTGTATTGGCACAGAAACCGGTCGGAGGAGAACACCTGTGGCTGGGAAGGTTTACTGTGCAGGGAACTGGAGTGCGCCCCTCTCCTCTTTTTTTCAACACATTTGTAAGTTTTCTGAAGGGTGGAATCTTCAGAAATCTAATAGGGTGCTGCACCGGGGTAATTTATGCCCAACTTTGGAGTGCCTCACTGTAGGCTACTCCCCCCCTTTCCCCACTGTGGGATTGGGTGTGAGTCTGTTCCTTGCTAACCTGATGACTACAGCTACCAGAAGTCCTTGCAGCAGAATCCTCACTAAGTGGTAACACCTGCACTTGCTGTGAGCTGCAAGTTAAGACAGCCTCCCTGATGACGTGTATTGGCACAGAAACCGGTCGGAGGAGAACACCTGTGGCTGGGAAGGTTTACTGTGCAGGGAACTGGAGTGCGCCCCTCTCCTCTTTTTTTCAACACATTTGTAAGTTTTCTGAAGGGTGGAATCTTCAGAAATCTAATAGGGTGCTGCACCGGGGTAATTTATGCCCAACTTTGGAGTGCCTCACTGTAGGCTACTCCCCCCCTTTCCCCACTGTGGGATTGGGTGTGAGTCTGTTCCTTGCTAACCTGATGACTACAGCTACCAGAAGTCCTTGCAGCAGAATCCTCACTAAGTGGTAACACCTGCACTTGCTGTGAGCTGCAAGTTAAGACAGCCTCCCTGATGACGTGTATTGGCACAGAAACCGGTCGGAGGAGAACACCTGTGGCTGGGAAGGTTTACTGTGCAGGGAACTGGAGTGCGCCCCTCTCCTCTTTTTTTCAACATATATATATATATATATATATATATATATATATATATATATATATATATATATATATCTCGGTTTGGTAATATATATATATATATGGGTTTTGGAGGGTTTGGCGTTGGGTGGGGGGTTGTGGGGGGTTCCCCCCCACATCACATATATGGTGCAATTGACCTTCACAATTCGGTCAATTGTGAAAAGGTCAATTGTCATTCGAACAGTAAAACAAACAATTTGTATACAACCGAGAATTCTGCTCCACCACGCGTGGGACATACCAAAATAAGTTGCTTAGGTTAAGCATATGATGTGGTGTTGTTTCACTTGACACCAGGCAGGAAATCATTGTCAAAGTGACCCCATATTATACATTTTCAGGAAGCCTCATCCTTTTCCTATGAGAACATGTGGAAATACCACACAAAAGAGTCCAAGGGTACAGAGGCCTACAGAGAAAACTCCAAAGTTCCCCATAGGCCAGTCCACCCCTGACACCAGGTGGTCTTCAGCAGCTTCTTAATGCATTAAATGACTATTCTAATGTGAGTGGTTTTACAATTAATTTAAGAAAAACTAAAATGATCTCCTTCAATGTTAAGAAGAAAACTAACTTTACCTGCAAATTCAATTAAAAAATAACCGACCAGGATACAGAATAACAATACTTGGGTGTTTTAAGAGATGACTGGCTGACATGGAAACCACATATTGAATTATTGAAAAGCAAGTGGAATCAATTAACCTGTGTCTTGAAAAGAAAATGAAAAAAATATGGTGGCTACAGTTTGAAAATCTTGATAAAGGGCTGCAACACCAAAGTGGCTATGATATTATATGGCAGTGAAGTTTGGGTCCATACAAACTGATTCAAAATCAAAATTATTGAAGGCGAATACTTGAAGAAACTGCTTAACATGCCCACGTCGACTCTCATTTAATACATAAGAGCAGAATTTGGATCTATTTAATGTAGTATGGCACAACTAATCCATTTAAAATATATTAAATTTAGGTTGCCACCCGAAGAAACACTTAGAGCAAAAATCAATGGCATATATACTAATGAAGACCTAGTCAAATTACCTGACACTATAGCAAGTTACTGCAGCATTAATACAAACTTAATGAAAACTCATCAATTAAGTACAGGAGAAAAATCACCAGTAATAGTAAAAACAAATACAAGGCAGAAACGCATTGATCTGGGAACAGAATATAGCTCAGAGTTCCGGTCCTCACCCGCATGGATTGGGAACAGAATATGGTTGACTTGTGTACTAAGGCCTTAGCTTCCAAGTACCTTATGCGTATTCCTTTGCCTACAGACTAACCCAAATATATAAATGAATTCCCATGTTCTCACTTAAGACAGTTGCTTAGTCTCGGGAGGATAGCTCAGGGGCAACATGCAAACAAGACAACAGAGAGCACAACAGGTTCGATGCCCGGGTCCGCCCTTAGAAACCTGTGGGTGGTATGAAGCGCCTTATAAATGAACTATCATATCATATCATACGCCCTCGCCATTGTGCAAGTATTGGGACCCAGGGCGCAATTGCTGTTAAGGGAAAACATATGCAGATTATGCAAGAAAAGAATGGAGACTGTGGAGGGACCGGGAGGAGATGCTACCTGGGAAACAGGGCATGCTGGAGTAAAGGAAAACAAATATGGAGTGTATTAATGAAGGGAGATGACAGAATATTAATAATAGCGGCAATCAAACGTTGGTATGTTATACTGGAAATGGCGTCTGCGACATATAATAAGTGAGGCAGTCTTGCAGACCAAATCTTACAGTCTGGTTCTCAAATTGAGTCTGGACGTTTTTTTTTTTATATTACGTGAAATTGAATTTCTGATTTTTTCTCTTTCTTCGAATCATTTTCCCCTGATTACATCTATTGTGAACTTGTACTTTTAAAGATCATGTTGATCAATTATACAGTAAACAACATAAATACCCCCATTCATAAACAAAACCAACATGACTTACAAAGTTCTCCTGTGCTACACCATCACAGAAAACTTCCTGCATTTTCAAATGTGCACAGGTGGTGCCTCTATCAGTAATGTTGTGCACTGGCCCTTACTGCCTCTTGCACCAATTCTCGCTGCCTGAAGATTTGCCCACACAACAGGCACCATGTCCCGGTCTTCATGACAATTTTGTGCATGGCACTGCCCTCCAGGACATTCACCCTGTCTCCCAGATTCCTTGAAATGGCATCTGGTAATCGGCCTGGCCCTTCTGTGGGTAGCTACCAGCCCTTCTTTGCTTGAGCAGGACCCATGCACTGCAGGGACAATGGTGTTGTAGTCCCCCTGTGCCCTGCTGGAAGCTCCCTACTGCAGTCTTATTGTCAATACCTGTATGGGGTTGGGATGTGTGGAACCTATCATAAACAATACTAACGGGAGAACCCGGGATGCACACAACGAACATTGATGTGTGATTGACATGGAACTTCCCCTTAGTGGAAACACAATGGACCTCATTACAAGTTGGCTGGTGCAGTAAAGATTGGTGGTAATACGGTGGTAATAGCATATACCTCCACATTACCACACCGCTCAAACACAAATTTGGGTGTAAGGTGGAGGAAAATCCTCCAGCAAGAAGCTGGAGGTCATTCCTATGCCTTACCACCCAGATTCAGCCACATAGGCAGTATTACTGAGGGTGGAATTACTACTGGCCGTAATACCGCCAAAATCCCTCATGCAGTCTATGCACTCCAATTAATGGGGACTAACACCGCCTGCCCTCACTTGTAATACAGCAGTAATACCGCCAGACAAAGTGGCTGTAACAGTAATTCAGTTTAGTGGTATCTCGGCGGATTTACCACAGAGATACCACCAAACACATAACGAGGCCCAATAACTAGAACATTGGGGGGTCACTCTTGACTCTTGCTATTTTGAGATTAAACTGGACCCAGAGGTTTATTACATGTGAACTGCCAACGATTATCGTGAAAAAATAGATTTTAAAAAAAAAGTAAGATGTTCATACACAATTAAATAACTCGTTGCCTATACATGATGGAGTCTACTTAACAGATTAAATACAGAACCACATCAAGAAACTCCACGTATTACTAGACTGCCTTAGTGGGCCGTAGTGCACATAAAAAACACCCACACAATCCCGTGCGTGCCCGACAGCCAAGTAGCTATATCACCATTCAAAAACACTACTAATGCTACAAACAGCGTGTGGCAACCGACAACATCTTTCAAATACAATATGACACTAAGTCCTAATTGCACAAATAAATGGATACAATCGCGCTCAACATGACACGTTTCTTTTCACAAGCTTTCAATTCAACACATTCATCAAGAGCAATTAGAAGCTTTAACAAGTGTGGTGCAAACATTGGAGAACATTGCTCTAAACATTGCGTTTCTCTTGAAAAATATACAAATCGCCAAATTAGCAGGCCCCAGGGGGAACGTTAAGGGGTGGCTGATTTGAAGTGCTCAGGGATGTGTGCATCCTGGCCCGGTTGTGAGTATACCTTCATGATTGCAGCATTGTGAAAACATCATAGCAATTATTTGGTTAAACACCAAGATCACGTAAAAAAAAAAAAAAGCTGCGTCATTTCCCGAACGACTGTTGAGCTCATTATTTAAACAACGTTTAAGAATGTCCATTTATAATATGTAGTATGTACACAGCAGTGTAGGAGAGGTCGGAGGTGATGGAAATGTAGTACCAGAATATGATCTATACAGTGAAATGAGGTGTTTCTACGAATAGGGAAGAAGGCCCGTCTACGCTGTGCTGGCTGCTTCCCCATCTCATTAGCGAGAATGTGAAATGAATGAACAGGTTTAAGAATCAAATCTCCCGCCTAATTCAGGCCAGCAAAATAAATCTGCCTTCGATACATTTTAAGGAGCAGATTTTCAGGTTCTCTGACGTATAATAATTCCCTGAACTTCTGAGTAAATTGAAAAGCTTAAAAATATTAAGATCTTGAAGATTACCTGTTTTCGTCAGATTTCCTGGTTTATCCCTTATCATTTAGGAAATGAAAAGGCTTGAGTTGGAAATCGGGCGGCCGTGGGACCGACGTGAGCCGGCAGCTCTTAAGACAAGAGCACACAATGCGATGCAGATGTTCCAATTTCATGATTTGATTGCCGTTCTTTAAGAAAGGGCAAAAATAAACAAGAATTATTTCAGCAATCGCTTTCACTGATTTGATAACACAGTGAATTGGGTCATCCCAGCAGGTCTGCTTGTTGGCAGAATTAATTTCAGAGAAGTCCTATTCTGCTTTACAGAGGACTCTGCCCTTCAAAAACTCCACGACCTAGCCCCCACCCCTACCAACAAAAAATCTAAGGATCCAGGCAAATTCTATATAGTGGTCGCCCCATAACAACGGATGGCGACCCCGCAAAAGCACGGCATGTTGCTGTTCTTATGCACTTGTTATGCACAGAAAGCAGGGGCAGAAAGGGGAATAACATTGTTTTTACTTTCACGCCATAGATAACAGTTTTGTCATTGCTTTGTTAATTTATGGGACTTTGGGAAGCTCCGAGTCTGCTATTTACTTGGAATGTTGGTGGTGATTGTTCTCTAAAATACAGTATGAATGTGTTGTTTCTTAACTGGGGTTTCCGATAGCACAGAGGCAACACGTCTGTCTTGAAAGCCGGACAAGGTAGCACAAGACAGATTCGAATTTCTGTCCAGGTGTTGTCGAGTCATAAAACATTAATTCATTCCTTTGTGTTATGTTTCTTGCAGGCATGCTAAAGACGGCCCTAAGACACTTAAGGGGTGATCTAAAAAACAGAAAATGAACACTCTCTAGGCACTAGGTTATGGGCCCAGCCTCAGAATAAAAAAAATAAATATGTTCTTTTTGAAGTTACTCTACCTCCAAAAAGATATTATTTAATTTACGGTTCGGTCCTTTAACAGAAATCATTTCTTTATGAAGTCAGAGTGTCTTCAAAAAGAAACCATTTATTTTTGTAATAGGGCTCCCCTCCACCCATTGACATGCGGGCATCCACTTCCTCTTCAGATGATGGGAACAAGCGTTCCTGGCTGCTGCTGGGAGCGGAAGACCTCGTTCCCTGGACCAACAGGTTAAAGGTAAGAAAGTATATTTTCTTTAAATGTTTTTGCGTACATTAAGGGGCCGATTCATGGAAGAAATGTGTGCCGGAAATCTCAGCGCAAGCTGGCGCAAGCGTGAAAAAGCAAGCGCACGCGCATGCGTGTGATTCAAGGAAGGGCCTGCACGTGTTTTCCCCAGGATGTGCGCCAAATCCATGCGTGGCGTACACAGACGCACACGTCATTGCAACATCCCGAACGCCGTGTGCGACGCACACAGGGAAAGCGCACAATGTCGGTGCACACACCAAAAAGAGGGCGGGACACCGGGCGTAACACGCAAAATGGGGAACAACGCGTGAAAAGATGGCATAACTGGGGAAGCACTGCAGGGAAATACACGGAACGCCCACACACACAACACGTATTCATGGAATCGAATACGGGAAACCCGCACATGCCAAAAGACGCGCATAGGCGTCAACACGTCCGCCATACGAAAGCAGGCGGAAGCGGCCCCGCGCACAGTATAAAAGTGCGCGCAAAGAACAAACACGTATATCCAGCTATGATGAATGCCCCATTTGTCGCAGCACTGTTTGTGGGACACCGCTGGAGGAGGAGAATAGCCAGGGCCTGCATTTTTTTCCCCCAGACTAGCCTTTTTGGGATGCCTGACCACCAGGTCTATGGCAGATATAGGTTTCCACCCTGTATCATCCTAGACCTGGTCAGGGAGTGGGAAGATGACCTTACATCACCCACCCTGTGCTCCCAAGCATTGAGCCCCTTGGAGAAGGTGCTCAATGTCCTGCATTTTTTGGCCACTGGGTCATTTCAGCGGACAACTGCCATAGTGGGGTGGGGGTCTCACAGGCCATGCAGTCACCCTGCCTACACCAGGTGTTGGCAATTATCACTGCTCGCCCCTCAGTCCTCAGGCACATATACATGCCCAGAACACCTGCAGAAAGGCAGGCCGTGGTCCAGGACTTTTATAAGGTGGCACACTTTCCCAAAGTGTTTGGTGCCATAGATTGCACCCATGTGGCCCTAAGTCCACCGAGGGCGACTGAGCACATCTATCGAAACCGCAAGCACTGGCATTCCATCAACGTGCAGGTCGTATGCGATGCAAAGGGAATCATCACCTCTGTCTATGCAAACTACCCTGGCTCTACCCATGACAGTTTCATATACAGAATGTCCACCCTGAGCTGGGCCCTGGAAGCAGGGAAGCATGGCGACAAATGGCTCCTAGGTGAGTACAAATGCCTGTGCACATGCATGCATGTCACACACAGCCAAATACACAAACCCCAATAATCACAAACATTATCACCTCCCCAGGGGACAGTGCCTACCCTCTGAGCAACCACATGATGACGCCAATCTGGAACCCCACCACACCACCCCAGGTAAGATACAACGCTGCCCACATTGCAACCATGGGCATAGTGGAGCGCACATTTGGAGTGCTCAAGTCAGGCTTACCCTGCCTTGACCGCTCTGGCGGCCAGCTACTATATGCACCCCCAGTAGTGTGCAGGATCATTGTGGCAGCATGTGTCCTGCACAATGTTGCAACACGGCAGGACGTACCGGTGGACATGGTGATGCCCCCACATCCCCAACCACAGGCACAGGCGCTGCCCAAGGGAGGGGAAAGGGCACGTGACGAGGCAGGCCGGACCCAGCTTGTGGCCACATTTTTCACCTGAACTCCCACCCCTGCAGAGTGCACACAGGCCTGGCACATACCAGGTGACAATCGATGATGACAAAGATACAGTCAACTGTCAGAACCTTACCACCCTGTGAATGTTGCCACGGAAGTGCTACATTGTGTGCATCCCTAGCTATTGAAACATAACCAATCCTGTGTGACCAAAAGGAACACATGCAAGGTGTGTATCACCACCCCCCGCAAAACAGGTCATCATAATCCCTGGTATGTCACCCAAACCCTCTCAACCCACATCACCCTTGTCTGCCACACCATGACATGGCATGCAATAGCAAAAGGCCAACACATGACCAATAAGATACGAAGTGACATGTCATAAATGAAAACTGGCACAAGACAATGATAACTGACATGGAATCAGATTAAATGACTGACCAACAACTTCCCACACATACAAAGTCAGACACAAATGCTTTCCACCAGTCATAGCATGAACACAACACTGAATGCCTGTTCAAATGCACATTGGGCATGGCAAAATCCCTACTCCCAAACCTGTGTGCTGTGTGTGTCTCCTGCAACACACTGCTCAGCACACAGCACATTGAGCAGCCATTGTGTTGCAGATACACCTTCAGCATCACATGAAAAGGACTAATTAAATAAATAACCAAATGACGCATTTACAGGATCCCCAAATGGTAATAGATCATGTGCTGCAGGGACACAGCGGGCCCGAGAATGCAATCTGTTTGCACCTGTGGCCATGGAAGGGTGGTTGTACGTGTGGTGGATCATTGTGCAACTGTGTGTGTCATTAGGGACATGCACTCAATATATGCATGTGAAATAAAGTGACCCTCAGTGTCTTGTACACATCACATGTGAACATTGCCCATGTGAACAACCCTGCATGTCAAACCACACCAATCCCCTGACACCTGAAAAGTAAAGACAACACAGGAACAGGCATTGACCAGCACAACACATCATGTACATAGTACCCCACAATTACAATGTCAGAGTGCATAAAACACTCGAGCCCAAGCCAACTGTCCAACAACAAAAGGCCCTCCCTCATTTACACATCACTGTGACCTTCTGAACAACTGTGTCTGGGGTATGTAGCCTTCTTCCTTCAAGTCTACCTGGCTACAGGATCACCCTACCCCTTGGTCTCCATGTTCCAGCTTGCATGTAAATAGGGTCCAGCCCCCTCAGAGGCCACCTTGACTGGTAAATATACCAAATCACAGAGAACTCCAAGGAGCCAAACCCACAAACCAGGGAAAAAGCCTGTAGGCACCAAAAAACCCAGGAAGTGTCTCCAGTACATGACTTGAAGTAGCAGGAAATGTCAAAGCACATGTACAAGCACAATGATAGAACAACCAAGGTAGCACAGTTGAACAATGGTCCTACAGGATGTGTACCATTTACGGTACAGAACATACAATGAGAATGCAACAACTGATGGGTAGTGTCACAGCTCCGGTGTCTAGGCGCAGGAGGGCACGAGCCAACCACCCCCTCCATGGTCTGGGCACCTGCAAGGTCAAACTTACACAGGCCTCTGAGACACCGGCGGGGAAGGAGGGTCAGGGATATGTTGTTTGGACAGGCATTGGTATGCAGAATAACCGGAAAGAGGGGCAGGAGTGGGGAGTCGGATTGGCAAGGGAAAGTAGTCAAAGTACTGAAAACTACAATTGACAATAACACATACTCAATCAGAGAAAACATGTTCATCATGCACATTGTACCAAATGAGTCAAATGCAAGCCAAAGAGAGACTTTTCTCTGGGGTGAGTGCTGGCCTCCTGCATCTGCACTCTCAGTTCAATGCTGCGAAGAGAGCGTGAGTTACTAATCTGAATGTGTGCCAACAACACACACACACAACACCATCCATGCCCCCAAAGTAAGTGACTCCTCCACAAACAAACACTCCTGCCTGCTGCTTTGTACCCATACATTAGCTTAGCCCCCTCATGGTTCATACACTGTCAATGCAGTAAGGCAGGCGCATGTGGGCGCGCGGGAAATGGAAGCCCAATGCGTCAAGAATCACACATGATGCAATGGTCCCTGGGTGAGCTGCTACACACGTATAGCGAGGTGCAACTTCACTACAAGTTGTGTTTTGGCAACTGCCAATTTCAATAGGTAGTGCAGGTGCCAATTTGCACATGCAAATGATATGCACTGCACACAAGTCTGTGCCTTGCAGGGTGTCCCTGTGCGCTTTATCAGTTCCTGGCTAGGAACGGTACTGCCCTAATAACTATGCTTCAATGGAGCATGGGGTACTCGAGGATATGTTCGATGGCCCCTGCGTGTGCCCCTGACAACTTGTAAAGCCACTTTGCATTTGGCCCTTAACGCATGTCAGCTGTACTGTTCGCTTCTCCAACAATGCCTGGCAAAGCTCCCCAGCACTGGTGCTACTTACCATGCATGTGCAAGTGTCCTGGTGGAAGGTTGGCTGCGGTATGGGCCCTTGTGGTGCTCACCTTGCCTGGAGCTCCTGGAAACACGTCTGCTTCTGTCGGACATCTTGCGCACACATGCACACGTCTGCACCACCGAACGTGGCCAGTCATTAGGATTACTCGTCCCTGTGTCTGCTGGTAAAAGTAGTGTGGAGGCTCATTTCCCTGCAGAAAGGGCATAAAAGATGTTAATAAGGCTTGAAAGTTCCCTGTATGTGTGCCTTCATGCTGGTTGGCACTGGGCCCGGTTACAGACCTACATCCAAACTCATCCCACCATCCGTGTGACTTTGACAGGCCAAGGGTGCAAGCTACTGTCTACAGCATGAAGGGCATCAAGCACATATACAGGCAAGAAAATAACATACATCACAATCCACATCAATTAATGGAGACATCAATCACGTACTCACTCAAATTGATTACAGACATGGGGTGGATAAAATGCTACAAATCCCCACTAGGGGTGTTAACACAAGTAGTACAGCATCAGACAAGCCACAGTTATGACGAAAGTCTAAAGCCCTTGTTTAAATGGTTGTTACACCGAACCATCCTAGCAAGCCCATGGATAAGGTATGCAGGAGTGGCATATGTGAGTCAGGACCCCAAGCTGCAAACACATACATGAGACAAGCTTAAAGGGCCCAGCTGGAACAGGCAGTGGATGCTTTCAAAAGCCACAAAGCTCCACACCGTCACATGAATGCACAATAGACAAACAATATTAAACTATATTAACCAATTAAACTAACAATGAACAACCAACATAACCTAATTAAAATAAATATCAAATAGACAATATTAACTAACTAAACTAAAATAAAAAATAAAAAATGGCCACATATGACCCGGGGGGGCACCCGGGAGGGGGGAGGTACAGGGTGCACCTCAACACCCACATGCGATGATGTTGAGACAAAAAAAAAAACCTCCATGGGCTCAACGCCTGCACAGCCCAACCTATGTGGGAGATATCTCGTCGTCCGAGTCTGGCTCATCCTGAAAAGGAGGACGTGACACAGGAGCTTGACCATGCCTAGCCGCAGCTTGCCCTTCATCGGCAGCAAGTCTGCCAGATGGATGAGCCTGGTTCTGTGCGGCAAAGACACGTAGGTCTGCATGCAGAACCTCCCGTGATACGCGTGCTTCCTCTTGCAAGGTAACACGTGTAACACAGAGTTTTTCCTGCAAGGCCTGGCTGGACAACTGATGCACCTCCCGGCAAGCACATAGCTCAGCCGAGATGGTACTCTCAAGCTGCGCAAACCTCTCCTCTGCCCGCTCCATCTGGCTCATCATGAGCACACCCAGAATGGATCTGAGGGAAGCATACTCAACCTCCATGGCCTCAATGTGTGCCTCTGCATGAGCAGCAATTGCTTGACGCAAAGACACCATTTCAGCCTGGCGTGCACTGTCTGAGGCCGTCATGCCCAGCTTGAGCGAGCGGGCCGTGGACCGTGCCACCTGCTGTTGGAGAAGCACCTGCCTACCGGGGGGAGAACGGATTGGGCCAGATGTTCCCTGCTCAAAGCAATGTTATCAAGTGCTGCCCCCTGCCGTTCTGAATTGGCAGTCATGTCTTGCTCCCACTCAGTGTACCTCGGTGGCGTGCGGCCACCGTGTTGCTGGGCTTGACACCTGCGGGACCTAAGGACCGGCCGTCCTCATTGGGTTGCACCGCCCGCGGCTGCACGACTACATGCCCCCATCGACGTGATGGCCCAGGTACATCAGCGGTTGGTGTGGAGGGTGACCCTGCGTCCCGATCCACACAGACGGAGGTCCCACCACTGCCTGGCCCCTCAGTGCAGGTGTCACGGACAGAGGAGTGTCCATATCAGAATCACTCACTCCTGACATATGGACCTGATGCACATCCAACTCGACATGGATGTCAGAGTGGTCATCTGGGCTGGACTCATTGCCAGCCAAAGACAAGATGGACTGTAGCACATGTGGGTTCTCCTGGTCTACCACCCCACGACTCCCACTTGTGTTGGGTTGCTGTTGTGATAACAACCCTGTGCCTGGCATGACAACACCATCCTCTGGCTCCATTGCATCATCAGATGAAAAGTGGAGAGAAAAAAAACATTAGTACACATGTTAGAAGCACATAACACACACACACACACATATACATCACACAGACAGCTAACACATGAAGCAGACATGTCACAGACAAAGGAGAACCTGCCATGCATGCCAGGTCAATTTGACATTGCATCAGTGAGTAGGCATGTAGAAGGGTGTTATACGGTCCAGAAGTAGGTTGATGCAGTGCAGAACATGTGCACGATACTCATTATCTACATGTACAAGTACTTCATGATGTGTATCAAAAAAAGTGAAGGCAGTGCAAGGGCAAGTCCAGGCATCACGTGCAATGTGCATGCAATGGGTTGCATGGCTACAAGCAAACCCCCGTGCCCCCCTCAGTGAAAATGCAGGGTTGCCTTGCATGGTAGCAAAAGGGTGACCAGAGACCTGTGTATTGGCAGACAGTGTTGACTAGCATCAATTGCATCATCTGAGTCAAGTGGCAACACAGCAGATGATGATGGGACAGTAAGCAGGACACATGATGAACCCTCAGTAGTACACCCATGTGTGAAGAAGCCACTACACCAGTTGGACAGAGTCAGTGGGCCTGAAACAGGGGGATGACTGTGCCCCACACAGACTGTGACACCCTAAATATGTGTGTGATGCAGGACTGAGCCAGAGTGGGCATGGTATGGCTGAAGAAATGCCATGAAATGTAGCTCATCCTGGACAGGTACTACAATGATCATCCAGTCAAGGACACATAGGGGCATGCATGGAATGCACATGGAGCATGAATGGGTACTCAAGTCCCTGTCCCTACAGAGCATCTGCCATCTGCACAGTCCAAGTGAGACACCCTGCATGAAGGGCAGAGGATGTATCCCACTGCATGTGTTTGGCAGGTTGCCTGGTGGAAGTTAGCATGTACACAGGAGGCTTGAATAGGCCATTGCAGTATGCCAAAATGATGCACACCAGTGCAATGTTGAAATTGGGGTGCAGGGGGGGTGGAGGGGCAAGGGTGCATGCCTACGTGCAGTACCCGCATGCAGGCAGAGGACACATGCACGTCAGTCGTGCAATGACATAGTCCCAGTGCAGAGAGGAAAGACACCCCTGGTTACATGCAGAAGGGCCAGTGAGCTGGAACATGGACCAGAGGGGCACCTAGGTGACTAGCATGTGAGTAGGGTGCAAGTGTGGTGATGAGGACGGTCCCCGTCTGCTCCACATGTCCACCATCCTGCACAGCATGCACGCATCAGTGAAGCATTGCATGACTTTCACATGAGAACCATGTACACATAGCATGTAGTGGCAGTCAAGCACAACACATCACACAGGCACACCACACATGGGCTGGACATACATGCAACAACACTCACTGGACGGGGCATCAAAGTCCTGCATCTCTCCCACTCCTTTGACCGATTCTGCCGGTATGAACTCTGCAACGAGTGACTCGTGCGGAGTGAGGTCATCCTCCTCAGGTGGTGGCCCACTGCCAGTTACCAGAGTCATGCTGTAATTAGAGGCACGCTTGGCCTTAGCACTGCGTTTGAGGTCATCCCATCGCTTCTTGCACTCGGCAGCTGTGCGCACCTCATGGCCAAATGCACTCACATTATCTGCAACATGCTTCCAGTGGGTATTCCGATGGGCAGCCGTAGTTTGACAATTCGGCCCCACTAGCATGTCATGGCTGTGTTCCTGCACGTAGTCCACAATGGAGTCCAGTTCCTGCGCACAGAAAGGCTTCTTCCTTGACGTGCAGGAGGCCATGGCTGTGTCTGGGGTCCCAGCCTTTGTTGCAGGTGCAACCTTCCTCCTCTTGGGTGGTGGTGTGGACCCTGGCTGGCGAATGCCGCCCTGATCAGTATGGCCAGTGGCACCGGTGGATTGACCCAAGGGAGTGGCAGGTGGAAGGACGACCGAAGGCCTGACTTGCGTCAGTGGCTGCTGGGTGCCCTGGAATGGATCCTTACAACAACATCCGCTGTGCCAGGGTCATTGACCGCGACTGTCCTAGTTGATAGACTCACAACCGGGGTGTTGTTGGCTGCATCTGCCCCTGCACTTGCCAACACCCTGGTCGGGGCAGCAGATGACATTACTGCCCCAGGGACACCTGCCTCAGTCAGGGCAGTCCTGCATGCACCTACGGTGTTCCTTCTGACCTGCTGGAAATCTTCCATTGACTCCTCAAGTGCCAACGCAGCCTGCCCTGGCAGACCCTGAGCCTGGATGGGGGTGTCCACAGCTGCACCTGCAGCTACCACTACCCTTGGGCCCGTGGCAGTCGATGAAACAGACTGCCGGGTCACATGGGCGCCAGTGCCAGATGCATGAACAGCATCTCCCGGAGCCGCAGTGGGTGGTGGCATGACCGTGGAACAACATTGTCCCGGGCTGGCGCACCCCTGCCTCTTCCCCCTCTGCAGCCACCGTGGACACCCTGGAGTCCCCCTACTCCCTGGTCACCCCGGACACGTCCCTGACCACGTCCGCCATGAGGAGTATGCCCAGCTGAGGCAGCCCTCACCTTTTGTGGCCTCCCAACCATGGCACAGATGCAGTAGTGCCGGCACAGATGGAGTAGTGCCAATGGGAGGTGTACACGACAATTGTCCTGGGCAATTGTGGTGAAGGTGGTGGGATACAAGATGTTAAAAGCACCCCTGCACCTGCAAGGCTGTATGTGACCCCAGTGATGAAGTGACGGGTCACGCAATGCTCAGGCACCCCAAAACTACAGTAAAACCGTGCATGCAACCCCCGGTAGCCCACGTGTGCAGAATTAACCTCCCGCAGTAAGCGGTGGCACCCAGGGACATGAAAAATACGTACACGTGGGACACGCAGGCTACTATGATCTTGAAAACGGGTACACGATATATAGGCGCACCCGCAGTGGGAAAAATAGCGTGCGTGACTCACTGTCAGACTAGCGTGATAATGAAAAACACGCGTAGCCAATACCCCCGCCAAAAGAAGAGATACGTCCTTGATCCACTGTGAAGTTGAGATGGTGCGCGAAACAACACGAAGTAGCAACACACACGTTGGTCTCCACGAACGGCATGTACAGTGAACTGCTGGCCCCGCTCACCTTTAACCTGTGCTGAGGGAAACGCCTGTGCGCGTCACTTACGCGTTTCGGCCCTTTCCTCGGATTACACGCATTAACACGCAGATGTGCTGTTTTTTCACGTGCTGAATCACTATGCACCCGTCACGAGGGAAACGCCCGTGCACGTAATGTCACAGACACGCTTACAAGCTAAGGGCCTTTCCTCAAATTACACGCTGACGTGCAGTTTTTTCGCGTGCCAAATCACTCTGTATCAAGCTGGCCACGCGACAACACACGGAAAACCACGCTCCTGCCCAGAAGGCCATTTTCCTGCCCCCCAGAGCCCCGAGCATGCTCCCACCTGCAATCTGCTGCTGCCTGCCTGCTGCCCGCGTGCCCTGCTATTTGGTGCCTGCATGTCAGCCATCTGCAGGGGTGCAGTTGCTGTGACCACCCCTGCTGGAACAGAAGACTCCTGACAGGGATACCATCGCTGCACAGCCCAGCCCCAGGACCCAGTTGCCCACCCACACCTGCCTCTGGGGTTGCCATGTCAGACACAACACCATCTGGCACCACTGGCAACCCCCAGCCAGAGAGGCAGAGGGCTACCAGCTTCAGTGCCAGTGAAGTTGGTATCCTGGTGGAGCAAGTCCTGGGGCAGTATAATGCCCTCCTTGGAAGTTTGCGCGCCGGCAATGAAGGGGGGAAGAGGATCTAAATGGTCATCGTGCTGCCATCAACGAGGAGGGGGTGGCAGTCCGCGACATTCAACACGTCCGGAAGCGCTGGGAGGACTTCAGGTCCAGGACCCTCAACAAGGCCCGGCGCCTCTTGAAGGCAGCGGATGCCAAGGGGTGTCGGGTCTGCCTAATTAACAACCAAATGAGGGTCCTGGAACGTATACGGCCAGCGCTCCACCTCCAGGTCCTTGAGAGGCAGGCCCATCTGGAGTCAAGCGGTAAGTGTACATGTGTACTGATTGGATGCAGTGCATGTTGAGGTGTGGCAGGAGTGTGCAGGTTGTACATATGTCTGTGTAGGGCCATGTCTGCATGTGTATGTACAGGGAAATGAGCCTGCTGCATATGAGTCCTCTCATGTGTGAGACACATCTATGGTGTATGTGTTGGTAAGCATGCTTGGCAAATGCAGGTGTGGGTGCACACATTTTTGAATTTCTGTGCATGTACTGTTGCATGGCTGTGGGGTCACACATGGATGCTGCTTCCACCTATATGTATCTGTACTATGTATATTTGCATGTGTGTGTATTTGACAAGTAGCAACTGTGATACACCATGGATGCATGTGACACTGACATGTAGGAGGCTGATTGCCAGATATGACATGGATGGGGATGATAACACAGCAACAGGTGGTGGAGATGTATAGATGCATGTATGTCTGGTGGCATGTGTGAATGTGTTCTGCACTCCCCGTGTTGCATGTGACGTCAGGCTTACCTTCGGCTGCTCATGCTGTTGTTTGTGTATGGATGGTGCTGCCTGGTGCAACATTCCTGTTGATGTGCTCATGTGTGTGAGTTGAAATGGCATGTGTGTTGGGGAGTGTGATGGCATGTTTGAAGTTTGACACTGCCACTCTTGTACAACTGTCATGTGTGTATCAGACCATTGTACAGTGCCCTGATGCCTGTGTTCTATCTCTCCCGGTCTGCAGCCTCAACTGATGAAGAGGGCGGAGACGGTGCTGTGGAGCAAAGTGGCAGGGATCGCATCGCCAGCCAGAGACACAAGGCCCAGCTCCCCTCCCATGTTGTCATCTCATCGGGGAGTGAGGAGTCTGGTGCCGCGTCCGTAGCAGAAGGGACAGCTGAGACCCCACAGGGTCCGATGGAGGAAGATGGCACAGAGTCATCCAGGTTGGTGAGGGGTTTGGTTGAGGAGGAGGCCATGGAAGGGACACACACAGGGTCTGGAGGGGGGGATTCCACTGGTCCAGTGGTGCCGTCCAGGGGCAGGGACAGGAGGCAGCACAGGCCACCGCGGAGGTTTCTGTGTGTAATCCTGTCCCCGATCCTGTGACTGCATCATCCCGCACCAGCAGGGATGCCTATGTCCAGACCCGTTTTCAGGGAGGAGATGAGCGCACAACAACTGGCCTTCCTCTATCTGTGGATGTGACAATCCGGGACCGGGTTGAGCCTCTCCTGGCTGGGATGGCATTGCATCAATAGAGCATGCAAGGTGACCTGCAGTGTTTTCGTGGAGACACTGCACGTCATCTCGGATGCCTCTTTGACCGCGTCGACCTACTGGGACAGGTCACCAGGACTGAATTCCTCCGTCTGCTGGACCTTCTTCCGACCCCCTCCTCACCTGAACCCCCTATGCGCCAGTCGTACTCCGTGCCCTCTTACGGCCCATGTATCACCTGGGTACCCTGTGGAGCTGCCTCTGACCCAGCAGCCAGGCTGGTGGAGGACCCATCCCTGCCACAGTCGGGAGTCGGAGGTCCAACAGGGGTAGCCACACCAACAACTGCACCCAAACAGGTGGAAGACGTGCAGGCATCAAGAGCCATGGCACAGGCACAGCAGCAGCAGGCTCAAGTAGGGATCAATGATGGCTCGGGGCCTTCAACATCAGAGGGGCAGGCATCGGCCGGAGGGCAGAGGGACCCTGGATTGGGAGTGTCTTCCGTGTGGCAGCGGGTGGGCCAGCACATAGATGTGGAGCGGCGGTGGGCAGAAGATGCACGGCTCACAATGGTCAGCGTGGAGAACTCCATGCGCAGGGCGTTGAGGCGGGCCGAGTGCCTCAAGGCAATTCGCAGGGAGTTGGAGTTGGACATGGCGTTATCATTGCAAAACCTCGGGGACATGCAAAAGGCCCGCCTCCAGGAGATAGAACAGGAGTTTGATGATGCCCTGGCCCGGAAAATCGGCAAGTGAGCCGTAGGACTTGTCCGCCGGCATTGTATATAGTTAGTTAGTGTTAGGTTTCATTATGTTTTTCTTTCATTTGGGGTGCTTGGACTATGCCCCACCTTTTTGTAAATAGTTCTTTATTAGTTCGTTTTTTTTTGTAGGTTTCATTTCAATGGTTGGGCTCATGGACCCTGGAATTGTAATTTGTATATAGTTGAACAGTGGATTTATCATCATTTTATTTTTTTATCACCATGGAGCAATGGATTTTACTTATTTCTTTCCCTTTGGATTTGCTTTGTTGGATGGAGACTTTGGACACATTTTCATTTGGATTTATTTGGATTCCGATTTCATATTTTTTTTCATTTTGGAACATGCTGCATTTTATTTCTTATTTCCATTATTGTGTGTTTTCATTTGATTCACTTCATTTTGTGTTGAATACCACACATAATTCTATGTGTGGTATTCTGTCATTGGTTTCATGCATGTCACGATGTGGGTTTTCACATTCATTGGCACCCATTGAGTGTGTGTGACGGACATGTGTTGATGTACATACATGCCATTTGGGTTGTTTCATGTAATGGGCATTTCAATGTGGGGTGGATGTAATACTTGGTTGGTTCTTTGGGCAGGGGTGGCGTGCGGTGAAATTTGGGTGGCCATGAGGGCCATGATTGTGGATCATGATGACATGTTGGGGGGACATGAGTCGGGGCCTGCTGGCAGGTGCCCCTCACTGCCAGGTGAGTGGGGGGGCAGGGGGACATGATTCGGGGCCTGCTGGCAGGTGCCTGTCACTGCCGGGTGGGTGGGGGTGCAGGGGGACATGAGTCGGGGCCTGCTGGCAGGTGCCCCTCACTGCAGGGTGGGTGGGGGCTCAGGGGGACACGAGTCGGGCCTGCTAGCAGGTGCCCCTCACTGCCAGTTGGGTGGGGGTGCAGGGGGACATGAGTCGGGACCTGCTGGCAGGTGCCCCTCACTGCAGGGTGGGTGGGGGTTCAGGGGGACACGAGTCGGGCCTGCTGGCAGGTGCCCCTCACTGCCAGGTGGGTAGAGGTGCAGGGGGACATGAGTCGGGGCCTGCTGGCAGGTGCCCCTCACTGCCGGGTGGGTGGGGGTGCATGTGGACATGGTCGGGGCCTGCTGGCAGGTGCCTGTCAATGCTGGGTGGGTGGGGGTGCAGGGGACATGAGTGGGGGCCTGCTGGCAGGTACCCCTCACTGCCGGGCGGGTGGGGGTGCAGGGGGACATGAGTCGGGGGCTGCTGGCAGGTGCCTGTCACTGCCGGGTGGGTGGGGGTGCAGGGGGACATGAGTCGGGGCCTGCTGGCAGGTGCCCTTCACTGCCGTATGGGTGGGGGTGCAGGGGGACATGAGTCGGGCCTGCTGGCAGGCACCTGGCACTGCTGGGTGGGTGGGGGTGCAGAGGGACATGAGTCAGGGCCTGCTGGCAGGAGCCTGTCACTGCCGGGTTGGTGGGGGTGCAGGGGGACATGAGTCGGGGCCTGCTGGCAGGTGCCCCTCACTTCCGGGTGGGTGGGGGTTCAGGGGGACATGAGTCGGGCCTGCTGGCAGGTGCCCCTCACTGCTAGGTGGGTGGGGGTGCAGGGGGACATGAGTCGGGGCCTGCTGGCAGGTGCCCCTCACTGTCGGGTGGGTGGGGTGCAAGTGGACATGGTCTGGGCCTGCTGGCAGGTGCCTGTCACTGCCGGGTGGGTGGGGGTGCAGGGGACATGAGTCGGGGCCTGCTGGCAGGTGCCCCTCACTGCCGGGTGGGTGGGGGTGCAGGGGGACATGAGTCGGGCCCTGCTGGCAGGCACCTGTCACTGCTGGGTGGATGAGGGTGCAGGGGGACATGAGTCGGTGCTCACTGGTGCATGGTGACATGTGGGCTGGCAGGGGGCATGCCCAGGTTGGATGGGCTACATGCAGGGCATGCCCAAGGTGGATGGGCTGCCTGCAGGGCATGGCCTAGGTTGCAGGGTAGTCCTCTGTGTTGTGGGATGCCTGCAGAGCCTGGGGAGGGGGGAGAGGGCACACCTGGGAGGACCCACACTGCCAATTCGCATTGGGGCACCCCAGGAATATACGTACCACTCCCGCGGCAGCGAAAAACCATGTAAAACTCCCCGCGCACCCCTCAGAATACACATACCCCGCTCACACTAGGCCTATTGTGTGTAACGCGTCCTTCGCACCCCCAGAATACACGTACACCGCTCGCACTAGGCCTATCGCATGTAACACGTCCCGCGCACCCCCAGAATACACGTACACCGCTCGCACTAGGCCTATCGCCTGTGATACTTCACGTGCACCCCCGAAATACACGTACCCTGCTCGCACTAGGCATATCGCTTGTAACACTTCCCTAGCACCCCCAGAATACACGTACCCTGCTCGCACTAGGCCTATCGTGTGTAAAATGTCCCGCACACCCCCAGAATACACGTACCCTGCTCGCACTAGGCCTATCGCGTGTGATACTTCACGCGCACCCCCGAAATACACATACCCCGCTCGCACTAGGCCTATCATGTGTAACACATCCCGCGCACCCCCAGAATACACGTTCCCCGCTCGCACTAGGCCTATCGCGTGTGATACTTCATGCGCACCCCCAGAATACACGTACCCTGCTTGCACTAGGCGTATCGTGTGTAAAACATACCGCGCACCTCCAGAATACACGTACCCCTCCGCGGCAGTGGAAACGCGTGTGAAACTCCCTGCGCACCCCTCAGAGTACACATAACCCTCTCGCACAAGTCCTATCGCGTGTGATACTTCACGCACACCCCCCAAATACACGTAGGCACCCCATCCAACCTGGGCATGCCCTACAGGGATCCCATGCCACAGGGGGGTGATTTTTCTATGCTTTTTGCCTGGCACGAGCGGGGTTCGTGTATTCAGAAGGGTGCGTGGGGAGTTTTACATGCGTTTTCACTGCCGCAGGAGGGGTATGTGTATTCTGAGGGGTGCGCAGGGAGTTTTACATGCATTTACGTGGTTGGGGGGCTGTATGCTGGTCCACTGGCCTTTGCGCAATGTACTGGATTTGTGCACTGGTCATGGCACACGGGGCGGGGTTAGGGGCATAACTAGCACTGCTGCAGGGTCGCTTCACCACTCTGCGCCATGGTTGCTTATGGATGTTGAAATCCATGAATACGCTGTGCGCCAGCCGCGTGCACTACTTGTGCACCGAATTCTAAGAATTACCCCCTCATGTGTGTCTATATATGGATATAATGTAATGTCCACGAATGTGTGAGTGCATGATGTATGGGTGGCTGCCAGGGTGTGCCTGTGTGAGTGTATGGTGAAAGGGTGCAAACTTAAATGTATGGGTGGCTGGGTGTTTGTGTGTGAGTTCATGGTGAAAGGGTGCCTACTTAAATATGTGAGTGGCTACCTGGGTGTGCATGTATGGTGAAAGGATGCACACTTAAATATGTGGGTGGCTACCTGGGTGTGCCTGTATGGTGAAAGGATGCACACTTAAATATATGGGTGGCTGCCTGGGTGTGCCTAAATGGCGAAAGGGTGTATATTTAAATGAATGGGTGGCTGCCTAGGTGTGCCTGTATGCTGAAAGGGTGCACACTTAAATATATGGGTAGCCTCCTGGGTATGCTTGTATGGTGAATGGGGGCCAACTTAAATGTATGGGTGGCTGCCTGTGTGTGCCTGTATGATGAAAGAGTGCACACTTAAATGTATGGGTGACTGGCTGGTTGTGCCTTTATGGTGAAAGGATACACACTTAAATATGTGGGTATGTGTGTGTGTGTGCGTGTGTGTGTGTGTGTGCGCACGCACATGGTGAATGGTGTGTGTACATGTGTTCAGCGCGCAACATAAACCTACATTTCGGGAGGCCTAACCTTTCATTTGTTGGGAGAAGCGCTAGCTTAACGGGCAGGGTGGGAGCTGCAAATGTATTTGTGGGGGCATCTAACTTCTTTACATGTTCTAATGAGCCTATTCTAGTGCAGCTTCAATGTTACAAGCTGTTAACTCTCTTCTTTAAGTCTGAAAGCACCCACTTGTGGAGTGCCCTTGAGAATGTGTGGTCTCCTGTCCCCTCTCTAACCTTCCAATCACTCCCCTGGCATGCAAGTACTAAACCCACATCACGATTTCAATTGCCTAAACAATTATACATTTGAATGCAGGTATTAACAGTGAAATGCTTCACATTAGTAATTGCTGGGCCTTTGTTTACAGTGAAGCCCAGGTGCTGTTTAACATCAGATGTCCTGTTCTGTCCGGCAACGGCTCTGTAGGTCAGCCAGGTCGAGTCAACCTAGCCCAGAATTTCAGAGGAGGTGCTAAAGCCCAGTCAACTCAATGGTGTTGCACCACTGCTTGTGTTTAATGCCTTGATTACTTATTGGTAATCTTCACTCCTAGCCCTATGTTTTCTCGTCCCAGAACCTGTCTATGAGGCACTTTGCCTCATACACAAGTACTGGAATTAGGTATAGGGACATGGAGGTAATGTTAGTTACCTGTAATCTTCATCACTTCTAGTCCCACTCTTCCTCGCCCCAATACTTACCTATGAGACAAAAGGTGCCTCATACATAAGCACTCAGACAAGGAAGAAGGTCATTATGGGTCAAAAAGATGATTTTGGGAGTTGGGGCAGGGGGTGGGAGGGAGAGGGGATGTGTGGGGGTGGGGTTGTGACAGGAATGGTGCAATAAATGGTAATGATCATCCATGTCCTGCTTTGCAGGCATCATATATGGTATTAGTGGCTAGAGAGACATGTTGTTACAGCCAGTCTAGTAATTTCCTAGTTTGGCTTCTCCTTTTTTTAAATGGGCATCTCTGATAAAGCAGACAAGCTAAGTATATTTACCTCACTGGACTGGCATTTGGGTGCTGCCATTCTAGCTGTTTCTTACTGTAGCATTGTATATTTTTCTGGCCATCTGTGATAAAATAACTATGATAAGTGTTATTGCTACAACTGGCATTTTGGTGCAACCAGTCTAGGAGTGTCTCAATGTTATGTTATTACGTGTCTAGACTGGTCTATACTGTGCAGCCAGTTGGACATGTTTTCATTGTGGCATGGCATTTGTAATAGCAAAGCATTACATTAATTAAAGCATTAATGTTACATGTGCACTGTTGGTGACTTGCATGTATTGGAATTTTTAACTGCTGTTACCCCACAAAACAAATGCAAACGCTGTGGCTTTTTAGACAATTTTTCTAAGAAAGCATGCTGTATAATGCACTAAAAAACACATCTTTTTCCTAGTGCAGTGTGCGGCAAATCCCTGCAGCAGCACGCTTGTGCGTATTGTGCAAGTGTGGTAATCTAGGCCTGTCTGGAGTGTGGCGCGACCCAAGATTTTTTGCCGAGCTGGGGGCCATCAGCATGGCTCACAAGGGGGCCCCCACATTTTGTTCTATGCCATTGTCTCCATGGCAGCAGTTCTAGTGACTTGAGATAGGGTTGTTGTAACATCTTACAAATGGGCTGCAGGCCATCTGTGTGCTGTGAACAGAAAGGGCTGGGTTCTCAAGCCCTTTCTTTAAGCAAGTGGAAGATGTCGTAGAATAGCCTCATTCACAAAGTAGTGCAAGTCAGCGATGCACAAAGAAAGAGAGCAATCATAGAGGCATAAGATGATTTGCCTAGTAAATATGCACACAACCTAACCTAAACTAGAGCAAGTGGCCCCAGAAAGTGAGCAAGTATGTTAGCAATATGAATTATGCTGCATTACCATCCCAGGTACAGTGTGAAAGAGACAGACAACTAATAGTAACTGTTGATCAACCTAAACCCAATAGCAGCACAAATGAAAGCCAACAGAACTGAACAGCAAATCAAAACAAATCACCTAACGTCAGTGGAATAAGCAATATGCATTACCTAATGAAAATCATCAGACATCACTTCTGTGGCGTCAGCCTCTTACTATGATACATGATACAGTTTTATTTTGGGGTGCAAGGTGCCATTACCAGATGTTGGTGGTTTTTGATTACATGAGAAAAGACATTTTGGTCACTGGCTAGAGATGAGGCACTGCCATGGCTGGATGGTGCTGATAAACCAGCTACACAAGCCTCCAGGGCGAAGCCAGGCTGTTCTCACCTGCAATGTCTTCATTATAATGGGTAATCTGTGGGTGCATATGGCACCTTCTGGGTTACACCTGCTGTGAGACAGGCATGGTATCAAAGAGAAACACAAACTTAAAAGTAATATTTTTAATAGCTGTTTTATAAAACCTCGTGGGGCTTGTCTAATGTCTCTCTGGCCCTAACTTTAATGGGATTGTTCCCTCAACTGATGCGTCTAAGGGTCGTTGATGTCCATAAGTCCAAAACCAAAGTTCGTCTGTGTCCAAACCTATGCTTGCCTTTACTCTTAAACCAAATTTGATATGGGATTTTTTAAAAGGAAAAAGGGTGACTAAAAAAGTAAATGTAAAGCACAGCTGGTTTCAGGTAGTCTTACCAATAGGTGTAGTTCTGCCAGTGCAAGATAGTTCAACTAAAAAGGGTTGCCCTTGGAATCTTCCACGCAGGGCTCTTGCTGTAAGTCAATACAGTTCACAATGTCTCTGTGTCTCTTGGGGTTCCCTTCGCCAAGCTTCAATCCTTCCAGTTCCAAACAAAAATACACAGTTCCTGTTAGGTCTCATGTGTAGACGATGTCACGAATGGGTAGTCAAGGGAGGTGCCACATTTGAGGAATGGCAAAAGTTAATCGCTGAATACCAGATTACCTGTCATTCTTATTTTGTTTTTGCTAAGTGGCCCTTTCCCCCCTTGTTTTCTACAAAAAAACAACAAATGTTTCATCCTTATGTGTTTTCCTCCCCTATTCTACCCCCCTCTTTTCATCCCCCAAACAGTTCTGTTAAGGGCCACCTTTTAAGATATAAAAATAGATAAAATTGAACACAGACATCAAAAATATATTTCAATATCTATTGTAATTAATTTTATTCAGTTTCAGTAATCAAAATCTCCAAATAGTTTGTTTGTAGTCGCAGTTACACTGTTAACAGGGGCAGTAGTTAAACCGCAAATAAAAGCACTCCAGTCGTTCCTTGTCTTAGCTGCGCATGCAAAATCTGCAATTCATTGGCTGATGCTGTAGCTGCAGCTACAAATAATAATATAACAAAAATATACAACTTCGTGTCTGGGCATATGTGCATTTCACATATACATTTTCAAGGAAAACACGTTAGTTGCAGGGACGTTAAGGTGGGCAACACATTGTAACAACTCCTCTGAAATTCAAGGAAAAAACTTTAGTTGCAGGGAGGTTAAGGTGAGAACGTAATGCAACAAAACCTCTGATAATATATCAGCATTTTCATCCAATCTCAAAGGTTATAAGTAAAAATTGTGCAATTCCCCACCTCCTAGCATAATTGTTGACACTTCTATTAACTTTCTGCAACTTTTTAGCACCGTTTCCTGTTCGCTGACATCTGACATTGCCGCAGACTGTTCAGACAGTGTCATGTGACCACACGTGCGCAGTGTGATGATGTGTTCACGAATGGATCAGCGCTTTGCGAACGGGTCTGCGCTTCGTGAACAGTTTGAAACTGATTTTTCAGCTGATTCAGGAAGTTTCAAGTTAAAAAATTACCCTTACACAGCTCCTAGAACTATTCTTACTGATTTTTCATCCACAATCCAGGAGAAAGCACACGCTTGGGACAATATTAGCACAACTACTATTTAACTTCAAAAATGGAAGCAGCCATGGCCATTCCTCCTCCCCAAGAGCCAGCAACACCATCATCACCACCTGGAGGGCCTCCACAGTGGAAAAAGCACAATTATGCACAAAACAATCAACAGGATCAGGAAGATCATGTAGAGGAAATGCCTACCTGTAGCACCCAGAGAGACTCATGGGTGTGGCAGTTTTTTACCACCATTGGGGATGTACCAAAGGCTAAGGCTACAAAGGTTAAATTCACTAAGTGCAACATTGTACTCATTCGCAGACAACCTGGGCAGTACTCCCACGGGGCCTACTCCATGCAACGCCACATCAAATCCAACACTGGGATACTCTTAGAAAGGATGTTCCTTTCTTAGGAAGTAGCAAGCGCTCATCCTCTACCTCATCTTTTTTTAAAAATGTAAACACCTATTATATAGAAGTATAAATAACAGCCTTTTAACACGATCATAAAACAAATAAATAAAATCCCAAATCACAGGAGATCAAAAAAATCCATTGTGAATAAATAGCATGAAAGAAGACTCCTGCTACGATTATGGCCCAACCGACATCAGTTAATGGCCAAGATCCTCCAAGATGCATGACATTTGTTTCCAGAATATTGTAAAGAAAACTATACCAAGTTCATTGTTTCCCCCCATAATCAGGTCCCATAGAGCATCACCAGTGTAGTCAGACCCCCAACCCGACCGCAAGAGAGGCCACAAATCAGCAAGGAACCAATATGTCACAAGTCTGGGCAGTCAAGTCTGAGAAGCTAATGCTATTTTAAAGTGCTGAGTAGATCACATTGTGAGGAATCGGTTTCCAAGGATTTTTCAAATCAGCAGATAAGCGGGCTCCCAGTGTGTTGTTTACACTACCATAGCATGTATAAAAAAATAACGCCACAGAAAGAACTTTAAGAAATAAAGGTAATAAAATATGGAAGTAACAGATACTGGTACTTCAGTACAGAGCGAGGTTTAAACTTAAATGCTGTGTTAAAACAAAGCGAATATATATTACAAATTAAGGAAAGCCTGAGAATCGCATTGAAACAAACAAAAAAAGTTTCCAGAACTGAATTTAAAAGTACATTATTATGTGTATTTTTATCAACAGATTGCGAGCTTATCCATTAGGAAAAGCAGGTCCAAAGTTGAAAAAGAGAAAATCAGAAAAAGTTAATTAATGGCAAATGCTTGAGAGGAAACCCGGCATTTGGACACCTTTCTGAAAATAGGTGAGAAAGCGAGCAGATTTAGAATGTTGATGCATTCGAAATAATTGGAGAATTCTAATCTCTGTAGCAACGTTAATTGTGATGCCTGAACCGAGATAATAAAGAGGTTCTATAAGGGGTAACTAATATTCCCTTATATTTTGGTGTTGTAGATTCAAGAGTAGTCAATGGAACAAGAAAGAAAAGCAAAAAAATGAAGATAGAACAGGAGAAAAAGACGCTTTCACATGAAATTGAGATGGCAGCGCATCTGAAGTCTGTTCTATAAGAGTGGAAATGAATAATGGTGTACCCCTGATGAATTTCCAGGCCAATTGATCTAAAATTGAGAGTATGAAGTAGTGAAACATGTTCGGTATTGAATGTGTAGTTGGAGTGATTGTGAACATTTGTATTTAGTACGAGAGTGAATAATTTTAATTAGAAAAATTGCAGTGGTAGTAGGAAATTGTGCTACTACGTGTTGAACACCAGAGTTGTTTTTTCCACACCATATGTCTTTGTAAAAATAATGTTTTAGTAGGAAATATTAATGAAATGATAAAATATTTACTTGTATATTTAAGAAATGTGTAGGAAGATTTAATGAAGAAGAAAATACACAAACTCATGTGTAGTAACAGTTGAGTGTCCTATCTACCCAGTGAATCTACAATACACAACCTGAAAGGAATACGTGTGTATGTTGATGTTAATCAGGGGGATTATTCCTTTTAGGTGGCAACATTGTCCCCTAAGACTCTATAACGTATAAGTGGGCATAGAAAAAGTAGCCATGAGTGACCAGGCCTCCGAACAATACGAGTCATGCATATATCACGATTATGCCTAAACAACAACACTTGATTAAGAACTGGAAATGTGAACAGTACCACGACTCATTTCACACTGAGCATTTATTTTATTAACACTATGGTCCTCCCAGAAAGTGATGTGCATCATCTTGTGCTTGCTGTTTTTGTGTTTATCCTTCGAGCTTATCCTGCTCTTGTCAGGCGAGATGTTGACGTCCACACTTGTTTACAGTATCTTAAGCATGGCCATGTAGTCAGAAGGCTGCTTGTAGCAATAGTAGAGGAATTACGGCAGTTACCAAATTCATTACAGTTACCAGAATAAAGTGTTTTTCCTTGCGTAAAACAATTAAAGCAAAAATGAGGAATGGTGAAGCTGGCACGATTTTAGAGAATGAGCAAGCTCAAGAAACTCCAGAGTGGCACAAGTGGTAGGGATTAATATGTTGGTTTGTGATATACATATGTACCATCATGCTTTGTTTTTTTCTGTTTGTTCTGATTCGTCTTTTCTGTCTCATTGATCCAAACAAGTGAGAAGCCCCTTTAATCCTCCCCACTCCAGGAACTCTTGTAGATTTGCCCATTACCGAGGGGCCAAAGCCCATTGTGCTGTCTCCACAGCATTAAGCTGCTATAGAAATGTTTTCATGGGCTGCAAATATCATGTTAGGGAGACACCGGAGGAGTGCAGAGGAAGATAGTGATGGGATAAACACGTATCTAGATAATACAGCACACTTGGGTAATAACATGTACTACCAATACATGAAAAAGTTGGAAGAGAGAACATCTAAGGAGGGTTGCTACATTTGTGCTCTTGTACCTTATGCCATGAATGCTGCCTGAACTTTAATTTCCAGAGAAATGCCAGAACACAATGCCAGATGTCTTGTTCATCTTGCTGCATGCATGACTTGAGGATAGTTCCAAGGACATTGGGGCACCCTAGGATGGAGATCAAAATGGTAATTTTCATTCAAGGATGATTACATCAAGACTACACAGATGGTAAAGGAGCCTGCATGGAAGAACAAGATGCTCATGAAATCCTAATGTAGGACAGGATGAAGTGATCATAATGTAAACGAAGAGAATGGACTGTCCTGAGAAAGCAGAGATAGCTTGGATGCCTGGATGCTGGGAAAGAACTCAGTTACTAGTCTATGGACGAGTGAAGTCCAAGAAAAGATTGGAAGAAGGCTTGATGTCCTGTACAGCTCATCGGTTCAAGCTGAAATACGTGTGAGAAGTACAAAAAGTAAATGATGGATGTCTGAAGTCATGGGCCGAACATGCCAAGCTGCTGACATGGGTAGAAGATGAATCAGACCCAATGTTTGTGATTCCACTGGTAAATGTGACACTGTGCTTTCGAAGAAAAGAAAAAAGGAATGTGGGAGATAACATAGGTTGCAAGACTATAGTTGATGTCTCCAGTATGGGAGCAGCGACAGCCGTCCTGATGGATCGATATTGGGCTTGGGGGACCAGAACCTACATGAAGCTGGCCAAGGATTGGGGAGTAATGTGTTCCTTAGTGCTTGCCCATGTTCCAGCATTAGTGATCCCTCAGAGTGACCTGAACATTGGTGAATTTCCAAGAACGGATGCCCATTTGAGAAGGAGAGGATCATTTGAATATCTCAGCTGAACAAAGAGGGAGAATTACTTTTCAGCTAAATCGATAGAATCCTTGGATGCTTTTCCATATGAGCACAGGTTGTTCAGCCAGACTTCAGCGATATTCACAACTATTTTTATGCAGGGATCCAGGCGATGGTGAATGCAAAGTGGTTGCAAAGCACTCGCTGGGAGCTCCTGCAGACAATCACCACTAACATAAAGGGATTCTATGCTATCAAAGAAGAATTGAGGACCATAAGACTGATGACCTTCCAGAACAGATATGTCCTTGACATGATCACAGTGATGAAAGGAGGAGTTTGTGCCAAAATCGGGCCATCATGTTGCATGCTCACACCTTCTCATGATGACTAGAATGGGACCTTGACAGAGGCCATAACGTTGCTGATGTACCTGCATAATAAGATGGAAGACGAGACAGAAGACACTGCAAATGACAGTTGGTTCGTGTCTATCTTCTCATGTGTTCCACAATGGATGGCGAATATCTTCAAGTTCCTAGGAGCAGTATTAGTGATGGTGATGTTTGGATACTGTGTGATCAGGATAATAATTATCCAGTGTAAGAAGACAGCAAAGAAGCAAAGAAGGCAGTGGGAATGAAGATCATGATTGATGCCAAATCAGGGTTTGGACCCAAGGAGTTGACAGATGAACAAATCAGGAAATGCGTAGAAACCAGCATCTTAGCACCTGAGGGAACAACGTTCCTGCATCCAAGGAATCACAAGAAGTATGTGGGACGATGGGTCTATTGTAATCCGGCTGGACAGTGCAGCCACATGACCTGGAGCGTTGATCAACATGTAAAATCAGCAGGATCCCTGAAAGGAGTGGTAAAGATTTGGACTACAAAAGAAGCACTTCTTCAAGAGAGGATACCAAGATGTGAAGACTGATTAAGGAGTGGTCGATGAATCAACTAGAAGGGGGAGTGTAGAGGAGCAGCCGAATGAATCTGCAGGAAGTCCCGCCCCATCCTTCCTATATGTTGGAAGCCAGAGATTGTGACATGCACGACACCAGTGATGAAAAGGTTTCCATTGGGAAAACCCTATCTGATGTATCCCCTAGAGATCACAATCTCTTGGAGGTGATCCTTGAAGGAATATGAAGATGAGAGAAAGAGAAGTTGGTGACGTCACAAGAAGCAAGCGTGACGCACTGAGAAGAGAGGCTGAAAAAGAGGATCTATGGACTGTATAGAATATGATAACAAAATTGGTGTTACATATTTAGTAAGCTCGGCCCCACAGAGAAGGAAGAATCGGAAAGCTGTGTCACAGCAAAACATGAAGTTAAGACCATGGAAAGGACTGGAAGAGCTGTCTGGCCTAGTGTCAAAGGATGGAGCAACCAAGAACTGGTTATCTATCCTTAAAGAACAGTGAAAGTGAGAAGCTGAATTATTCCTTGTTAAGGTACAAAGAAAGAACACCCTGGGTGTCAAGTTTATTAATTCAAGACAATTAAATGGTGCAACAGGCCGAAATACAGTCTCCTGTCAGGTGGGGTATAGATGGAAATAGAAATTGGGCATGCAGCACCAGACTTGAGATAAGCGTATGCTCACACTCCAATATATTCTCAGGAACAAGGATACTTTGCATGCCAAGTTCAAAGACAATCTGAATCGGAGAAGGCATGAGCAATGAGAGATGTTGGGTTAATTGGGTGGGGAGACACAGTCAAGTCCACCCACTGACACCTGGGGTACCAGCTTACGTGCTGCTAGTGAGCTGAATGTTCCAGAAGGGCATGCGCATGCCAACCAATTGTGGAGGGCCATATAACAAAGGCCAATATAGTTTGAGAGCTAATGATATACCATGTACTTAATAACTGTTGAAGATGAGTGGCACTTGGGGTGGGCATAAGTTTTCCACCTGACTGTAGAGACCCAGTCACAAACCTTTCCTATTTAGAAAGTATATTTAGATGTTCCCCTCAAGCCAACCACAATACCCCATAGGTTTTTCTTGTTTGCCACGTAGTATGACATCACGTATGACGAGTTTTTACTATACAAGTATTGTTTTTTTATGAAATGCTTCGACATAATGCTGTGCGATGTCCGTTGATGTCTGTTGTAACCTTCCTGTTTTAGACAATTAATAATAAAACAGTCAGCTGAGACTTTTGCCAACTTCCTGAGTCGGTCTTATAACTTCTCATCTCGGGAAGATAGCTCAGGGGCAACGTTCTCGCCTTGGGAGCAAGATGACACGGAGCGATACACGTTCCTACCCCGGGTCCGCGCTTAGAAACCTCTGGGTAATAAGCGCATTATAAATAACCAATCATATCATATCATTTGGTGTAAGAGTTCTTCTGCATCCCATCCATGCATGAGTTGTTACTGATTTAAGGAGCCCTGGGTTCATAACTATGTATTAAATGAAAAGAAGAAAGTATTATTTCAATGAGCTCTCTATGAATTATATTTGTTTATTTTGAAAGATGCATTGTTTACCATTAGAGATGTTATCTTCACTCATTTATTCTTCGGGAACGTTTTCTTCTAGACAGTGAAGTGTGTTTGCCATTTCTGTCAAATACGAAATGGTGATATTTGTGTATGAGAAATGTTAACATAATGAATGGTAATAATATCTTTGGTTAAGTTGCTCAACTTATAGAAAGAGTACTTTTTTGTCAGCTTATAACTTTGCCGTCGTTTGACGAATGGTCACCAAAATTTGCAGAGAGGCGCATACTGACTGTATGTTTGAAAATGGATGTGCATCATAGTTTAAAAAGTGGTCGCCATATTGGATGGGCAGATCATGGCCCTTGCCTGTGGACAGCGAGGTGAGCAAAATAAGCCTGGAAAATGTTTTTGGGGTTATTTTGTGGACAAAGGAGGGCCTGAAAAACTTTGTTAAAGGGACGTTATGGTTACAAGTAAAACAGAAACCCTCCAGCAATGTGGCAGTTATGGTAAGCTAAGCAACTATAACTCGCACCACCACCGTGCACTGCTAAGACTAACACCCAGGACATCAAAATTGACATCACAAATGTCATTGATGACATCAGTGATTATTTTTGTTCATTGACATATCTAGGCCAGGTGCTTTTGGTAACTGACAGTCAGAATATGAAAATTGAAAAGGTGCTATATGATATGATATATGATATGGCATTTGTAATGTACCTATACACAAGCTACAAAACCATTATATTAAAAAAAGACAGTCACAAGGGGGCACGGATGGGGTGGTGTTCAAACAGTTAGGATGCATGCTGAGCAGTGTTTTATATGTAGTTTTTAACCTTCTTCTATGTTATTTTACTTGCCAAAATTACCATATTAAAATATTGTACTTCTATGATGCATGCTGCACCCATTGCCTATGTGTATATATGATTAGGTTCCTGTATTAACAACAACACTCCAATATAATAATTTGTTTAGATGAGTACATTCTTTAATACATTAAGTACATGCATAGGTTTGAGAGTATAGCTCAGGGGCAACGTGCTCGATCCCCGGGTCTGCGCTTAGAAACCTCTGGGTATAAGCGCGTTATAAATAACCAATCATATCATATCATGATAGGACTCCTCATCACACCTGACATCTTGTTACCAACATTGCAAACACAACCCCTTGTAAGAACTTTTCATCAATATTAATTTCATATGTGATGTCATCAGTGATGTCATCAATGGCATTTGTGATGTCATCTTTGATGTCCTGGTTGTTAGTCTTAACAATGCACTGTGGTGGCGCGAGTTATGGTTGCTTAGCTTCCATAACTGGTGAATTTCTGGGGGTTTTCAGTCTTACTTGTAACCATAACATCCATTTAACAATGTTTTTTCACTGAATTTCATGGGTTTTTATTAGTGCAACTTAACCGTAACGTCCCTTTAACACAGTTTTTACACAGAATATGTATATATGTAGTTATATATATTATATGTTGTGTGTTTAGAGGTAGTGGATTGGGGGTGGTGGGTGGCAGTATGAGGTGTTGAAAGATAGATGGGGTTGGAGGAGAACCCCCTCATTTAGAAAATGTTTTTAATGAAAATGACCACAGGGAAAAATGCACGAGTAGTGTACAAAGGAGGGCAGTGACTTTGTTAAAAACATGTACAAACGTTGAATCACTTGTTTCATCTTAATATGTCATGTTTTACTGGGTCGTGAGAAAAACCTACTTGTAACCCATGTGAACTTGCAATACATACAAACATCTATTGTTTGTTTCTATTTGTGATTGGTAATTGCAAATCTTTGCGATAGCTTTACTTAAGGGACTCTTGCTCTGTGACATTTTGTCATTTGAATACTGTTTACAATTTATTTGGAGGAAATGTTTGATTGGATACTTACTTCTCTTAATTAGTTATCCTTATATTAATTAGATATGAATTCAAGGTTCACTGGTATGATTCTGAAGAAAAAATAATAGACATTCATATTGCGTTCCTTAGAGTTCCAACAATTATTTTCCCTCCTTAAAGAAATCATATGTTATTTATACAGAATTGATAATTTCCCAGCGACAGTTCCTTATCATTTCTAACTATATTTCTCCAAACTGTTCGCTTAATTTCCTCTTACATTAGAAGTAGCAATTGGGGGGGGGGTTCCTGCGGGCCATAACGGAAGTAGGTTGAATAATGAGTGTGTGTTTTATTGTCCATATCAGAGAGTGGGTCGCTCAATAGTACCAATAGTACCAACAGTACCATCAAATGTAGTTTTCTTACTATTAGTGTATTTATTGATCGTGATCCTATCTTTGTGAAGCAACAAACGCTTTACAAGTTGGAGGAGGAAGCACACAGCAAAGGAATTAGATAGAAATGGCTCAATACAGGGGGGGTGGGGAAAGGTATGCAATTTGACAGCAAGGGATCTACACGCAACCAGGGAGGATAGAGCGGACAGCAGATCGCCCAGTTTCAGGTTAGGTGGGGTGTGAGAGTACATGTAACAAGGCATTAGGATGGAGCCATTCCTTGAAGAGGATGGTCTTGATCTCCTTCCTGAAATCTAGAAGCAGAGGGGCCAGTCTGCTTTAGACATGGAAGAGGTTCAAGAGTCTGGGAGGGGACTAGACAGACCGAGGGTTGGACAGCAGATTTGATGTTGCTTGCTGAGATGAAGGGCTTGCAGGGAAAGTTGGTACGAAGCCGTTTGTGTGTTTATTGCTATGTGCTCCCTGAAGGAGAAATGTCTGTTGACATGGGACTTTCTGCAGGTTATTAGGTTATAGTTTTTCACAATAAACAAACATCTGTCCAAATCAGCATTGATGTTGATGGCTTCTGAACAGTTTCCATATAAGAACATATGGTAGATGTACCCCTGAACCCTTCATCACCCTGGATAGATAGAACAATGACAAAAGAAACAAGATTGGTTGTGACTGAAGGTATGAATTAAATCATTTTTTTATATATTTTGTTAAACTTTTAACAGGTCAAGATGCTCGATCATTGCAAAGGTAAGTCACATACTCCTTACATAATCAAAGTATATATTCACACACAAGAAATGTGTACAATGCATGTAGTCGAAAATTGGAGCCAATATTTTTTTAAAATGGTACACCACATAAAGTGCATAGTGCATAGGTTAACATATCCACATAGAAACTCAAATGTGTAAACCCTGCTAAAGTGCTTATGAAAAAGGTCCTATTGCCCAAAGAGGTAAACAGAGATAAGATTTTAAAAGTTAAAGGTTTACTAGTCGAGACATCCCTGGAGTTCTTATGTTGTCTTCACATTCAAGCTCATTGACTTCTAATTTTACTACAACTCCATCACTAGTTTCTAAATAACACTCCAAGATTGTTGAAATACGTCTTGTTCAGGACTTGCAATCCCTATATATGAATACAAAAAACATTGTTTCTTAGAGAGCCTACCAATTAAACGTTAATATCATTGGCAGACTTACTTGTGTAGTCGATGGCCATCATTTGAATACTAGGTTTCATGGCTCTTAGTTTCCTGGCTAGAGAGACAAATGGAAGATATGGTATAGTCTGTCTACCATGCCCAAAACAAAACAGTGCCTATTTCCACCTAAAACACATAATGTGCACTTACTTTAGTGTTGTCTTGTCAAATGCTATCTGAGAACATATAATGTAGCAATATGCCAGTCACGTTCTCAATGAAAAATATACATAAACAGTATAATTAATCAAATCAGATGTAACTACCGATTCCCTGAAAAGGACTGTGTTTGGTGTGTACCATCTTACTGGACAATTATGTGTGTGCCCTTGACTGAAGCGGTATGTGTCCTGCGTGGCATGACATGGCTCCGCACATAAGGTTTGATGACCTCCTGTTCGTCGGTAGGTCAGTTCCTCCCATGGAGATGTCCTAACTGACCAAAAAAAGACAGAACCGCGATGTACAGCGTTCTTCCAGTGAAAAGAGTAAAATGCCTGATCTGTATATGAAGGTGTCATAACGTGAATATGTAATGATGAACGTGATATGCGTGACGTACGCCGTAACCATGTATCTGGAAATGCAGAATAACAACTAAAACGTGACCCTCAAGTTGCTCTGAAAGGATCAGTGGAAGTAAATGCAGTTATAGCAAAGGTAATTCTTACACATCCAGAGCGCAATTCAAATCCAGCACAATGGGTGCCAATTCTCCTTATCGTTAAGGCCCTCATTAAAACTCGGCAGATTGTACATCCAAAATTGTTCTTTATGCAATAATCTTTATTCCGCTGCTTGACTATCTACAAATGTAATGTTGTCAATGAGCCACTGTTTCAGATCATCTGGATTATGTCCCATTGTCACAAAATGATTCATTAATATAGCTGAAAGTGTTTGAGTGCATATTTTAGAAGATGTTCCATGATCCGTGTTCTAATTTGTCTGGATGTTTTACCCTCATACAGTTTATTGCATGGACACATAAATTATATTGTTTCTTTTGCAGGTGCTATGAACATTGAATTTCCAATCTTTTTCTCTTAGTCTTTAACAGACGTGAATTTACATACAAGTGAATTTCCGCATGGAACGTGCACTATGATTCGAGGATGTCTTACAAATGTTCTGAGATTCTATGGATGGCTTGTGGCTTCTCTTTCTGCATGACCAGTGATTGCCTCTAATTTCTGCTTTTACAGAATGCTAAAAGTGGAGGTTGCAATGATGGATCTGTATATCAGAATAAATGATCAGATTGAACCCAGATATGCAAAGACCCACTATTTAATGACACTCTGGGCCTGATTCATGGAATGTTTTCCTATGGGATTGCACCATTATAAAACACTTCCATGAATCAGGCCCTCTATCTTGATCAACAACAAATGTATAAAATACAAGTTACAATTAGCACAGGTTAGTGAACAACAAACATTCCCTGTAAGCAAAGAATAAATAACAAAACAAAACAAGCAAGTATACCCATGCAGGATAAAATCCTAACTGTACAGCCCCTTAAATATTGCATAGGGTATTGTATTGTGACATAGGTCAAACTAATTGGCTTGATCAACAGTGTTGAGTATTGAGCAATGTGTAGTAGTACAACTGTCAAAACAACTGTGTTTTGGCCCTTCAGTGATGTTGGAATGTTGTCAGTATGTCAGCCTTTATCAGGATGGAGAATTGTGAAGCTGACACATTCAAGAGGTATCCTGTAGTGATTATCAATAGCGACAATGTATGCTAAGTTGGGGTCTATATCCGGGAAGAAATTTAAATTTGCAGCTGTAGGCTCAAGGATTGCTTTAAACCCCCAATGGGGGAACTTACTGTGCTCCAATGACTTTTGCATGTCAGATCTGAAGTAAAGGCAGTGGGCCTCATTACGAGGTGGGTGGAATGGGATTAACGGCGCCGTAATGGTGCTGGCGCTGTTAATTCCATTCCGCCCTATTACGAGGTTCCCTTGCGGGACCCGCTCAGAACGTCTGGGCAGACCAGACATTCTTTGCAGGTCCCGCAAGGGGACCAGGGAACTAATAAGCTCTATAGGGCTCGAAGGGGAATGGGGATGGGTTTTTTGAATGAGGAATTACCGGGTCCTCCAAGGTTGGAATGACCCGGTAATTCCTCATTCAAGAAACCCGGACACGATTTTGGAGGCAGCCATGGTGCTATTAGCACCATGGCTACCTCCAAAATTGTAATGAGGCCCACAATGTGTTGAACTAAACTGTAACACATAGAAAGATATTTCAACATTGCTCAAATATCTTTATGTTCTCAAAATTAAAAGCCCCTGTGTGGGTGCTTATAGGACAGCCAGAGCATGAATTACCTGGTCTGGGTGACCCAATGGTCACAAAGTCCACTTCAGTTAGGCTATTAGATGAGCAAGCGCTGGGCGGCAAAATGCACTGCCAGCTTGCTGTAAAGTAGCAAAGAAAGGGGTGGAAGATTAAGACCATGTACCCGATCCTGCATACAAATAGAACTAGCTAGTTGAATACATACTCGAGCCCCCGCTGCTCAGAAAACGTGAAAGAGGTTTACTGCTGTGTGAATTAAACATAGTCACACACATCCATTTTTTAGAGTATTTCATTGAATCCTGTTTTTGCAACAAGAGAGATCTGTTGCGACATAGAGCTCTTTTTTCTGATCGTCTTAAACATTGCCTGGGATTACCTCTTCTTTGCAAACTTTCCAAGGCGATATCTGCCTCTCTGTGGAAGTCCTATAAGGTCGTACATTTTCATCTGAGCCTTAATAATTGTCCAAATTAGACATTCTAAGGTAGGGTTCTGGGAAGAAAACTATTAAAATAAAGAATAATATTTTGATCCGTGGCTTTTCTATACAGACTAACTCCTAATCTGTCCTCCAGATCTTTAATCAAAAGATCTAAACAAGGGATTTGATGTGCATCCATTGATGAGGTAAATTTCAAATTGGGATTTAATGCGTTGATCCATTTGAAAACGTCCTGAATATTACCTCCCTGGGTATCCCAAATGACTAGGATATCATGGATGTATATTTTAAAGAATCTGATGTCTGCAAAAAAAGGATTTCGCTGTGCTGAGTTGATGCAACAACTCCTCAAATTTGGCCATATATATATTCACCAGATTCTTGGCAAAAGCTCCCCCCAGTGCCGTTCCTTTGGTTTGTAAGTAGAGCACATTTTTTAAGCAAAAGTAATTCCTACTCAGGGCAATGCCCAAAAATGCTAAAATAAAAGAAATAGGTATGGTATGTGGTAAAGCTTTTGAATTTAGGAAATCTTTCATGAATCCCAGGGCTTACTTTTGGGGGATGTTCAGAAAAAGGGATTCCACATCTAAAGTAGACAACAGATCAAATTGTGAGTTAAAAGGTAAGTCTTCAATTTCAGTAATTACATCTCTTGAGTCAGATAAAAAAGTAGGTGTCATGAAAGCCAATGCTTTCAAAAAGAGGTCATAGAATTTGCCCACAGGTTCTAAAATGGTGACCCACGGGGACACAATTCCACAGCCAGTGGGATTGAGTGGATCCTTGTGGATTTTGGGTAGGATATAATAAACTGGAGTAATGGCTGAGAAGGATTGAGAAAAACATATTCATTTTTAGTTACAAATCCTGCATCCAGACATTGTTGGGTAATCAAATAGAGTTGAGTCTGTATTGAATTGATGGTATTCCCATTAAGCACATTGTAAAAGTCATTGTTGAGTAAATTCTGCAATACTTCTGCAATGTACTTCTCTGCTTCTAGGATCATAATACCTCTGCCTTTATCTGTACTCTTAATGACAAACCTTTGGTCCTTTTGTAAGGACCTGATAATGTTGTTTTTCGTCGAAGAAAGTTAAAGTGCGTGGGTTTCTGATTCTGGTCAAATAAAGTCAAAACCCTTTAAAATAACATTTTGAAAAGTTAACACTTCTTTTGAAACCTTGTTGTTGAATGGAACAAAAGTGGACATAGTATGGAATGGAGTAAGTCATCCTTGGGATTCTTGTGTAATATCTTTCCCTTCAAAGAAATCATGCAATCTTACTTTACAAAAACTGTCTCAGTTCTATCTCCAAACTTATTTCTAAAGTCTTAACCAAGGGAACAAATGAAAGGCCCATTTCAAGAACAGACCACTCATGCTGATCCAGATATCTAGACGGTATTTTGAATATAGAGGATAGTTCTGTTATCTCCTGTATGCCCTCTTTCTTGTCTGAAACATCTCATCCTGCATTGGGGTCTCTGTTTCTTGGTATGGCTGAATGAAAGGGGATATTGCTCTACTCATTGCCTTCCCAAGATGGCCACTGGCATTTCCTGGTTCTCTTCTGCCAAAGAAGCAAGTCTTGCACGCACGGAGCGGACACTCGTTGGCAATCACGTGACAGTTTATAGTTGTTTGGAACCTGCTGCTCTGCACGTCGCTACTCTCCAGCATGATGCTCCGCAAGTCAGTTTCCTAGGGCGTCTGTTACCTTTTTCTAAGTTCCTGGTTCTAATCTCCCTTTTTACTCTTACAGGTTCATATCATCCCAAAGCCTCCTCTGCTCCTTAACTCATTCTGTGCACTCGAGCCATGTCTACGAGGATGCAATCTCCTCCAAAGACAGAACTAAATCCCTGAGTCCGCTCCCTGGATGTCTTTCATTCAGGAACAAGAGGTAGGACATACTCAAATCCACAACTCCTTGTTAAGTTAGATACTATCAGATATAAACCTACTTTCCTTACCTGTAGATCTTTCGCTTTTCGAGAGCCGCCGGTTCCGTGTTCTTCCATTTGGCAGCCACGCATCTCCTGTGCACCGCATCCTTCTTTCCACGACTTCAGTGCAGTTCACGTAGGTCTCAGGTATTCTTTTCAGCTCTAATAGACTCTGTTAAGGGATCTTCCAAACTTCTATACTTACCCATCTCTCTCTTGTTTAGAAAGAGACGCTATCTGCTACCTCCTGAGAACAGACTTCTTTTGTGTCCAGTCAGGTGAGTGGAAGCTTCATGGGTCTCATCCTTTTCTCTGTCTTTACCTTCCTTCCCTTACTTACCCATTTCTCTTCCTTCTGTTAGAACCATCCTGAGGGACCCTTCTCTTGGTTACCGGCTTAACATTCCAGTCCAAGGATCGATGATGCCAGTCTAGTGTCCCGGTCCAAAGTCCGAGGATTGACGAATTGCAGAAAGCTTCACACACGTTTCCCAGAGGGTTTCCCTGGGAGTGTTGCCCCCTCTACTCCTAGTTTCATCCGGACAGAGGGCGGTAAGGTTCTCAGGGGAATTTTCACGCTCACCAAGACACTGCCATCTGACCAGGATAGTGGATTCTTTGGTCTCGGGGCATAACATATATATATCTCCTCTGCCTCGTTGTCTGAAATAGCCTCATCCTAAAAAAGGTCTTCTTTGTCCTCTTCTGGAACTGTTACTCTGCTCCCAATTAGGTTAAGTATCTTGATCACACCACAAAGAGATATCTAAGCCCTGGATATCTTTGCTGGAATTCTGAGGAAAAGGAAAAAGCTGAGGGCATAATCTCCAGGCAGGAGAAGGTGAGCTCTGGTGATTGATGGTTGATGTGAGGACACTGTATAATTTTGGACCCTTGGTTATTTTGGGCATTCTTCAAAAATCCATTGGGTTAGTTGTTGGTGTTGATGGGGTAAAATTCTGAAAGGGCTCTGCAGAGCCAAAATGCAGTTACAAGAGATCATGCCTAAAAGGTCTTTGCAGACTGAAATGTTCTCGGACAAGAACAAAGCACTTCTTCACTTCAAGCAGGGCACCTCTTTACTGTACTACTATTGGTTAGTTGTCGAGGTCATTAAATGTTTCTCAGCCTTTGTTACAAGTTATTACACCAGTAAATGTTCAGCGGTACTTGGGTGGAAGTATCTGTACTGTCCACACAACTTTACAGATTGTGTGTTAATTCTAAAGGATACATTTACAGGCTAAAATGTTTCCCTAACACAAGTAAGGACTAGGCTAGAAAGTGCATAACTTTTGGTTTCAGTGTGCTACTACAAGACTCCCTCCTCCAGTTTGTAAGGAAGTCATGGTATCAAAGTAAGGTGAACACAAGTGATCACGGTTCAAGGGTGTTTATTAAACTGTAAAAAGGGTGAGATAAAGGCCGAATCCTAACCTAAATCTAAGATGGGAAAAATATTGTCAATCCTTACTGCTATGCTACAAAAGCGTGTGGAATAATGTTCACAAGAAAAGAAAGAAGTGTTCACAAAATGATAAGTCAGGATGTTATGGCCGGGGTCTCCCTTCACCACGTTTATAGCGCAGGACAAGGCGGGACTCTTGAGCACAGCACACACCTGGGCATCTCCAGCACAGTGTTAGAGTTCCTTTTATCAATATCAGGACCTTCTCTGTCCAAGTCTCTTTCATGCAAAGTCTCTTAAACAACAAAACTAAAGTTTCTTCTATTTATCTTTATGTCAGGGAATTACTCATCACCCTTGGATACCCCTTAGCTGGGCTACGATCCTTCTCTCAATGTTCGCCTCCCTCAGTCGGGCTCAGACCAACCACTCACCATGGACATCCCTCAGTCGGGTTCACGTTTCTCACCACAATGTAGGTCACTTAGCCTTTCCACAATGTGAGATTCACTTCCCTTAGCTTTTTTGCTTGATGACCCTCAGTCAGTTCACTACCGCCTTTTAATCACAATCTCTTAATTTGTAGTATTCAAAAGTCTCAATGTCTTTTTAAACAACCATCTAGTTTGGCTAGGTCCCCCTCATCCGGGCTTAGGCCTTCCTTCACCGACTGCCTAAAGTACTTGCTAGTTCATATAAAGACTCCCGAGGGGCGATCACGTCTCTCTGGGTTACTCGGGTATTCTCTGGTTTGTAGTATTCAAAATGTCACAGTTCACACAGCGTTCCCCTCATCTGGGCTCAAGTACCAGTTTCACAGTTCCCTTACTCAGGTTCACACTTTCATATTCCTATATTCCTCAAAGACTTCTGCAACATGCCATGGACTTTCGATTGTACAAGGGGTTTGGCTTGACCCTTTTATGACCACCTCAACACTTCATGCTGGCCTCCCATAGAGCCTCTTGGTACTTGTAGTTTTAACAACAACCAAAGACTTTCAACTGTACAAGCGGTTTGGCTAGACCCTCGTATGACGACTTCAATTTCAGTTAAACACATTCTCCTTGTTCAGGAGCGGGGCATCAGTCAGAGTCCTTCGATTAAGCACCCACAAGGCGTCAGACCACTCTAACTGATACCTATTTTGCTTACAAAAGACCTCTGTGCTTTAGTTTTCTTTCTTCATGCAATGTTGCTCTTCACAGCCTTAAGCCCAACACAGTCCGATCTATTATCAGCTCTTTACGACTCACCAAACTTTGTTGGCTTCTTCTGCCTCTGGAGTCAAAGATGGTACCACAATGACCACCACTTCTTCCCGCCATGGCAATCAGTGTGGAAGAGTTCCATGTACCACTGACATCCTTCGCACCATTCACCAGCTGCAATTCCCGGTCTTACGTTTCCCTTCTCGGAGTCTCTGCGGGTCTGGGTTGGAAAGGACAAGGGCGATTCCCGCCTAGTCATCCTTTCAGGTCTCGCCTTCTTTCTCCAACGTTTGAACTGCCATTCTTGAATAGCTGCTTTCTCATGTGCTTCGCCTTGCTGAGAGTGTGCTTTTGTGCTCCGCCTTTTATCCCTATGGGGAAAGGGAATGGACCTCAGGTGTGTGTGTAATTCCTGGCAATTGCCTGACTCTTCCTAACCCTTGTGTTGGGACATGTCAGATATACAGCTCTAGTGTTAGTCCATCATCTTTCATGGTAATCAGTCTGTGAGAAAGTGTTTGTGTCAAGAAAGGGGGGGGTGAGTTTCTAGATATCCTACGGAGTAGGATGGGAAAAAGGTGTCATAAGGAAGAGGGTACCGCGTCTCATCATTCAGTGTCCCATTTCCACTCCCTGAAGCCCCCTCACCCAGGTGATCCTCCTGCACTCGTCCACCCCCAGGAACTGGATCCAATAGCGAAGGCCATGTCCTGGCCACCTGGATGACAGATCCCTGGGGACTAGTAAGTGAAAACCTTCGGTTTTCTCACAAGGAACACATATCTATCAGATTTGCATCACAACTAGCAAGCAGGCAGACAGAACACTACATCAGACCAGAGACTGCAGTAAGTGTCATGACTTGAAAGTAGTTTTTACAAACTTGGAAGCCAACTCCTTCCTTCTGACCCACAGAGCTCACAAGCCACAGCCACACCGAGAGGTTCCATTGTCGAGGGGAAGATACAATAAGAAAAGGTGAACAGCAGGCCATTAACAGGATCCCTGGTAAGTGCAAAAACACACAGTAGCTATCAGCATGAATGGGTAATAGCTCTTGTGCAGAAGATGGATTCTGAGGATTTAAACATTAGAGGGTGCCCTGACAACACCAACCTACCCCTTCTGATCCCGTATTCTGGGAGGAAAGGCGGAAAAACCCAGAAGCCTCAGGAAATAACTGCCACTATGAGACAGGTTTGTAATTAGAGGAATGTAGGAGTTTCAAAGAGAGTGCAGAAAAGTAGGGTTTGAGGGTTCAACCGAGGGAAAGAGTGGTAGATACAGAAAAGGAATGGTGGCACAGAGTGAGTCAGTGCAAAGTACATGAAGACGCAACGTCTATGGTGAAGGGGCCCCTGTCTGGGGGATGGCCACGGGAGAACTGGGGGGTAAGTGTACAGAGGATTTCAGAAGCTGTTGAGGCTGAAGGAGAAAGGCCAGGGAAGCAACATGGGAAAAGGAAGGAGCAGAGGGAAATCACACAGGAAGCAAAGGAAGTAGGGAGAGAGAGAAATGCTTCCTTTACTGCTGACAGATTCAGTAATAATTGCCAAATCACAGTCTTTGTGCCTTGACCTAAAATTAAGGCACACTTGCCAATGTGTTATGTTATGCTAGTTAAATGTTATATTAAGATACATTTGTTTTGAGAAATGTTAGAGCAGTATGCTGTGAAATAACCTTTGCTTTTATGTATGCATTGGTCTCCTATGTACCTGATTAATGTTATTGTGGGCGTGCCTGTTCACTCAAACACATAGGCAGTAAGCAAACTTAAAAGGAAGGTACAAAACATAAGGCAGCATACCAAATGTATCCGTTTTAAAAGACTGATTTATGATCTTTGTATTTCTTTTTAATAAGCCAACTGTACTTTCACTTTCACTGAGTAGAAGTATTGGATTCTGTTCAGTGCGCATTAGGGGTTAAATAAAATCTCTTCATTTTGTCTCTCTCCCTTTCATTACTGAGAGAGCAAAGGGGGCATCTATTAATGCAGTTCGATGTGCCTTTTCAACCTTTAATCGTAGTTGTACTGGGACTTCAGACAACTAACTGGCATTTCACACTCGCCAGAAAGCATTTGTACTGTGTTGAGCTAGTGCCCCTATATTCAAATCAAGCCCTGTAACTGTAAGATATCTTCTTACATGCTCGTCATCACTGGGTGGGAGATGTTTCTTTCCTGGACTAGTGGGGCTGCACCATAAACTAGCAACCAGACTAAAAGGAGTGGCCTATCACCAGCTTTGATGATCGGCAGTCCTTCTATATCATTTCATCACCAGGGTAGACTTCAGGGGATCATTCTAGCATGGAAGTCCAACAGCACCTTTGACCCAGGGTCTGACATCACCTAACTGTGACAGCCATTGACCCTAAAGTGCAACATTGAACAGCTCAGGTATGAAACACACACCCATAAGGAACTTCCATGAAGCTTTGACAAGTGGACCCGACAACAGGCAAATGTTTCCGACTATGAGGTATGGTCTATTTTAGTAAGTCTGCATTTGGCTCAAATTCAGTTTTTAGTTCCCACCCCTTCCTTTCAGGTATCATATCCACATAGGGCTATCAGGAGAAGCGGAATGGGCAAGAGCTAGTTATCCAAAACATAAGCAGTAGCCACGAACCACAACCAGGTACCTTGCCTGTTACACTCATTCTCTGGATCAGGGCCACCTCTTGCTAAACCAATTAGCCAAAGGTCAGCTAAAATCCTACTTCCTGAGTTAGGCAAACACTTTGATTATGCAGAGAACCATCTATTGGATGTTTGAGATGCCTCTGTGATTGCATATGGACCTCAAGAGCTTCCAGTAAGAACAAGAACAATCACCTTAACACCAATGGTTAGTGGCTCTTTAGCGCCTGAACCTAGGATTTTAAGGTTTCACCAAATAACTCTACTGCTCCCTGAATGTATGCCTTCTAAGTCCATCAACATAAATTAAGTATTTGAAACCAACTTCTCTCTGAGCATTCCTCTTTTTTCAATGTGGTGGGGTGTTACACTGTATCTTGAACCACCCCACCAGTCTCCACTTCAGAGACCGAGTACTGACTGTTCACACACCATTCCCAATAATAGTAGGTGATTAAGAACAGCTAGAGGGCCCTGTTTTCCTTGGTCATGACCAGTGTGCATCCTCTACTTGGACTTCGAAACAAAATATCCTGAAAATAAAAGTTACACTACAGCTATAGAAATACGTCAAAGAATATATCTTGCTCCATAATTGCCAATCAGGTTTCAGACCATCCAGGAGTCAGGTGTCAGACCATCCAGGAGCACTGAAACAGTAATATTTCAGAACTTATCCTCCTTGACCTATCAGCAGCATGTAGCCGAGTCAACCACAAAACCAAACTCTAGCGACTAGAATTTATGATGCAAGTGGATACATAGCTCACACCTGGATAGGTTATTCCCTCCAGGAATGTCCAGCACTAGTAATGATGGCCCGTTCCTGTCAAACTTACACACCATCTCTTGTAGGCTTGTACATTGTTTAGTTCTATCCCCGTTGCCCCATTGATCTTCGATTCATTTTATCCATCACTGATCAAGCCCATCAGAAATGTTTTCTCAAGTAATTGTTTTACTAGAGAGCAACAACAGAAACAGCAATATATAAATCTAAACCTGTCCATAAAAGAGTTGAACACAGAAATCCTCCTCTTTGGAACCACATACTTAATGAGTGTGTTGTTGATTGGCCATAACCGGGGAACCTACTGACATGGTTATTTTCTAGTCTAAATTAACATTCCTACCACAGGTGAGCACACTAGCTTCAAACACCCACTACAAGTTCTACCTTCTTAAGAGAATTCTCCCTCCACTGGACCTACATGTCCTGTCTCACAACTTTCATCCATTTTGGGCTGCTTGGAAGCGTCGTCCATTTTTTCACCCAACATGACCGCCGCTACAATGGACAATGTACAAAGTGGTCTAGATTCATTTGGCATTTCCACAGCATCATCATATAAGCGCTGACCGCCCATGTGTCGGTGCGTCACAACACTTGGTTGCTAGCTCCTTTCAATCGTGCTCAGCGCTTCCTGTTTTTCACTGCTCCTTGCTCCTATCCTTCCTGCCTTGATGCACTGCCCCCTTGTTCGCGCCGCCTCCTTGTGTTGCCTTGGCTTCGCCGATCTCCTGGTCACATTGCTGTTTACTTACTTCTCTTCCTGCCTATCACAGACAGCCTTCAATTCACGTAATCCTGTTCTGCTCCTTCCTGGTCCTCCTTTCAGATTAATTGACTTCCTGAATTCACTTTAGTGCAAACAAATACAAAGCTTCCTGGATTTTGCCACATCGAGAAAGAAGGTATAAGACTGCCATCAGGTTTTTCCCCTTGCTGGTTTTTCCAGGCTTTGGGCCGTTTCCCCCAGTGCTAGCCTGTTTGGTCACAGTGAACCAACAGGGTGGCGTCAGGGGAGACTCGTCCTTTTCTGCACGAAACTCAGACTTAAAAAAAAGGAGAAACCAACTGTCAAGAAGAAAACTTCCAAGAAAAAACAGATGAGCCAAGACCCATTACCTTCAAAACCTTACACTGCACCACAAAGCTGAAGTAGTGAGAACATTTGTCCTAGTATGAAAATATTTCATGTGCTCAGGCCTGCCCTAAGAAAAGATAGAGCAACTACAGTTAACACAGAACTGGTTAGCGAGTCACACTAGCACCGAAATTCCAATTATATAACATCCACGCACATTAATCTTTGCACTTACTCACTATCATCAAGAAAGGGCCTTTGAAAATATGGTGGGTCATTAAGGTGAATTTGGCCCATACGTCTCAAATACTTGTCTAACCACTTCAGCCTCTACAACCCAAAAGCAAATCTCGGATTGTAGGGATAATTAGTGCATGAATTTCAATTGTGCACTGATTTTAGCTGTGCACTGAATTCAATTGTGATAAGGGGTACTATGCAAAAACATGTGCTAATGGTGTGCTAGGTGTGACTTAGTGCTGAGGTGAGGTATGTTTTGAGAGTTTGCTCAGCACAGTCTAGTATAGGCTACTAACTATTAACATTACTAAGTACTAATCTGCCAATATTTAACCATAACAAACTAAACTAATGAATAACTAGACTGGGGTTTAGGTCATCCCGGCTGCAGGCTGAGGGGTGCATGAACTTGCACCGCAACGTTGGCTAAGAAGGCAAATGTACACATTGAAAGCTGAGCTGCAATGTGCTTGGGGGAAGTGGAAAACAGAAAGTGCACTAGAAAGAAGAAACGTGTACAATATGTCAGGATCTGAAATATTGCACATTCATCCGGGCTTGAGAAAGAGTGCTCTATTAAGGTTTTTGTTGTGAAGAAGAACGTGTTTAGGAAAATTACTCGGATGTTGGCTGAAAGGGGAGGTATTTAATTGATTGATGATCTCACAGCAGGAAGGTATGTGGTTACTTTATGAAAATATAGGTGGGGAGGTGAATGGAGAAGAAGTTATAAGACAAAGAAGGAAGACATGAGGAAAGGCCAAACTGCAGTCTGTGTGTGTGGATTGGTAGCTGAGCCGGAGACAGTGCAGGAAGGAGGGAGGCGGTTGAGTGCTGGCAGTGGAGAGTGGGAGAGAGATGGCCTGTTTTATAGAAGACATCTTTGTGCCGGATATGCAGACAAAGGGGTATAGAAATCTTGGTAAGCATGAGTGACAAAATAAAGAGAAATATCTAATTAGAGGTACGATTATTCTAATTAGTGAAGTGTCAGATTAAGTACAAGGGGGGGGGACAACCCATCTCATCTTCATGCACGAGACAACAGAAGTTTTTCTTTCCTGTGCACAGATAGTCTTTTATTTGAAAGTGGGAGTTTGTAAGCCTGCTGAAGTATCAGTTATATTTCAAGGTTGCATATAAAAATGTGTGAGCTCTGCTCTATCAGATTATGGAAACTGCATTTTGTTAAACTGCATTTAGATTTGTTTTCCTATTTCTGGCACTTGTTATGAGATGCAACACTGATGTTTTCTCTGAGTTTGTTTTATTCGGTTTTGCTAAGTGAAAATAAATGCCAGAGTCTTAATGTTAATGTGAAAGCCATGTGTGGTCTGTTATTGTGTGGTATTTTTATTTAATGATATATAGAGTGTGGAGCCTGGTGCATCTGAACCGTCATTGCCAAATGTTAGTGTGCTTAGTGTAGCACTAAGACTAGCATTGTCCTAGCCGAAGCGTCCCAAGTGAACAGGGTATGAAAGTGGGTTAATTGCTGTTGCTTTAGCAAAGCAAAATCAGAGAAGCACAGGGCTTAGATAAAATGCCTTACATAATGTTAGTGCATTGGCCTGGGAACAGGCATAACCTTTTGTAGTGTGCTCACATGGTGTTATGCTGACTGCACTTCAAAATCCATTGTTTTATCTTCTATTTCAGTTGCTATTGTACAAGTAATATTGATTGTGCTGGGGACATTTGGAATTATTCTCAATTGGTTTAGTGGCATTGTGAGAACATTAGTTCACTGCAAACATGACAGAGGTTTAGAGTGCTGATCTCTGCACTGATGCAGAAAATATGTTTTATGCACTGGTAACCTGGACCTCTGGCACAAACTCGAATTGGAGAGAAAGTGTAGTTTCCAAGCTAGATAAGGAATCTCGAGAGGAGCTATTTGCAGAGGTAAGTGTGTTACAAACCTGGCTGTAAAGGTTTTTTCATGCCGAGAACCATCAATGAGCAAACAAATTGCGCAATATGTTTGGGTGTAAAGGCTTGGTTTGCTTTACAAAAGTTTATTGATGTTAGAACAAATGACTCTCAGCACATGGCAAGATTACGACATGAGTTTGCTGATATGCATGAGAAAGTCCTTCAATCAGAGAGTTTAAACAGAGCCAGCTTTGTGTGCAGTTACAGGCCAAGTATGATGCTGCAAATGTGCAATTGGCACAGAGGGAGAGACAGTTGTCTGGGAGTGAGGGAGAAGTTTTTCATTTGAAAACAGTTTTTGAGAGTGTTTGAGAGGATAGAGACCTTAGCTAATCAGAGGTGCAGTCACTCTGCAAATGTGGTAGCCCGTCCTCTAGAGAATTACAGATGCTGGAGGATGACATTTTTAAATTAATGTCTTAAAGTGGAAGCAATTGGGCATTTTAAAATGCAAATTACAGAAAGGGATGAGATAGTAGCCAACCTAAAGAAAGGAAACTCTGCACTCTATAGTGAATCATAAGAACACCATGCACAGTGTAGGCAAACGAGGCGACAGCAGCAGGGCATTACTTTCAATAAAGCTGGGTCCAGCCACAGTCTGGGAACTCTGCCAGCTGATGTTCACTTGGCAAGAGATGGCTACACTCCCATGCTTGAGGCTGAGTCTGCTTGTTTAGAGCAGAGACAGGGGGTCAAAGTGAGGTACCCTGCACTAAAAATCATGAAGAATATAAAGAATTTTATCAAACCGTTCAAAAAAAGATTCAGGTATAAGCATTGAGGAACACCTGGAAGATGTTATCGAGCTATTTGAAACACAGGGCATTCCCAAGGCTCAGTTTGACAGGTTCTTTCACCTCACTATGGACCCCAGTTCTGCTAGCTTCATACAGAGTTCAGATGAATAGGGAAATGCACTATGGGATGCCTTTGAAAGAGAAATTAGGAAACCATTTTCACCATATCGCTCCTTCTAAGATGCCAAAAAAAGCAGCATGTAGCATGACAGCTTAGGAAGATGATTAACCACACCAGTTCTTGCAAAACTTGAAAAGTTTGGATGTGGCCTGTGACATTCATTCAGCAGAATTCAAAACCATTATTTTTTATGGCTTGCAATGAGAGATTGTGTTGCAGCTCACACATGACTTCACTAGAGACCGACGTTTAGAATGGATTTTCAAGCAGGAAACTAAAATCTATGAATGAATCTCTCATAAGAAAAATCAGGGTACGAACAAAGAATCAAAGCAAAAATATAAATAATCTACCCCTAAGGTATTAGAGATGAAGTCTGGTAAAATGCCTTTGGAGACTGCTCGAATAAAGAATCACATACCACTTAACTATGGGTGTGGCCATGCAAGGGAAGGCAGAACCATCTCAGGCCACTTTGTTTCAATCCACAGACCCCAGCGACAGATGCTCATACATTAGTCCTAGGGGTCTTGGTATTTCCCTAAATTTGGAATTTTGCAATGATATGCTAGGGCCTAATAACACCAAGAATCAGATGTATAACAGGCCATACCAGGCACTGGGGGCCCAGAGTAGGTTTGACCCTGCCACAATGGTATATGGAAATCAGGCAAGAACATGGTATGAAGATAGATAAATGGAAGTCAACAAATGGAACGGTAGTATTCAAATGAGAGAAATAATGCAACCTATGGCTCGCGCCTTTATGGTCAGTCCTCTCCACAGGTAGACCATGGACAGAGGATGGCCCCCCCTCTACATTCCCCACCTTCTCTGTCCCAGGAATTCAGGGGAAATAAACAGTCAGAAATCAGTCTCCAGAAAGGAGCCAAAGCAGGCCTGATCAATTTGAATTCAACCAGTACCGGCGCTAGAGCACAGTGGGGTGAGTTTAGAGATATGGACAGATTCCATGCTTAGAGGTACAGGTGAAAATGCTGGCTGAGCAGATTGGAAAACTGTGGTCGGTGCAGACACAGCAGCTGAATGAGGGTGCAGCATGTCACAAGGGTGACACTGTGCAGAGCAGTGACAAATATCTACTCTGCCAGATTTCCCACAATGAAAACACAAATGATCCACCATTAAATGAACAAAATCAATTGCCTAGAAATCTGAAACCAAGAAAACAGTCAAATAATGATGACAGAGGGAGTAGAAACATACACAAGAAGGGAGTGTGGTTTAACTCAGATTTGAACCAAACCATTCATCTATGTGAAGATAAAAGAGAGAAAACGAGAAATACACAGGAAGAACTGATGAGGCAAAGGGTCAGACGACAATTAAAAAAGAACACGCAGCATGACAGTAATTAAATGATAGATGACAATAGAAAATCAATTGAAAGGTTTTAATTGCCTGACAATTCTAACAGTGTTCATATCATCACAAAAAAATGTTGCAAAGTACAAATATGAATAAGTCTCCTGAGGAGTATCTTGAGCCACAGATGTTCCATGAGGCAGAGCTGACAGGTACGGTACAGGAAACAGGTAAGCATGACACACAAGATGCTGATGTTCTGACACATGATGCTAATGAAGAGACAAACAATTGTACTCTAGAGTGGAGGTAAGAGAAAGTGATACAATTGATGGGGAAAAAGATGAAGAATAATGGGGTGAGAACACTGGTGGTCCCGATATGGGTAATTGGTGGCAAAGCTCCAAATTAATTCTCGGGACAGAAAAATAGAGAAATTGAAAATGATATGAGCAAAAAGAATGTCATTCCATAGGCCCCTTTGCTTAGTAAGAAGCCAGGCAGGCCTACAGAAAGTAAATCCTGAGATTAGCAATAATTCATACTTTATTTGTATACTTGAAGAATGTGTGGACAGGTATTGTGCCCCTGTTACCATTGAAGAGAAATACGCAACTGTGATGTCAAGGAAAATATTGGACAGACTAAATGAAGGGAGACCCCCGCAAGCCATGCTGAAATTGAGACAGATTGAAGGCCCTGTGCATAATTTTAATGGGGAAGAAATACCAGTGGAGGATGCCACTGAAGTTGACATCAAGGTAGGGAAGCATATATTGAGAACGGAGGTGGTGGTCACCCCCATTGAAGAGACCCCATTCCTTCTAGGAACAAATTGCCTTAAGAAAATGTCATCCCTCATTGATGGAGTAAATGTGGTGTTGTGGTCTTTGGCCAAAAAAACCTTAAAACGAAACAAGTGACGAGCCAAAATAGCAATGTAAAAGAATGCCACACTATTGCTAGATCAGAGAAAGCAGTGGAAGTGTATCTTCAGAATGGCTGTGTACCTAGTGCCTCTGTCATGCTCGTGTGCCAAGATAAAATGCATGGCAAAAAGGAAAGGTAGTCATTACAGATTCACTTGGACCCCAAGGAAAACTGGCAGACATAGATAGATGAGAACATATTGAGTTTTCATCTAAGAGATGAGGACTGTGAACAAAATATTGCTACAGAGTCAGATCAGGAAAAATATATTTCACCAGTTGCATAAATACACATTTATATTATTTTGTTTATTTATTTTTTAGAACAGAGGGCATCAGGGCGCTGTTGCAGACCAGTTACACATAACGTATATTTTCAAGGAAATTACATTGTGTCAGTGGTAGAACTAGGGACTCATGAGAACATCTCATGGACAGAGTGCTCCAGAAAGGTCAATGTTTTAGGTAAGGAGTCAAGTTGTTAACGGTTTTCTGAAGGCCAAGCGAAAGAAGGCCAGGAAAGCCGTTTCATTCATGAGAAATAAAAGACCAGCAAAAGACCAGCACATTTTTGGCCTAGATCCTCCTGATTTGGGACAAAGAATTGTAGGGAGATCCATGTTGAAAATCGCAATAGGGTCCAAAAGCATGCATCACATTTGGATTGTGTACGGAGCCAAAGCCACATTTTATTTAGGAATTCACATCATGCACAGAATGAGTATGGTCTTAGACTTCCTGAATTAAAAGGTTTGGTCTAGACTGGGTAGATCAGCACCTGAATTTTAGAATAAAAGGCAAGACCTGGTGCATCTGAACCGTCAGTGCCAACATTTAGGGTGCTAAGTGTAGCACTAAGGGCCTTTTCACGAATTGGGCGCTAGCCCTTTAATCCGGTGGTAACGCTATTAGCATTGCATTTAAGGGCTGGCCCTATAATGGGTTGTGCAGTAAGTTGGAGTTTTATCTCCAGCAAACAGCTGGAGGTAAAGATTTACACTTACCACCGCCTGTTTTTGGACGTTTTTGGCACTATTACTGCTGGTGCACTAACCACCGGCAGTAATAGCGCCCCCCCAACATGGGCAATAACCACCCACCCGCTACTCGTGATCAGGCACTAATAGGGCTGGATCCAGTACGGCTAACACTATTTCCGCTGACGGTATCCCAATTTTATTGTCGCCGGCATACCGAGAGACTTGTGGTGAGACCATAAGTCTAGCATTGTCCTAGCCAAAGCATCCCATATAAAAAGGTTATAATACCCCATGCATTAGCGACACACAATCAGAAAAGCACAGGGCCTAGTAAAATTATTTACAGTATCAACAGCATCTGTAAAACTACAAACTCTGAAAAGCAACATCCCAGTGAAAACATATTAGCAAAAGACCCAATATTCTGGAACAAAGTACCTACAATTTGACAAAGCCAATTTAATTCATGAAAGCCAAGAACACTCTTCTGTTCACCCACCTCAGCACTTAATAAACGTTCCTCTCTACACCACAAGGCCATTGAATGCAACCCCTGATCCAGGAGTGATATTGATGTATATGTGCCATAGCGTGCATCACTTACCAGCTTACCCTTCTACTTTCTATTACATTGTACTGCACACACCAGTCAGCCACACACATGCACACATCCTTCAGCAAATTGTTCACTATACAGCGTTACCCACTGTGACACCTCAGTCTACTCTTCTACCTCCAACCCACCACAATGCAGCCCACTCAGGCAACCCTCCAGGCACTCGTTCTTACAGGAAGGCTGTGACGCCACCGAACTGAGAATTCATTAGCAGAGCACGACACGGGCCCCAAAACCAACTAATTCCGAATCGTACTGCACAGAGAAAATGAGAATGTTCTATCTGCATGCATAAGCACTGCACATTTTACGTCATCTACCTCGCCTCCCACTGAACCCAACCATGCACCCTTTCATAAAGGACTTGGCAGCAAGAGGGCATACAAAAGGCAGAATGAACACTATACAAGACCCAATCACATTTCATAACATTAAACCCAATTCTCTCCCATCTTGACCTGCCCTCGTCCTCAACAGTGCCATCTTCCAGAACCTCGCCTTTTGCACCTTTTTCCATCCTTACCTTTTGGTGCCCTGAGGCCCTTTAATGGATACAGCTGCTTAGACAAAGCTAATACAGTTCTACAATACGTTCATTTTCACGTATTAAAGCAGATTGGTAACATCTGAAGGGCTGAATACAAACGTTAAGATGCACATATAAATTGCACATATAAATTGAAAGCATTATAAACACCCACAGACTATTTTAGGGTCGACATGGGTCTTGAGTTCCAGGGATAAATAATAATTATATAACTAGCATGTTTTTATACATGGCTTTTGCTGGATTCCTCCCAATTCCACGCACTTTATTAATAGGTGCAATTTAATGGTGCACAGTTTATCGACTTCCGAGGGAGGAAAGTCTGAGACAGAACGGCCGGGATTCAAATCCAATGTCCTGCAGGCTGAACAGAGATGGGTGGGGTGAGTGCTTGCTTAACTTGCTGTTTTTTTCTGTGCTTTAATCTATCCGTTTTTGCCACACTTAGATGAAATTGTGAACTCTAGCCTGCGTTGCATCTAGATAGAAATGTGAATGATAGCATGTCCCACTCTCAGATGAAGTTGTGAACTCTAGTCTGCATCGCATCTAGATAGAAATGTGAATGATAGCATTTCCCAAACTTAGATGAAATTGTGAACCATAGCCTGTGTCGCATCTAGGTAGAAAAGTGAATGATAGCATGTGTGTCACGATGCCTGCCTCCAGACATGCGGAACAGATCCATCTATCCAGGGAACAGGCATCCATGAAGACCCAGGAATTCCCAAAACCCTGTCTAGGGGCTTTATGGGTTCAGTCCTGGCGCCGTAGACCTGTGCAGGTCATCCTGCAAAGAACTCACATACAGGCCATCATGAGGCCATGAAGGGACTACTTTCCTTTAGGAACTATTTTACTACTTGGGTGTGGTACTGGAACTCTTTACCTGGGAACTACTTTTTTGATGCTATTTAAACCACGCCCGAAGAGCAGCACACGCTTCGTGTTATTCCGCATCTCAGCAGCGTAACGCTCACTGTGTCTGAAGTCCAGTATTCAGTCTACAGCTACACCCGTTTGTGTCCGGAGCCGATCCTAGAGAAAAGGAAAGATGAAGAGAAGGTTAGAACAGGAAGATTCCCATTTGGTCATCATCTTCTCCTGGAGAAGCCGCACCTGTGAGAAAGGGAAAAAACATTTAAAACAACCGCATCGCATTGCCAGCTGCAGCGCCGCGCCATACTCACCTATCATTAGAGCATCTTCACGACCCAGCGCGGTGCCCGTTGAATTGCCACTCGCAACATCAGCATCTGAAAAAACAAGAACAAACAAAAGGTGAGCGGGGTTCCGCCAAAGGCATTCACTTACTTACCGATGGATACTTACTTGGCATACTACCGCTCGAGGCAGCGCTGGTCACCATTCAACGCTCAACATTTTTGGAAAGGCGCCGAACCTGCAACGAAGATAGAGAACTATTGGTTAATCACACTTGAAACAATATTACTTGCTAAACAGTGCTTGGTGCAAACTGACTCTTACCAAGGTGCTACCTTCATCCATCGAGGCAAACTCGCTCCTCGGACCACGCTGCATGGGGAAAGGTATGAAAGGAGCATGAGTGAATAAACAGACATTTGAATTCTAAAAGAACTATACATTTGGTTTACACACAACTTACCTCAGAGTCATTATTTGTCTGGAACTCTGCCAAATACCTTCGCATCAGTGAATTAACTGTAGTTCTACGTGGCCCTGCACTCCAAACGCAGGATGGAGAGTTCATCTTTCCTAACTATAAGGTGAGACTTTACGAAGGGGAATACTAGATGTTTTCGGGAAGATCGTGTTAGTGTTAGCCCCTCTACCACGGGTGGCTAGTTCCCTTTACTGCTTCTAGGAAAATCCTCTTGCGGGCCAGGCAGACGAAACTGAGTGGGCAAGTGAGGTCGATAATCACTTCGCTACGAGTCACACTGGTGGAGACCGCAGCAGTCCAGCTTCGTTCGGCGCCCCCGTGGAATCCAGGTGAGCATGACAGAACGCAAAGCCTTACTACAAATCTCCACCCGGGCTTCATGGAGACCTCAGAGACTGACCAATTAGCCCATCTACTGGGGGAACTTAGGGCTGAAGTGCATTCCGCCCGTCAAGAGACTAATGCTCTCAGGAGAGAACTGATTGTGGCAAAAGAACATACAGATGATCTCGCCAGACAATTACTTCAAACTCAAGCAGGACACACACCTTTACCTGGACTTGGGGGAGCTCCTGCCCAAGCTCAATCAAGTAATCCAGTACAAGTGATTTTACCAGGGACAGTCCCTTTAGCACCACCAGAACGCTTTGCGGGGGACCCTAAAAGGTTTGCCGTGTTTATGAACCAGTGCCGCCTGCACTTTTTATGTAGACCTGGAGCCTTTCCGAATGATCAAGCAAAGGTAGCCTTTGTACTATCGTATCTCAGCGGCAGTGCAGCCGATTGGTCTATTCCACTAGTCAACCAGGATGACCCTCTTCTTCGGGATTTACAGGGTTTTCAACTAAGCATGGAAAGACTCTTTGCCCGACATTCTCAAGGCCAAGCTTTGGATAACAAACTTTTGTCCTTGCGTCAGGGTAACTAGGATTTGCTGACCTACATTGCAACTTTCAATAGGTTGGTGGTAGAAACCGGATGGCCAGAAGTCAAGCGGATTACACTATTTCATCGTGGGCTATGAAGTGAACTAAAAGACATTTTAGCACAAGTAGTGAACCCACCTCAAGAATGTGCTGAATACATTGACCTGGTTGTTCAGTTAGATCACAGACTTCAGAATCGAAAGGCTGATCAGGCTAGATTCGAGAATCGAGTATTGGTAAAACCTAAGGACAATGTCACCCCCAAAGGAACTGATGTACCATAACCCATGCAAATTGGGGGGGATAAAGGACCTTTGACTCAAAAAGAAAGGGACAGAAGGCGACAGTTACAATTGTGTTTGTATTGTGGAAATTCGGGGCATTTTTTACGGGATTGCCCAGCGAAACCAATTAAGAAGGTGGTAGGAGTCGCCGACAAAAGCAATATGGAATCAGAGCCGGGAAACAACCACGCCTGACAAGCGTAGAGGTCCACTTGCCGAGCATGAAGAAGGACACTCAGACCTCGCTCCTAATCATACCAATGGTCCTTATAGATCATCGACAGCCATCTCGTATGCATGCAGTGAGAGCATACATTGATAGCGGAGCCATAGGAAACTATATGGATCAAGAATAGGCTACAAGGATGAACTTGTCCCTTTGCGCAAAAACCACAACTGATGTAATCACCACCGTCGAAGGGACCGAAATAGCTTCCGGTCCAGTAACTCATTCAACTATGGAGATGACACTGTTAGGTCAAGATGGGCATCGAGAGAACATTGTGTTTGACTTAATCAAGGTCCCACAGTTCCAAATAATTCTGGGGATGCCATGGTTGGAAACTCATAATCCTTGTATTGACTGGCGAGAAAAGAGAGTGACCTTCTCGGATTGTGTACACACTTGTTACCCTGAAAGAACTTTGATTAAAAAAAACTGGCTATGGTCACGAATCCGACAACTCAGCTACCCCAGGAATACCAGGAATTTCAGGATGTTTTCCAAAAAGACCAAACAAACACGTTACCACCCCAAAGATCATACGATTGCCAGATCGATCTCCTACCTGGCGCTCAAGACCCATGCAGTAGAATCTACGCCCTCACCGAACCCGAAAATCTTCATTTACGGCAATATTTGGATCAATACCTAGCTAATGGCTTCATTCGCCCGTCCAACTCTCCGGCGGCATCGTCTTTATTCTTCGTTCCTAAAAAGGAAGGAGACCTCAGGAGTTGTATTGACTATCGTGCATTAAATCAAATAACGGTAAAAAAACGATACCCGTTGCCCCTGATCGCAGAACTACTGGAACAAGTGAAAGATGATCATATCTACACTAAATTGGACCTTCGATGGGCGTATCATCTGGTACGTGTAAAAAAGGCGACGAATGGAAGACTGCCTTCTGTACCAAATACGGATTTTTCGGATACCAGGTGATGCCTTTCGGGCTTTGCAACGCACCGGCAGCTTTCCAGTATTTTATGAACAATGTCCTTTGCGAACTCATAGACGTCTGTGTTGTTGTATACATAGACAACATCTTGGTATACTCTTCATCTGAACTAGACCATGTGAAACATGTTCGTGCTGTATTAAATATCCTACGTCAGCATAAATTATATGCAAAATTGGAAAAGTGCGTTTTTCATACTTCGGAAGTCGAATTCCTTGGATTTATCCTGACCCCAAACGGAGTTTGAATGGATTCACGAAAGGTGGATGCAATCCTCAAGTGGCCCTCACCTACCTCAATTAAAGGGGTACAGAGTATGCTTGGATTTGCGAATTTTTACCACAGATTAATTCCTGATTTTTCACATTTTGTGCACCCCATCACAGCTCTTTTGCGGAAGAATAAACACTTCCAGTGGACTGAAGAAGCAGAAAAGGCCTTTCAAAACCTAAAACAGAAATTCACTTCAGCTCCTGTTTTAAAGCACCCAAGCCCAGAACTTCCATACGTGGTTGAAACAGATGCATCCAGCTTAGCCATGGGCGCTGTCCTTTCCCAAAAGGATCCTGAGACTGGTCACGGAAATTTTCAGCACCTGAGTTAAACTATGCAGTTACCGACAAGGAATTACTGGCCATCAAGTCGGCGTTCAAGGCCTGGCGGCATTATCTTCTCGCAGCTCGACACACCATCACAGTAATTACGGACCACAGGAACTTACAATATTTGAAGACAGTCAAGGCTCAATCATCACGCCAACTTAGATGGGCCTTATTTTTTGCGGAATTTGATTTTGTGATAACTTACCGACCTGGTTGTCGAAATGGCAAAGCAGATGCTTTATCTCGTATTGGAATGGGAGAAGCATATTCAAATCCAGAACCAGTACCCATAATCTCAGAGAGAAGAATTATTGGAATAACTACTCTACAGACTCTGGACGACGTCCATAAAGAGATTCAGCAGCTTTTCGATCCTGCAGCCTTACAAAGCTGGTTAAACAAAGGCAAAGATTATTCAGTCATCGATCACCTACCATACTATCAAGGACGTCTTTACCTACCAAGTAAAGAACTACAAGAACATGTTATCTACAATTATCATGAGTCTTTGGTAGAAGGGCATCCTGGGATCGCTACAACCGAGGCCAAGATCAAAAGACAATTCTGGTAGCCTACTTGGCGGAAAGACATTAAGTCATTTGTACTGTCTTGCGGTATTTGTGCCCAAAATAAGACCCAGAAGAAGAAACCAGCAGGTCTATTACAACCTGTGGACATTCCACCTACGCCTTGGCATAACTTATCCCTTGACTTCATCACTGACCTTCCCCCATGTAAAGGGTACAACACCATCCTAGTAATAGTGGATCTTTTTTCCAAAATGGCTCATTTCATTCCATTAAAGGGTCTACCTTCAGCCTCGACCTTGGCCAAAGAATTTCTAGAACATATTGTCCGAATACACGGATTCCCCTCCATACTGGTTTCAGACCGGGGAAGTGAGTTAATTTCTCAATTTTGGAGGAAATGCTGTCAATTGGCCCAAATCGATGTAAGACTATCAACCAGCCACCATCCTCAAACCGATGGTCAAACTGAGAGGACCAATCAAACACTAGAGCAATATCTACGGTGCATGTTACATCAAACCGAAGGCAATTGGAAGGAAATTTTGTGGATATCCGAGTATGCCTACAACAACTCATTGCACTCAGGAAGAGGACAGAGTCCATTTTACACTATATATGGACGGCATCCTCGAACCTCTGAACTCGACCCGCCTCAACACTTAGAGATGCCTGCCGTGAGCAACCTACACGCCACTATAACACAGGCTTTTAAAAGTGCAGCTGAACATCTGAAACAGGCTAATCGGAGATACAAGAAAACCGCAGATCAACATAGGAGCGAAGCTCCGAAATACCAGACAGGAGACCAAGTTTGGCTAGCTTCAAGACACATACCTTTAAAGGGGACTCGCACCTTTAACCCCAAGTATTTGGGACCTTACATTATTAAAGCCATTATTAATCCCGTGGCTGTCAGATTTGAGTTACCGTCAAATATGAGAATTCATCCAGTTTTTCATGTTTCACTTTTAAAGCCAGTACAGCCAGGGACAAGACTAACCAAACCACCTAATCCCATCCTAATAGACGGAGAACCAGAATTTGAAGTTAAAAATATTTTGGACTCAAAAATAGTCAAATCAAGACTTTTTTATCTGATTAACTGGAAAGGTTATGGTCCACAAGAAAGGTCATGGGAACCAAGTGACAATGTTCATGCAGCTCGGCTGGTGAAAAGTTTCCATCAGAATTTCCCTGACAAGCTGGGGCCTATAAGGAGAACCGCCTTAGGAGGGGCTTTGGGGGGGAGTGCTGTCACAACGCCTGCCCCCAGACATCCGGACCAGATCCATCTATCCAGGGAACAGGCATCCATGAAGACCCAGGAATTCCCAAAACCCTGTCTAGGGGCCTTATGGGTTCAGTCCTGGCGCCGTAGGCGCCAGGCTCATATTGCCATATTTAAACTGTGCAGGTCATCCTGCAAAGATCTCACATACAGGCCATCATGAGGCCATGAAGGGACTACTTTCCTTTAGGAACTATTTTACTACTTGGGTGTGGTACTGGAACTCTTTACCTGGGAACTACTTTTTTGATGCTATTTAAACCATGCCCGAAGAGCAGCACATGCTTCGTGTTATTCTGCATCTCAGCAGCGTAACGCTCACCGTGTCTGCAGTCCAGTATTCAGTCTACAGCTACACCCGTTTGTGTCCGGAGCCGATCCTAGAGAAAAGGAAAGAAGAAGAGAAGGTTAGAACAGGAAGATTCCCATTTGGTCATCATCTTCTCCTGGAGCAGCCGCACCTGTGAGAAAGGTAAAAAACATTTAAAACAACCGCGTCGCATTGCCAGCTGCAGCGCCGCGCCATACTCACCTATCATTAGAGCATCTTCACGACCCAGCGCGGTGCCCGTTGAATCACCGCTCGCAACATCAGCATCTGAAAAGACAAGAACAAACAAAAGTTGAGCGGGGTTCCACCAAAGGCATTCACTTACTTACCACAAGATACTTACTTGGCATATTACCACTTGAGGCAGCGCTGGTCACCATTCTACGCTCGACATTTTCGCAAAGGCGCCGCACCTGCAACGAAGATAGAGAACTATTGGTTAATCGCACTTGGAACAATATTACTTGCTAAACAGTGCTTGGTGCAAACTGACTCTTACAAAGGCGCTACCTTCATTCATCGAGGCAAACTCGCTCCTCGGACCACGCTGCATGGGGAAAGGTATGAAAGGAGCATGAGTGAATAAACAGACATTTGAACTCTAAAAGGGCTATACATTTGGTTTACACACAACTTACTTCGGAGTCATTATTTGTCTGGAACTTTGCCAAATACCTTCAGATCAGTGAAGTAACTGAAGTTCTACGCGCCCCTGCACTCCAAACGCAGGATGGAGAGTTCATCCTTCTTAACTATAAGGTGAGACTCTACGAAGGGGAATACTAGAAGTTTTTGGGAAGATAGTGTTAGTGTTAACCCCTCTACCATGGGTGGCTAATTTCCTTTACTGCTTCTTGGAAAATCCTCTTGCGTGCCAGGCAGACGAAACTGGGCGGGCAAGTGCAGTCGATCATCACTTCGCTACGAGTCACACTGGTGGAGACCGCAGCAGTCCAGCTTCGTTCGGCGCCCCCGTGGAATCCAGGTGAGTGTGACAATGTGCCACACTTAGATGAATTTGTGACCTCTAACCTACGTCACATCTAGATAGAAATGTGAATGATAGCATGCGCCACACTTAGATGAACTGTGAACTCTAGCCTGTGTTGCATCTAGATAGAAATGTGAATGATAGCATGTTCCACTCTTAGATGAATTTGTGAACTCTAGCCTGCGTCGCATCTAGATAGAATTACTAATGTTAGCCACACTTAGCCAGAATTCTTAACACTTAGATGAAATTGTGACCTCTAGCCTACGTCACATCTAGATAGAAAGGTGAATGATAACATGTGCCACACTTGGAAGAATTTGTGAACTCTAGCCTACATCACATCTAGATAGAAATCTGTATACCCATGTATATCTGTATCCCCATTTATACCTGTATTGTCCCTGTCCCTATGTATCCGTATGTCGCTATGTATGTCCCCGCGGTCCCGGTCACGTGCTTGGTCTCAGGCACCTTACAGATAACCATCATATCATTCCACTATGCTTATTCTCTACAATACACCATCACTCAAATAGAACACAGCTATACCCCTGATAATTCGGCCTAGCTGTTCACATACAAATGCGACGCCATGAACACCTCTTCACCGTAATAAAACGCAGCTAGCTGAGCACATTCCAGCCTAGTTGCTCACATATGCGATCCTCAAGCCTAACGCAGCCAGAACCCAGTCTGGGTGTCCACCCACCAGACTTCACACATCGAACCGATATCACCAGCACCACACCTATCGCTAGGAAGCAGCTATCATCCAACAACTACACCAGCTGCACACATATCCGGTGCACACACGCACCATACAATACTATTTTCTCTCTTCTGACCTGAACTACGGTCCCTGAGGGCGTTCAACCTACCAGCGCTTTGAGGTCATACCAATGATATATAAGGCGCTATATAAATGCCAAGTAACATAAAATAACATAACATTGTCAGCCAGAAATGGAATAGTTTTAGCATCCCAAACAAACAGAGGAGTCATCCATAGCATTATTTTATAAGCATGGAAGAAGGCCCTGCAAACCTCCCATGGCCTTCTCGCTGAGTCTGTCATGCACAGGGGCTTCTCTCTTGTGATGGACCATGGTACAATAACAAGGATGCACGATCCTTAACTCAGTAGAATGACAACTGACAACTTACCTTTCAGAATGCTATTGGCATAGTTATCAAACTTTTCCCCCAAAGAATATGACTATCCTATTCATAAAATACATCTGAATATTCATATCACAGTTGTGCACATGCACAAGTCCTTAGTCACCTGCACAATTGCACACTCCTCACTGTAAAATGTGTTCCCAGCACATGCGTGGCAGCAGGGAGCCTGTTATACGATCCCAACACGAATGTAGGCAAGATGACTGACAAGTGCATCATTTGGGCTATGCAAAGACCCCACGGAAATGCACAAGTAAGGTGACATGCACAGTTCTGAAAGTGATGCATACTTGTGCCATGATTTGAGAATTGGACCCATACAATGAATTTGAGTGTGCTTTTCTTAATTTATAAGGCTTTCTATGGCCCTATGCCACGATTCTTCACAGTCGTACACCAGTTCATTCCCAGTATGCCAGACAATTAGGTGTCCACGGTTGGCCACATAATTCTTGCTGGCTACCTGCCAGACAAAGCACACAACAGGTGAGGGCAGAACCCTACAATTCACCATTCCCTGAGCATGAGCTCTCTCCTACCCCCCTCTGATTTGACCCAAAGCTATTGAGTTTTAGAAGATCACGGAAGACTGCCCAGTTCTGCTCTGCCGTTGGATCCTGGGCTTGCGGCGCCATCCTTCTGGCCTTTGAGATACTCTTTCATCAGTCCGCTTTTCACTTCTCCCCCACTTACTTCATCAGCACTGTTAGTGGCCTTCCAGTGGCTTAGCAACACTGCACATGAAAGCAATGCTGTCAGTTGCTAGTGTGGCCTAGCTAGACTGCTGTTTGTAGATGAGCGCAATGATACAGCACGTATGTTCTTATTCATGGTGAACACGAGAAGGGACTTGATTCCATGTAATGACTCGTTCTATATTTCTTGTGAGGCCTGTTTCATGTCATCAGTGTAATTCTAACAATGAATGAGGACATGGCGATTTTGCATGCCGCCCACCAGAATAACAATGGCAGAGCAGGCGCTCAGAAAACTACTTTGTCAGAATTTCTTCGAGCCTGAGTGTTTCTCTTATGCAGTAGTTACACGTGGCCACCAGGCCATGTGTTAAGATTGAATCCGAACTCAGCATGATTCTGGTAGGTTGCCAACTTCCTTTTCTCAGTACAACAAGGGCGCTAGTGCAGAGTGCACATGCAAAGCTTTCATTTCATCATTTTATAAAACGTATGCACAGTTTTAGGGTGAAGGAGGGAAATTGAAGCCAATTGTCCTGAAAGTGAACATGCAATTTTCTTCCGTTCAATTACATTGCGATGTTTGCCAGCGATCTTCTAAGTGCAAAAAAGACATTACAGCAGCCACTAAGCAGTTCATGCTCTTTCCTTCCTCCCACTGTTTGCATTTGATGGCATACTGTAGATCAGAATTTGCTGCCTGCTAGACCTGTAACTCACTTCAAATTAATTTCTAATTAAATGTATGTCTGAATTAATAAATCAGGTCTATTCAAGATCATGTTCCTCGAAATAATTTCTATTAGGCTGAACATAATGGTTAGATGCATCATTTAATGGACCATATTGTTCAATACAATTCGGAGACAATTTGGACTAATAGAATATGTTAACCTTTACTCTGCCTGGCATGACACCACATTAGTTCTCAAATTAATAGATTCAAGTCACTGGGAGTAATTCACTACAGAGCAGGCAATCTTGTGAAATGTCTCATTTAGAACGTGCGTGTTCACTCTTCAACGCAGTGTATATGCAAGCTGACGTCTGGTGAAAAGGGGTGATCTTTAGTAATCATGGATGTCACTTGGGGTCCACATGGCTCTGCCCTATGATGTGCCACAGAATATGTACCACTGCATTCATGTGCTACCTCTTCTTACAAGTTGTAAAAGCGGACATGACAGTAGTTAGGGGTCACCAAGAGGTGCATAAATTATCCCTATGCTCACTCTTGCTGCCCCTGCTCCAGCCATTTAACTTCTTATGTGGGCTTTTTTGTTATTTACACCATCAGAGATTGTGAGAGTTGATAGGGCAGCATATTTTCTAAGGTTTGTATACAACAAGGAACACATTGTTTTTCCGTTCTCTGATGAGCGTGCTGTGGTTGTGTTCCCGTCAGAGGTGTGCATGTTGCAGATTCCCAATTGAGCCTAGGTGGCTGATAGGTCTACCCACACAACTAACAGGCTTTGTTTGGCCGCAAGCAAGTATGTTTCGGTTGGCACGCAATACTTGTCTGGTCGATTATTAGCGCGGGAGCGCATTGGTGATGTGGCATGAGGTTGGTAGTTTATAGCTATGTCAACAATGCACACCATCCTTAAGTCCGTGCATTTTTAGTTGAGAGCCAGTGCAAAGTTTTCATGGACTGAGTAATATGGCTTGGTTTCTTTACACCATACATGGAATGGGGCACATTCTTTTGAGCCCTGTGAAGACCATGCAAGGTTTTTGGCAGGTGGCCGTGCAGTAATTTAGCCAAGACATAACAAGAAATGTGACATAACAAGAAATGTGACAAGCAATGGAATCTAATACTATGTGATTAGATTCCATTGCAGTAATTAAGCCAAGTCATAACAAGAAAAGTGACCATTGGGATCCTATGAGATGCTTGAAGGAAGTGAAAGATGACACATAAAAAAAAAAAAAAAAAAAAAAAAGAAAGATCCCACTCAGTTGTTGTATATGCAAGAAAGCTCACATAGTGACCAGATTGACATCAGGAATAAAAGATAATTCTGTACAAAAGTGACTCGTACGATTCAGGTTTCCATGGTGTGAGGAATTGCATGGATGGTGGCCATGGGAATGGAAGTGCATCAGGGTCCATGGGCCACTGTAGCATGATCTCTATTAAAAGATGCGATGAATTCAGATTGCCACTGTTTGCCGATCTTCAGAGCTTTTCTGGTCTTTGAGGTGTAGTTGAGTGTCACCGGCATACACCTGGAAGCCAGTTGTGTAGTTGCTCAGTATAAGAGATGGGCACATGCAATGTTTAGACAGAACCGTTATGCATCCATCCGTTGCTCTAGCATTCTAGGATGTAATGTTCATTAATGTTAATGGATGACAGTTTTTCTACTTTATATTAGAAGAAATGTGGGTAAATGGTCCAGGACACAGAGTGTCTGGCACTCCAATAATGCAATGGATCACTGTTCCGCCCCTATTGACATGTAGATATGCAGGCAACTGTTGTTGAGCTATGGGCCAGGCTTCTGATGTCCCTTTCACTGAACCATTCACCACCCGATACTTGGGCAGCAATCCCTCTTGCGTGATTCACCCAATTGAAGAGGACTTTAATGTACCTGACCTGCACAAATTCTTCAACAACAGTTAAAGACCAAGAAAGCCTTGGCAAGATAAACATACCACTTTTGATTATCATGGTGGCGTATACATTAATGCTAATGGCACAAACATGAAAGTGGCTGCATTTCGATCAGTGTGGCGTTATGCTCAGAAGGTCTTCTAGTAAGAATCTGAAGAGGCTGTTTGGAGTAACCGGTCTTGTGAATACTCTTCCTGGTTCTTCTCTGGGACTACTTTCTTTGGGTATACAGTAAGGGCTTGATACAGCCACAATGGTAATTTCATTGGTCTGTTCTGAAAAAGATGGGCTTCAGTTAAAATGTTCTGTGTTTGGTGAGATTATAGCATAGAACCGATGACAAGGGCCAGAGTCAATGGTCACATAATGCAGGGGTTTCTACTAGAAAGTGTTGTCCGCCCCTACCCTCTTCTCTATTCTTTAACAAATGAACCCTTGACAGAATTGGTCCTTAGAAACCTGTTTCTTGCATGGTTTCTCTAGTCTACTAATCCATAAAACAGATTCCATTTTACATAGAGGATCCATTGCTAAACGTGAGTGATCCAATTCTCTCGAACCAAGAGTGACAGATATGATAAATGAATTTGGGAATCACAGAGGTCTATGCATTAATTTAGATAAATTACTGAGCTTCTTCGTTAATGAGCAGGACTGCACTACTTTGGTGGAAAATGGCTCATCTAAACATTTGGGGGTCCAGGTGGCAAGAGCCAGAGAAGTATTTCTCAAATTGAACTGCTTCCTCGCAGATGTGAGATGGTGGTCCTTGCTGCCACAAACATTGATGGGCAGGGTGGCATTATTTAAAATAACAGTATTCCCCAGGTTCCTCTATTTTATCCAGGCGACCCCATACAGTATTTCATGTGTGGGATTTAACAAATTGAACAGTTTATGAGGTTACTTTGGGGCTCCAATAGCCCTAGATTAAGATTATGATTAAAATCTATTTGGGATGGTGTGCTTGGCCTACTGGACTTGAGGAAAGATCACTGGACACCGCATTTGGCCAAGGCAAGCAAATGGGGGCGAGAGAAAAGGATAACCCAGCTGGCAGGCACAATTTTGACTAAATGGTGCCATTTACCCCAATCCAGGTGCTATATGGCAGTAAAATCATGTGTCCACTGCACCCGTCTGGTAGAATGATGATTCAGACTTGAGGTCAAGATGGGTTGGAATCACATGTTAACCGTAGAGTTCCCTGTATGGGGAATGCTGGATATGCATAAAGTTCAAAGGATTCCTGACTACGAGAGATGGCTGAAGCAGGGGGATAACTAAAATGAGATATTACATCATTAAAGTGAAAATACGACCATTTGCAAATTCACAGCAATATGAGATATTGCAATACATATGCATCCAACACTTGCAGTTATGGCACACACTGCAATCTCAACTGAGCAAAGTTTGACATGTGTCAGAGTTTGTCGTGCTAGAGGCCCCTCCATTTGGGAGAGGGTGGCATAATCATATACCATGTCAATTCACGCTCCTAGATGCTCACCTGTCCACAAATAATGGAGCGGACCTAAGTGCATTTTAATCAGCTTTATTTACTGTATTCATAAAGTAATTTTGTCGAGTAGAAGGTACGAGACATTCTCAAAAATACTTCAGTTACATCAAGGGTTATAAACCAAACACAATACATTGTCATAATTCTAGAAATCAATACTAGAGGCTGTTGATTGGATTTTTCAGAAGCAAATACCCGTATTATTCTATATATTACAAATGCTCGTTGGTCAGTCCCTAATCTCTGGATCTGCCCATGGTCCTTCCCTCTAAACGAGATGTCACTTCATGAACCTTGTTGGGACAATTTTTGATTGGCTGGCACCACAATGTGCTGACGCTATTACAACAATGGTGCGCCATTGGTCAGTTGTTACTCATACGGCCTTGGATGTTGCATTTGTCTCCAACAACCCAATGATAGTTTAATGGAAGGCGAGTCGAAACATTGCGGTTGGCAGAAATAACAAACATCTCACTTTCTCACACCAGGCCCCAAACTCCCAGACGGTTTTCTAACCTTGGACAATTTGTCATGTCCTCCTTTTGCAGCACACACTGTTGCTTCCAGGTGCATGATATAACTGAATCAGAATTGTTACTTTATCATGGTCTGGGGACAATGTTCAAGGCCTAATTTCCTTTATTAATCTTGCTATTGTGTTCTCTGTGTGCACTCTAAACCTCTACTACCATGGGTTGGTGCTGTGTGTTCATCTTGCTACAGTATCGTAGCAATGTTACTCTGTGCACCTGGCAATCAAAGCTTTATGTGTTTTATCCTGACATCAACAGAAATTAATTGTTGCATACCTAGGCTGAAACCATGAGACAGCCAAGTCATGCAGTTTGTGCTCCCTATCATATATTCCTTCCTTTCTCACCTTTGGCATCCTCAGCCTTCCGAGCACCGTTGTGAACCAACAAAATCTCTATTTAGCAATTTAACCTCAAGTGCTGTGTATTTTAATTATGAATCCTGCAGGGTCTTGCTCACTCAAAATGGCATTCATCTTTTCATGTTCAATATTCTTGTATGTACCCTACCTAGGTATGCCTCTTACTATTTCTATGTTCCCTCTCTGTGTATTCAGCAGCCTAACCTTCCCTATAGTGTAACACTAACTCTACAGTGTGACATAAACTAACTCTACCCTACTTGTATTATAGTTCACTAAATAATCTAGGTAGCTACAGAAATCTATTCCAGCTTCCTTATTCTATATGTCTTTTCTCATTTGGGGACCATGGGGGCATGACCTTGCGCGTCATTTATCTGTACCATTGCATTCCCCCTCTGGTTAGTTTATTGAACAAAAACCTTCTTTCTTTGATCCTGTCATATCCATCCTTTGGAACGCAAGCTCCACAGACCCCCCCTCCAGCTGCCTCCTCTTTTTACATATTTTTCGGGGTCGCAGTTCATAAAGCAGCAGTCACCATCCCTATCATAGAAATATGGGCCGCACAGTGTTGAGTTTAGTTCTTGGGATTAAAAGGGGATGTAAACCAAATTCAAGGAGGTCCAAAGGGCCCTTCTGTTGGGACCATTTTAATTTCCTCTGTGCCAAGAGAAGTATCTGTTTGCGTACCAGTGTGTACCAGGAGAGCAGCACCTCCTAAAGTGTTAGAGACATTGGACCTCATTACGAGTTGGGCGGTAGGGCATAGCGGGCACCAGCAAGGAGACCGGTGCCAGTAATCCCCTTCCGCCCGATTCCGAGGTGCCCTAACGAGAACCACTAGGGACGTGTGGTCGGACCACATGTCCCTTACGGGACCCGTTAGGGGACCAAGCCACTAATTACGGGCCTGCCATTAGCAGGCCCGTAAATAGCGCCTTCCCCATTCCCATTGAGCCCTATTGGGGCTTAATGGGAATGTGGAATGGTTGGTGCAATGGGGACTTACCGGTCCCGCCAGGGTCGGACTAGACCGGTAAGTCCCCATTGCACCACACCGGACTCTGTCCCGTTATTGGTGGCAGTCATGGCACAAATAGCGCCATGACTACCAACAATCTCGGAATGAGGCCCATTGTGTGTTTGCATTTCTTTTTCCCTGCTACTTTACAGTAGACCAATACTATCTGTAGAATGCAGAGATCTATAAATAATACAATAAGGAGAGGCACTATTACTGTTTTTCCCAACCAAGTAGGCACCCATGAGAACATTCAACAAGAACATTCCTCATCTACTTCTATACTACTCTCGTTCTCCATAGTAATATGCAATGTGTGCAGGGCCGATATGGCATCTGTCAAAACTGGTGTTATCTTCATCAATTGCTGATATAAGCGTAGAGCAACTATCCCCTATTTTGCACAGATCCCACCCCCCATAGCGCTGAGGATGTCCAACACATACATATTCTGGAGAGAAGTCCGTCTGACCCACTGTATTTTTTCCTTAATGGCATTCACACCTTTTTCTGTGTCGTTTGCTAGCTGCAATAACTCTGACCTATTCATTTGAAGCCACTTTGAGTTTACGACCGCCTGGATACCAGGGGCCAGAAGGGACGTAACAATTACAGCTATATCAAAATAATCAATTAATCAATCAAGCTGCATTTGCTGAACAGCCTGTATTTGGTTGGTATTGCTGATAATCTTTCAGCTGATGTCTGGAAGAAATAATTCTCCCTTTTGCTCCTCAGTATCCCAAACGTCTACGAGCTATTTTCTTTATGGCCAAATCCATTACTGCCAGATGTCTGTTTATTGCCACAACGTGGCTCCGAGACACCACCAATTCCAGTAAGTGCAGGGTTGTAAGAGAACAAATACCACTCCAATTTGGTGGGAGATGCATATATGTATCAATAATGGTCAATCAATACTCTGTAACCCAGTCACCTGACATGCCAGCCACCTGGCATGTGCATGATACGTGTACGCTGTGTGTTATTCCCCATTGGCACCATCCTATTGTATCTGAAATATAAAGAAGGGTGTACCAATCTTTGTATGTGCCTGGGTTCTGATTTCACATCCACCCAATTGAGCAACAATGGATATTTCTTCCAGTCAGCTCAACACGTATCATTAAGAAATGCAATTGTTTCTTTCACCATCTCTGCACTACAACCATTATCCATTCTACCCACCCATCTTTTTTGAAAACCTATCCAATTATGTTTAGCTGTGGCTTTATCCAGCACCACAGTATTACTGCTCCTGTGACATTCATGCACTTTTGAGATTTGAGTTATATATGTTACTTCACATCCAAGTGGTTCTTGTAGTGTAAAATATATGGTGATATTCTTTGATCCCAATCTGTCTGACATCCTGTTTTACTTAATAAAATCACCTGTAAAAGGAGAATCATCTCTTTCTAGCCATTTAGCAGTGCCCTTAATAAAATCATCTGTAAAAGGAGAATCATCTCTTTCTAGCCATTTAGCATAGGCCCAACATTCCTGAATTAGTCCTCTCATTTTGCTAAATGCTAGATGAACAGAGTGCTATGTGTGTTGATATTTCCTGTGCTATAAACAAACTGGGGACACCCGTGGTGTGAGGAATGAGAGAGCAAACATAGCAACTTTCATTCGATCTCTTGCTATCCACTTCTTGCATTTGGCCATACCATGGGTTTTCAATTGGTACGGCCACACCTTCATGCTTATTTCTTAGAGACAATTCTTTGGTAAATATTTCTCTTTTTATTCATACTTTTCCTACTACTATTTTTGTAATGCTCACCTGGTATCCACAGGGACGTCACTCAGCCTGTTCTGCCCTCTTACGACCTCGAACCCTTCCCTGGAGTCTACTCGACTGGAGACTGGAGACTGGGCCTGAAACACAGGTTTGGTAGAGTTTAACTCCCTATTGTCTCTGTGTGCTTGAACCCCTTCTTCCCCGGGGTCCAACCCTTCCCTTTGATCCACAGCTCATCTTGTTTTCTTGGAAAGTGTGCTCTCCATCCTGCTTTCAGCGCAGGGGCGCGTTGATTGATGCAGGCTCGTTGCTGCCTAGTTACATCACTGGCAAGAGTCCGACAGGTAAGTATAAAGAGTCTTTTAAACAGTTCTCTAACTTTGTTCCTTTCCTTCCATAGATGATGGCCGGCATCCGGGGATGGCGACGTGCTGCTGACATGAGTAGCGCTGAAGGTGAGTGAGAGCGTGATGCGCGATGCGACCCTTTCGTATTTGTATTGAACTGAGTTATTTTTCTGTGTCTTTTAGATGCCGCAACGTTTTCAGCGTGGATGCCGGTTATGAATAAGAAATGCAGTGAGTAAGCGTGGTATGCAGCGCCTCAAGATGTTTCCACGCTAACCTGGAGTGTCTTTTCCCTCTTGCAGATGGATGAGAGGTTCCGGAGACAGAGTTCCCCAGAGCGGCTAGGATTCAGGTAAGCGTTTGAAGCTCGTACAGTCTTTAAAACTAAGCGAAGATTTGCTGAATGCTTACTAATGCCTTTTTTCTGTTCTTTTCCCTTTTTCTTAGGAAGTGGCGTGCCGGGAATGACACCGCCGAAGATGCCCGCAGAACAGAACAAGCTTTGAATGATGGGCAGAAGCGCCGCAAGGTAAGGCTGTTCCTAACGTTGTTCTTGGTCTTGCAGGAGCTGAGTGCAGAAGAAAGATGCAGGCCTACTGGAGACCGATCCGAACACGGTGAGTGTCACGCTGCAGGTGCAGAAAACACAAAGCATGTTTCTCAGCCTGGGCATGGTTTAAATAGTCTCTGGATATCCCAGGTGTCTCTGGGCTGAACCACGCCCAGAAGACTAGACTGCACATGCAGTTCTGGGAACCGAAATATGTGGGGGCATCCATCTTGTCCCCATCAATGCACTAAAAGTCCAATCCCCAATGTTATCCTATGGGAGTGAGTGAGTCTGGTGCCACATGTGCCAACTCTAACTTCAAGTGGGTCTTTGGAGGGATGGAGAGGCCCTTGAGGGCCATGTAGGTAATAGTGGCCTGGCTCCAGCCTGACATCTTGGAGGGCCGGGGACATGAGGGGCAGGAATCATGACCATTTTCTACTCCCTCTATTTCTACTACTTCCTTCTTTGTCATATTTCTACTATAATAAATACAAACAAAAGAAAGAGAAAACAGGAAAATCACTACACATATTATTATCCATAATAATTGAGTCATTGTTAAGTGATGTCTGGTATATCAGAGAAAAACAAAAAATGAGTCCATGTTGGTCACTGGACATACACAATTACATAAAGTAATGTTCAACATGGATCCTCTTCCACTTCTCCTTACTCTGTATTGTCCGACAGGGGGGTGCTGCTGTTGCTCTTCTTGCTGTCTCCTAGGTGGAGCCATCCCTTGCAGCTATTGGTCTTTACAGCTGGCCCACTGCACAATGTGTGGTCCTGTAAAAAGCGGCATGCACCACTTGCGCATGAAATTGCTCACAAATATGATATCACCTGGCTACAATTAGTGAGGCAGTGGTATCAATGCTGCTGTGTCTGTGAGCTCTTCTCGTCTGTTGTTGGTTGTGGTTGTCCCCCCTGTCAGATCTTTAAATGGAGGCAAATAAACTTCAAGGCATCAGTCATTGCAGTCATATATGTGTGAAATGCATCTCCCAATATAGCAGCGGAACTTTGCTCATTGGACAGGGCATATGCAGGAACAAGGGGAACATTTGTTTGTCTGCCAGTAACCAACTCATGCTTGGCAAGGAGGTGATCTAAACCTGTTTTATTGCGTTAGGCAAAAGGAGCCAGAGGCAAACAATAGAGCCCATTTTTGTTAAGCATGCTTCTTAGTTTAGACATATGTTCTTTTAGTAAGCCATGTGCGTGCTCTACCATGCTGTTTGCCTATGGATGATGAATACAACACAGTTTGTGCTTTATTCCCAATAAAGAGGTGATCTCTTTAAACAAATTGTTTACAAAGTGATGCCCATTATCTGATTGCAACACTTCACACACTCCCCACCGGGGGACTACCTCATGAACGAGGAATTTGGCTGCTGATTTTGCATCTGGATGAGTACAAGGCCTACCTCTTTCCAGCGTGAGAAGGGACAAACTACGACAGTCATATAATGATTGCTGTTACAAGTTTAGTTTGTATCATATCAACATAATCAATGTGAAGTTGCTGAAATGGCCAAGAAGGGTGATGCAATATTGCTTTCACCGTCCTCAATGTATGATCCACAGTAAACTGCTGGCACACTACACAATTCACAATTACATTTTGAACATGCTCATGCAAATTATGGATGAACCAATTCTCATTCAACTTCAGTGCAACATATTCTCTAGACCCATGTGTGGGATAATGTAGCTGTTCTAGTGCTACTGTCAACAGTTCTAAAGGCATGATTGTGCTTTCCTGTGATGTTCTGCCTCCATACTAAGTTGGTGTTGGACAATGAGCAGTCCCTCCTTGTCCACAGTTCCTGTTCTTGCTGTGGTACATGTCCCTGTGACTCTATTATCTGTGTTGAGGCAATGCATTATAGGGTTCAGTTATTTATGTCTTATTCACCCTTTCATCACTCGTTAATATGTCTAACTCTAGTGTGTGTGCCAAATATTATGCTTCTTTTGCTGCAGCATCTGCTGCATCATTACCTTGTGCTATTAAATCAGTGCCATTTGAGTGGTCAGTGCATTTTACAATTGCCACTATCGTAGGCAGTGACAGCATGTCAATCAGTCTTGAAAACAATTTGGCATGCTGCACCGGCGTGCCATCTGATTACTGAAATCCTGTTAGTTTCCAGCGTGACAGTCCTCAATGTAGTATCAATGTTATATATGCTGAATCAAAGTACATCGTCACCTCTCTGTCAAAGGACATTTCTAATGCTGTTATCAACGCCACTAGTTATACCACTTGCATGGAGTAATAATGTGGTCATCTTTTTCTTGCCACTACCTCAAGGTCTCCATCTTCACTGTGTGCAACTGATGCTCCACAGTACTCTGATCGATCATAAACAAACTGTCAACAAACATAATTTCTCCCCCTTCAAGTTTATTCTCCTTAATTAGTGGTATGTCATCATATATGTCTATATATGTTGAGCAGTCATGTACATAATCAACTACTTCTACGTTTTTGGCGATGAAGGTTGCCGGATTTACTGTGCGGCACCTTACAACCTTAATAGCACGTTTGGATATTATCACTTCGTATCCAGGCAGTCTCTGTGTATCGTTAACGTGGATTTTGACTTTTGTAAAATTGAAAACCGGGCACGCTCTTCATACAGTGTCACAACACAACCCATTGAAATTGTTACTGATTTCTCAATAGCTAAGGCTGCTGCTGCCAATGCTTGTTTGTACAGAACATTTATTTTCATTACTGGATCCAAAAGACCACTGTAATATGGTAGGGGCTTGTATCCCATCAAGGTTTTCTATGTCAGGACAAATGTCATCACATACCCATTTGAATGGGAAAATAAAATACATTTTCTTCATAATTCGGTATTGTAAAAACTAATTGCATTTTCAACTTATGAAATGCTTCTATCATTTATTGTGTCCACTTAAGGATTCCTTCCTCTTTCTGTGCTTTGTTTAGTGCCTACAACAGGGATCTAATGTATGTGGTAAAATTGAAGACCCACAATGCACAATCCCAAAAACAATTGCATTTCCTTTACTTTGGTTGGTCGGGGCGTGTTGTGAATTGATTGTGATCTTTCTGGTGTCACCTTCCGCCCTTCTGATGATATTATATGTCCCAAATACATTACTTCTGTCTGGCAATACTGCACTTTCTCATTGTCCACTTTGTATTCTCTTTCTGCTAGTTCTGTTAGAAGTAATAAGGAATCCTGCCTGCACTGTTTCTCCGTGGTACTGCACACCAATAGGTCATCAACCAACTGTATGACCGTGCTTTGTGTCTGTATGTTTGCCAACTCCATTTGTAATACTCTGTTAAACACCATAGGGGATTCACAGTACCCCTGAGGTAATCTTGAGTGTTAAAATCTTTGCACACAATACATAAGCAATGTGAGATTTTGTGAATCTGCATGCAATGGAATGTAAAACAAAGCATTATTATGATCAATCACTGTACAATACATGGCAGTGATGGGTTTGCTACACAAAATAGTGGCTGGGTAAGGAACCAATGGAAACTCTCTCTCCACAATATTATTCAAAGGATGTAAATCTTGAATGAATCGCCACAATCCTCCCTTTGATTCTTTCACTGGGTACACAGAGATCTGATGGTATCATAATACCGTGCTACAATAGCACAGCAATGGGCTCATATACTTCTTTGTCTGCTTCTGTTGCCATGGGGTATTGTCTTACTCGGGTCAATATAGCCCCTTTCCTCAGTGTAATTCTAACTGCTCCTATACTTTTAAGGAACCCTGCATCATGGGGATTGCAGATCCATAGCTCTTCTGGTACTATCTCAAAATCTTCCTGAAAATGAGATGACAATGTTTTGGCCAATAGAATCCTCTTGGGGACCTCTCTGTGTTCTACTTTTAATTGAGGTGGACTACATATCTCAAACACTAATTCATCATCGTCATCCTCATTCTTAACTAGCTGTTCATCAGTCACGTCAGTCAATCACAATGCTGGAGCAATAGCTAAAACTGCATGGCAGTCAATGGCATATTTTTTTGTCCCATGCAGTATTACTCTGTCCACTCTTGCCAATGCTGCTTCTAAATGCACTATAATCACTGTCTCATGTTCAAAATCAATGTGTACTTTGGGTCTGAACAAAAACTCTGTTTGTAATCGTGAAAGTTTGTCTTGTATTCTGGGTACCCATCCTAATAACACCTGTACTCCATAAGAAAACAAATCTACATTGAGTGGCACTCCTCTCAAAACTCTTTGGACACAAAATTCCTGTATGAATGTATTGGCAAGCATTTAGTGAATGCATGCCCTTTTCCGTGAACAAAATGGTCATATTTAATTTTCTCTTTAAATCTCTGTCTAGTATGTTCACTGGTGTTATTCGTGAATATAACAAGGGTTCTAGCATTGTATGTGTTTATATTGTGACCAGTAAGTCTTCTGTGAAAAAAACACTATCATAGCCCCAGAAAATCCCTGTGGTCAATGATAATGTATGACAACGGAAAGCCCCTTCTCGGACACAAGATCGAGTCACCTCTTTGTCTACTAAGAAAGAGAATGTCCTGTTTCCTATTCTCACTCCTACCCTCGGTACCTCTTCTGGGTCTGGAGTTACTGATAGTACAGAACACGTCAGAGCCTTCTGTGGGCAACCCTATTGTGGGTATATTCTTGTTCCTCTAGATAGAAATGGGTGCCCTCCTGTAAAGGTAACCCCACCAAAATGAGGTACGACACCTGCTGCTATTACATTCGTATCCCATTGTTGTGTTGTTTGCTGTGCTTGCATCAGCAAGGCATTTGGCTGCTGTTGCTGAATTTTGGGTTGTGGCTGTGCTGCTACGTTTGTTGCTGTGTATAATCAAACGTGTTTGTCACGTGTATGGCATCTGCTATGCTTGTGGTGCATTGTAAAGTGCTACCCTACCTCTGTGGCCATGAAGTGCTAATCCATATGGTTTCATTTCTCTATCCCTACATCCTCCTGCCTAATGTCTAATTTAGTTCATATTGTTCTTCTCCCAAATGTGTAATTACGGCACCTTCTACTGCATTTTTTGCCAATTTCTTTTTCACCAATTTAGCTTCTTCACTCTCCCTCTCTTCAACTTTCTTCCTTTCCTTCTCTTGACTCAACCTAAAAAAAGGACATTGTGCGACTGTATTTCATGCCACTGTTTCATCTCAATCCCCACCACTATTTTGTTATTGTCCCTGTACGTCTTTAGGAAGACCCTAACATATAATATGGTAAATCACAGGGACATTTTTGTTCCATGCTCCTCTTGTTTCTAAGCACCACATTTCCTTCATTTCCTGAATGTATTCTGTGGGGTCCTCATCTATTTGTATTTTCCGCATCAAAATGGCGCTCATGTCTGATATGTCTGGGTACATTAACCTTAATGCCTTCCACATATTCGTTCTACAGTTATTATATGGCGATCCATCAGGATGGTTACCATTTGCTGTTATTCCTGCCTATCCTGCTCTCCTCCAAAGATCATCTGTCTGCTCTCCCATATTGAAGCAAAAAAACGTGTTTCCTGTCACCTACAGCTAAGGTAATTCCTGCAGTTCTTTTTTCTAATTCATTAATCGACTTTCCTGCACCTGCTGTGAGGGATGGTAAATCATTTATTAAATTATCCTTATCCGGGTGCGCTGTTGTGCAAGGCACAAGATGGCCACTTAAATCAGGAGCTCTGCAGTCTGTGTAACTTCAGCGTGCCATAACAACCTCAGCAGGGGTGCTCTTTACTTGGAAACTCTGGTATATGGGATCAGAAAGTGTGTACCATCAATTGGCGACAATGGCTGGGGCTTAAATGCAGTGAGAGCCGCACATCAATCGGATTTGCTGGTGCCGCCACCACACAATGCAGGCTGATGGAGCTGGCAAAGGCAGAAAGCTCCTTCTCCCTAAAAAAGACTGCGGCAATGCTGCTAATTTCTGGAAGCTCATTGAGGTGAGATGCGGCAGGTGAAGAAAACGTCATTCCCTCAGGTGTTGGTGATTGGGGAGCTGTGACTTGCTGGCGGGTCCACAACAGGACAGGCAGACCGATGTTCTAAACCATGGCTACGATGAGCAGTGGGTGTGGAGGTGCCCGCTTCTGAGAGAAACACATCATCTGTACGGGCGTGAAGTAAGTGCCACAAATACCACCCAGTGCAGGTTCAGACAGAGATGCCATATGCAGATACTGGAATGTTAGACCCTCTGCACTGTATGAATGCTACTAGCCATTAGGAATTAATGACGGCACCAGATTATACCCTGGGAGTGGAGACATATATTAGGTCTCCCAGAGAGAATACGCCAAGTATCTGCACCCTTGGAAGTGCAGTAACTGTGGAGGGTGAAGACCGCCCAGCTATCGTCTGAATACTGAAATAACACTATGGCAGTCTGGTCATAAAAAACCACACCATCTTACTCTAACAAACAACTTGCCAGAACTGTGAGATTCTAGGTGCCCCTGTCACACAATGCCAAAAGGTGCTGGTAAACAACAGAGTTCAATCAATATATTTGCTAAAACAATGCCTACACCTGTGGAAGAGGCAGGAAAGACTGTTGGGGCAGAAATATAAAAGGAAGAGCCTAATAGTTTAAACCACATGATGGAGTATATGGGGGAGGATTCTCCGCCATTCACACAAAGTTGGATGACATGAACGGCATTATCAGCTCTATAAAAACTAGGATGGAAAAAACTGACCAACGAGTCATCGAAATGGAAAATCGAGTTGTACTGCTGAAGATGAGATTATATCATTGAGTAAGAATGTTTCCACTTTAACTAAACAAGTTGTTACAATAGGCAAAATGAACAATGACTTAGAATCCCGCTCTGGATGTAATAACCTACGTATTATAGGGTTTCCTAAGATTAACATCAAAGGCTCCATGGAAGATCATATAAAGCAGATGCTGATGACTCTACTGGACTCCCGGGATCTGTTTCCGCAGTTTGCAATTGAGAGAGCTCATCGAGCCTTAATACCTAAGCGTAAGTCAGGGGCATCACCGGCCCATTATTGCACGTCTCCTCAATTACTGAGACAGGGACGATATACTACGTGCAGCGAGCGTGAAAGGGGAACTACAACTAGGCTCCAGCAAAATACATATATATCCGGATTTCTCGGTGGCCATGCAACAGGAACGTAAAACCTTTCTAGCAGTAAAAAGATACCTTCATTATCAGGGCATAAAGTATGCCATGCTGTACCCAGCAAACTATGAGTCGAGCACAATGAGAAGGTCTGTTTCTTCAACATACCAGAGGAGGCTATGAAGTATTTGGACGGAAATACCAGCGATTGAGTTGCTGCCTTTATTTCATGAAAGTAAAAACAGAGGCTAATGGTAACTGTCTGCCCACTATACTGGGAAAGCTATTTCCAACTTGAATCACTTGAGGCTATTACATTTCCTTATCAATGGGTTAGTCAGATCCATATGTCAATGATATGTTCCAAATTACTAGATGTTTCTATAGTTGCACCCCAGTATTCGACAGTAATGATCCTACTAAAATGGTACACGAAACCCAGGCTGCTGCCATCACACTACCGCCTCATGCTAAGTTGCAGGTTTTGTTCAGTAAGGGGGAAGGGGCTACGTATCCCTCTGATTAGGAGAGGGATGAGGGTAGATAGGGAGGGATCAGGGTGTTATTACAAAAGGTGCTTGAATGACACGTTTTGTTTCTTTAATACAGTTGGTACACTTGTGGACAGTGCTGTGCACTGCAATTCACTGATAGAGAGCAGACTGAACTAATAGAAATGACAAAATGGCACAATAGTGGGAAAGGTCAGATACATGAGCTGGAATGTTAGAGGGCTCGGGAGTCCAGTGAAGAGGCGGAAATTACAGATGTATTTGGGAGGCATAGAATACAATTGGCATACATCCAGCAGACTCATGCTATGTCCACAATATGTGGACATTTTGAAAAGGACTGGGGGTTGAGTAGGTATTATACAGTGTATTCAGCACAGAGTAGGGGAGTAATGACAATGATCCATAAATCGGTTTACTCTGAACACCAGAAAGAATATATTTACCCCGTAGGTAGATTTGTGATGTTTCATGGGAAACTGGAAGGCTTAGAAATTATTCTACTAAACATCTATGGCCCTAACATTGATGACCCTGAATTGTATACACAGATTATAGATCTACTGAATCAATATCCTATGTTACCAGTGTTGTGGGGAGGTGATTTTAATACTTTTAATAGTTTACCCAGTGTAGATCTAGATAGATCGGGACACCGACCCAGACAGCTCACTAGATCGGCACATGTGCTGCTTGATGGAATGTCTGAGCTGACAGTCATTCATGCTTGGAGTGTGCTAAACCCGTCTTTGCGCACCTACACATTCTACTCCTGAGTCTACGATTCGCACTCTCATATTGATGTATGGTTGATCTCTGGGACACTTATGGGAGCAGTGGGGAGGTGGACATACTACCTAGGACTTTTTTGGACCACTCACCTGTCAAATTAAATATTGATGTAGGCCCGGGTTGTTATGGAGACTTAAACCACAAGCCTTACAGGATGAATGCTTCCCTATTGATCTAAAAATACAGACTCTAATATATTTTGAGAAAAATGTAGGCACGGTTGATTCATGCTCTCCTTTGTGGGAAGGATTTAAGGTGTATATTCATGGCATTGCTATGTCCATGGAAATTGGAATATTGAAGTGGATTCGGAGAGATATGAAAACAAGTGAAACATCACTGGGCCGGTTGGAGCGTCTGTATGCAATGTCATCCCAGCCAGAGACCCTGGGGGAAATCAAAACTGAGCTGGGCAAGTTTAGATCACTAGCAGATAGGGAGAGATAAAACATGTTGACACCCCCAAGAAGGGGAGCGTCCAGGAAAATGGGTCTGGGCAAATTGACACAGCAAGACTGAGATTAACAAAGTGTTCCGTTTTTATTTTATGTAGACTCTTATGCAAATACCGACACCTGCCTCATACTGACATTGTACCGTATTTAGATGACCTCCCCATATCTGATATATTCCAGGATACATGAGAGGCTCTAGGCCTCGGAATAACTGTAGGGGGCATTTTCCGGGCTATTATAGCTGTTCCTAATGGGAAAGCCCTGGACCTGATGGTCTGACAGCAGACTTTTATAAACAACACAGACAAATACTGGCCCCCCGTCTTCTGGAGGTTTGGGCAGAGGCATGTGATGGGGGAAATCTTCCACCTACAATGAGAGAAGCAATTATATGGTGCTACGGAAACCTGATAAACCGGCGGATTAATGTGGTTCCTACAGGCCTGCCTTGATAGATATAGAGGTAAAAATATTTGCAAAGGTGATTGCCGCCAGGTTGGCACCCTACATGTGGTATACAATGCATCCATATCAGTCAGGTTTTGTGCTGGGGTGCTCAACAGCACTCAGTCTGAGACATATTACTAGCACAGATTGACCCTAAAGTCATTGACTCAGTCTCTTGGAAGTTTATGTGGGCAGTGCTCCGCAAATGTAACTTCGGACCCATATTATATCACGGATTTAGCTGTTGTATGCAGCCTCATCAGCCTGAGTCAGAACTAATTACATCTATTCTTCCCTCGTGAAAATTGCTGGAGGAACCAGGCAAGGATGCTCGCTTTCACCCCTATTGTTTGCCAACGTGATTGAACCACTAGCTGATCTAATTTGACACAGACATGTACACAGAGGGATTACTGGAAGAGGCGCCGTACATCCTATCTTTATATGCTGATGATGCAGTACTGTATGTTAGAAACCCTGAAGTACACTTGAGGCTGATCGTGCAGGTTGTGGTGAAATTTGGCGTACACCCAGGACTGAAGGTTAACTGTACCAAATCAGAGTTGTTCCCATTAAATGATGGAACGGGGAAGCCCAAGGACCTGCTGGGATTCAGATGGGCACCCATGGAGTTGAAATACTTGGGAATAATAGTGTCAAGGGACCCCACTCACTAAATTGATAGAACATAACTATAGTGAGTATGTATCTATGGTGTCAGTTGTACTTCCTTTTGAATATTCCAATATGGCCAGGGCGAGATTTCTTTATAAAGCTGAATACTTTAATTAATTACTTTATGTGGCACTCATGGGTGGTGAGACTCAAATGGGATACAATGTCTAAGCCATACATTCAGGATGGATTTGTGGCTCCAAACTTTTAATTGTATAGAACAGTAGCCCAAGCGCAATATGCATCCGTTTGGTATTCGTCTAAACCTCCGGCTTTACATGTAAAAATTGAACAATACTCCTCAGGCATGAGGGTGGGTGGCTCTTTGGTACGACCCATCACACATGTAGACCCCTGTATATACGACCCTGTGAGCGTAACAGCGCTGGCATGGAGTAAAATATGGAAGGCTCTAGAGATCCTGTACCCTTTTCATGGAAATCTACCACTTTGGAACTACATTCCGCCCCTACCCAAGCTGTGTGCAAGGGTAGTACATGAGTGGCCAAACAAGGGTTACACTACACTAAAGGATAAGTATTTCTCTGTGAATTTTGTCACCCCACACAACTTGCTGAGTTTAAAGAGAAAGCAATCAACACGCTGGCTGCAGTATGTAGGACTATGTAGGGCAGTTAACAGAACATGGAAGGGGCTCCTGGTCCTGCCGTCAGACGATTTTGTGTTAGACTATTTTATGAAACCGAAGATGAAACAGTGCAGACTTTCGGAACTATATGGATTCCTACAGAGTCGGAGTCATGAAGGTTTGACTAAGAACAGATCTTCCTGGGTAAAGGATCTTAACATAGACATTACAGATGGGATGTGGGAAAATATGTGTGTGCAAACGCAGAGAGTTTCCTTTAACTCAAAATGTTGTCTTGTACAATTTAAAGTACTGCATAGGTACCATTATACTACGATTAGGTTACATTTGATTTCAAGATTGAACTCAACGCATTGCCCCCAATGCCGAACTGAGAAGGCTGGTTATTATCATATTGTGTGGGAATTCCCGAATATTGGGGAATTTTGGCTTGGGGTGTGTAAAATAATGACAAGAATGTTCAACTATGAGATTACTGCTACTCCGATGCAATGCTTGTTTCATGTGTGTGGTGAATAGAAACAATGCTTCCACAGACTTGCAAGCCTATGCAAGATTCTAGCTGTGCATTGTATCTTCTTCTTTGTATATCAACATTTAAACAAACAACAAATCATACATATATACAATGTGGTTATTCTTCATCCACGGGTATACTCACATTTTAGGATTTCCGAGGTCCTCCGATGTCAATCCTTCCTCAACTGCCTGCACTCCCCTCGGTCTAGCGAGCCACCCGTGAGATCGTGAAGGACTCTCACAGAACTCAGTGTCTGCCAACCTCCTCGTTTGTGCACACAGATTCCAGTCTTGACGTCCCAACACCACCATCCAATGGGTGGGTCTAGGAGAGCCTTTAACCCTTTGAGGACTCGGGAAATCTCGCTGGAGCCTGCAAGTGAATTCACGCTCCGAGACACTCACTTATTCACAAATAATGGAGCAAACCAAAGTGCATGAAGAATCTGCTTTAATTACTTTAGTCATAAAGAAATTCGACTGGTAGAAGGTACAAGACATTCTCAATAAAACCCGTTACATCAGGGGTTATAAGCCAAACACAATACATTGCCATAATTCTAAAAAACAATACTAAAGCCTGCTAATTGGATATTAGGAAACATATACCTATAGTACCCTATTTATTATGAATGCTCATTGGTTGGTCTCTAATATCTGGATCCACCCATGGTCCTTCCCTCTAAACTAAGCGTCACTTCGTGGACATCAACGGGACAAATTTGTATTGGCTGGCAACACAATGTGCTGACACTATTACAAAAATTATGCGCCATTGGTCAATAGTAACGCATACGGCCTTGGTTGTTGCATTTGACCAAAACAACCCAATTACATTTGAATGTGCAGGGCGAGATCGAAACGTTGCTGTGTGCAGAAATAACAAATGTACTCCCATCTCGCTTTCTCACCCAGGCCCCAATCTCCCAGAGAGTTTGCTAACTTTTGACAGTTTGTCATGTCCTCCCTCGCGGCACACCCTGTTGCTTGCAGGGGGATGTTATCGTTGAATAAGAATTGTTACTTTATCATGGTGTGGGGCCAATGTGCAAGGCCTACTTCTCTTATTTAATCATCTTGTTACTCTGTTCTCTGTGTACACACTAAACCTCTTCTACTATGGGATGGTGCTGTGTGTTCATTCATCTTGCTACACTATCTTTGATAATGTTACTGTGTGCACCTGGCAATCACAGCTGTATGTGTTTTGTCCTACCTTCAACAGTGACTAACTAATTGTTGCATATCAGGTGAAACTGTGGGAAGGCCAAGTAATGCAGTTTCAGCTTTGTATCACATCCTCCCTCCTTTCTCAACCTTGGCATCCCCAGACTTCCGAGCACTGCCATAAATCAACAAAATCTCTATTCAGCAATTTAACCTCTAGTGCTGTGTATTTTAACTACAAATTCTGGATGGCCTTGCTCACTCAAAATGGCAGTCCTGGTGTCATGTTCAATATTCTCGTATGTATCCGACTAAGCTATGCCTGTCGCCATTTACTATGTTCCCTCTCTGTGTATTCAGAAACCTAACCTTCCCTATAGTGTAACACTCATTCCCTACTATGTGGCAAAAACAAACTCTATCCTACTTGTGTTATATTTTGCTAAATAATCATGGTGGTGGCAGCAAACTATTCCAGCTTCCTTATTCTATCTATCCTTTCTGGTTTGGGGACTTCCGTGGTATTGACCTTGTGCATCACTGGTCTTATCCGTTCCATTGCAAATGAGTCAATCTCTATACAATGTGCATATTTATTCTGAACAAAACTGTGGCTCCATTGGGTGCACTGAGGACTAAGTGGGAAAGAGAACTGAGGATGTGTAAGCAAGAAAACTGGTTGGAAGCATTATGCATGCCTAGGCAGAGGGCCATGAACATTAGATTCAGACTAGTCCAGTTTAAAATCATACAATGGTTATACTACACCCACACATGATTATTCAAAATGGGCAGAAGACGGGGTGAGTTATGTATCAAATGTAAATGAGTGACAAGTACCTATGTGCACATGATTTGGCATTGCCACATCTTGCAGGATTACTAGAAACACATTCACCTTGCAATAGCAAGACGTTAGACTGGCATTCAGACCCTGAACCTAAGTTAGCATTTCTGAATATTTGTGGTAAACTTACTTGTACCATATATGAAAAACTCCTGGGGGCCGATTCATGGAACAAACGTGCGCCGAAAATCTACGCGCAAGCAGGCGCAAGCGGAAAAAAAAGGCTCACGGGCACGCGTGCGATTCATGGAAGTCCCTGCGCGTGTTTACCTCGGGATGTGCGCCAAACCCGTGCATGGCGCACACGTCACTGCAACATCCCAAAAGACGTGCGCGACGCGCACAGTGAAAGCGCACAACCTCGGCGCATACACCAGAAAGTGGGCGGAACACGGGGCGTAACACGCGGAATGGGGAACAACTCGCGAAAACAAGGGCGTAACTGGGGATGTACTGCAGGGAAGCAGACGGAACGCCCACACGCACCCGAACCACACGTATTCATGGAATCAAATAGGGCAAAGCCACGCACAGCGAAAGACACGCACAAGCCGATACACGTCCGCCACACGAAGGCAGGCGGTAGCGTCCCTGCGCATTACAAAAGTGGCAACATACAGCAATTGTGCGAGCGGGGCACGTGTATTTCGGGGTTACGCGGGAAGTTACACACGCGATTGAGCGGGGTACGTGTATTCCGGGGGTTCGCGGGAAGTCACACACGCGATCTGGCCTGGGGGAGCGGGCTACGTGTATTTCAGGGGTTCGCGTGAACTTTCTCACACGATCGGGCCTGGGGGAGCGGGCTACGTGTATTTCAGGGGTTCGCGTGAAGTTTTTCACGCGATCGGGCCTGGGGGAGCGGGCTACGTGTATTTCAGGGGTTCGCGTGATCTTTCTCACGCGATCGGGCCTAGGGGAGTGGGCTACGTGTATTTCAGGGGTTCGCGTGAAGTTTCTCACACGATCGGGCCTGGGGGAGCGGGCTACGTGTGGGCTACGTGTATTTCAGGGGTTCGCGTGAACTTTCTCACGCGATCGGGCCTGGGGGAGCGGGCTACGTGTATTTCAGGGGTTCGCGTGAAGTTTTTCACGCGATCGGGCCTGGGGGAGCGGGCTACGTGTATTTCAGGGGTTCGCGTGAACTTTCTCACGCGATCGGGCCTGGGGGAGCGGGCTACGTGTATTTCAGGGGTTCGCGTGAACTTTCTCACGCGATCGGGCCTGGGGGAGCGGGCTACGTGTATTTCAGGGGTTCGCGTGAAGTTTTTCACGCGATCGGGCCTGGGGGAGCGGGCTACGTGTATTTCAGGGGTTCGCGTGAACTTTCTCACGCGATCGGGCCTGGGGGAGCGGGCTACGTGTATTTCAGGGGTTCGCGTGAAATTTCTCACGCGATCGGGCCTGGGAGAGCGTGCTACGTGTATTTCAGGGGTTCGCGTGAAGTTTTTCACGCGATCGGGCCTGGGGGAGCGGGCTACGTGTATTACAGGGGTTCGCGTGAACTTTCTCACGCGATCGGGCCTGGGGGAGCGGGCTACGTGTATTACAGGGGTTCGCGTTAAGTTTTTCACGCGATCGGGCCTGGGGGAGCGGGCTACGTGTATTACAGGGGTTCACGTGAAGTTTCTCACGCGATCGGGCCTGGGGGAGCGGGCTACGTGTATTTCAGGTGTTCGCGTGAAGTTTCTCACGCGATCCGGCCTGGGGGAGCGGGCTACGTGTATTACAGGGGTTCGCGTGAAGTTTTTCACGCGATCCGGCCTGGGGGAGCGGGCTACGTGTATTACAGGGGTTTGCGTGAACTTTCTCTACGTGTATTACAGGGGTTCGCGTGAACTTTCTCACGCGATCGGGCCTGGGGGAGCGGGCTACATGTATTTCAGGGGTTTGCGTGAAGTTTTTCACGCGATCGGGCCTGGGGGAGCGGGCTACGTGTATTTCAGGGGTTCGCGTGAAGTTTTTCACGCGATCGGGCCTGGGGGAGCGGGCTACGTGTATTACAGGGGTTCGCGTGAAGTTTTTCACGCGATCGGGCCTGGGGGAGCGGGGTACCACTCACCATCTGCCTTGCGTGTAGAAGAACGCGTAGCCAACACCAGCTGTGAAGTAATAGCGTGTGAACCCCAACGGATGGAAAACACACGCACCGCACGAAAAGCATGTACAGAACATAAAGGCACGCGGGATCACCAAGCCCTGCCAGGGCAACGCCCGTGCGCAAAACGTCACAGACACGCTTACGCTGTAAGGGCCTTTGGTCCAATGAAATCGCGTACGCGTGCTGACGCGCTTACGCGCTAAGGGCCTTTCCTCGATTTTCACGCTGACGTGCAGGATTTTCACGTGCCAAATCACTCCGTATCAAGCTGGCCACGCGAAAACACACGGAAGACCACGCTCCTGCCCAGAAGGCCGAATTACTGCCCCCCAGTGCCCCGAGCAGCCTCCCACGTGCCATCTGCTGCTGCCTGCCTGCCTGCTGCCACCGTGCCCTGCCATTTGGTGCCTGCACATCAGCCATCTGCAGGTGTCCAGTTGCTGTGTCCACCCCTGCTGGAACAGAAGACTCCCGACTCGGATAACATCGCTCCACAGCCCAGCCCCAGGACCCAGTTGCCCACCCACTCCTGCCCCTGGGGTTGCCATGTCGGGCACATCAACATCTGGCACCAGTGGCAACCCCCGGCCAGAGGGGCAGAGGTGCACCAGCTTCACTGCCACCGAAGTTGGTGTCCTGGTGGAGCAAGTCCTGGGGCAGTATGATGCCCTCTTCGGATCGTCCCGCGCCAACAAGGAAGGACGGGAGAGGATCTGGGCCGACTGTGTGGTTGCCATCAACGCGGAGGGGGTGGCAACCCGCACCATCCAGAAGGTCAAGAAGCGCTGGGAAGACTTGAGGTCCAGGACCCTCATGAAGGCCCGGCGCCTCGTGGAGGGGGGCCGGGGCCGCATGAGTTCCATCCAGTTGAGGGTCCTGGAACGCGCACACCCAGCGCTCCACACCCAGGTCCTTGAGAGGGAGACCCGTCTGGAGTTGAGCGGTAAGTGGCCAAGCATTGCTGTGTGAGACAGGGCATGTTGCAGTGTGCTGGTTGTCTGATACTTGCCTGCATGTGTGACATAGGCCATGTACGCATGTATGTGTGCAGGGACATCATGGGAATGCATGTGCGACCTGTAATGTGTGAACCGCACGGTTGTTGCATGTGTTTGAATGCGACATGGGGAGCCCTGTGCAGATTGCACACATGAGAGCATGGCAGTCTCTGTTCCTGGACATGGGTGGGGGCGAGGGATGGGTGCTGATGCCAGATACATGTGTGGTATCCATGTCTGTGTGCCTGACCTGCGTGTCTGTGACTTGTGAGTGCCATGGATGCATGACACATGTCTGTGACAATGTACAGATTCACTGATGCAGCCTAGTCATCCTTGTATGCACTGTGATTGGGGTGTACGGGGCCAGATGGATGTGACTGAGGTGAAGTGTGTGCATGTGATAGGCATGACCCATGATGCATGTGAGTCCCATTACATTGTATGATTTCGAGAGTCCATTGGACATGCATTGAAATGTCCATGGCACGCACCATGACTGTCACTGTGTGTGTTTTGCCTGGACTGACACATGTGTTGTGGTGTGACATGATGGAAGTGTACTTTGACAGTGGCACTCATCTGCTATTGCTTCCTGTCTAGGGGACCATTGTACAGTACCCTGATGCTTGTAATCTATGTCTCCCTCTACGCAGCGGCTAGTGAAGGAGAGGGCGGAGACGGCGCTGTGGAGCAAGGCGGCGGGGATGCCCCCACGGCTGCAGCGGAAGGGGTGGGTGAGCCCCCACAGGGGCCTGCTACGGCGGTAGACGGCGAGGAGCCATCCAGGTTGGTGGTTTCCACAGAGGAGGAGGAGGCCGCCACTGAGGCGCACATGGGGCCTGGTGGGGGCATCCCTGCTGGTGCAAGTGGTGCAGTCCAGGGGCAGGGGCAGGAGGCAGCACAGGTCACCGTGGAGGGGCCTGTGCATGTCGCTGTCCCTGAACCTGTGGGTGCACCACCTTGTACCAGCAGGGATGCCCCGTCCCAGGCCCGTCCGCAGGTAGAGGGGATGTCCATGTCATCTGACTCCCCTCCACCTGCGGACGAGGGGACCCCTGGCCGTGTGGAGAAGGTCCTGATTGGGGTCGCGATGCGCACGGCTGTGATTCGTGATGCCGTGCGTGCTTCCCAGGAGGAGCACGCACGTCATCACGAAGAGCACCGTGCCGACGTGGCCCAATTGGGATCGGCCATGTTCGGGGGTTTCCTGCATGTGTCGGCCAATCTGGCGGCCCTCTCCTCCTCTGTGGAGACTATACGCCAGTCGTTCTCCTTGCCGTCTTCCGGCCCAGATGCTTCCAGGGCCCCCTGTGGACCTGCCCTGACCAATGCAGCCAGCTCGGTGGGGATCCCATCCCTGCCACAGTCGGGAGTCAGAGGTCCAGCAGGGGTGGACAACACAGCAACTGGACCCCAGCAGATGGAGGATGTGACGGCATCATCGGGCAGGGCACGTGCACGACGGCGTCGGTGGTTTCCATCATCCTGGATGCCGTCGTGCTGGCAGAGGCAGTGGCGTCGGAGGCAGCAGCAGGCTCGACGTGGGAGGCATCATGGCTCGGGGCCATCAAGATCAGAGGGGCAGGCATCGGCCGAAGGGCAGGAGAACCCTGGGATGGTAGTGTCTTCCGTGTGGGAGCAGTTGGTCCAGCGGATAGGTGCGGAGCGGCAGCGGGCGGAAGAGGAGCGGCTCACCATGGTCAGGGCGGAGTTCTCCATGCGTCGGGCGTTGAGGCGGGCTGAGTGCCTCGAGGAAGCTCGCAGGGAGTTTGAGGTGAACATGGGGTTATCCCTGCGAGACCTCGGGGCCAGGACAGAGTCCCGCCTCCAGGACATCGACATGGAGTTCGATGATGCCCTGGCCGGCAACATCACAGAGTGAGCCGCAGGACTTGCCCGCTGCCATTGTATATAGTTCTTTAGTTAGTTAGTGTTAGGTTTCCTTTATTTTTTGAGATTTTTTTGGACCGCTCGGACAATTGCCACTTTTCTGTATATAGTTTTTTTATTAGGTAGTAGTAGGTTTCATTTATAGTGTTGGGCTCATGGACCCTGGAATATTCTTGTGTATAGTTGGATTTTTTAAAATACATTTTTTTGATTTATATTTGTGTTCACCATGAGGCAATGTTTTTTCCTTATTTTTTTCACCATGATTTTGCTTTGGACAACATTAGTTTTTGGATTCCTTTGTTTTTTGGATTTTTACATTACTTATCGGACATGGACAATTTATTTTGTTATCCCCATTGTTGTATATTTGATTAGTTTACTTCATTTTCTTCGAGAATACATGTTTTTATAACTTTCTTTTGTGGTATTTTCTCATTGGTTTCATGCATGTCATGATATGGGTTTTGACATTCACTTGCACCCATTGTGTATGTGTGTGTGACGGACATGTGTTCATTTACATACTTGCCATTGGGGTTGTATCATGTAATTGCATTTGCTATGTGGGTGGATGCAATCCTTGGCTGGGTGTTTGTGCTGGGTATGCTGCCCATTACTGCCATGATTGTGTATCGTCAGGACCTGGGGGCAGGGGGACATGGTTGGGGGCCTGCTGGCAGGTGCCCCACAGTGCTGGGGGGTGGAGGTGGTGGGAGACATGGGTGGGGGCCTGGTGGAGGCTGCCACTGGTGACTGGGGGGTGGGGGTGCTGGGAGACATGGGTGGGGGCCTGGTGGTGGGTGCCCCTGCACTGCTGGGGGGTGGGGGTGGTGGGAGACATGGGTGGGGGCCTGGTGGTGGATGCCCCTGCACTGCTGGGGGGTGGGGGTGGTGGGAGACATGAGTGAGGGCCTGGTGGTGGGTGCCCCTGCACTGCTGGGGGGGATGGGGTGGTGGGAGACATGGGTGGAGGCCTGGTGGTGGGTGCCCCTGCACTGCTGGGGGGTGGGGGTGCTGGGAGACATGGGTGGGGGCCTGGTGGAGGCTGCCCCTGGTGACTGGGGGGGTGGGGTGCTGGGGAGACATGGGTGGGGGCCTGGTGGTGGGTGCCCCTGCACTGCTGGGGGGTGGGGGTGGTGGGAGACATGGGTGGGGGCCTGGTGGTGGGTGCCCCTGCACTGCTGGGGGGTGGGGGTGGTGGGAGACATGGGTGGGGGCCTGGTGGTGGGTGCCCCTGCACTGCTGGGGGGATGGGGGTGGTGGGAGACATGGGTGGGGGCCTGGTGGTGGGTGCCCCTGCACTGTTGGGGGGTGGGGGTGATGGGAGACATGGGTCGGGGCCTGGTGGAGGCTGCCCCTGGTGACTGGGGGGGTGGGGGTGCTGGGAGACATGGGTGGGGGCCTGGTGGAGGCTGCCCCTGGTGACTGAGGGGGTGGGGGTGGTGGGAGACATGGGTGGGGGCCTGGTGGAGGCTGCCCCTGGTGACTGGGGGGGTGGGGGTGCTGGGAGTCATGGGTGGGGGCCTGGTGGTGGGTGCCCCTGCACTGCTGGGGGGTGGGGGTGGGGGCCTGGTGGAGGCTGCCCCTGGTGACTGGGGGGGTGGGGGTGCTGGGAGACATGGGTGGGGGCCTGCTGGCAGGTGCCCCGCAATGCTGGGGGTGGGGGTGCAAGGGGACATGAGTTGGTGATCATTGGTGCAAGGAGACATGTGCCTTTGCTGGGGGGCATGCCCATGTTGGGTGGGCTGCCTGCGGGACATGACCAGGGATGCAGGGTAGTCCCCTGTGGTGTGGGCTGCCTGCAGGGGCCGTGGAGGGTGTACAGGGAACACCTGGGAGGACCCACACTGGCAAATCACATGTAGGACTCCCCGGCACCCCTGAAATACACGTGCCCTGCTGAAATCGCGTGTAAAACTTCGTGCACACCCCTGTAATACCCGCACGCAGCCCAATCGCGTGTAAAACTTCGCGCGCACCCCTTTCATACCCGCACGCAGCCCAATCGCGTGTGAAAATGTGCGTGCACCCCTGTAATACCCGCACGCAGCCCAATCGCGTGTAAAACTTCGCGCGCACCCCTAATACCCGCACGCAGCCCAATCGTGTGTACAACTTTGCGCGCACCCCTAATACCCGCACGCAGCCCAATCGCGTGTGAAACTTTGCGCGCACCCCTAATACCCAAACGCAGCCCAATCGCGTGTGGAACTTCCCGCGCACCCCTGGAATACACGCGCCCAGGCCAATCGCGTGTGGAACTTCCCGCGCACCCCTGAAATACACGCGCCCAGGCCAATCGCGTTTGGAACTTCCCACGCACCCCTGAAATACACGCGCCCAGGCCAATAGCGTGTGGAACTTCCCGCGCACCCCTGAAATACACGCACCCAGGCCAATCGCGTGTGGAACTTCCCGCGCACCCCTGAAATACATGTACCCTGCTGAAATCGCGTCTGGAACTTCACGCGCACCCCGAAATACACGTACCCTGATGGAATCGCGTGTGGAACTTCACGCGCACCCCGAAATACACGTACCCTGATGGAATCGCGTGTGGAACTTCCCGCGCACCCCTGAAATACACGCGCCCAGGCTATTCGCGTGTGGAACTTCCCAGCACCCCTGAAATACACGTGCCCTGCTGAAATCGCGTGTAAAACTTCGTGCGCACCCCTGTAATACCCGCACGCAGCCCAATCGCGTGTAAAACTTCGCGCGCACCCCTGTAATACCCGCACGCAGCCCAATCGCGTGTGAAAATGTGCGTGCACCCCTGTAATACCCGCACGCAGCCCAATCACGTGTAAAACTTTGCGCGCACCCCTAATACCCGCACGCAGCCCAATCGTGTGTGGAACTTCCCGCGCACCCCTGAAATACACGCGCCCAGGCCAATCGCGTGTGGAACTTCCCGCGCACCCCTGAAATACACGCGCACAGGCCAATCGCGTGTGGAACTTCACGCGCACCCCTGAAATACACGTACCTTGCTGAAATTGCGTGTGGAACTTCACGCGCACCCCGAAATACACGTACCCTGATGGAATCGCGTGTGGAACTTCACGCGCACCCCAAAATACACGTACCCTGATGGAATCGCGTGTGGAACTTCACGCGCACCCCGAAATACACGTACCCTGATGGAATCGCGTGTGGAACTTCCCGCGCACCCCTGAAATACACGCACCCAGGCTATTCGCGTGTGGAACTTCCCGCGCACCCCTGAAATACACGCGCCCAGGCCAATCGCGTGTGGAACTTCCCGCGCACCCCTGAAATACACGTACCCTGCTGATATCGCGTGTGGAACTTCACGCGCACCCTGAAATACACGTACCCTGCTGATTTCGCGTGTGGAACTTCACGCGCACCCCGAAATACATGTACCCTGATGGAATAGCGTGTGGAACTTCCCGCGCACCCCTGAAATACGCGTACCCTGCTCGCACGGGGCCAATCACGTGAGGTACTTCCCGCGCACCCCAGTGATACACGTAGCCCGCTTGCTGTGCTGGTACAGGGTTAGCGCAGCCCTTTGCGCTGGATTGGGTATGTTGATGGCTTTTCCCTGCGCGGGAGGCGTTCTTGGGGGCGTAACTGGCGCTGCTGCAGGGTCGCTGCGCCACTGTGCGCCACGGCTGGTTTTGGTGGCTGGAATCCATGAATACGCTGTGCGCGGAAATGGATTTCAGCGCACGCGGCTGGCGCAGGGATTAGCACGCGCACACTGTGCGCCAGCCGCGTGCGCCACTTGTGCGCTGAATTCTATGAATTACCCCCTTGATGTCAATGTCCTTGATTACTTTGACGAGGGATATGACAAGGAAATGGGTGGTAGTGGGAATACCTGTGGAGAATGGAGACCAGTGATGTACTGCAACCTGGAATTATAAAGGTTTGATTTACAAATAAGGGGCGTGTCCATGAAATGTAACCATTGATGCAGAAGGTGGCAATTGTGTCGATAAAGGTGGACATAGACCAAACAACATGAACGGGATGCGCAAAGGTGTCATATATGCTGGGTTTGCTTTTAATGGTGTTTTTTCACAAAATGCCTATAAAAATATTTTATAAAAGTGGCTGCATTTTACCTGGCAAAAAAGGACTTATTACGGGAAAGTGTTCCCTATGAAACAGAGGATTCACTTCAAAACCCTACTCATAGCCTCTAACCTTCCATGCCAGGGGCACACAATCTTCCAAAAGGAAATCCATCTACTAGAAACGTTTTGAGAATGCTTCAGTTCTACCATGCAGTCTTAGAAATGGTACCAAGCTTGAATTGCAAGTGCCATGAAGCATTTTCCCTCACAGCCTTCCCAATCAAACGCTGCAAACCTATGCGCAGACATCTGCATATAGAGGAAGACCGCTCTAACTTCACAAAAATCCCTAAAAATGTGGGCTATTCTACTGATATCCACACAAAACCAACACACAGGTTTAAACCAACAGATTCTCAGTAGCTTCAAGCAGATGGGACCTCCTGTGTCTGGATACAAGAACATGACACAAACCAGCACAAATCTCATTAGCAAAGGACTATGGGAGTTGAAACTCTTTGGGATCTGACTCCCCATGACCCTTAAATGAAATCTAAGTTATGTTTTCGAAAACATGCTATGGACAAGGACTCAAAGCAACAACCCAGAAGTCCAGGAGAGAGGCCTTATTCAGGTCCGTCTCCCTGTTCCCTTTACCATAACAGCAAAAACCCTTGTCATCAGAGATTACAGCCAAATACTTCAGTAACACTGAACCAACAATCTTGAACAACATGATTACCTCCTCCGCTTATCCTTTCCCCATCCTCCCTTACTGATTCACATTTTAATTTCTCTCCACTTTACAGTATCCAATCAACTCTTGTACATGGCAGCAAGCCACCTCTAAATACACTACATTAACAGAACAACACAACTACTCACGTCTTCAGGCCAAATACACCTCCAGCACCAGCAGCTATCTAGGTCCTCAGAGTGCTGACTTCTAATATTAAAACACTTGGGTCTCTTCAGTTGGACTGCTAGCTTCCCTTTGCCCCTTGCTCCTATCCAACGTCCTCATAAGCCAATCATTTCATGACAGTCTCAATGCACTGTGATTGTCAAAATCAAATCTTATTGGATTGAAAATGCTTTGGAATTCAATGCGTGTGCACAGTTGACCCATAGTCAAGCTCCCCATGACTGCACCCACAGTGGGAGGTTTTCAAATGAGGTGCTAATTAGTTGGAATATCTGGCTACCACTGCATGGATCAAAGGGACTTCCCCTATTCTAATGAACAGTTTATATTTTTGGAGAATTCTGGTGCAACTACAAGTTCTGGATTATTCATTTGCGAAGCAAATTCATATATGTGGAGGGGAAGATTAGCCAAATGAGTCAGAGTGCTCGTAATGACGTGCACTGGCTAGAACAGGAAAAGCTGCTTCCTGCTCAGCAGAATATTAAATATACCCCTAATTAATCTTCTGGAAAATATGTTTGAAAGAGGACTTAGAGTTTGCATGCAGCAAGGGTTCAATGGATTATGATTTAGGTTATTAGATTACCGCCACCAATACCTTTCGATCCTCCCTACTAAATAAATTCGTACTCCAAATGAATGTGCAGTTAGCACCTGGGGCAGGCACAGCAGCCACTTAGTTTGCTTATATTGCGCAGTGAATATTACAATCCAAGCCCGTGCTGTGAGCAAGCTGGGGGCTGCTCGCAGCCGCCCCACCATCTTCCCCCACCTTCCCTTCCCCACATTAGCCAGCCTCACCTTCTGCTCCCAATCGAGCCCCCACTTGCTCTCTCCCCACCCCTGCCTCACGTTCACCGGCGGCTGCCTCCGCTCCAGGCCATCAGGGGGTTCTGCGTTTTGCTGCATAATGGAAACAGAAGATGCGCTCCGCACAGAGCTCATCTTCCTTTTGCATGACCAGATGCGATCCACACGCTTTCTGAGGGTCATTTTTATTTTAATTATTAGGATGTTATTAACACCTCCAGGCTTAGTCCCGGCGTGCTAACAGCAATAAGATTTGCTGTGGTGGGCTGGATCGGCCGGTAACGGTCTGGCATCCAAATTGTAGGCCCGAGCAAAAGTAATACCCTTTTGCCTTATCCATAAAAAATGGGGGGCCTTAGCTCTCCCTATGTCTCCCTTTGTGTCTGCTACATTTCATTTTTAGTTGCCACCTCGTACATTAAGGTTTGACAATGGAAAACGTTCTATCGCTCAAATTCTCTGCTCTGCTGGAAGAGGGGACAGTATCTCCTTGAACTTGTTATCCGAAGCCAGCAATGGACAGGATGAACTCTTAGGACATCATTCAGAGTTTGGCCGCATTTCCACTGGAAACTAAAATTACATTTGGGGTTTTTAAAAGGCTTTTGTTGACCCCCGATGCACAAAGAATTGATAATATCAAAAGGAATAATACAAAGGTTGGCCCAATCGACCGCAATCAGGGCATGAACGTTAACACAATTTTCTTTAGCTGTGATCAGGTCAAGAGCACTCCTTTAACAGATGTGTCAAATCCATCAAAAACTGAAAGAGACAGTCTCACATGCTCAGGTGGTACCATCATGCCAATTGCAGTCCCATTTTCCCAGGTAGTGCCATCAATGTGTGGTATAATTTCCTATGTTAGGTATATTCATCAAATATAAGGTGCAGTATAAAGGTGTTGCTATCATATACAAACTGTAGGTTATCCGCAAGTACAATGATCAAATGCTCAGAAAAAAATACCTCTAATAGTCAGCCTGGTCATAACATGTTTTTTGCTGTGCAAAGTTAGATAGCATCTAGCCATATGTTGCAATGCTAGACATCTCAGAGAAACAGATGACCTATGAGACAAGCAGCATCATGCTTAGTTAGGCACAGTCTTGTGGTTCCCACTACAACTTTTCTTTAATCCTTGAAGAGGAGGGGAAGATGGGTGGAGACGAGGATGATGGGTAGGACCTCTGGCATGGCATTGTGGCTGCTATTACATAGGATGGAGTTCTGGAAGTTAGCAGTGGTGCTCCACTCCCTGGCAACCTCTTGCTCCAGACTCCCACCATATCTGTAGATGGCATCAGGCCGAGAACCTCCAGCCTGCTCCCGCAGATGTTGGAAGGTTCAGCAGTGGGATTGCCAGTGAGCCAGAGGGAAGTAACCCAAATCTATGGCTTCTAACACTGCCGGTACTGATGCTTCTGGTGCTGCAGCTCTGCACTGGGATCTGGCAGGAGAAACTGGAGGAGACGCGACCCACCATGCAGTGTCCTCAAGATGGCAGGCCAAGAACAAGTGCTCCTTTGGCCTTCTCTTCTTTTCTTCCCTCTGCTCTTTGCAGAGGGGTGTTCACGAGGAGAGGAATTCGCTGACGGGCCCATTGGTCAGCACTCACCCTCTAGAACTTGTAAAACAAGATAGCTGCACCATGTGAGGACAGGGGGTGCAGGATTCACTTACTCCAACACGACTCAATAACGAGGACTCAGTAGTTTGGCAAAGGGAAGTCCCTGTAATGATAAATACATCAAACAGGGAAAAAAATGGGAATCAGCTGTAGTGCGATCACCGGTCTCGCTCCGACTTCCTCGAACTTCAATTGAACAGAGATTTTTATAGGCAATGTTCGTCATCATTGACGTCTAACTTTACAAAACTCGACATGGAATATAATTGGTTAGGAAAGGTAACTTAAGTATAGGTGTTATATCTGTATATGATAATAGGGCATACGGATTGGATGACTCTTATCGGGTGGGCGTCTGCACCCATCCCTCTACATCATGCGTGATAGACGTCACTACAACTACGATGTCCTATTGGTTACAATATCTATAGGACTTAAGATACCTTGGTCCATTGTGATTGGGCAGGTTACCCCCTAGACATAAATTTCCACTTTTAATTAGCAGCATGCAGAATGGATACCCCTGTGCCTGGTGTCCCAGGTTTCACCCTGCCTCCCTTCCATCAATCAGTGTTTTAGGGCGACGTGTCAATTAGTTGGCTAAGGATGGCCTCGAAACTGTAGTCTCTTATCGGGAAAAGTTATGGCATCCTCGGGTCCTGGATGACATCAGGCAATGGTACTTCTTCGCGCCTGGCTGGCATGGTGTTAGTTCACCATGAATCTGCTTCAGTTTCCAGCATTTAGTGCATTTAATTCTGTGTCGGCCTAGCCACCTGCATGGACCCCCCTTATCTTGACCTTCATGAGGCAGGCTGGTATGCTCTGAAATTGGAGTCTTGTGAGCTGATGCTCTCCTCCCCTTCTCTGGTTGACCTCGATTTCCTAGGCATGAGCCGTTCTTTGTTGAGTTTCGATTCCGCTCCTTTTCTTGCCTTTGGCTGGGTTTCAAAATTTGGCCTGTCAGGCCTCTGGCTGCCTGGGTACCTTTCTGCTTTTACAAAATGGAGTCACACTTGTATAATGTGCCTTATTGAGGTAGATATACGATTGGCGCTTGGCACTCTATCTTCTACTAAGCATTGCAAGCAATATCGAATTCTTAGCTTCTTGCGTTTCAAGCCTATTCACACACGTTTAACAGGACGGTTGCTTCCATCTTGTCTCGTAACACTGTTTCCTCACGTTGTAACATTATCTCCTCTCTGTGCCTATTCCATTCAATTTCCTAGTTCCTCGCACTGGCGTGTTATCTTCGATAGCTGCTTTTGTTCATTCATGGATCTGTTCAGGCTCTTGGGTCATTTCCATTGGCCTCCCATTAAGGCTTTTGGGGTCTCTTTGTGGATCGTGTGTAGGTACTCCTCATTTTGTATCAGCGGCTGGTATGGCTGTTTGATAGGGTACCGTGCTGCCCAGGGTTGTCTGGTTATGGGTGCTTCAACCGGTATGGATCTTCTGATGTATACTGGGCAGAGTCCCAGTGCAGCTCTTTGTAGGTTCATTTGCTCTTCATACGTCACATACCTTGGCGAGCACGCTGCTGGTACCTCGAAATGAGGGAAAGGGGTGCAGGCCATGTCTGGGACCTCCTCTACAGGGGGTAAAATCTTCCAACAAATTGGAGCCTCCTGATGGAGTCAGGATTAACAAAGAGGGGGTGTTCTCAAGCCTTGCCCCTTTTTTAACCATTCGAGTGAAAAAACAGAAATTCAGCATCATTTGGGAGCTATGTTTGCTTCTTCCCCAAGCAAGAAACAGGGTTTTGCCAGGGCAGTGCCCTGGCCAGCAAACGGGGCAGCGGCTATTCCCTGACACGCCGCAAAAACCTTCAATGCAGCTGCATTCACAAAACAAGAACACTGGTGTCCCAGTTCTGTTGTTAGGGATGTTGTGCAGTGTTACTTAAAAGACTCCCTTCCATGTATTATGAATATACTAGCATCCATACAGTAACCTGGTGCTTACTGATGTTGCAGCTGCTGAATTCAGCCTAGACACGTTCCAGTAAATATCGGTAATATCAGTGCATTGCATGAGTGAAGACAAGACGCTCAGCTCCGTTGCTAGATGCTGGCAGGCTGACACAGTGCATTTGGAAGAGACAGAGACGGAGACACGTCAAGATAATACATCAATTAGACTAAAACATCCCATGGCTGTCCATCAGCGAAGCAATCAACATTAATTTAACTTGACAAACCTTAAGGAATCCCCAGAAAGAACAGTTCAGCCGGCTGAGTACAGGTCTACGTCCCTCTCGCCTATCGGCGCAGCTAAGATCTTGCCAAGGGCAAGACTGGCGTGTCTGACAATACAAGTTAAGCCGTGGTGCTGGAAGGAAGCATAGGAACGCATCATGACTTGCCCGACAGTCATACATGCTGCGTAGAGTCCCAATGTGGACTATAAGTGTAGTTGCTCTGCGGGCGTGTTTATTTGTTGAGAGGCACTGTTGTTCATTTATCAAATCCTCGCAGCCGATTGGTCATAATCTCGGAAAATTTCAAGCACAGTAATCACCCTTGACATGCCCTCATTTTAGAAGGATATTGGGCGAAATAATGTCATTTACTGTTGCACTGTGTGAACTCATTGAAAATAAATTTTCCAAAAACAACACTGATTTTCCATCATTTGTGTTTAGGCATTCAGTCTTTGGATTTTTTTATTACTAAATTAAATTATAAAAACTTTAAAAATGAAATTATCTAGATGATAGGAAGTTGACAAATCCGTTGGTAAACATAGAGTCGAGGAGATGTTTGGAAAAAGTAAAGAAAGTGTTAAGAGAAAAGACATTTTAAAAAGGTTGGATTGAAGCGAAGGGGCTACAGATGGAAACATTGGGGAAAAGCAAAAGAAAAAAATACTACTTGTTTAGCTATAGACACCCTCAATTGGATGTGTGCAGAACGTAAAACAGAAATCCTCCCACGCAACCGCATCAGCTCACCTTAGACTATTTGCATGCATGCAGGTAAGAGAACAGAGACCCAGACAGGCTGTGGGGTTCTGCACCTTTTCATGCATACGTGGTATTCCCTGATGTGTCTCTGCCGGTTGCCCTAGACGCATAGTCAGTCTGGCTCATTCCCACTGTGATATCCTGGCCATCAGATCCCTGCGCGGCCTTCATTTACATGTATCTTTGGGGACAATCAGTGCTCAGCCAGAAATGTCTGCGATTGAAGGAGCAATGCTTTCACTAGGGGCCAGACCCAGAACTGTCCTTATTGTGGGCATTAACAAAGGACGAATTAGGCCACCAAAGCTACACTCTATGATGCATGCACAGGTTAAAATGAAATCTAGAAGGATTAGAGAGACGTCTAATCATCAATGAACTGGCTGAGTTAAAAGCCATGCAGGGGCATGCAGAGCACATCTGGCTTCAATAGAAAAGTATGGAAAATAAGGTGACTTGGAAGCTTTTAGAAAAAACATATAAAGAGAAGGGCCTCATTACGAGTCTGGCGGTAACCGCAGCGGTAAAACCGCCTGGTTACTGCCGGACTCGTATTACCATTCCGCCTCCGTGACTCCCGGAATTACCAGGGCATTACAGCCCTGGTGTCCTGGGAGTCACGGAGGCGGAATGATGTTAATCCCCATATATCATTAGTTCAGTCTTCCCGGCATTCAAACATAACCAATTGGTGGTCATCCAGTTTTTTATAATCCGATAAACCTTATTTATTTTATCCTGATCCTCCTCATAGTTTCCGATAATCTCCATGGCCATCTGGAAGTATCCTGAGTAGTTTGTGAAAAAACATTAGGCACGTACATGGAAGCCACCCTGAATGCAGGTGTACAAGTAGATGCCATTGTAAAGAGTACTAATTGCTACTTGAAAGTGTTAAGACAGGTGGCTCGCATGATCTCCAAAACAATTAGGCCAAGCTAGTCAGAGAGGTCATTCTTCCTCGCCTGTTTTACTGTGACTCTCTAGTGGGTGGCGCTAGCAAGAAAGATATCCTTACACTGCAGAAAATTCAAAATGCCGCTGTATGTATTGTCCACGATATGACACGACATGATCCGACCTCTGCAGCTGGGAAGGCATTGCATTGGCTACGTTTGTCTGGTGGGATTTCTTTCAGGCTTTTGACACTTGGTCACAAATGTATCTTTGGACCTGCCCCCAGGTATCTCAAGGAAAAGGAGATTGTACATTAGCCAACCAGGATCCTGCAATCCGCCACTGCCCACCTCCTCAGAGTGGACTGTGTTAAGAGAGGTCGTGGAAATGGACGCTCCTTTCCATTTCTGGTGGCATGTGCGTGGAATTAGCTACCAGCCTTGGTCTGTAGGTCTGCGCTTTTCACTTTTCCTGTTTCAAAACCTAGATGCCCTTGGGCTTTGGAGCTATACAAATCCAATAACATAACATGTAATTTTCACTTTGCACTGTGAAAATAAATCTGTGGCTATGTGAAATGCACATCAGTGTTGACGATCCAGTCAACAAGTGAGCAAGCTCTCCACTCAGGGCGTCCATTCCTTGGCAAAATATGTTGTTAGCTGGTGTTGCAAGATATTTTAAAATTATTTCACAACTCTGCCCTTCTAGGTGCCAGAGGAAGGGAGCTGTTTGGCCTGTTTACTCAGTTGGCCGGCAAAGGCTCCATTTCAAAATGCCACAATGTCAATATATGAAGATTAAGAACTAGTTGTCAGAGAGAGAGTAATTTTTTCTTGAAACTTAAAACAGTAGATGACAGGTCAATACATCCGTGCCTAAGAGCAATAACTGTTTAACCAGCCCTGTGATTACCAATCGTAATGTCTGCACACCACTCCGGGATATCATTTGCCTCACACGCAAGTGTCCAGCCAGGATGTTATTGGGATTCTGGGTCTGCTTGGAGCTCGAGTGACATCAAGGGTTCCAGAGGAGTTCAGTGGAAGCTGGATTAAGTTGGAAAGTCCAGTTTGCTGTCTGGGGGTCTTTCGTTCACTATAAGATATATATACCTACACGAACCCGCTGTCTCCATTGTCCTCACTCCTCACTGAGTCTGCTGTTGAGCAGACACAGCATGGTTGGCAACCTGGATGCGAGGTGCACCCACCAGCGGATATCAGGTGCATTGAACGATTTGCTGACAAGACCCGACACACATCCTCTGCAAAATTTAAGACTTGTGGAAGATGACCTTGGCCATGAAGTTGTCAGGAAGCAGTGCTTCAACTCTGCTTGAAAGGCCCTGCCCTATTGAACATCGAGGTCCAAAAATGACGGTGGACGCAGTGACATGTCAAGACTCTCTTGACTGGGGTAGCCTAAGTGGGGCAATGACTTTTGCAGGGGTGGCATGAAGTACGAGCACGCACACACATAATGATCATAGCTTAGGATAATGGGGAGGCACCTGGGGGGTGGGGGTCCAATCAGATTCCAGGGGTAGCGCATGCCATCGCAGGCCACTGGGTGGACACTAAGAGGTTTTTATGGTCACAGGTCACAAATTGGTCGTCTGTGTTAATTCACGTAAAGTACCAGGCGCATAATGCCCAGGGAAATATGTGCGAATCAAATAAGAAATGCCTATGTCAGCACTTAGTACCAGGCACAAGGCATGAGATGGAAACACCTACAGGCAAAGTGAAATGTCAATCAGGCTGTGTTAATCCCGCCCCCCTTCAGAAGGAGCACAGCCTTAGCTCTCACATTATTCTCAAACGAAAGGGAACTCCCACTAACGTTACACTATTTGTGTCCAGTCTTACAAGAGGGGTATATTACCACAATGGAGAACAAAAACAATTAATTTTCTCCACTTTTATCAGCTACTGTGATAGACTTAAATCTTTCCCTCATGTACACTTCCTTTCCTATGCCGCTGTTTTTGCATATGCCAAAACCATGTTACCAGTGTTCTTCCCGTTTCCCAGAAACTGTGCAATGTTCAAATTTTAGGAAAGCCACGTATCTGCTTACTACTTCATGTTTTGGTCCAAAGCATCTCCGAAGCATGATGCGTTAGAGGAGGCGCAACTGTATAGCCTACCACACCCTTGAAGGGATGGTCTTTATCTCGAAAGTATTCCACTCAATTCTCCTGAACTAAATCTGCCAAAGATTAAGGGCCTCATTACGGATTTGGCGGTAGTTCGGCAGTTTTTCTGCCAAACTACCTGCAGAATAGATTACGCCACTTGGTCTTGCAGACGTACCGTGGGATTACAACTGTCGGCATGGTGGTGTAAGACCCCATTTTCGGAATCGTTAGGACTCCATCAGTATTTTGGCAGAACTACTGCGGCAAAGTAATTCCACCAAAATGTGGCACTATGGAGGCAGATTCACCTCCAGCTTTTTGATTGGAGATAAATCCTACACTTCACCGCCAAGCCCATAAGATGGTGTTGCAGGAATGCAGCAGTAAAGTGGTGGTTACAGCATTACCACCACATTGCCACAATTTTTTCCTGCACCTAAATGCCTTCTTTTGAGTTTGACATATTCGCTATGGTAATACCGCCAAACTCAATTACCATTACTGCATACAGTAATGGTAATTTTCCAGAGCATTTAGTTTGCAAGTTATTGCCCACTTTGGAGTTCATTGAACTCCATTGAGGACATGTGGTATTGCCGGATGCAGTATTAGCAAATGGGTCAATACCACCATTGTAAGCAGAGGTTATAACTTTATTTACAAGTCCAATACATCTGGAGAGCCAAAGGTTGCAAACCGCTGTGCGAGCGCAGTGAAGATCAACAACCTGTTGACTTCTAATAAATTGGGGTTGGAACCTTACCTTCTGTTGCTAGTCTACCACACAGTCTGATCCAGTGGTAGAGGAGGAAACGGCGCTGCAACAGGTTGTCGAACATAAGGAATAGATTTTTGACTGGAGAACACCAGCGCCTCTTCCCTGCACCGCTCATGTCCCGGTTGAGAACTGTGCATTTACGGGCACAAAGAACAAGGGAAGTGGACCTAAAAGGCGCTGCCAGAGAAATAGACCCATTGAAAAAGTCCACGGCTGCGACTGTGATAAACATCATTCAAATGCAAACTGAACAGCTCCACAATCTGATAAAAAATCACTTGAGAAGTTCATTGATTTTGCAGTAAAACTGCAAGCACTTCACTTTATAATAATTGTTCCTCTCATGCACTGAAATGGTGTACTCGAGCTACAAGTGCACACAGGTCAAGGTCGCATTCAGAAAATAGACACAAACACGACAATGAGGCCCTGCTGGAGAGACACTTAATCATGAGCTCATTTGCAAACCAAAGCGCCGCCGCAGCATTTCGTGTAAGATTATTAGAAGATTCCCATTCTGGGCCTGCTTTGCTTTTCTCTCGACTGAAAAAGAAATCCATTATTTTTCTAATTGAATTTGGTGAGTTGTTTTGCAAAGCCTGGTCTGTGCTCTCTGAGGACACTGAACGTACCTGACATCGGTTGCTGTTGGCCATAAACACATATCAACAAGTGCGTGGCCAAGTATATTGAGCACAGAAGGTGGGCACTCAATGGGGTTCACGTGGCATGATCGGCTGCACGGTGTTTACAGTTATCTTCGTCCTGAGGCGGGTGCAGCGGCGGGAAAGAGGGTGAAGACGGGGCTCGCCACCCTTTATATATCCGACCACACCGGATGCAGGTAAGGCAGCCCCTCCTGACCTGACCCTCTGCCGCTGAGTCCTTCCCCATCCCCCCTCCCCGCCCCAAAAGCCACAGCAGCAGTGTGGACAAAGGCCTCCTCCCCCCGCCATGGCCCACGAGGCAGCCCCTAATGGCCTGAGGATAGCTTTTGTGCAAACGGTATGTGACTGATTTAAACATCACACGCATTGGGAAGGAACCTTCTAGGTTGGCAGAGAATTTTCATTGGCCATGACATTTTTATGTTGTGCCTGTTGTGTATGTTGTGGCGTTGCCCCTTTAAGGGCACGCACGCGATGGAGTGACGTATACTCCGTCGCGTGCGCTGTTAAATAAACGGGGCGGTTCCTGGTGACGACAGATCACCGGGGAGCCCACACCGACAACATCTCTGTCTCCGTGTATCACTACCACGGGGGTGGGGGGCTCACGGAGGCGGATCACGGGAGACCGCCAACAGTGGCGACGAGGCCCGGATCGCTTCCTGGGACAAGCGGGGAGATTCGTCGGGAGCGCAGATGATCGCGTGTGAACGCTCCGACGAACTCCGACCGCAGAGAAGGAAGCGACGCACGCGGCCGGTGGCCATTTTGATCATTAGGCCTCGGAGACTCACGGCTTCGTAACGAAGCGCCGGTGAGCCATCCGGACACAATTTTTGGGAATTTCAGCGGCGGATGGTCGCTGAACACAGCACATGTCAGTTCCAAAAGGAAATTTTGACATTTTCACTACTATTATCGAGGAGAGGCACGGAGACTCCATGGAAAGCCTGCTGTTACACTAGGGGTCTCTTCCTCTACTCAATTTTTGGACACCTCATTGTCTGCATGCCGGCTGGTGTGACACCTCCACGAAGATCACGGCTGGTGGTGAGTTGCGGCCCCTTTCTTCTCAATCCTTTGGGGTGCCTGTGCGCTTTCCACCATGGATCAAGCTGCTGCTGCTGCTGTCGCTCCTGTACCTCCGCCTGCTCCTCCGCCGAAACCACCGGGGTCCCTACAGCCAATGCCTGAGTTTGATATCTCGGGTGCTCCATCTAGCCTGGGACAGAGGTGGAAGATGTGGATGGATAGGCTGGAGATGTATTTCAGGGCCACAATGGAGACAACGGACGACGGCAAGCTGGCCACTCTCCTATACTCTGCTGGCCCTGCGGTGCACGAGGTATTTATGTCCCTGCAGCCGGTGGACGGATCGTTTGCGGCGGCGAAGGAGGCACTCCACAATCATTTTTTGCCGATGGCCAATGCGGACTATGAACGTTTTCTTATGGGAACGGCTCGACAGAAAGATGAGGAGACTCTGGATGTGTTCGTTGGGCGGCTGCGGCGATTGGCAGCACCTTGTGCCTGGAACGACCCTGGGGTTATGATTCGGAACCAACTCATTCAGGGGTGCAGCTCTGGGAAACTGAGACGCCAGATACTGCGAGAGCCGGGCATCACCCTCCCTCGCATCCTAGAACTGGGTAGGTGCCACGAGGTCTCGGAACTGCGGGCAACCAGGATGGAAGCGGGTGCTCGCCCAGCCAAGATGGAAGAGGTCTGCGCGGTCGGAAGAGGCCGCGGGGTAAGGCGCCCCATGAACACTCAGAGCCAGCGCGCGCAGGGGTTGAATGCCTCGTGCCCGAAGTGTGGGTACGATCTCCCGCACCCCGCGGAATGCCCTGCAACGGGAGTCAAGTGTGGCAGATGTGGAGGCCCTGACCATTTCGCCAGAATGTGTAGGTCTGCCACCCCCAAGATTGTGCCGAGGGGACCAGTTCGAGCCGGCTTCTTCCGGCCCCAGAGGACCTCCAACGTTGCCCAGGTGGACCAAGGTGACGAAGGGGCCCCTCAGGAGGAGGAGGAGGAGGAAGAGGACGAGGAGAACGTGTTTTTCGTGTCCAGTGTGAGCGTGCTCAAGTCCCGCTCCAAAAGACAGCCCAGGTGCAACGTGCTGGTTAATGGAGCCTCTGTGCCGATGCTAGTGGACACTGGCGCATCCGTAAATGTAATGGCCCGCCAGCATTACAAGACCATGCAGCCCCCGCCCGCGCTGGCTGCGCCGAAAGCACGCATATTCGCCTTCGGCGGGGACCGGCCTTTGCCTTTGGACGGTGTGTTCGTGGCTGATGTGCAGTATGGTGACTCACACATACGGGCTAGGTTCTATGTCACACTGGTGAGCGACAACACCCTGCTCTGCTGTGCCGCGGCGGAGGCACTGGGTATCGTCACGTTCGCCTACTCAGTGTACCTAGATGACATCCAGGTCCTCCTGACCGAACATGGATCCCTGTTTGAGGGCATTGGACAGCTGGTGGGTGAGCCGGTCCGGCTCCATATCGACGAATCTATACAACCAGTGGCACTGAAGCACCGACGGGTTCCCTTCCATCTCAGGGATCTGGTAGATCGCGAACTTGACAACCTCGTGGGGCTGGACATAATTGAAAAGGTTGAAGGCTCTACCCCCTGGGTGTCACCCATCGTCATCGCTCGCAAACCCAAGCAGCCAGATGCCGTGAGAATCTGTGTGGACATGCGGCTCCCCAATAAGGCAATAAAGAGGGAGCGACACCTCACCCCCACCATCGATGACATTATTGCGGAACTGCAGGGTGCGAGATTCTTCTCCAAGCTCGACTTGAGATCGGCTTATCATCAGGTGGTTTTGCACCCTGAGTCCCGCTACATTACTACCTTTACCACACATCGGGGTCTCTATCGGTACAAGAGACTGAGCTTTGGGGTGTCCTCCGCAGCGGAGGTTTTTCAAAACATAATAAGGGGTGCACTGGCGGATCTGGATGGCGTCATAAATATTAGCGATGATATCTTGGTGTACGCCAAATCGGAGACGGAGCATCTGTCACGCCTCTCCAAGACCTTTGAACGGCTACGCTTGCTGGGTCTCACCCTGCACAAGGACAAGTGCGAATTCCTGAAGACGACGATCGAATTCTTTGGGTTCGTATTTAAGGCGGATGGGGTGTCCCCGGATCCCCGCAAAGTGAGGGACATTAAGGAGGCGCGCCCGCCTGAGAATGTTGCGGAGGTGAGGAGTTTTTTGGGGATGGTCACATACTGTGGCCGTTTCATCAGGAATCTCGCATCCCGCTCTGAGCCACTGAGGTCGCTCACCAAGAAGGATACCACCTGGCAGTGGGGCCCTCTGGAACAGGCGGCATTTGACGATATCAGAGGGGCTTTAGCGGCGCATGACACCATGGCGTTTTTCGACCCGAGCCTACAGACGGAAATCGTGGTGGACGCCAGCCCATATGGGCTTGGGGCGGTGCTTACGCAAGTAGGGAAAGACCAGGAGGTCCGACCAATAGCTTACGCCAGTAAGGCCCTTTCTGACACTGAGCAACGATACTCCCAAATCGAGAGGGAGGCCCTGGCGGTGCTGTGGGGCTGTCGGCACTTCCGCCTCTATATTCTGGGGCGGCCCGTGACCGTAGTCACGGACCACAACCCGCTGGTGCCGATCATGGCGGGCTCGTCATCTCGCCCGCCGGTGAGGATTGAGCGCTGGATGCTCGCCCTGCTGGAGTATGGAGTGTCGCTGATCTATCGTCCTGGTGCCAACAATGCGGCGGACTACCTATCTCGACACCCCAGAAACGACTCGCAGGAGTCGGCATCGGCGGAGGAAGCCGACGAGCACGTCTGCCTGGTCGTGGAGACCGCGACACCCAACTCCATGCAGGTGGAGGAACTCGAGGCTGCGTCGAGAGGCGACGAATGCTTCGCCATCCTGAAGGAGGCCATGCAGAAAGGAGCCTGGAAGACAGTGCTGGAGGCTGTAGAACGAAGGACATGTGAGGCCCGGATCGCCCTCGAGCAATTATGGAAAGTGAGAGAGGAACTAACATTCTCGGAGTCGGGGCTACTGCTGAGAGGGGAACGAATCGTGGTGCCCCAGACCAAAGTGGCACAGGTCATCGCACTGGCGCACCAGGGTCATCAAGGGGCCCCCAAGACCAAAGCTCGCCTCCGTCAAAAGGTGTGGTTCCCTGAGCTGGAGCGGAAGGTGGAGGCGTTTGTGGCCTCTTGCGTGTGGTGCCAGGCGGCGGCCCCGGCCCAGAAGGAACCATCCATTGAAGCAATGCCCCGAGGGACTCGACCATGGGAAGTGGTGCACGCTGACTCGGGATCTACGTCCAGAGGTACGCATTTTCTGGTGGTGGTCGACGAGTGGTCAAGATACCCGGAAGTTGAGTTCATAGACTCAGTGGCGTTTGAGAACGTGGTGGTGGCGCTGGAGAAGATCTTTGCCACTCATGGCCTCCCCTCTGTGCTGTGCTCTGACAACGGAGCCCCATTCCAGGGTGAGAGCTTTGCCGAGCTCATGAAGGGTTATGGCATCCAACACCGGCGGGTCACCCCACTGTGGCCCCGCGCCAACGGGGAGGCCGAGCGCATGATGCGCACTCTCAACAAGGTGTTCAGAATTGCCCATGGAAAAGGGGAGTGTTTACAGAGGGCTTTATACGTCTTCCTACGAGGTTACCGAACCACCCCTCACTCGTCAACGGGGGTGGCTCCGGCAGAAGCACTCTTCCAGCGGTGCCCGAGAGATGTCATACCGGAGGTGGGGGACAGAGACCCTGCCGTCATCGACAATGAGCAGGTGGAAGAGGACAGACAGGTCAGGACACAGATGGAAAACATCAGGAGGGGCCTCAGACCCCCACACATCGCGCTGGGAGATGAGGTGCTGGTGAGAAATCGTCACCCCCATGGAAAACTGTCTCTCACGTATGAACCCGCTCCCTTAGATGTGGTGGCCGTCAAGGGGTCGATGGTGACAGCCTCGGATGGAACTTCATCGGTAACCAGGAATGCGTCATTCTTCAGGAGGATAGGTGACACCAGAGTGGACAGCCCGGACAGCCGAGAAGGTGAAGGTGCTCTGGACGAAGGTGGGGGAGAAAATTCCGCAGTGGAGTCTCTGGCTCGAGGCGGACCCGGTCCAGGGACACCAGCCAGGGACGGTGGCAGGAGGTACCCCCTGAGATCAGGGCGTGGGAAACCTGCCCGTCTCAGTGACTACGTTACGGACTGAGCTGGGGAGGCTGACCGGGGACTAATGGTCAGGCCAGGACAGGTACCCACGGGGGATCCGGGGTGGCTGTCAATAAATGGGGGTTTTGTTGAAATTTACAGAGTTAGATGTGTTATGGATGTGTGCTAGTTAGGTACTCCTGTTTCCAATTTGTTGTTATGGAAAAGGAGGAGTGTGGCGTTGCCCCTTTAAGGGTACGCACGCGACGGAGTGACGTATACTCCGTCGCGTGCGCTGTTAAATAAACGGGGCGGTTCCTGGTGACGACAGATCACCGGGGAGCCCACACCGACAACATCTCTGTCTCCGTGTATCACTACCACGGGGGTGGGGGGCTCACGGAGGCGGATCACGGGATACCGCCAACATATGTGGCGTGTCGTGTACTTCATTTGAGCACAAAAGGCGCATGATTTAGAAGCACTAATGTGAAATTGCTACACGTCAAGGTGAACCACAGATACCAGTCCACTCCATACCTGCCTACATTTGAAAATCAAAATTCCTGAGATGTATGCCCCGCCCACAGCCACTCGAAACTCCACCCATTTGTACATGGCTCCGCCCACACACCCCACCCACCTGTCAAAAAGGTAAACTCAGTTGTTGCTTTCAATCCAATGATTAGTGCTTCTTCTCTCCTCAGAGCTTGGAGCAGTGAAGAGAGCCTAGTCCCAGGGAGACCCCAACCAAAGTGGAATTAGAACAGACCTAGAGCAGGTGAGAGATTGCCAGGAGATTTATTTTGCCCCAGGGATGATGATTTGAACACCTCTACAACAGCATATAGCCTGCAAATACAAAGATGCTGGTGCACAATAAATATACATGAACCCTAACTAGAGGAAACTAATTATCACAAAAGAGAGACTACATAAACAAGAGAGTACCAGACTGAAACCCAAAGGAAGGCTGGGCCTGGTTACTTAGCTGGGAGAGGAACTGAAAAATAAAGAGATTGCTGGTTGAATATTAGAATAGAAGGACAAACTTAAAACTCAGGTAGGAGGTTGAAGATATCGAGCAGATGTTGCTGAAAGTTAACTATTGCAAGGACGAGTCTCCACCAAAGTAGTAGCTTCATAGAAACGTTACCAAACAAACACTGGAGGGCAGCAACTGATGAACCAGCCGGTATCCGAATGCCTGGAATGCTACTCCAGAGGGTAACACAAAGACAAGCCATGGAAGAAAATGCTCTATTCCATAAGTAAATACCGTACATATTCCACCTCATATCGCTAAACAAATAGGAATCTGTAATCCATAGATATTCCGAAACAATGTAACTATGATGTGAAGATGACCTCCATCCACACCTACACTTTTCGTCTCACCTGTTCACCTTCACTATGCTGTTCTTGCTCGATTCCTACAGTGCAGTCTTGAAGTGAGTGAAAGTATCGCAGGAGACCTTCCACATACATTCCAGACTGATTTTGCATCCGCTGCACTATGTAATTGCGCCTTTTCAATCTTAGAGGAAAGGAAGTGCACCACCCAACCAGGACATACTTTGGCAATGGGATTCCTTCCTTTGAACAGCTAAAAGGCAAACACCCTAATTGTCCCTTGAGGAGAAAAACGCATTGCCCACATCCTAATTCAGGGGTCCGCAAACTTTGCCTCCGCAGACTACAACTCCCTTGATCCCTCACCAGTGACTATTCTTGCTCGTGTGGATGGGAAATGTAGTCCAAAACATCCGGCAAGCCGCAGGTTGCAGATGCCTGCCCTAGTATGTAGCGCTACCTCACCACACATCTTGGCCACTGCTTTCATGATGAATGTATTCGTGCTTTCCACCAAGCAATTAGATTTTTGGTGACAAACAGAGGACCATTCTCCATTTGAAACAGCTGTATTAGCCTGCTGGCGAGTTGGGGGCCATTGTCAGTGGCAAAGCAAACTGGATGCCCTTCTCTATCAAAATCATCCTGAGAAATTGTATTACCACCTCTGCAGTTGCCTCATACTCAATTTTGTAGTTAACCTTTTGTAGTTAATGCATTTACCAGGAAGAGATTGAGATTATTTTATAAAGAAACTAAACACGCAGGGCTTACTGAGCACATTTAGAGACAAATGATCCTATGCCCATTCGGGCACTTCATATGACCTATGGGATCAGTTTTAAATTTGTAACTGCTGTTCCACACCTCTATCGAATGGGAGATTTGTTCGAATTTCGGCTGTATGAAAATCTCGTTAAACTTAACATTTTTGTACAAACCTCCCATTCAGTGTCATCATAGTGAACAAGGGGAGTGGGGGTTGCAGCGGTTTCCCTTGTTCACTATAATGGCTGTGTGGTTTGCGTGGTTGTCACCCAGTCCCGAGAGGATAACTTTTCTTTTTTTTAAATGACCCTGCAACGCCGGTTCGCATGCACATAAGTGAAGAGAACACACGTTGCAGAGGGATGGAGGAGTCAGCGGCACACAACAAGGTGTTCCCCCAACAGGTAAGTAAAGGGGTGAGGGGGGGCACAGTATCAGAAATGTACACAGGAATGTACAAGTCAAGTAACTTTTGTTTTTTTCTTCCACTGACATTTTTCATTCGATCATTTCATAGACAACCAATTCCACAGAGTGGTTCTGTCGACCATATCAAAGGCACTCATAAAATCCACGCTTGCCATAAACAAAGGAAGCTGCTCTTTATCATGTCCTCTTGTTTCAAAAGTTGTATAATTAATCTGTTTAGCGTAGTTCTGCAATGTTTACGAAACAAACTAAGTTTGGTATTTTGAAGGTTTATTGATTGCAGCAGCCCAGATAGTCAGATCTTGTAGAACTTATCCTGAACATATTTTTTTATGTCAAATCTAATATAGCAATGGTAGGATAGTTTCCAGGATCCCTTAAATCTCCCTTTTTGAAAATTGGGGCATAATAGCATGCCCTCCAAAACTCTGGAATTTTACTCAGCTCTGAGATATAAGAAAGCGTGTTATATAGGAGTTTGGACAGTAACAAGTATAATTTTCCATGACCAAATTTGGTAACCATCCAGCCCCGCAGCTCTAGGTGCTTTTGTTTTATTAATAAGATGCAGAATATCGAGACCAGTGACATTTCCTTGCCATGAGCACAAGTTATTAACTTTAAATATGATCAAAGAATTTCTATTGCAACAAAAAGTTTTAATAAGGAAGTTGTTCCAGACTTCTTCCGAAATTACATTTTCCATTGACCAATTTAATTTACTAGCCTCGCTATTCACATGTTGCCAAAAAATATGTGGATTACAGTTGTTGGCTATCGCTTACATTTCCTGACTTTCTCTATTGTCATGGCTATAGCGATATCAACCAATTTTTGCAATATTGTTTCTGTTGTTTAATATATTAAATGTGTTATACACAGTAATATTTGTATATTTGTTCATGTTTTTAATGGCCCTTCTCAAACTCTTATGCTACTGACTTACAGGGTCATATTTATGAACTCTTTTGATTTTTCTTTGGGTGAAACAAATTTTTCCCAAATCAATGCTACAGTATTATTTAGGATCCCATTAAATTTTCACAGGCAATTAATAGGCCATAGGACTTTATTCGTCTGCCTGGAAAGTATTATATCTACCGGTCCTCTCTCCTTTGAGCAGCCATGTTAAGAAAATAGATGTTGGCATCGTATAATAGTAAGCAAGAAATCTCGAGGAGAGAGACCAAGGTAGCAGGGCTGGCAGGTCTGGAATACAGCTTTGTGCGAGAACAAAGGGTATTTGCTTGGCTCGGGATCAATAATTCTACAGCAAGAAGTAACTGCAAGGAATGAAAGAAGTCGAAGAGGATAAGCCATGTGGATAAAACATATTTTTCTCAGATTAAGTAAAGGAGTGAATAATTATGAGTGCCAAGTATTGAACAATCAAAGATGCAGAAAGTGCATGCAAGACTGAGCAACCAAGTGTCCACAAGCCAAGAGGAGTAATAGCACCCAATATAATTTAAATAGCACTAAATGGAATGACAGAATGGTCAAAATCATGGACGCCTCACACATGGTGTCAGACCAGAAAACAAGGCCTTTTCATAAAGCTCCAGATGAAGATAGCAATGTACCTTCACTCCCTTGAAAGTTCTGAAGAAGAGAATTGCAGATTCCGCTGCAATTACAGTTGCCACAAGGGCAAACACAACAAGCACTTATGCAAACACAGCAAGTACAGGCACAACAGTACACTCCGACACAACAGGCAATGATGCTACAATGGAAAGCGAATACAGGAGTCCCACAAACTACACCTAGAATAGCAAGTGGGACACTGGTGTGAGGAAATCCTTTTACGGGTAGAGGATGAATTTATATCCACAATAGGAAAGCCCACCTGTTATCTTCAGTACTATCCGTCACACCAGACCCCCAAGAGGAACCGAGGGTCAGGGCAATGATAGGAGGCAAGTCATTTTCAGTTCTTGTAGACATGGGAGCGACTAGTTCCGGTGTTCCAGAGGGAAAGTACCCTATGTCTGGCATTACAATGAATACGCAGGGATTCTCTGGGGCTATGTGTTTAGTTACTTTTACTGGTGAATAACCAATTTTAGTAGGAGAACATGATGTATCTATGCCACTACTGTATTCTCGACAGACGACAGTTAACATATTGGTACATGACGTCAACGTCAGTCCGGCTTTAGATCCGCCCATGGTACTGAAACTGCAATGTTAGATCTCCGAACAGAAATGTTACATATAGTGGACGATGGTAAAGCAGGCTTGTTGATGCTTTTGGACCTTTCGGCGGCATTCAACCTTGTTGACAACTCCAAATTGCTAAAATGCATTCAGGAAAGTGGAAATTGCTCCTCTAACTCTGCCAAATGGTTTCTATCATTCCTAAGCAATAGGAAATCAAGAATTATCTGGCGGAATGTATCTTCTGAACCAGAGCTGATCACTTGCGTGTGCCGCATGGAGCTTGCTTGTCACCAGCACTTTTTAATGTATTTTGTAGATCGTTATGTGACCTTCTTGAGTCACTGGGACTATATTTTACAAATTATGCTGACGATACTCAGATTGTACTCAGATTAAGTGGAAATCATGAAAAGGACTCAGATCTGATTGTGTCCACTTATCAAAAAATATATACTTGGATGATGGAGAATGGCCTCTGTTTAAATGGCCAAAAAACAGAAACTCTGATCTTTGGCTCTGATATAGCAGGAAATAAACCTGGAGAGGCCTATAACAAGTGGTGTATTGACCAGAATGTAATCCACACAGCTAATACTGTCAAAACGTTGGGGGTGACCATTGAGGCAAGTGTACAGGAGGGGGAGTGACCCCTGACCGGCCCATAGAGTCAGAGCTAGCCCTTGTGTACCTTAAGACAAGATAGCTGCACTTTGAGGTGGAAGGGGTGCAGGATTTCCTACTACAACAACAATCAATAAGGACAACTCAATGGTTTGGCAAAGGGGAGTCCGTTTAATGACAAGTACAGAAAACGGGGAAACATGGAGACCAGCAGTGATGCGATAGCCCGTCTCGCTTCAACTCCAACCAATCATCATTCAAACAGTAACAGTTATACCCAAAATTAGTCATCATTGACGTGTAACACTCATAAGTTTGTCATGCAATTCTATTGTTTGGAAAAGGTAACTTATGTATAGGTGCATATCTGTATATGGTAACGAAGTGTGAGGATTGGTTAATCCTTATCAGGAGGGCGTCTACGCCCTGCCCTCTAACATTACACATGTAGATGTCACTAAGAGTACGACGTCTCATTGATTCTACTATCTATAGGACCCTAGATTATTTGGTCCATTGTGATTGGGTTGGCTACGACCCCAGGCATAAATCTCCACTTTAATTAGCAGCATGCAGAATGGTCACCCAGATGCAGGATGCCCCAAGATTCACCCAGCCTCCCTTCTATCAATCAGTACTTTATTGCTTTGTGTCAATTAGTTGGCTGTGGTTGGCCTCGAAACTGTACCGTCTTGTCAGGAAAAGTTATGGTATCTTCTGGTTTTGGGTGAGATCAGACTTGGTACCTCTTCGCGCTTGGCTGGTCACGTGTTAGTACACCGTGAATCGGCTTCGTTGTCCTTCTATTTGTGCATTTAATTCTCATTTCGGCCTCCTGGGCCTCCTTATCTCGACCTTCACGGGGAAGGCTGCTCTGCTCTTAAGTTTCGATTCTCTGAAGTTTCTGTCTGCCTCTCCTTCTTGGTTTGACCTCGATTTCCCAGGCACGGCCTGCTCCTTGCTGAGTTTCGATTCTGCCATCTCTCTTCCTGTTTTAGCTGGAATAAGAATCCTGTCCAGTTTGACCCTTAGTAACCTGGGTTAATTCTGCTTTTGTATAACATGGATGTGGATTTATATAGTGTGCTTCGTTGAGGTAGATATATAGTTGGCGCTTGCTGCTCTATTCTCCTACTAAGCATAGCAAGCTGCACTGTTCTCTTAGCTTCTTGTGTTTCAAGCATATGTACAGGCATTAACTGGTTGGATATTTTCATCCTGCTTTACAGTTTAAGTTTCTTTATATTTCAACATTGTTTCTCCTTCTAAGATCATGATGTTCTCATTCAGGACATTTCGTCTTTGTGTCATCTTTTGGTTGTCGTGTCTTTCATCTGTGAGTCTGTCCAGGCCCTTGTGTCGTCACCATTTGTGTTAAATTAAGGCCTTTTGGGCTTCGTCTCGGACAGTGTTGAAGCAACCTTCATTTTGTGTTGTTTGCTGGTAGGGTTGTCTCAATTGATACCTTACTGTCCATGGTTGTCTGGTCATTGGCACTTCAATAGGTGTTGCTCTTCTGATGGGCACTGGGCAGAGTCCTAATGTGGCTCTCTGCTTGTTTATTTGCTCATCATACATCACATATCTCGGTGTGAACGTTCCTGGTACTTCAAAAGGGGTGGCTGGAGTGCAGGCCATATTTGGGACCACTTCCGCTTCCTCCTTTGGATTCGTTTTACTTGGTTCTTCTGTATCCATTTCTTCTTCGCCTTCTGGGTTTGTACATGATGGTGTGAAGGAGTGTCTCTTTGGAGTCCATATTTTTATCACTCCTTTCAGGCTTCCTGCTGTCTTTACATGTTCATCCTTGTTCCATGTCATTAGCTGAAATTGTCCATTTGGGCTACAATATATCAATTTTCCTTCATAATTTCTGCGTTTCCTGGGATACAGAAACTTTGTACCTTTTGGTGCATGTTCGCTTGCCGTCACAAAGTCCTTTATTTCATCATCAGTTAAGTCTCTGGGCTTCCATCCTGGTTTGACTTCAATCATGATCTTCATCCCTATGGCTTTCTTTGCAGTTTTCTGGAATTGCGAGATTATTATCTTGATAACACAAAATCCTAGTAGTATCATCAATAGCAATAGCAGGGCTCCCAGAAACTTGAATATGTCTGCCATCCATTGTGGGACCCACAAGAATAGTGATGCAAACCAGCTGTCATCATCAACTTCGTCAGTTTCATCAATCATCTGGTTCTGCAGTTTTGTCAGCATACCTGTGGCTTCTGTTAAAGTTCCATTTTCCTCATCATGAGAAGATATAAATGTGCAACATGATTCTCTGATTTTTGCACAAACTCCTCTATCGATTGCTGTAATCATGTCAAGGACATATCTGTTCTGGAGAGTCATCAGTCGGATGGCTCTTAACTCTTCCTTGATTGCATTGAATCCTTTTATTGTTGTGTTGATGGTCTGCAGTAACTCCCATCTGGTTATCTGAAACCATTTAGTATTTGCTCCAACTTGGAATCTTGGCATGAAAATTGTCGCGAACACTGATGAGGTGAGGCTGAACAGCCTATGTTCATATGGTATTGCGTGAAGGGCTTCTTCTGATTTGGCAGAGAAGTAGTTTTCCCTATTCAACCGAGTCATCAGTTCCACAGATCTCTTTTTCCTCAGGTGAGCATCTGCTTTCGGGAAACTGTCAATGTTAAGGTCACTTTTCGGGATCACTAGTGCTGGAAGATGGACATTCACTATTGTGCATATGCCTCCCCAGTTTTTCAGCAGTCTGATGTATGCTTTGGATCCACATGCCCAATAATGATCCATAATAACTGCAATCCCATGAGTCATTCCTGGAGCTTCAAAAATGTGTCTGCAGTTCTGATTGTCCCCCATCTTCCTTGTGCCATTGTTCCTGAAGCACAATTTCGGGCTTTCTAGTGACACTATCTGCAAGGGTCCTCCTCTGTCCTCGACCCATGTCAGCAATCTTGTAAGCTTTGGCCATAGTGGTTTGCTGTGAGTTTTCTATTGCTTCCTTGCAGGGTCCAAGGACCATCCATGCTGGGCAGATCACCACTCCTTCTTCCCATCTGTTTGGTGAAAGCACTGTTCCCCAAATCTGCATTTGGCATCTGTTCTTCCAAATTTGAGCCTCTTCTGGGGTTTTACTTCCCATCTTGTTCCTGCTCCTTAAACTTCAGGCTTTTCATACCTGATCACGTGATTCCTAGTATGAGCTCTATTTCTCGTTTTAATGTCCTGAACATAATCATCTTCATCGGGGCAATCTGTTTCAGTTGCCCATATCAATGAGGCACCCCTTCCCATGAACTGGACTTTGGTATAGCACATTGCTACAGGGACATCAATTTCTCAAGCCATGAAGATCTTGGATTTCCCCATGCTGTACGGTAGAAGTGCACAAACAAAGCACTCTCCTTCTGAATTTCGTCTTCCAATTTAGTTCATGTGTTGGTACCAAATGTTGTTCCCTAGATGTGCTGTGCTGTCCAGGTAATCGTTCAGTTCATTATTATCTTCATGCAGGCTTCTCTTGACCCTTAATGTTCTCTTGTAGTTTGCTATAACTACATCCCTAAATGCATCTGTATGGCTTTTCTTTGCGGGAAGGTTCTGAGGTATTCTGGTCCATGTTGCAGGTCTCTTTATCTGTACCAATGGTGTAGGGGGAGGTTTTGCCGTTCTCTCCTTCTCTTCTTGCATTCTTTTCCGGCTATTTATAAGTGCCCTTACCAACCACCAGCCTGACGCTGGTCCGGTATATGGCTGTATTGTAGGCCTGGTGCTTGTCCCTTGTATTGGAATATGCGTGCTGGATAGTAAAGTCTCTGTCGTTCTGTTCTTCAGTTCCTTTTGTCGTTTTCTCGCTCTGCTCAGGTGTGGAAATAGAATATCTACTAACATTTGTGTCCTTGCGGAGAGTCTTTCTGCGGCCGCTTCTGTTTTCTTTAGGGCTTCTGACAGGACTGCTTCTGTTGGCTCTCCTCTTAATTTGTCTGTTTTTTTCTCACTATCCCCTGTGAAAGCTTTTCCAGTAGGCAGCCTCGTCTTCTCTGCTGCTTTTGTTTGAGGTTCTGTGTGTCTTGCCATCTGGCCTGGTTTGTGTATATTCAGTGTGTGTGCGCGTGTAGTTGTCAGTGCTCTGTTTTCATTCATCTCGTTCTGACCCTGTCTCCAGCTTTCATTTTCATTCATTACTTCACGTGTGTGTGTATCGCTGCTAATTACATTAATTTCCAGTTAATTTATTTTACCATCAGATTTTCTCGGGACTGGAATGCCCATATAAGGTCTGGTTGCTTTTGTGGGTTTCATGCGTACATCATCAGGTGGGTGCACTGAAATTGGAACGCTTTGTGCACCAATGAAGAATGCAGTTATGATCGTCAATGACAGTAAACTAATTATAAATACAATGCATAAGTACATTATAGTTTGATATGTAAGGCAACAGCATTTTCTTCCAGAGAAGTGGGGGTGCCTCTCTGCTTGTGGGAGGACCAGGTTTCTGTTCTGGGCCCCCATCTCGATCATTCACCAAATGTCACTGTTATCCCCCCCAAATATCTTTCTGTGGACAGTTTTAGTGTCAGAAAGTGTCAGGTGCTTCACGCGTATCCCCCCTCTTGCGGAAGGTAATTGTCTCTTGATACAGGATTCAGTTCCTTTGCTACTATGGGAAAAATAGATTAAAATAACACTTCAGTGAGACACCTTTACTGTGCAACTTCAAAGTGTGCAAGTTCTCGGTTCACTCCTTTAATCTGTTTCAGTCCTGCGGATGTGTTGGACACTGGTCAGTATGAAAAAATATGGGAAACATTACAACAAATATAACAAATAAGGTTCTTGACTGTGCTCCCTCGATCTGTCCCTCGGCGGAAAGGTTTCTTTAGAATCTCACCAGATAATCTCTCTGATGAATTGAAAGTTCCATTTGGAGGATTATTCCATGCAGGAGTATTCCCAATTGTGCGATATTAGCTGGATCTTGGATGAATGTGACGTCAACTTCGATAGGTCTCCCCACTAATTCCAGAAAGTCAGCAAATATGCAAAAAAAGACAATGTGCACTAATCTGCTGTCTTCTAGTGATAGGGACATTCGTCCAGTCTTTGTTGAGATTCAGGATTATGTGTTCTTTCCTTGACGTGAACAATGTTTGCACTGTCCAGTCACGTGGAGTGCGACCAAAATGCTAATTTTGTTTAACAGGTGACTCAAATGTTCAGTGTTTGCTGGATCTCGGAAAAATGTCAACGTGTCCGTGGTTCTTCTGACAGTAGATGGGCCCTCTTCGATTATGCGAAAGAAAAGTGTATTGATGAGTTCATCTAGTATCACCTTTGGTGGAAGCATTTATGTCCTTCTCACCGTACTCCAGGAGTACGATGAATGCTTCCACAATGACAGTAAGCAGGTGTCTGATTATTTTTCCGTTGTCAGGATCTTGAAGAAAGTCTGTGATACTGGTGATTCTCCCTACCAATGACGGGTATTATATTAGCACCAAGTGGAAGTACGTAACCACGTCCTTTGTGATGACTCTACTGAGGAACTCCATAAGTGATGTCAAACAAAGTCTCGGTTCTGGATGAGTTGGGATGCTGTATCTGTTTCCAATTTGGCTATATTTGATCAAACGTTTGTTATAGTCTTTTCCTCATCATGGTTTAATTGTGACTTGGTTCAAAAGTTCGCATCACCAAAGATGTTGTGGCTTAGATGCGCAATTGTCTTCTTCATCCCACAACTAGGATGCACAGAGTGTCCATTTTGTATGTCTTTATCCCCTTTTGCTTAGAGGAAATTTCCAAGTTAGCCACAACTTGCAAAAGGGTTCCTTGTCTTTGCTTTGCTGGTCATGCGTCCTTCTTCTTCATCATGGATCTCGCCTGCACGTGCTGTGGTTCTTCCCTGTTGTCTGTAGGTTGTTCGTGGTGGGGTGCAGGCAGGGCATCCCCTCCGACGTATGGCTTGATATCACCCAGGAAGATCCACGCTCTTCTCCCTTGTAACTTGACTGCGGAAGGAGTAACATCTTCAACTGTGAATGGTCCGTTGAATCTTGGCTCATTCCACTTTTTCCATGTGAAGTTTCTCACCAGGACAGTATCTCCAGGGAAGACGAGTGGAGCACGTAGACCTTGAGCTGTGTTTGATGTATTATCTCCTTCTGTGTCCTGCGCTGCATTGCACCCTGTTTGTCATTGCTGCAGCTGGTCTGAAATCATAGCAAGGCAAGATGTTATGCAGGTCAGATAGTTTTGCATTTCAGTTCCCAGAATCTCCCTGGTCGACTGGGCATCACATCTAGCTCTATCTCAGGGTGACAGGGGAGTGTGCTTTCTTATTCCTGTGGCTATCTCGTGTGGCGTAAGATGATGGTCGGAGCCGGGTTGGTTCCGAAGAGCATACAGTGCCAGTGGAAGGCAGTGCAACCATCCCCTCTTTAGAGTAAGCTTCAACTTGGCTATCCTTTCCTATCCAAGCCGTTGGGCCTCTCACAGATCCCATTACCTTCTGGATGATACGCAGACGAGAACTTGTGCTTTATACCAAGCAGCAAGCTAATCTGCTCAAAGACTGCATTTAAAAAATCAGCCCCATTATCTGATCTCATTACTTCACACACCCCCCACCTAGGGAAAACCTCACTCACAAGGAATTTGGCCGCACAGGTAGAGTTTGGGTGTGTACATGGACCTGCTTCTATCCATCTAAAGAATGGACACACCATGACAATTAAATACCTGTACCCATTGCATACTTGAATCATGTCGACGTAATCGACATGCAAGTGCTGAAAAGGCCCATTTGGCCTGGGGATGACTCCTCACATAACTTTTAATGTGTGCCCAGTGGTGAATTGCTGGCAGATTATGCAGCTCAACATAAAAAATGCAACATGCTCAGCTAAATTCGGTATAAACCAGTCTTCCGTGAGCGTTGCTGCTAGATTCTCCTTTGACATGTACGTGGGGTAATGCAACTGTTCCAACGCTATTTTTAGTAGGGCTACAGGCATTACTGGTTTACCAGTGCTGTCTTGCCGCCACAAGCTGTCAGAGGGTTTTAAAGAACACCCTCGACATCTCCACAGGTTTTTCTCTTCCTGTGGTGCCTCCCCTTGGAGCTCCATTAGTTACGTTTGCCCAAGATTGCTATGGGCTTCTGGTGTGGTTCGTGCTACCATCATCCTTTCATGGGTGCACGCCACTTCCACTTCCATAACCGTCTCGCTTTTGGATGCAATACGCTTGGCTTCCATGTCTGCTGCGTGGTTTCCGCGTGACATAAAATCTGTCCCCTTGGCGTGGGCGGCGCATTTCACAACAGCTATGCCCACTGGGAGTTGTAGTGCCTTAATCAGCCTGTCCAATAAGGCTGCATGCTGCACTGGAGTGCCGTCCGCTCGGAGGTAGCCCCTCCTTTTCCAGCGCGCTAAACCTGCATGCACTGTTCATGCCACATAGGCGGAGTCACTGTACACCATTATTTCCTGGTCTGCGTGATTCTCAATGGCGAGTATCAACGCCAATAATTCTGCAGCCTGTGCTGAGTAGTGAGATGGTATTCGTGCACTAACAAGTAATCAAAATTCTGTATTTGCTATGTGTTTCATCACGGCGACGCCTGTATATCTTTGCCCATCATTTTGGCTGATCCTCGAAGAACTGTCAATAAAGGCGATCTCTCCTCTCATCAAGGCATTTTCCTTTACCTTGGGGATTTCATCATAGAATACTTCATAATTTGTGCAGTCATGTAACGGCTCTCCTTCAGTGACTGGCTCTGCTATAAACATAGCTGGGTTCACTATCTCACATCAGACTATTTTAATCGATCAATTTGATATGATCACTTCATAGGCCGAAGCTCTCTGAGATGCCAATGTGTCCTTTGGCTTCTCTAAAATGGCAAATAATGAATGCTTGACGTATAATGTCATGGAACATCCCATTACAATGGTTGTCGCTTTTTCTATGGCGAACGCTGCGGCAGGCAAACTTTGTTCATATGGGAAGTGGCCCTTCATCACTGGGCCCAGGTTCTCATTGTAATATGCTAAGGGTTCGTACCTCAGCGAGGTTCTTTGGGCGAGCACTGCCGTCATAATGTTACCATCTGTGTGTGAAAATAGGTAGAATTCATCTGCATAATTAGGAATTCTGAGAACTGAAGCCATACAAATCACTCTCTTGAGTTCAGTAAACCCTTTTTCCATTGTCTCAGACCATTACATTTTTTCCTTTGTCACTTGGGCCTTCTTTAGAGCCTGAAGTAAAGACTTAGTATATGAGCTGTAATCGAAAACCCATGCCCTGACATAGTTGCACAGGGCTAGAAAGCTCTGCATTTGCTTTATCGTGTGTGGCTTAGCCGTGTTCAATATTGCTTCAGCCCTTTCTGGGGTCACCTTCTTTCCTTCATGAGAGATCAGCTGGCCTATGTACAGCACTTCCTGTTGACAATATTGCAACTTTTCCTTGTCAACCTTATATCCTTTCTCAGCCAGTATAGTCAGTAGCTGAACAGAATCACGCCTGCATTGCTTTCTGTGATACTGCAGATTAGAATGTCATCCACATACTGCAAGATGCTACTTTCTAATGCAATATTGCTTAGGTCCATCTGCAGGACTCTATTGAAAATAGACGGGGACTCGCAGTACCCCTGTGGCAGCCTCGTGCTTTTCAGATGCATTTGTCTGAACCTGAATGACGTCAGATCTTGTGAGTCACGGTGCGACTGGATTGAGAAAAAAGCATTTTTCAAGTCAATCACTGTGAAATATTTTACCTCGACGGGTATATTACATAGAATTCTAGATGGATTAGGGACTAAAGGGAACTCAGCTTCAACAATATCGTTTAATGCTTGTAAATCCTGGATTAAATGCCAAGACCCCCCCTTTGATTTCTTGACAGGATAAACCGTTGTATAACATGGTGACTCTGACTTCACTAAGATGCCCTGATCCATCATTGCAGAGATTGTCTTAAAAATCAGTTTGTCAGCCTCTCTGGACATGGGATACTGTCGGACTCTCTGCAAAATTGCTCCTGGCTTTAGTTTAATTTTCACTTCTCCCACCCCTTTCAAGAGGCCTACATCATAGGGTAGTCCACACTGAGACAGTTACTTTAGCTATATCCTCATCAAAATATTCCGGGTGTTTCAGTGCCAACATCATTCTCTCGGGCACTTCTCTTTTGATCATTTTTACCCAAAATATGAGACTCACTTCCACCCTTGTCTCTTCCGTGCCTGATTGTTCTTCACATAGATCATCATCGGTGACGACAGTCACTCGATATCCTTCTTCGATGGCGATAATCGTGCACCATTGTCTGCCTTCATCATTGTGTCCGTCAACCCATGCTATTTTCCCTCGCACTGCTGCAGCATGTATCATCCAGGAAAATACCTGTCCCTCCTCCTCTTGCATAGGTATTCTTGGTCTGAATAAAAACTAATCAGGAGTTCTCATAGTTCTATCTGCAAGGCCTGGCAATCCTACCATTAGCACACGCATGCCACATGCGAACATTTCTGGCTCCAATGGTATGGCCCTCATGGCTATGTGTCAGAGTATGCTCTAATCCTTTTGCATACATTTGAATAGTGCATTCCTGGAGTGGAGCATACTATGCCCTTCTCCGTGAATGAAATTGTCATGTTGAACTTTGTCATTAAGTCTCGACGCAAAATGTTTACTGGGGTCTGACGTGAATATAATAGAGGTACATTCATTTTGCACTCTCCTATGGAGACTGAGAGTGTGCCTGTAAAGAGAACTCGACTGTGAGCTCCTGTAAAACTCTGAGTATCTATGGCCTCGCCGGACAAGGAAAACTTGCCTTCACATATGCACGAGCGTGTTGCATTGCACTCGTGTCCACTAGGAAGGAATATTCTTTGCCCCCTATAACAACATCCACCCTAGGTTCCCTATGAGGGTCTGGTGTCATTGATAGGATAGAGCACATCAGGGTTTTCAGTGAGCTGTCCTAGTTTATATATAAGTTTGGCCCACTGTGCACTTGCGGATTTTCCCTATTCCCAATGTTGCTTCCTATTCCAGGGTTCCGGACCTGCCCTTTGCTCCTCGTGTGTGACACATGCGATGGTGTCTGCTGGGATTGTCCTTGTGAAAAATGTCCCATTTTCTGTGGTTGTACACCTTGTTGCGCAACCTGCTGCACTCCTGGCGCTTGCTGCTGCGCCCTGTGATTCTGTGCAACGCCCTGTTGTGAAACTGCAGGCGGATTTGCCGTGCCTGCTCCCATTCCTTGGCCGTTCTGCAACATGCCTTGACTTCTGCACGTGCGCGCCAAGTGCCCTGTCATTCCACACAGCCATAATACTGGTGGTGGTCGGATTATTTGTCCATTTGACATATCTGGATTGCCAATTTGCACATTTTGAAATCCTCCTTGATTACTTTGGAAACCTCCTTGATTGCTCTGCCACCCTCTTCCTCTGAATCCTCTTCCCTTTGTGTAAAATCCTACGTTACCCTGGTTATTCTGCTGTGGGTTAACCACCTGCTGAATGTTTGGTTCAGCTGCATTAGTTAGTATGGCTTCTTGAAGAGAATACTTTTGCACCAGCTTCGCTTCCTCACCCTTTCGAGTTGTCTCTTTTTTCCGATTCCTTTCTTGCAACAGTCTGCAGTAATGTGCGATAGTCAACTGTATTTCAGCCCAAGGTTTAGCCTCAACTCCTACCAATTTCTTGAGCTGTTTCTGCACTGGCTCTGGCAACCCATGGCACAATATGTGGTAAAACACAGGTATTGATTTTGTCCAAGATTCATGCATTTCGAGCACCCATGCGTCTTGGAAATTATAGATATAAATTAACGGATCTTCCGACTAATTCATTTTTCGAGTCATTATAGCTCCCGTATTGGAAGTGTCTGGATAAAGCACTCGTAGCGCTTTCCATACTGCTGCTCTGCAGTTGTGAATGGCACTCCGTCATGCGCAGTGTTAATTGTGGTTACATCGGGGTAGCCTGCCCGTGTCCACACATCATCTGCTCTCTCACAATGTATGGCGATCAGGAGACCTTTAATGTCCCCTATAGCTAACGTGTTTCCTCCTTTCATTTTTTCTAACTCATGTATCCATTTTCTGGCTCCCGATGTCAGCATTGGGAGCTTGTTCTTCACGTTTTCTCGATCCATGTGTGGCCATGGAATATATTATGGTCTTGCTCCCCCCTTTTTCTAGTAGCGGAAATTGGAATGCGCAGCCATCTTTCTCTTCTCTCATAGCTCTCCTGTCTATTGCAGGGGTAATATTCCTGCATCGTCATGTACCTGGCAATGTCCTTAGTCCGTCTACATAGGCAGTGACGACACCCCCCTCTGACCATGGTGTATTCCATCATGCCGGTCAGACTGTGCGGCAGACTCTGATGTCCTCGGTGAGGACTCGCTAGCATCTGACCATTGTACCCCTCTTTCCCTTGGGAGTCGTCTTTTGCGCCATCTCCCTTCTTCATTTGCCTCGCTCTCCTCCTCTTCGGAGTCGGACATTGTTTGTTCCCCATTCACGCAACTTCTGGTGTCATCATCGTTTCTACTGATTTCTAATCTATCCAGGGAAAGTTTCCTATTCCCACTACTTCGGGTGACATCCTCAGTGTCATACAGCTGAGTGCTTTCCAAGCGCTCGTCCTCCCCCTCTCCTTGGGGTATTTGTTCTAGCCCCATTTCATCACATATTTTATCGATTGTTTCCCCGATGCTTCTGGTGTTGAAGTCATCCTCAATATTTGCCCTAGACGTGCCTGGTACTGAATCATACGCAGGAAAGAATTCTTCAATGTCTTCCCAGTCTACAACTGGATCGGGTTTCTGACTTTCCTCTCCAAATATTCGAGATTGCATGCCCTCCGTCTACGCTTACGTTCAATCTCATCATCAAATTCTTTGCGCTTCCTCGTCTCTTCTCTGACCCCATCTTTTTCCCTTCTCTTTTCATTTCTACGTTCATCTGCCCTTCGAATTTCCTCATCTCTTCGTCTCCTTATCCTTTTTTCACTTACCCTTTGCTCTTCTTCCAACCTTTGCTGTTCTGTCTGTCTTGATCACAGGCTGCTCACGGTTTGCGATCAAGCTGCTTTTCTTGCTCTTCGCGATATAGCTGTGCTCGTCTCAGCCTATCTTTCCTTCTTATCCTTTCATCCCTTAACAGCTTCTTCTTTCTCTGTGCCTCATCTAACCTCTCTTTAGTTCTCACATTTTGATACATGCTGCAGCAGTGCGAGGGAAAATAGCATGGGTTGACGGACACGATGATGAAGGCAGACAATGGTGCACGATTATCGCCATCGAAGAAGGATATCGAGTGACTGTCGTCACCGATGACGATCTATGTGAAGAACAATCAGGCACAGAAGAGACAAGGGTGGAAGTGAGTCTCATATTTTGGGTAAAAATGATCAAAAGAGAAGTGCCCGAGAGAATGATGTTGGCACTGAAACACCCAGAATATTTTGATGAGGATATAGTTAAAGTAACTGTCTCAGTGTGGACTACCCTATGATGTAGGCCTCTTGAAAGGGGTGGGAGAAGTGAAAATTAAACTAAAGCCAGGAGCAATTTTGCCGAGAGTCCGACAGTATCCCATGTCCAGAGAGGCTGACAAACGGATTTTTAAGACAATCTCTGAAATGATGGATCAGGGAATTTTAGTGACGTCAGAGTCACCATGTTATACAGCAGTTTATCCTGTCAAGAAAACAAAGGGGGGGGGGTCTTGGCATTTAATCCAGGATTTACGAGCATTAAACGATATTGTTGAAGATGAGTTCCCTTTTGTCCCTAATCCATCTAAAACTCTATGTAATATACCCGTCGAGGTAAAATATTTCACAGTGATTGACTTGAAAAATGCTTTTTTCTAAATCCAGTCGCACCGTGACTCACAAGATCTGACGTCATTCAGGTTCAGACAAATGCGTCTGAAAAGCACGAGGCTGCCACTGGGGTACTGCGAGTCCCCGTCCATTTTCAATAGAGTCCTGCAGATGGACCTAAGCAATATTGCATTAGAAAGTGTCATCTTGCAGTATGTGGATGACATTCTAATCTGCAGTACCACAGACAGCAATGCAGGCATGTTTCTGTTCAGCTACTGACTATACTGGCTGAGAAAGGATATAAGGTTGACAAGGAAAAGTTACAATATTGTCAACAGGAAGTGCTGTACATAGGCCAGCTGATCTCTCATGAAGGAAAGAAGGTGACCCCAGAAAGGGCTGAAGCAATATTGAACACGGCTAAGCCACACACGATAAAGCAAATGCAGAGCTTTCTAGCCCTGTGCAACTATGTCAGGGCATGAATTTTCGATTACAGCTCATATACTAAGTCTTTACTTCAGGCCCTAAAGAAGGCCCAAGTGACAAAGGAAAAAATGTAATGGTCTGAGACAATGGAAAAGGGGTTTACTGAACTCAAGAGAGTGATTTGTATGGCTTCAGTTCTCAGAATTCCTAATTATGCAGATGAATTCTACCTATTTTCACACACAGATGGTAACATTATGACGGCAGTGCTCGCCCAAAGAACCTCGCTGAGGTACGAACCCTTAGCATATTACAGTGAGAACCTGGACCCAGTGATGAAGGGCCACTTCCCATATGAACAAAGTGTGGCTGCCGCAGTGTTCGCCATAGAAAAAGCAACAACCATTGTAATGGGATGTTCCATGACATTATACGTCAAGCATTCATTATTTGCCATTTTAGAGAAGCCAAAGGACACATTGGCATCTCAGAGAGCTTCGGCCTATGAAGTGATCATATCAAATCGATCGATTAAAATAGTCTGATGTGAGATAGTGAACCCAGCTATGTTTATAGCAGAGCCAGTCACTGAAGGAGAGCCGATACATGACTGCACAAATTATGAAGTATTCCATGAGGAAATCCCCAGGGTAAAGGAAAATGCCTTGACGAGAGGAGAGAATGCCTTTATTGACGGTTCTTCGGGGATCGGCCAAAATTATATATGTTTTGTGTGGCATCATTTTGTGAAATTATTATTACGAGAACTGGTTGAAAAAATTGTTGAGCAATTCGATAATTGAGACTGAATCATACCTGAACTAAATATTTTTTGAGCAAAGTGGTAATATAAGAGATTTTGTTTGGTGGACAATTTGGTTTGGAGCTTGCAGTGTTTGGTGCTCGCTCATATTGTTACAAGGTGTTTTTATCACAAAGTATTGACAAGTGTTGTACAAGAGGAAAGAAAACAGATAAAAACATGGAAGACATAACTCCATTAGCTCACATATGCAAACAGTTGCCGAAACACGCGCCCAGGCTAAAGAAGTATAGCACCAAGTGGGTTAACGGAACTGCCCACAAGATGTTTATGCAATGGCCACAAAATGGGTCTTCATCCAAAGCCGTCTTACAACACATGATGACATATTTGCATTCCACAAATACAGGCAAAAAGCTAGAGAAACGCCTTGCTGTTCTAGAACTCTGGAAAATGTTTGAACAGTCAAAGGAGGAAGAATCACCTGCAGATTGGACATGAAATGTGTGCACAGAGGGGGGCAAATGACAAGTACAGAAAACGGGGAAACATGGAGACCAACAGTGATGCGATAGCCCATCTCGCCTCAACTCCCACCAATATTCATTCAAACAGTATCAGTTATACCGAAAATTCGTCATCATTGACGTGTAACACTCATAAGTTTGTCATGCAATTCTATTGGTTGGAAAAGGTAACTTAAGTATATGTGCTATATCTGTATATGGTAATGGCGTGTGAGGATTGATTAATCCTTATCAGGAGGGCGTCTATGCCCTTCCCTCTAACATTACACGTGTAGACACCACTAAGAGTACGACGTCTCATTGGTTCTACTAGCTATATGACCCTAGATTATTTGGTCCATTGTGATTGGGTTGGCTACGACCCCAGGCATAAATCTCCACTTTAATTAGCAGCATGCAGAATTGTCACCCAGATGCAGGATGCCTCAAGATTCACCCAGCCTCCCTTCCATCAATCAGTGCTTTATTGCTATGTGTCAATTAGTTGGCTGTGGTTGGCCTCGAAACTGTAGCTTCTTGTCAGGAAATGTTATGGTATCTTCTGGTTTTGGGTGAGATCAGACGTTGGTACCTCTTCGCGCTTGGCTGGTCACGTGTTAGTACACCGTGAATACACTTCGTTTTCCTTCTATTTGTGCATTTAATTCTCATTTCGGCCTGTCACCTGCCTGGGCCTCATTATCTCGACCTTCACGGGGCAGGCTGCTCTGCTCTTAAGTTTAGATTCTCCTAAGTTTCTGTCTGCCTCCACTTCTTGGTTTGACCTTGATTTCCCAGGCACGGCATGCTCCTTGCTGAATTTCGATTCTGCCGTCTATCTTCTTGTTTTAGCTGTAATAAGAATCCTGTCCTGTTTGACCCTTAGTAACCTGGGTTAATTCAGCTTTTGTATAATGTGGACGTGCACTTATATAGTGTGTTTCGTTCAGGTAGATATATAGTTGGCGTTTGCCGTTCTATTCTCCTACTAAGCATAGCAAGCCGCACTGTTCTCTTAGCTTCTTGCGTTTCAAGCATATGTACAGGCGTTAACTGGTTGGATATTTTCACACTGCTTTACAGTTTGAGTGTCTTAATATTTCAACATCTTCTCTCCTTCTAAGATCATGATGTTCTTATTCAGGGCATTTCATCTTTGTGTCATCTTTTGGTTGCCGTTTCTCTCATCTGTGAGTCTGTCCGGGCCCTTGTGTCATCACCATTTGTCTTCAATTAAGGCCTTTTTGGCTTCTTCTGGGACAGTGTTTAAGCAACCTTCATTTTGTGTCATTTGCGGGTAGGGTTGTCTCAATGGATACCTTAATGTCCATGGTTGTCTGGTTATTGGCCCTTCAATAGGTGTTGCTCTTCTGATGGGCACTAGTCCTAATATGGCTCTGTGCTGGTTTATGTGCTCATCATACATCACATATCTCGATGTGAACGTTCCTTGTACTTCAAATGGGGTGGCTGGAGTGCAAGCCATATTTGGGACCTCCTCTACACAACTCTTAAAACAGATGCTCAAGTCGCTAACGTAACAAGAAGTATTCACTATTATCATAGGCTTATTTTCCAAATAAAACATTTATTTCTATAATCAATTGTATCACACTGGTTAGAGCCTTGGTTTTATCAAGGTTAGATTACTGCAACGCGCTACTGTGTGGAGCAAGTAAACACTATATCAAAAAATTGAAGATTTTGCAAAATGATGTCATACAGATGGTAAGAGGTGTAGCCAAACATGAGCACATTTCACAATATTGGAGAGCACTACACTGGCTTCCCATCGAAGCCCGAATTGAGTACAAAATAAGTGTTCTGACACATACATTTTTGTTTACTTCAATTCGTGCATTTCCATACAATCCTCAGTCAGAAACACTAGGTCCAGAAATACCATGCGCTTGCAAAGACAAATAGCATTATGGGTAGATAGGAAATAGAGTTGTTACCCAGTTAAAGCTGCTATAGCGTGGAACAACTTGCCTATTGATTTTAGATGTGAAAGAAATCTATTGGCCTTTAAAAAAGCTATGAAAACGAATCTCTTTTGTTAACTTAGCACATCCTGTCCCTTTCGGATTTTCTGTATTGATTTCAAGCTCTGTTTACCGCGCTTTGATGCCTAAGGACGTTGGCGCGTTAGAAATGAATCAATACAATACAAATACAAATGACTTGATAAAACAACTTAACATGTCAATATAATTTTGTGACAAAGGGCTACTATGCTCCACTCCAGAGATACAATACATGCATGTAAGAGAGTTTATATTAGCATTTACAGGCCAAAAAGCATTATGAGGTGGCCCTTTAGACCCAGATGTATTTTTGTATTGAGTAAATATTTTTAACACATTGCTTCCTGATTGATAGGTAAATTCTTGTGGCTACCTCACAAATTTTTGTTTAGGCGACAAATACCTATGGATGACAAAGAAGGACAGGTTATTCCTAAATCTAATAAAAATACTTTTCAAAAAAAAGAAGAAAAAAAAAGAATCACAAGCAGCAATAGTGAGAGAAGAAAGGGTGGTTGTTCATGGGACAGATGATGAAGGAAGAGCATGGAGAACAGTAATATCACTTGAGGAAGAGTATAGACTAACAGACTTGAAAGATGAAGAGTTGTTCAGAGATGAGTATTCAGACAATAAACAATTATTTTTTATAAGCCTTACCTATTGGGATAAACATTGAGAATAGAGAAATACCACAGAGAATGGCATTGGTAAAAAAGAAACCGTAATTCTTCCAAGAAGTTTCAGAAAAGTTGCCAAGCATCTTACAGACTAATTGTAAATATGACGTGGGTCTATTAAGTAGAGAAGGAGCAGTCGAAATTAAGCTGAAGCCAGGAGCAATTTTGCCACGAGAAGAACCGTATCCCATGTCCAGAGAAGCAGATGAAGTTATATTTGAGAACATTCCCGCTTTAGTACAGCAGGGAATTTTAGCACCATCAGACTTCACATGTAACATGGCTGTTTGCATTGGAAACATTAAGCTAGTTAAATCAACATTGATTGCATACAGCATGCGCACCAAAGAAAGAACAAGTGATTTATTAGTTCCCCACATACATCTTGTCCGCAGCAGTTCCCTGGAAAAACTAGTCATACCGATGTTAAGTTCACCCAGGGTAGAAATTCTAACTTGTTCATAGTACGGACAATAAATCACTAAATGCTTTAAGGTTTCAATTTGCTCTTTAAGCTTGAAGAATCGACACGTTCCCAAGTTTTGGGTGGTGCCTAATTTCCAATGTTTAATACGCTCATTGGTGTGAAACTGATAAAATGTGAACCTCATAAATATAGCCTGTGCTTTATCACATGGGAAGCAAACACGATACATCAATCTCGGCAGCCTCTTTCTGGTGAATCAAGCATATTCCTGATATAAATAAATAAATAATAATTTGGCATTTATATAGCGCTACGAACCCTCAGGTATCTGAGCGCTGCTTATTATTACCCACGGTGTGTGGTGCTCATTTATCGACCTCGGAAGGATGAAAGGCTGAGTTTGGCCCTGCCGGGATTCGAACCTGCGTTAGCAGGCTCTGCACGGGTGTCAAAGCGAGCGCTCTACTCGCTGTGCCACTTGACCGGCTATGTACTATAGCCTGCCAATGCGCCAACAGTCAGAGACCAATCAAGTTCATATCATTTTCATTTTGCATAGGCTGGACGCACTGTAAGATCATGAGTGGTGACATTAATGGGATGCAAGAGCTCTCTCATTCTCGTGTCAAATTGTACCATGGAAGGTGATTTAGCATCAAGAAGCATCTTGGAGGGATCTTCATACAAAGAGCTTCTCGGTGGATTGAGCATTCTTTCATATGTATTCAATTGCCTCCAATAAAAATGAGAGGACAGCGAATAAAAGCCCAATTTGTGCCGTAGAATGGAGTTCGACAGAGAATTGGCCATTCCCAGTGTGCGTTTCCGAATTTGCCCTTGCAGCGAGTCCAACATGTTGTCAATGTCGAGCAGGCACATATCAAGCCATATAAAAGGATTGATTCTTCCTTGAGAGTGTAGAATTCGAGAGCTGGGATAAGTGAGAATTTGCAATACTTTCCATAGATGATTTTTAGCTGGGATGAAAGTGGTCTTGATTTCTGCTTTAGGGAGTTCTTCTACATTGCAATCAATGACACATCACACAAATCATATCCCAAATAGCGTAATTCAGATGTCTGCTCGATTGGTGAACTATCTAGTGCCCATCTAAAGGAAGAAATCCTTTTTTTACTGGCAAAAATGACAATTTTCGATTTAGTTGCGTTTGCGTGTAAATTGTGTTGTTGAGCATAGATGGAAAAGATGTTCAATTTGTTTTTTAGACCGTACAGGGTCTTGTCGAAAAATATAAGATTATACGCAAAGGCTGGCCATTGAATACACAGTTGACCAAGCCTGATGGGAAAAGTATTCTGATGTTCCCAGACTGAATCCAGGTCACAAAGATACACATTAAAAAAGAGCTGAAGCTATGGTTGCATCCCTGCTTGACCCCTGTATGTGTGGGGATCTCATCTGTAAGAGTACCTTCCAGATATATAAGAGTTGCGCCGATGTATCATTGCAATCATGTTGGTGATAAAAGGAGGAATGCCCATGTGTGCCATTTTTGACCAGAGAAAGTTCTGTATTACACAATTGAAAGCAGAGCTCATGTCTAAGGTGGCCATGTACACAAGCGCAGTGTTCGATTTCTTGAATGCTTCTAGCACATGTGAGAGCACCGTTGCATTGAGGGAAGTCCCCAGGTGCTTATGAAACTCCGTTTGAAAATGGGAAAAGGAATCATGATCTTGAATAAACCTATCTAGCTCTGTGAGGAGCAAGATCGAGAATACCTTGTAGGATGCATCCTTGAGAGCGATTGGATGATAAATGGATGTCTCTGATGGATTTCCTTTTTTAAAATTGGAATTATAGTGAAAGTAAGCCAGGAGTTGGGAATGCAGTTAGTGATGAAGATGTTCTCAAATTTTATTTTGAGCAGACTAGACCAGAAAGCTGCATTGGTTTTAATTACGCAAGAGAGGATACCATCAGGACCGGCTGCTTTTGAGAAGTTTAATTTGTTAATTAATTGCCCATTGAATGTCCTCAACTGACCACTTGGGACGTGTCATGAAGAAGATTTCGCAATGTAATAGGATACCATAGTATGTGAGGCTGGTAACTGAAATACTTGTCCAACATGCTGTTTCCACAACTCGGCTGAAATAGATTAATTCATTGTTGTCGGGCAATGATTAGTGGCTCTTTTTAGCAGTGTCCAAATTGACTTTGAGTTGAATTTGCAAAAATGATAAATCATTGTCTGATTGTCGGCAATATGCAATTTGTGCTTCAGAGCCTTAATTGCATTCTTGTATTTCTACATGAGGATTTTTAATGTTTTGAATAGCTTTCAGAAGAGTACAAAAGACTTTTGATCTACCTTAAGCTTTCATTTTTGCGATGTTTTAAGTTTGTAACCTCCAGATAAAAGTTGTGTTTGTGATGTTGTGTACACAATGTTTTATGTTTGGATATTTGAATAAGCTGAGAGTGATTTATTAGATTATTACGGTCCTCTAAGCACTTAATATTGTTTGCTGAATAGGATGAACATTCAACAAATGATAGTTTGTCCTTTAGCTGAGCAGTAAGTTGTCTGCGCAATTTAAAGTTCCAATGTACGGACAAAAGAGGATGCTCACTTTCGAGAAGAGCTAGTTCTCGGACAGTACCACACTGTTTGCATTGAATAGATAGTTTCAGGGAAATGGCCAAGTGATCACTACGACCAACCTCAGTTGTTGAAATTGGCAGACAAGCATTTAGTAGATTCGAAGAGAGAATGAAGTAGTCTATTACCGATTGGTGGACACCTCTTCGCCATGTAAAAGAGAGTTTATTGCACTGATTTGCAACCACTTGGAACTCCCAAGCGGCAAGATAGTTGACCGAACTGCGAACTCTTTGAGAGGAACAAAGATCGTGATGCATGGTAGTGTGCACTGGATGGAAATTATATGATTCGAAACAGTTTGAGTTAAAATCTCCGCCCACAATTAGTTCATAGTTGGGATTTCGCAGAAACGCTTTCTCCATAGTGTATCAAAGTGGTCATGGATTGTTGGCACGGGCATTTTGGCTGGGTTCCAATATAGACATATTATTAGATATGCAATAGGTAAATGGGCGCGTGGAAGAAATTCAATGGCCTGCAGTGCTTCCGACGAGAAAATCAACTTAGCGTGAGCATTGAGTATGTTATTTTCAAGAATGGCCAAACCACCACAAGGACGCCCTGCAGTTCCTATCTTAGCTGAGGCAGTGAAGGTAGTGTAGCCATCAATGCAAAAGTGTTGAAGCGACATGGTTTTCTGAATCAAAATTATGGAAGGTGTATTGAAAATGTTGTGTGTGTTGAAGCATGTGTATAGATTTATAAAACCACATGAGTGTCAATGAATTATAAGACTAGTATGGCTATGGCTTGGGGTTGGAAGTGTTCAGGGTCACCACCATTTTGAGTAGGGTTTCAACCCATGACCAGTCTTTGATATTGGTGGCAATAGCCACAACCTGTGAGATAAGCTCTGAATTAGGTAATGGAGAATTGCCATTGGAGACAGATTTTTATTTATTTGAATTTGACAGATACATTAGGACCTTCCACCAGAACCGGTGGCTGAAATTCTATGAAGGAAAGTGCATCTTCTTTCGATTGAAATAGAGAAAGATGGAGACCAAGATGGATCTGGTCTGCTCGATGGTCCCAGATCAGTGTCAGAATGATACATGAGTGCAGTTGACATATCATTCTGTAGTTATTATGCACCACCAGAGTGACCCATTCTATGTCGTTTGAATTAAGGATCCTCAAAGGGGGAATCTGAGTAAATATATTCAGAATAAAATGAACGATTTAATTGTGAGGATCCATTAATTGTAGAGTCACTGGACCAACCCATCATTGTAGAGATTTAAAGATGAGTTTGCGATTAACCTGATGGTTTAGCTCTGAGTTCGTCTCTCTGTTAATGGAGTCTGATTCAGTAACGATTGGAGTAAGAGTGAAATTGTCTACACCTGCAGAAAGCGCTTCTTGCTCGGCCTGAAACTGAGAGCTTGGTGCAAGATTGACCTCAGCAATGACAGGATTGTTGACGGGTAGAGTAGCACTTTTAGGAGCTGATACACGTTGACATTTCTTTTGCCAATCACAGAGAAAAAACTAGATAGCTGTGTTTGTTTAGACCCGCTATTGTCTATCATGAGATGAGCAGGGACTACAAAAGAGTCTATCGATTTGGAGTTGGCAAGTTCTGCAAGATGTTCATTCCCATTTACAATTGGAGTATTTTGACTTTGCCTTTTTTTTTGTTGGATGGACACGTTAATAGTTTTTGATGTAATGATGGAGGACTCCTCCAGCACCTGTAAAAGAGCTTTGCTTTCATCATTTTGCTGATGAAGATCCAAAAGCTCATCATTGGTGGGAAAGTTACAGAGCTTTTTCAAGTTGGTGTTGTGACCAGTGATTTTAAATGTCGCTTTATTTTTTGATTTTTTTACCAATGGGGTCTTTACCATTCATTCTGTTATTTCTTCTTTTTATAGCTCTGAGTTGAAGTGATTTTGCATGAAAGAAATTGAGAGGATGGGATGGCGTCTTCCGAAAATTGCATGGTGTCAGTGTATGCTTGCACATACAGGCTTTTGGGGATCTCACAAGCATTTATCAGGTCTTTGCGAGGGGAAGGACTGTTTGGGTCATCACTCACTACATCTGCCACAACAATGCCCCTTTCCTGAAAGATCCAACCATTGCTTTGTTTAGGAATGTACGGAACCTGATGGGCATGCACATGGTTTTAGTATTTAGATATCAATGTTCATGCATTCCCACACTTCTCCCAAATTGCATGGACATATGGCTTCAGACAAGGTACCCGCAAAAGAGGGGCTTTCTTCGATCAGGCGGCACTCCAGTGCAACATGCGCCACTATTGATTAAGCGTATTAAGGTACTAAGGCTCGCACTGGGTATCGCCATGGTGAAGTGCACAGCCCCTGCTAAGAAGGCAGACATACGATTTTGCTGCAACAAAGTTACAGATGGTGAAGCACAAAGAGCAGCATATTTTCCAAATATTTCCACTTCTGAAGTAAAAAGTGTTAAGCAAATATCCGAACATTGCATGATGGTGAAAAAAGGTTTTAACATGTTATCCATTGTACAGTTAATTGAGGGGCAAGGTCGAGCTTCACAGAAAGAACAGGATTTATGGAAGAGACAGGGTGTTCTTTATCCCCCTCAGAGGCTATATGGATAGAAGATAGTACTTGAAAGACAGTTATGCTTCTAGGATTATACAGAGTTGCGCTGGACCAGCTTCACTATCCTGCGCATATAACCAGAGAAAGTGTTTGTTCCACAATTGCAGAAGTCTGGTTTTCACCAAATGTATGAGAACACGTTGCACAGTTTATTGTGAACTGCATTGTATGCCAACAATTCACAGCAGGGCATACCTTGCGAACACTGAGAGGAGTAATACCCCACCCAATGGTCCTTTTCAGCATATGCATATTGATTATGTGGATATGTTGCAAATATGCAACTTTGACAGATACATGCTAGTAGAAGTGTGTCTTTTTTCCCGATGGATTGAGGCAGGTCCATGCACACACCCCAATGCCACATGCGCTGGCAAGTTTCTTGTACGTGAGGTATTTCCTAGATGGATTATGATATGATATGATATGATATGATATGATATGATATGGCATTTATAACGTGCCTATACACAAGTGTTTCAATGTATGCAAAGTCCTGCTGTCTAGTAATGGGCTGCATTTTGTAAATTAGATGTTTGAACAGATTGCTTATTAGGCATGAAGCATACGTTTTCATCTGCTTATCACGCACAGGCAAATGGTGTTTGTGAGCATATGAACTAACTCCTTAAAGAAAGGATAGCTAAACTGATGATGACTATGAAGAAGGGATGGCTACATTGCTTAACCCTTGCTCTATATGCATTGAGAAATCAGCCTGGCTCAGTTCACCATCTAACTCCTCATGATTTGGTTACTGGACGCCGCATGTGAGTGCCCCTTGCTCCTCCTACTCAATTAGACACTGATGCCTGTAGTGTAACAAAAACATTAAGGGACGAGATTGTGGGGTAAAATATAGCCCCTGAATGTCAGAAATAAAGAGGCCATGCCAGGCCAGGATTTAAGAGTGAAACTGGCTGGTGCTATCTATTGGAAAATGCAAGCCAGCCCAAAACACTTCTTTTTCTGATTTAAGGCCAAGTAACATGGAAAGAAATGGGCCTAGTTAAGCTCTACTAAAATGGACACGTGCGCAAGTGGAGAAAGACACTTAGTGTTCAGAAATGAACTGACATTAAATAGAAAGGCCTACTTGGAGTATTAAAGGGGACATCAGTTTCCCATGGTAAATAATGGCCTATGTGTGGACAATACCGAAGGGATACTCAAGTAATTTCAACTGTTAGAGTAAAGAAAGACATTACACATGGACAGATTTCAAACCTGCAGCAGTGCCCATGGGAGGAAAAGAAATAGTTATGCATTTGGAAGCTAAGAAGGACGAATAATGCCTTTTTAATTTAGAAATAAAGTCGAATGGCAGACTGCTTTCATCCAGTAATAAGAGACTTGATTTTAGCCTATTAAAATGACATTTGTAAGAGAAAGGCCTAGTTCGCTTTCATAAAGGAACACTGATTCCCTGTTCTAACTGTGTCCTATATTGTATGCAGGAGATTGTTTCATTAAATTCTGTTTGAATATTGTATAAATACATTTAAAGATTGTATTTATGATCTACAGGCCCTGGTGCAGGATTGAAAGTTTCAGGCACAGAGTGGTTAAATGTAATATGCTAGCCTCTCACAGTGGTAAAATGCAACTTGTTCAATCTTGAGCTAAAATCCTCTATTGAATTGTGAACTGAATAATGTATCTGGATCCTGACCTCACAGCCCTTTTGGTTTGATGAATCCCAGAGATGCAGGACTGGTTTAATGTAAATGCTTAAATATACAGCGAAAGAGTTTGAATTTGTGGTGAATTGCTGATAACATGACTAACAGAAATGACCTTTTAGGTCAGGCTCCACATATAAATTGCATTAGCTCTGAACAAAGACCCATTGAAAATCTGAACTCAAGACCTTTGGCTGGGCACACCAAGGAAACAGGTCTGGCTGTCAAACTAAATGATAAGATACACAAAGAAGTAGATTGATAATTATGGGATTTGCTGATAACATGTCCTGCAGAAGGGACCTTATTTGTTTTTTTTTTATTCGTATTTGTATAGCGCACCACAGCCCGAGGACATTGTGGCACTTGTTACAGTACAAAGACTAGTTACTTAGTTACATGGTCATTAACAATATATATACAGGTTGCAATATAGTTACATAGTGGGGTACAGGACTGAATATACATTTTCTCTCTGCTCTGTCCCTGTATTATACGTTGTTAATGGTACCCCTCGGTACATGTATATATGCTGTATATTTTTGGAACTCACTGTAACTACTGCTCTTTGTAACATGTTTAAGAGTATGTACATGTATATATGCTGTATATTTTTGTAACTTCTGTAACTACTGCTTTTTGTAACATGTTTAAGAGTATGCGCCTGGATGCCCATGGGCCTGGTTTTTTGCGCTTTATAAATAAAATAAAATCAAATCAAATAGTCATTAGCAGTATATACACAGGTTACAATATAGTTATATTACATTTGTGTTATATTACAATATACATGGCAGAAGTGGAGGAGGCAGTCCTCCACTTGCTAGTTGAGGAGAATGGCCTTGAGGTTGTTGCGGAAGACAGAGATGGAAGTTTCAGCTCTAAGGGTGGCAGGGAGTGAGTTCCAGAGTTTTGGTGCAATATAGGAGAAGCCTAGACCTCCCGCTGTGGCTCTCTTTATGCGTGGTATGTGTAGCTGGTTGGTGTATGGAGCTCTGGTGGGGCGAGTGGATGTAGTCCTTGATATTGCTTCAGATAGGTATGCTGGAGCTGTTTTGTTGATGCACCTGTGAGTGATGGTGAGGATTTTCAGAGTAATACGGTCTTTGACCTGGAGCCACCGGGCTTCACGTCTGGCGTGGGATATATGGTCTCTTCTAGGGATGCTCATGGCAGCTCTGAGGGCATTGTTTTGTGTGTTTGCAGTCTGTGAATGTTTTTGGCGGAGGTGCCAGCTAGAAGGGCATTGCAATAATCGAGTTTGGCTCCTATAGTTGCTCTAGCTATGGCCAAGCGGTTGGGGTGGATAAGTAGGGTTTAATGGCATTGATGAGTTTGGTGCTGAACACTGATGCAGAGGCTATGGTGCTGACTTGTTTGGTCATCAATAGATTTGCATCAATGTGAACACCTAGAGTCTTGACAGAGGATGATACGGCGATGGTTGAGTTGTCTATGTTGAAGTTGTTGTATTGGGGGCTTAGTTTCGATAATGTGTATGACTGGCCCAGGATGAGAATTTCAGTCTTCTCCCTGTTAAGACAGAGGCCATTGATTGCCATCCAAGCTTGGATAGTGGCATAGATGTTGTGAAGGGCAGTGGTGTCTTGGTGATAGAGTCCAGATAGGGGTAAAAGTACTTGAGTGTCGTCTGCATAGTTTGTATATGCAACACCCATGGAGTCAAGTATAGAGGTTATAGAGGGTAGGGGCTGTACAAGATCATTTGGGGACACCACAGTTTATAGTGGTAGGATCTGCGTTAGCTGTGTCGGAGTAGAACTTCATGGCTCTTCCTTCAAGGAAGGAAGTGATCCAGGATGCTGCTTGATTAGCGAAATGGGCTGCATGGGTGAGGTGGGTGTTGAGTGTTTGGTGATCTACCAGCTCAAAAGCAGCTGATAGATCGAGGAGGAGGAGCAAGGCAGGTTTGCCTTTGTCCATGATCTGTGAGATTTTATTTTTTAGGTCTAATAAGGCGGATTCTGTTCCATGCCCGACACGGAAGCCAGATTGTCTTTTGCCTAGTATGGAGTTAGCTTCTATGTATGATTGGATCGGGATATGAGCTGCTTTGTCCAGGATTTTTAGGAGGAATGGGACTGTCGTTAACGGTCTGTAGTTGCTGGGTTGCGCTGGGTCAAGTGAAGGTCAGGCCTCCACATAAACAGTGCATTAAGCACCAAGCAAGGCCGTGAAGCCAAATAAACCATATGGCTTGTCACATCCTTTAAGGTGACTCAAAACTGCTTGTGACTGATCTGAATATGAAACATGGGGTCATGTCATGCCTTGCCATTGATTAAACATTGAATACAGTTTTTTCTAAATAAAAGGAGCATTGTGTGTCCTATCAAGCCCATCCCATGTTCATATTAAAGGCAATGAAAAGACAGTCAGTGCATGTAAAAATGAAGTTAGTGTGACATACACAAACTCAATTATGGGAAAAAATATGATTCTGACATCTTTATACGCCTGGGAAATAAGAAAGTTGGCAAAGGAATAGATCATGAAAGCAAGGTTTAAATTGGAAATGGTTGAATCTTTAGCTATTTTGGCGCAGCAGAAAACTGCAAAAAATTGTAGCTCTGCCCAGGGAGGGTGTGCCTAAATAAAATGAGTATTGTCCAACTCGCCATGAATTATAGAATTAAAAAATATCTATATTCATGTGGTTATGTGAAAGATTAAGGAAGTTGTCACAATCTGAGTTTTTTTAGAACACAAAATGTAAAAACTCCCTGTCATTTTGAAATTATGTATCTTTTCTCCTCCCTCATCCTACATCATACACTCCTCTCAATTCCTGGTCCTATCAGAAGGCAGGGGGTGTGGTGGGGAGAGGTGAAGGGATCGAGCTAGCCAATCCTGACAGTGGGCATTTTGACCAGGTTGGAGTGTCATCACTGCTATAAAAGTGTATGTTTGCATCAGAACAGGGCTTTTTGATTTTATTCTGGGAGATAGCCTGCTGCTGGCCTCTTGCGAGGAACAACTAGCAGAGAGGCAAGGAGAGCTACCAGGGCCGTCAGGGTAAACCTTGCCTGGAGACCTCGGAGCCCTATCTGAGAGAGGCCTATCTGGAGGGACCTTGCTGGGGGAGAGGCCTGGTGTGAACTGCCTACCAGAAAAGGGTCCTAATAATCTGGCTGGCTTCCTGAGCAAAAAGCAGAGATCCCAATGTAAGTAGACCCATCCCAAAAGCCATTCATTGTGTAGGAGCTACCTGCCTTCATCCCTCTCCATTAGTGGCTAAAGGGGGGACGGAACTGGGTAGGCCCTTTGTGCAGATTTCTTAAATATCACTCAAATTATTTCCCCATAGAAAACCACCATCTCTGTTGAAAGTGAATTGTGTCGGGAACTGCTCGCCTTAATCCTTTCCATTAAATTGTGGGGGATGGGGAGACACTGTGTAGATCCTTAGCACGTTTCATGAAGTAAATCAATTAATTCCCATATAGAAAATCACATGATGTCTGTTGTAAGAATTCGAAAGTAGCAAAGTTCATGCCTAGTGTGTTAGAGAGTTATAGCACATAAAGACTTGGTTGACTGTTTTCTGAAACCCTTGACTCCTGTACAGAAGGGGGGCTCCTGTATGCAAAAAGAAGTAATCCACAAAACACCATCTTCAAGTCAGTGTGGAGGGTGCAAAATAAAATTTCCCATTCATCCCCATTCATTTTAAATCAGAATTACAAAGCATTGAATCCTATGTGTATGTGTATTGCCAAAACGAAATGTCACCTTTGTTCTCATTTTTCAGGCGTTGCTTCTCATTTTCATGTGTGTTGAAAAACGATTTCCCTTTGAGTTCCATTTCCAACTGTGCCTTTCAAAGGAAAGCATAAAAATGAATTTTCCCATTGATGCCCTTGCCTCCCAAAAGCAGAATCCCAAATCATTGCCTGTCCTTTGAATGTGTGTTGCAAAACTATTTTCCATTGTATTGTGAATGTTTTCTATTGCTTAAATTGAAATGAAATTTGTCGTAAATTGTGGCTACATGTTTCAAAATTGTCCCTGCGTTGTTTTAATAACCGAATTATTGTTGTGAGACTGGGGGCCTCATTACGAGAATCCCGCAAAAAACGGAGTCATTACCGACATGGAGGTAGTAGCGCATCCGTGCTCCCTTGATGCCGCTAATAGCGGCTGATTACGAGTGCGCTAGCATGCGCGAACTCCCATGCCGGTAATGGCTGCACCGCCATGCCACAAAGGGCCCTCCAACCCCCCAATAGCGCCATCACAGGACCTGCCGATACCGCCTCTGCCAAGGAGCAACCCCTTAATAATGACCCGGTAATAACATCATGCTTATACCGGGCTCGTAATACCGGACCTGGAAGTAACGTCATTGCATCGGAACGGGAAATGCACCGGTGGCCATCTTTAAAAACACAATCCATTGCAATCCTCTCAATCCAGCAGTGATACTGAGGAGAGAGCAGGGCCATACCATCCAGCATGTCCAAAGCTACCCACAAGACAACACCCCGCTTGCGCAAGAAGCGCTTCTCCGATGAGGAGCTAAACATGCTGGCTGATACCCTTGCAGCCCATGCAGATGAGGTTTTTGCAAATAACCTCAAAAGGGAAGTTCAGCTAAGAAAGAAAGAAATCTGGCAGGAGGTTGCAGGCAAGGTGTCATTGGTTGGCATCACCCACCGCACAGTCAAAGACTGTAAAAAACGATGGGACGACCTACGTCTCCGGGCCCGTAACATCCTGGCCTCTAATCGCATGGAGGCCATGGCCACAGGCGGGGGTGCCCACTCACCAGTTAAACTGATGCGCTGGGAAGAGACCTGCAGCACGACCATACAAATGGAGTCCATAGAGGGCTTTGGCGAAATGGAGATGGGCGCCGCGACATTGGGAGATGGAGGTGAGTGACCCTGCAAACCCCAGTAGGTCAAACCATGACGTAGTACAACTGATGTGAAAGTGAGCCAAGCCAATGCATGGCCCATCATACACACATATACAGATCCATGTCCAGATGGAGGTCCAAACCCTGGCACAATGAAATGCATGCTGCGTGCCGAATGGAGACGCCACGGGTTATGCCAATATGCCCCCCCCTTGAAAGTACCCTGTGTGACACACCTATAAGAATGCAATGCATGAGAAATTAAATACTGTGCATCTTGCATGTAACACCATCACTGATACCCTGCATCTCTTGTTCCCCCACAGGCACTAATGCAGAAGGTGAAGGGCAGGACCCTGCCCCAAGGACATCAACACCCAGGGCCAGACCACAGGGCACTGGGCATTCCACCTCTGGGGCAGCACCGCGGCCCAGAGTGCAACCCAGGGCACCTGTACAAGCCAGGCAGGCTGATGAGGAGACAACAGCAGAAGACGTGACTGCGAATACTGAGCTGGCAAAAACAGCTAAGGGCGAGGCTGATCGCACACAGTCCGCTGCCACCAGTTCAGTGGGTGAGGCAGCAGCCACAGACCCACTCAGCGATGTGGATGTGCAAGCAGAGGAGTACGAGGACATAGACGGCACAATCCATGTCGAATGTCCCCACACCCCAAGACCCCCTCCCATCCCCCAACACACCACTCCGAGCACACTGTCCAGCCCCATGAAGGAACCAGCAGTTCAACTGCACAGTCCACATCTTACAAGCACCCCAGAGGCCAGCCCTGCAATGGCCCACCCAGCAGCAGCACCCTCTACATCCACAGCCCCCACTGACATGGAGGCACGCCTGTATGTGGCAGGGGGCGAGGAAACACGCCATGAGATCTGGGAGATGAATGCTGGAACCATTGCGGCCATCAATTCAAGTGCCATAATGATACGTTACAGTTTGGGTGCCGTCACACAGGCCCTAAACAGGATGCTTGAACACATGCAGCACCAACAACCTGCACCGGCATTGCAAAACCCATCCGCATCCAGCCCATCGTCCACACCTGCAAGCTCCACTCCCTTGAGCCCTGTGTGGATGACGAGGCATAGTGCAAGGCAGACAGAAATCCTGCCCCCGACACAAAAAAGTCTGAAATAGCCGGTCAAAACACATCGTGTGTGAGATGAAAATGGGTGAGGGGGGAGGTGGTGTTGGTGGTGTTGAGGGGATTAAGGGGGTGTTTATTGGGGGGATGGGTTGTTTGGGGGATATGGGGGTGGAGGGAGGCTATGTGAGTGGTGGAGGGAGGAAGCACTATGTTGTTATTTTTCTTAATACACATGTTGTGTTCAAAATCATTTAATGCCTGGTGATTGTTCATTTTGTGTGTGTTCATTCTATTCATGACAGCGCACAGTGCCCAACTCCCCACGCACCCTGTGTCCATGTCCACACGGTCCCAGTGCTCAGTGTAGTACTGATACATAACCATCAATGTCCCTGTGGTTCAGAAGTAATCGTCAATCAGTGATTGGCATACAGCACAGCCATCTTGTGCATCACGTACTGCCAGAGGTGCTGCTTCTCCACCATCAACATCCTTATCATCCTCACCCAGTGCATGCATGTCAATGTCAGGTGGCAGTGGTACGTTTCTCCGGATGCACATGTTGTGCAGCATGACACAGACCATGGTGATCTTTGCCACCTTCTCAGGGCCATAAAGGAGTGCTCCACCCGACCTGCTTAGGAAGCGGAACCGTGCCTTCAACAGGCCAAAGGTCTGCTCAATCACAATACGGGTACGTGTATGAACCCGATTGTACTCCTCTTCGTGCCTGTTATGCGGGTTCCATACAGGGGTAAGTAGCCACGGCTTCAAGGGATAGCCTCCATCACCTGCATGGGAGCACAAAGAGGTATGTGTGAGTCAATCTGAGGTGACACCTTTAGGATTAACGGCCATGGCTGCAGTTATTTGGTGTTGACATGCACATGTCTCTGGATTTATGCACACAGGTTCATTTGATGCATTGTATACTGCACAATGGTCTACTAGTGTGGATTGCGTTGTACAGATGATGCAGGGTGTTCACTTGCATGCTGATGCGGATGTACTGTGGATACGGAACGATGTATCGCCACCCATTATTTCAGTGTATACTACTCTGTACCTAATCACACTAGCGGCATTAGCACAGTTGTAATCATGTTTAGTCATGCATCGCTTGACATACCCATGGTGGCCTGCTTGTGCGTCTGGCATGTTGTCATTGATGTGCGGCATTGGTCTTATGTATGGCATTGATGTGCCATGTTCAGGTTGGGATGTTCAGGACAACAGTGTTTAGCTCTGAGTGCATTGTCCACTCACCGCCCAATCCCGCCCAGGTGGAGTATGCATCCCCCCACAATCCCGCCCAGGTGGAGTATGCATCCACCCCAATCCCACCCAGGAGGAGTATGCATCCCGCCTCCGCAATCCCACCCAGGTGGAGTATGCATCCCCCCTCCCAATCCTACCCAGGTGGAGTATGCATCCCCCCCTAAATCCCACCCAGGTGGAGTATGCATCCCCCCCAAATTCCACCAAGGTGGAGTATGCATCCCCCCACCTCACAACCTCAATGCACTGCCATGGCCCAGTCAGGCAACTTACCGAGTAGCCAGGCACGTCGTCCAGCATGTTGCTCCATGTAGCGGGGTAGCATGGAGTTATGCAGCACCATGGCATCATGTGTAGATTCGGGATATCGGGCACAGCAATGTGTGATGATCTTGCTTGAGTCACATACCATCTGCACATTGATGGAGTGGTATTGCTTGCGATTGCGGAACACCACCTCATTGGCATGAGGGGCGACCAATTCTACATGGGTACAGTTGAGGGCACTGACGCAATTGGGCATGCCTGCCAGTGCATGGACGCCTACTTTGGTGTCAGCGAGCTCCTATCCAGTCCGTGGTAGGGAAATGTGGATACTTGCATGCTTCAGGAGGGCATCAAGCACGTGGGTCAGCATGTGGGACAAGAGTGGTTGTGATATGCCATGCAGCTGCCCCACTTTGTGCTGGGAGGTGCCTGTGGCCAGGAAGTGGAACACAGACACCACCTTTAGTAGAGGGGGGATGGCAGTGCATATTTCTATCAGGCTGACGATGTTGTTGTTGTGTATCATGTCCACTATGGTGATGATGGTGTCCCAGTCCAACCAGTACAGGGTGTGGATCTGCTCAGGGGTTAGATTGAATGGACTGGGTCTGATGCGAGGGATTGGTGGCTGCTTACGTGGTACCACTGGCTGCACTGGTGGAACTTGCTGGGCCTGTCTCACCATCCTTCTCCTCCTGCATCTCCTCTGTGCTGCATGTTGCTGTAGTTGTTGTTGTTGTTGTTGCTATTGTTGTAGCAGTACAGGCATGTCCTCCAGCCCCATGATTGCAGCAGCTAGTGGGATCATTTTGATGTTGGAAGGGGTGTGGTGTGTGGGTGTACTCCTTTTGTACTGGGACAGGCTCCATTGACTCCACCTGTGGTGATTGTGTGCACCTGTGGCAGTTGCTTGCTCTGCAGGTTGCTATTAACGGGTGGTCTGCGATGCCTGTATTGCCGCCATCGTGGAGGCCCTAATTACCGCCTTCGGGATGCCGGTAAGTGCATGCCCGCGTAACTTGTGATGTGCTCCTGTCAGCAGCATCCCGGTATTGGCGCCACGAAGGGGCACGTGTACGTGCGCATGCTGGTAAGAAGGGGCACGGTATGGGCGGTGGCGGTATTGGTGGGTTGTCGGGTCGTAATGGCCCGGACCCATTAACGATGCCGGTATTGCCATTCCGCCTTGCTTTTTTCATTACCTCCATACTCGTAATGAGGCCCTGGGTGTTGCCACAGTATTGGTGGCTGATATTGACTGCTCGTTTTCTTTGTCAAACCTTAAATAAATACATGAATATATATTGTTACTATACACCGGCCTGGTTCCTAGTCCATTGGTGACAGAGGGTATTTGTTGGGGTTGGGTGCAAGACGAGCTGGAGGCCTCACCAAAGTGATCTTGAAATAAAAAGTGCCTTATTGTGCGCCACCATGCTTGAGGGGAAAGGAACTCCCTGAGTTGAGTGTGACCGCCTAATAAACTGCGACAAGATGCATGATTATTTAACAAATATGACCGCCTGTGTGTTTCTTTTATATCCCAACAGATCAAACATCGGAGGGAAGGGTCAAAGAAGATTGAAGAAGAGAGCCAGACTATCAGTCCTGGAGAAGTGTTGAAGCCACGGTACAATGTTCTTTCATCTTCAGGCATTACAAAGCCTTCATTTTAAATGTGTTTGACACTTCATTGAATTTCTTAGGGGGGTGGGGAAGGGCAGATAAGTGGTTGGGGGTGTTTGGTATAGGTAAAAATAGGTGCAGGAGGGGGTATTGGTAGAGGGATACCCCACCAAAAGAAATTCGATGAACTGTCAAACACATTTAAATTGCAAGCTTTGAAATGCCTGACGATGAAATAACATAGAACCGAAGCCATCTAGTTTGTATTCAGGGGTCCAAGTGCTTGTAAAGAGTTTTGTTCGCACTCTGAATAATCCCTGCTTTGAAGGACTGTAGCTAGTAGAGGGGGTCACCACCACTACGTTGACGCTCAAGGAAGACAAGCCTGGTTGCATCTGAATGACGTAAAGCCTTACAGAGAAGAGACCCTTACCCCTCTGGCAACCATTGACAATGAAGCAAGCGAAAAGGTTCCGTGAATTCTGGTGAGATCGGCTACAAAGAGCCAACAAGAAAAAATGAAATAAAGACAATTTGAACTTCTGATTGTTCCCAAGTTTAAAGGGAAACAAACCTTGCGGTGTTCCTAAAAACTATTCCGTAAGGTTAGAGAGATGTTTTAAAAGACAAGAGAGGAAGAAGAGCACACAACACTTTATGTTGCCTATAATAGTACCAACATTCTTGTATGCTATTTTCACTTATATACTTCGATCCTATCCAGCTCTAGTGAGACGCAACATTGACATTGTCACCTATTTTGGAAAACCTAAGACAGACCCTATTATTCATTATTGAAATAATAATACAGTTTCTGTTATGAAAAAGTGTGACTATTATAAAATGGAACAGGAATTACAAGTTGATAAAAGAGAATGGGAATTTTGCAGTTTATGAAAGACACATTGCTAGCAAGAAGATCTATTGATACACAAAATGCAGTTAGGGGTATGAATTATTTTTCAATCTTTATTGTGCCTGCGTTTTGTACAATGTGCAGTCTTTATTTTCTTATTGTTATAGCATTTTGCCAAATGATGTTTTAGAGTACAAGTGGAGTGTTTAGCAATGAGACATTTATTTCTATCCCCAACAAAAGCACAAGTGATATTTTCCCTGATATTTCTAAGCAAATTATCCAACTTAAGAGGCATGCTGGAGAAGATTATAAGAATATAAATACATATCTTGATAACTCAGCACATTTAAAGAATAACATGTGGTATCAGCACATGAAGGAAGTGGGGAGAAGACCATGAGCTGCTGTGTGTTCTCTCAATCCCTATACCATGAGCACAGTCAGAACATTTATTGCAAGACAAATATCTACTTGGATAAACCTGAAGATATTCTCTCACCTACTCCCCCAGGATCTTCCATCCAGTTGGCCAGGGAAGGGCCATCGCTTCTAGATCGCAACCATGGGGGCTGACAAGTGAGGGAGGATCACCTGAGTGTAAGCTCTATGGTGAATGGGGAGAGAATGCCAAAAGGTGAGACATGTGTTCCCCCTTTCCCAACTATCAATCACCCTATTCTTCCTCAGCCTTTATAGTATATTACTAGTCCTGTCCAGTTAACCCCTTCCCGTTTCCAACACATACTGAGATGAGAAAGAGGTGTCTGAGAGAAATGAAGATTACCTATGGGAAAAGGTTCCTATAGTACTTTGAGGAGGAAGATGAATAGAAAGGCCTACTGCAACACACTATGTCCCTTTAATGAGACCAGGCAGAGTCAGGCACTTGACAGCAACTCTGCACACCTGACTTTCATTGAACATCAAAGGTGGAGCTTTGTTCAGGTGAATGAATGAGCCATGGGAGCTGAACACCAGGAAGCTGCAGCCAAGAAGCCCCGAGGTATCCAGAGGAAAATGGGACTCTGACCTGTTGTCTAGTGAGGGTCGAAGCGTGGCAAGAAAGCTATGTCTCTGAAGAGCTAGACAAGTTATCCCCGGAGGGTATGCTGAGTCCTATTGGCCATGGACAGCTAAATGTTTGTTTTCCTGTGAAAAATCCAGGTCCCAGGAATGTCTGCAGGGCAGGTGGTGAGACCTTGACCTCAGAGTGAAAACCAGCAAACATTCCCAACAGCAATGCGCTAACTGGTTAGTTTCTAGCGCGTTGGGAAACCCAGTGCATGTTTGAGGCTGGAGGGGGAGACTTGAATTCTGAAGTGTACAATCGGCACAGAAGGATCATTGTGAAGTGGGTCAGCAGCACACAAGGAAAAGTACAGATTGGAAGGATTGTTGTGAAGTGTGCAAGCGACACAGAAAGAAAAGGATAGGCATAAAGCGTGCATGTGGCACGAAAAGAGAAGGAAAGTTGGAAAACGTGCAAGTGGCACAGAAAGGAAGGAAAGTGGTTAAAGTGTGCAAGCGGCATGGAAAGCAAAAGCCATTAAGGATAAAGGAAACAAATGCAAGTGACACAAGAGAGAAAGAGAGAGAAAGTGTGCATGAATCCTAATAGACAAAGAAAGCAGAGCAAGAGGAAAAGGGTGCCAGAAGCACAGGAGGAAAGTAAAAGTCCTGTGTGCCAGAGGCACATCAACAGCCATAGCAGGACAGAGAAAGAAAGCATGCATTTGGTGAAACTAAGTATCAGAGTGGTCGTGCATAGTGGAAAATAAAGCTATGCGTTCTCTGATACCTGCAGAGAGTTGAAAGGAGGATACAAACAGCGCCACTCGAGAGAAGGTGGAAAAGGGGAGCTACACTGAAGAGTGAAGTAGGAGCAAAAGATCCAAAGTGTTGTGAAATGCTGTTTGAACCCAAGAAAGAGAATTGTGTCTTGAAAAGTGAACCCTGAAAAGCTGAACTTTTGTGTTTTGTGAATCTTTTGTGAACCTTTGAAACCAGAGGTGCCTAAGCTTGGGCAAGGGAACCCTGAGAGGCCTAAAGGAACTGTGAGCTTTAGGAAGCTTGGGGAAGAGAGCCCAAGTGAACCTATGAACTTGTAAGAACTGATTTGGTTTTGACACTAAGAGAACAGTGCTTGGAAGACCCCAAAAGTACATTTTGAGTTGAACTATTTTGAATTGGCAAAGCTGAACCTGATGAGCCAGCCACCTGAATCCAGTCTTATTTCATACTTTATTTTGGCACACTATTTAGTTTACTTTAGAGAAATCCTACACACAACATTTGTTTCAAGAGTGAGGGCAAGCATAGGTTTGACACAGACGGACTTTTTGGTTGGTTTTGGTACTTACAGACATCGACTATCCTTAGAAACATCAGTTAAGGAAGAACCCAAATTAGAGATAGGGCAAGACAGGCATTACACCAACCTCAAGTATTTTAAGAAAGGTTTTGAAACTGTCTTCCTTGCGTCTGGGTCTTCGTGTGATACCATGCCTGTCTCACACTACACATGATGCAAAGTGTCTCAGTCATCTAAAAGCATGCGTGGCACAAGGACAATTTATAGGAAAATTGGCAACCCTACGATAGAGATCGAAAAAAAAAGTTCCCATATGAAGATGCTTACATAAAAATGAAGAAGGTGGAAACAGAACTGAGTTGGAAAATCAGAATGCTCCTGTACTCATTCAGTGGTATGACAGAAGAACGGATGAGGATTGTTGGACAAAAGAGACTGAATTGTGCAGACACATGGGAGACACCAGGATTGCCAGGATGCTGGGAAAGACCTCAGTATTGGTATATGGATGAGTAGCCTCCAGTACAGGATAGGAAGAAGGAATGATGGAATGCAGTGCACACTTATTGATGACAGCACCAGTACAGATAGTGCAAATAGTGAATCATGAATGCCTCAAGGAGTGGCCCAAGCATTTGAAATTATTAACATGGGTTGAACATTAAGCAGGACCTGTGTCCATGCTGCCAATGAAGAATGCAACACTGTGTTTAAGAAACAGTGGCCTGACCAAAGTTGGAGAAAACAAATGATGCAAACAAACAATCGATGTGCCAGGAATTAATGGACAAACTGCAGTGCTAATGGACGACTATTGGGCCTGTGGATCCAAGGCGTATATGAAGCTGCCTAAAGCTTGGCGAGGAATATGCTCTGTAGGGATAATATATGTTCCTGCATTAGATATCCCTCAAAGTGATATTTATGAATATGTATGTACATCAAAGGAAGAAGAGGTCGCTCAACCTCATCCGACAGAAGAGAGAGAACAATTATTCAGCCAAATCGATAGGAGTTTATCACAACATCCCAGATGACTGCAAATTGTTCAGTAGAACAACAATGATATTTACATAAATATTGATGCCAGGAATTCAAACTGCAGTGTATGCCAGGTGGTTACAAATTACCAGGTGAGAGCTGCTACAGACAATTAACATGACAAAAAAGGATTGACTGCGATTAGAGAAGAATTAAGGGCCATCAGTCTCATGAACCTCCAGAGCAGGTATGCCTTGGATTTAATTACAGCAATGCAAGGAGGCGTGTGTGCCAAGATTGAGCCTTCTTGTTGCACCTACCTACCTGCCGATGATGGAGAAAATTTAACCTGGACAGGGGCAATAACTATGCTGTCGACTCTGCATATGAAAACGGTGGAAGAAGTAGATGAGACAGAAGATGAATATTGGTTTTAATCTCTGTTCTCGTGGATTCCAACTTGGATGGCAAATGCCTTCAAACTATTGGGATCAATACTGGTGTCAATGTTGCTAGGGTTCTGTATTATAAGAATAATCATAGGACAATGAAAGAACACAGCAAAGAAAGCTATTGGGATTCAGATAATGATCGATGTAAATGCTGTGACTGATGAGCATACACAGACCAAATACATAGTGTCTGAATGTTCCAGATTCAGACTACATAGACATTTTTTAGAGTGACGCCTTTTACTTGCCGGCTCACCTAAAGCTTTCCTTTTGTGTTGACATTTCTTCAGGTTCTTCTTTGGTCGTCTCATTGTCAAATTCAGCAGAGCAGTTTTATCTGTAGTCGTAGAGTTATTCAGAGTTGGGGTGTCTTCCTCTATATGGTTGTAAGCCACTAACAGATCCTTTACATAAATTGAAGGAGTTAGAAGGGAGACTGACACAGCTTGTGGGGTGGCGTCACAAGGCGGTACCTGTGGTGCTACTTCATTGTTGTCAGCCTCTGTGCTAAAGATATCATCCCTCTTATGCTTCGGTTGTGCCATATGGATAACAATTTGTTCTTGAATAGTTTTCCAAATGATTTGCAAAGTTTGCGTTATAGTTTTTAACTTGCTATTTAATGTCTCATATAATCTGACCAATGATTGTAAACTCACCTGGATTGCTAAATTTGAAGTGTTTCCAGATTGGCCTGCATCCAGCTAACCAGTCAGTAAGGGGGTTGGCCTGGTTGCATACAATTATGCATAGATGTAATTAGTTCACCAACGATTGTTTTCACCATCGTCTTTTATAGTATTATCACTCAAAATGAATCACTGAACTGTTGGTTCACACACAGAGCTGGGGTTGCCTATAATTAATCATTTAGATGACTTTTGCCATTGCCTCATTTTCGAGACTTTGGCATAACTGAAGAAAGGAATTCTTAACCTCTTCTAATGGTCTCCTCAAGAGGGTGCAACAATTGGCCCATGGTCGTGTCTGTCTATATCTGTGGCTTGTGTAAAAGTATACCACCCTCCGCCATTTCAGTTATATGCCTCTTTATCTGTATTTATGTATCCAATACATAAAAGTAGAGTACATTTAACATTGTGAGGTCAGAGAAGGCATCCTTATTATGTGTTGTGCTGAGACCAGTGTTTGGAGATGAACAATTCTGGGATTATATTTCGCAGCAGCGTGTGCTAACATAGTTCTTCACCAAGATGATAATTAGAAAATTTGAAGAGAAGGAAAGCAGTGAAGGGTGATTACCAGAAGCGTGTTGCCTCGGGTAAGCATCAATTCTTTCTCACTTTCAACTGCTGACAACAGCACTCAGCAGTGCACACCGTTACGCTGCTACATGCAGGGTAGTAGGCTTTTGATAAACTGGTGTGCTACTTCTTCTGTTGTCTCTGCAGCAACGATGGTTGAATGGTCTCCATAATTGCTAGCAACTGCACTCAGCAGTGGACTTCGCTATGGCGCTCCATGCTGAGGAGTAGGCTTATGATAAGCTGGTGTGTTACTTCATCTGTGGTACCAAACTGCAACGTTTGATTGCTTGCCAAAATTGGTGACAACTACATTCAGCAATGCACTCCACTACTTAAGCCACTCACTAAACATTTCTGGGTCTGACACTTGCACCTGTGATGTGGTGACCTAGACAGTTGGTTTTACCCAACCTAAACTCACAATTACCCTTCTGCATCATCAAGCTGCAGTCACATAGTACCCTCAACACATGATCAATGTTGACATCAAGTTCCTTCCCATTGGTCCCAGCAAGTAAAATTCCATTATAAAAGTATAGTATCTTCTTTTGATCACCAAATAATCCATGTGTGGCCTTTTGAAAAAATGATGATGCAGAAAGGGCAGCATTCAAATTCAGATGTGCCCTCCTGTGTTTTGAATGCAGTTATGTTCTTCAAGGTTGGGTGTAGGTGAAGCTGGTGATATGAAGACGCTAAATCCAGCTTTTTAAAAAGATTTCTTTGACTTATACTACACACTAATATGTTGATCTCAGGCAGAGGGTGCCCCTTAACTATCACTGCCTTGCTGATATGGCTAAATTCAACATATAAACAGATCTCACCACTAGCCACGAATGGCACAACCAGAGGTGATAGTCACTCAACTGCATTTGTTCTTTCTGTTATTTGACTTGACGGCAAAGCCTTCGCAATTGTGCCTTAACCACATCCTGAAGTACAATCAGGAAGCCCCATACCTTGGATAATAATTACGCAGCATCTTTATTTTAGTTCAATTGAATGCACAAATCCATTGAGGCACCCTATGTGTTTCGTCAAAATGGCAGGAAACTGCAACTGTTCACCCAGTACATGCATCCCCGTTGATATCACCTGCTCCCTTTGGTAGAGATAAACACTGTACACCTTGCTGTCTGTCTTCACTTTAAATTCCAGATCAGCCTTAACACATTCAACCAACTTGATCTTGGGCCTCATTACAAGGTGGGTGGTACGGGGGTAACGGTGCCGGTAAATGCGCCGGAGCCGTTAACCCCTTACCGCTTTATTACGAGGTCCACTTGCAGGACCCGCTCTGGACGTCTGGTTTGACCAGATGTCCTTAGCGGGTCCCGCGAGGTGGCTAGCATACTAACAACGGGCCCGTCATTAACGGGCCCGTTGTTAGCATGCTCCTCATTCCCATTGAGCCCTATGGGGGCTCAAATGGGAATGGGGATGGTCCAGGTTCCCTGAATGGGGAAATACTGGGCCCTCCAAGGTCGGGAAGGCCCAGTATTTCCCCATTCAGGGAACCCGGACCCGAGTTTGGAGGCAGCCATGCCCTATTAAGAGCATGGCTGACTCCAAATTTGTAATGAGGCCCCTTGTCTCCCTATGGATATATGTCAGGTGTGCTCAAGTCCTCATCATGTCCGCCTAATTGATGTACCAACATATTTATTTATTAAGAATTTTTATACCATTGCGCCACATGCCCTCAGGCCTCAGGGCGCGCACACAACAAAGAGAAAAGTCACAACCGGACCAATAGGTTAAAACAATGCCAGGGAGAATAGCCGGAGACGGAACTCAAGAGTCAGAGGAGGGAATCTCGTGATATCCAATTCACTTTCACTCCTGAGCCTGCCATCATACCTATTTCTAGCCCATTGACCTTAGTACTGGCCACTGGTCTCTTAAACTCCTCTACATCACCATTTTAACCTCACTGTCACATGAAGAACACACAGATGCTACATGTACCATGTCTACAGTGTCTCACTCGATGGCTAATTCTTCATCATCATTACCTCGGACCTATCAAACTCGTCTGCACCAACATATTTGTAGTCACTGTCAGGCCTTGCCTGCCCTGCATCATCCACTGCACTCACATTTCTGTGATGGTCAGCGGTAGCCTTGCAGTGTCAGGTAGCCTTCCCTTTGACCTTGCACGCATTACCCACAATCTTTCTATCCGTTAGCTAAATGTGTTTTACTGCTGGACCCAAAGCAACCACCCTTGATGCCGCAGCTTGACTTTTCTCATGTCCTTTCTTACCTACGACGAGCCTCTTTTTGCCCTTCGAGTCAACTTGAAACTTTTTGAAGTTGCACCCATGTCTCTTTGTGTGTTGAATCAGGTGCACTTCCAAAAGGAACGGGGGAAAACATCTTTCATGAGAAGAAGAAGAAGAACATGATGAAGAAGAAGAAGAGGAAGAGGAAGAAGAAGAAGAAGAAGAACAAGAACAAGAAGAAAAAGAACAAGTAGAAAAAAACAAGAAGAACAGGAAGAATCGTAGTATTAATAATTGGCGATCCATTCAAAAGTTCACATTACAAATGTAATTGTCCCTTGATGCTTAATGGTATTCGGAAGGAACCCTTCAAAAACGCGCCCACACACCCTCCTATACAAACTAACTGCCCAAACCACCCTCTCCAGCATTCTTCCCTCAGGACTACACTACGCAATTTGTAAATATGAACACACTTTCATCAGTCTCTCAATGTCCTCCAGTCCCTGCTGTATGTCCCTACTCTTACCCATTGACCACCTGGAACAGGTCATTCAATCCATCAATGTAAAGGCACCCCACTCTAGGCTGACTCTGCTCTCAGCTATACCTATATTGGAAGTCATTCTCTTCGAAAAGAAACATTGGACTTGAATAAATACAAAAATACAAATTGCATGTGTGATCTGTCCACTGGACAACTAAGCGGTGGAGAACATGCCATTATAATTTGACCATTTTGTGTGGTATGTACATAGATGACCCCCTAATGCCCAAATGGAAACCCACATGTGTGCGACATTCCACTCTACATGCAGTAGCAGTTAGATTGCAAACACTCCCTTGCATGAGTGAAATCTGGCAGAATGAAATATGGGGTCTGGAATCAAAATATGTTGAATGCCGCCTTTAAAATCTTCCCCGCTTTTGCAAAGCCATTTGCTATACTTCTTTGTCTGAGCAACCTTGGCATATTACTTGCCTTGCATCACATGCCTCCGCGCCATTCATGCTAGTGGCGGTAAAGTGGTGTTAATGTCTTCGCAAGGGCAGGAGTCAACCTTTGCATCCTTTCACCATTTGGCTTTTCCTAGGGCACTCCGCATTCCTCCTTTGCAAATAGTGTAGCTTCACAGCCTCCACATTTCACGTCGCAGGACGTTTGACGCCACTTGGGTCGCCTTTTGTTGGTTCGAGCTGCCTTCTTTCAATGCCATTTCTTCAGAGGACAACAACCATGGCGAGCGCCTCACATCGTCCATTTCAGACCCCGTTTTCATCTTCCTTTTACACACCTGCGCCTGGCCTAGATATAAGCAATTTTGATTATATCAGCTCAGCTCTGCCTTGACCCAAACAAGACCCTGCATAAAAGGGGTGTGGAATCAAGTGAAAGAAGACAACAGCAATCAAACAACTACGACAATAAAATAGTCACTATTTATTGTACTTACTCATTGAACATACTCATTGTGGTGGATTTCCTTTGTATAGTAGTTGTAAAAAATGGCCGGCAAAAAGACCCGTTCTTAGATAAATTAAAGTATCATACATTCATAGCTAGGAAACAAACCGCTGTAACTGTGTGAGATGTTGAACACTATCAAGGGCCTGATTACCTTTTGTGTCACGTGCGCCGAGTTTTCAATGGTACCTTTGATTTGTTTGTACATTAGTCTCTATGCATGCACTAGGGTATGGCTAGTGAAGTGGTTTTAGCGGAACTTGTGCTGTGTAAGTGGAAGGGTTCCTTTCAACGTTAATTACCCGTTTTTTGTGTGCAATAGTACCCTTAAACAAGCATTTGCAAAGCCAAATGTTTTGGCTTTTCTCAAAAGGCATGACATAGACATTGGCACTACCCAGAGGCGTAGCCAGGATTGTCTAGTAAATAGGGCCTGAAGCTAATGTAGTTGGGCCCCCTGCACTGACACAAATATGTGTAAATGCCCACACAGCGCTGCAGAGTGGGCATTTACAGATTTTGGGTGGGCCTTGCCCCTCAGGCCCTACCCTGCCTATGGCTCTGGCACTACCCAGCCGTAAGACTGCAAGAGGTGAAAAATGGTATGACTACCGGAGCATATGGGGCCAGGCCTGACACATGCCTAGTTCAAAAGGCTACAACTTCTGCTTTTGCCAATGCTTGTTGTAACAGGACTTCAGATTTCAGATGCAAGGGCAGGCTTACTACTAATAAATCAAGTGGCCAAACCTGGTTTAGACATTTGTATTAGACTAATAGCACATTTAGAGCTGCAATTAGCCGCCTTTTAACTAATGGAAAACTGCTTTGAAATAGCACTCAAGGTCAATATTATGGGGGGTTTAAAAAAAAGCAATAGACATCCCCTGCTAGCTGCAATGTAATGGTACAATGGGTCATTTCAGTTAGAAAGCCCCACATTCACAGACCCACCGAGGACTCATCACTGGACGTTCACCTGCAGATCAGACCAACCGGTTATGCACTACGGGTATGCAAATTAAGCTGGAAATCGTGCTTGTGTTTCATTTGTAAAATGTTAAATATTAAATGTTAAAGGTATTTCTACCGCGCACCGTCACCAACAGAGTTGGTACCCAGGCGCTCTGGCGGAGGTGCAAGTGAGAATATGGGTTGGGTTAGTAGGTGAAGCGGGAGTAGGATAGTGAGAGCAGTGGTGTTCTGTTGGCAACTTCAACTCGGTATACACCGGGTGCTGAGCATTGGTGCGAGTATTGGATCGTTGTCAGTCCTCTTGTGCGGTTGGTGTTGCTTATGTGTTGTTGCGGTGTTGTGAAGTGCGTGCGGGTTGTTGTGCGAGAGATGGTTGTGTGAGATTTTCAAGTGAGATCAGTCTGCAGAAAATCTGAGTTTTTTGTTAGTCGGAAGTTTGAAGTCAGAACAGAAGTTCCCAAGTCTGTCCGAGTGTGGCACTCGCCAATCCTCCCTGTTTAATCGGGGTGGGAAAAAGGCTATGCCTGGCAGGGTTTAGTTTGAGTGGGGCGCTCCCTGTGCTGTTCTAACGCACTTTGTAAGTGTTCTGATTGCTCCTCGTCATTGTATTCTAGCCATTTCTGTTGGTGTTCTGATGCTGAAGGTAGGTAGATGTGGGTTGGGTGTCTATTCTCCTTCTAGGGTGCTGGGCTTTTGTAGCGGACTCCTCTCAGACTTTCTATCTAAGTGCATCTGCCGGTTTGTATATGGTACGATTTTCATTTGGGGCTTTCGTCTGGGTCTGAGTATGTGATCATTCTCTAGGGGTCTCCTTTTGTGGCTATTTCCCATTATATCTTATGGTCTGTCGTGTGCTCGGTTCTTGGGTTCGGTGTTTGTCCATTTGAGAGTGGTCGAGGTTGGTGTTATTTTCGTTGTTGTTTTAATGGGGCGGGTAAATGAGTAAAAATGAGTAAATTATGATTGTTTTACAGGGCAGTGCTATTTCATACATAGATTTGCAACCCAAGACTGACAGCTGTGAAGAATCTAACAACCACCACATAAGCATGGCCTGGGACAGTTATTGGGTGGGTAAATAACTAAACAGCACCTACAGTCTGCGAGTCCCTTCTAAATGCTCACCTCTCACTTATCTTCACGTCCCATCCATCCCATGACAATAGTGTCAGCGGATAGGAAATGGTGTCAATGCCAACTAATAGCCAAAACTAAAAGAGAAAAAAGCGCCTGGATCTGCTTCTTATCCAGTTCGGCAGCTGGAGAATGGATATCGCAGAATCGTATTTACGTGAAAAAGGTGTAATGGGAAAACTGCACCACACGTGTGAATTAAAAGCCGCTTCTGAGGTCAACAGAAGAGAGATGCATATGATCATATTACGGGGCTGCACAGTGCAAAGTCTGAAAGCAAAATATTAGCCGTTATCCTTTCGGATTAATAGGAATAACTAAATCAATGTGCATCGATGCAATGTTATGCAGACTAGGAAAATGCAATTTACCATTTTTCAAAGGATATCTCGCGGCTCACGACAAATAAGCACAGGGTGATATGTGAGTAGTGTCCAGCGTGCATGTTTTTACTTGACATGTCCAAAATTAAAAAGGGCCACTTCAGAGTCATAAATAAATCACCTGGCGGGAAATAAAGCAGGGATTGGTTACATTGATAGCTTACAAGCATCCACAATTTGAACAAAAAGGGAAGAAAATAAAATGGAGTATTGAGGTGTTAAAGAACTGTATTGTAAATTGTCATATTAAAAGGTTTTCGATATTCAGACTTTAAAAAAGACACATTTAATTAAGGAGTTAGCTCAGTTTGTTAAAGGCCCATCTTGTGAACACAAATGATTGCAGTGACCTGCAGTGTGAGGACTATGCAATGGCCCTCTCATGAGGACTCGTTGGGTTGCTTGACACCTGTTGGCATCCACTCGTTCCACACCCAACAGAGCTGAGCCAACTTCCAAAGTCAAGATAAAATAGGCACCATTGCTTTGGCATAAAAAACAAAATGTGGTCAGAGGCTAGTGAAGCGACAGCGTTGGCAAGCGACATGTGAGGTTGGTTAGCAAAAAAACGAGTTATTTGAAATGCGCTGACATGTTATACCCAGGCACTAATAATATTGCCAGCTCTTGTCATTTTATGGTCAGGTAGTGCCATTATGGGAGTGCCTGGAAAATGCCTATTCTGTGTCTACACAAAGCCAATCTGTTGACTTTGTCAATGCTTGGTCTTCTTGCATTGCATGCCTTGTAGGCGTGGATGTGCAACTGGGAAATAAAACTGTAAATTCCATGCCAGGAAAAAAGTTGTCCCTGATGTGTGTCTACAGATATGTTGGCATATATTGTGATGTGTGCAGGGTAGATAAAGGGAACATTGGTAATGTACTTATTGGGGAGGTGGGTTGCTGGGTCTCTACATGTTGCAACGGCAAGATGAATAGCTTATTTATAGTGAACAGGTCCTTCACTCAGGGGGGATACCTTTTGTCTGTGGAAGCGAACCAGCCAAACACTGGCATTGTGCCCAGGGGTGAAGAGGTCCATCTCTTTAAATATGTGATCCTGTGGGGTCTGTTGGAGGAACTGTCTTTTCACCATTTATGGGTAAGAGATATGCACAAATAAATTTCTCTGATTCCCTGTTTCTTGTGGAGGGGCTCCATCTGTAGGGAGTGCCTCTAGGTAGGGAGGGGGTATAGTTTGTGGGGGAGCTCTGTCTCTCTGGGGTGTGTGGCTGAGGTATTCTTGGTAAGGAGGATGTCAGGTCTCATATTGAGGGGCTGACAGGGAGCCCGCCCACATCGTTGTGTGGGAGGAACACCGTTGCGGGCTATTCCCCGAAGTGAAGTGACGTTGGGATTCGGGAGGGGCTGGCAAGGGGCTGGCAGTTACGTGTTGTGTTTTAATAAAAGAAGACATTACTGCTTGAGCTCCGTCTCCTTGCCTCCTTGAATGTGTGTGCGTGCGTATGGTGTCGGTGTGGCCTGGCCAGCTCCTTAACACTGGCGACGACGAGGAGAACTCCACGTGCACAGAGGGCTGCCATCAGGCAATGTCAGCGCGTCGGCGCCCCTCACACATGCGGCCTGCACACACGGGGCCTGCAAACAGGTCCGCGACGGCCCAGGCCGAGCCGCAGGAGAAATCTGCGTGCACAGAGGGCGGCCATCGGGCAGTGTCAGCGCATCGGCGCCCCTCACACACGCGGCCTGCACAAACGCGGCCTATACACAGGTCTGCGACGGCCCAGGCCAAGCTGCAGAAGCACGACTGCAACACGTGCAGCTTACACAGCTGACTGCCTTGCCCAAAGAGCCCAGACATCGCTCTGCCCGAAGAGGCACGGAGCCCTCCGCAAGGCGGGAGGATTCCCCCACCTGGCCCCCAACGGCACAACAAACGCAGGGGCGGCACCGGAAAACGGTGGGGATGACCACGCTGGTGCCAAGCCAAGTGGCTGTAGGAAATACACGGCATACCGGTGAAACAGCTCCACATGCATCACAGAAGGCAGCAGAGGACCCTGTCTGCCAGGATGAAAGCAAGCAAATCAAAGGAGGTAGGAAATACCTGAAGAAAATCATACCCTGCCCTCAGTGAACCTAAAGACCCCATCACCAAACAAAACACGTAGCACATCTTAAGACCTCATCATGACAGACCAGGCTTCTTCGTCAGCACCCATAGCTTCATCTGCCGCGCCTACAACGACTGCAGCAAGCACAGGTGGGGCAGCTGGAGGCAGCACCCACCAGACCCCAACAGCAGGTGGGTCAGCACAAGTAATGCACATGCCCAACCCCTTCGATGTGCGAGACACGACAAACCTGGGACCCCGGTGGGCCACATGGCTGCGGGACTTACACACACTATCCATGGCCATAGGGCCAGCCGTGAGAGATATTGCGGGCGAACTAGTCAACTGGGACACTGCCATGTATGAGGAGGTACATCGAAAACTGTCCGAATATTTTGCTGCACATACCAACATAGACTATGAGCACCACATTTTTCACTCCACCCGTCAAGAGAAAGGCAAATCGCTGGACAACTACGTAATGCGCCTACGCATCAAGCAAAAATACTGCAAATTTCACTGCTACTCAAACGAGGAGGCACTACGGTCACAAGTAATCGCAGGCTGTTTGTCCCAGTCTTTCAGGAAGCAACTTCTCCAAAAACTAAGGTCGCTGGAAGAAATATTAGCCCTAGCCAGGATGGAAACAGCTGTCGAGTCACAACTAGACAATCTGGGCAAAGTAAACCTACAACAACCCGGCATGCCCACCGACACAGTCAACAGGCTACAAACGGCCGTGAGTCAAGGTGGACGGTGATCTGACGCCACATGCTACAGGTGTGGTTACGAGTACCCACACACGGGGGACTGCCCCGCCGTAGGACAACAATGTGCCGCTTGTGGTGGCTTGGACCACTTCAGGGCACTATACAAAAACTCCCCATCAGGCGGCCCCAACAGGCAGAAGACACAGGAACGCCGTAGGGCTGGATGCCCCAGTCCGACAAACAACCAGCCTGAGTGGGACCACAAACCCTCATGCAGGGAAGACAAGGAGTGCAGGAGCGCACACGCCAGGGAAGAGAGATGACCACAAGAGGGAGGGAGACGCAGTCAGAGACGAAGATTCATCCAATACATAGAAATGCGCTCACCCTCAAGGAGTGAGACCCCATCCTCAGAGGACGACCAGCGGAAAAAAGGATATGTCTGGGCTCTCAACAACGCAAAGACCACCCAGCACAGCCCGACCCTCACCCTACAAGTGAACAACACACCAGTAGAATTCCTAATTGACACGGGTGCTACAGTGAAGATTATCAGCGAACAAGCCTTCAACTCGCTATCCCGTCAACCTAAAATACGCAAGGCCACTTATGGTGCAACCACACCACTGCCATGCAAGGGCACCATCACAGCATGGTGTGTACACAAATCTCATGCGGCAAAGATTCCCCTACACATCCTAAAAACAGGAGCCAATAGTGGATGCATTCTAAGCTTTAAAACAGCAGTGGACGTGGGCCTCGTGCACATTCTATACCAAATAATGGCCCACAAATACTTTAACATTCCGAAAGCGATCCAGGACACATTCCCGAAGTTATTCAAAGGCCTAGGAAAACTAAAGAATAGGAAAGTGCACCTCCACATCAATCCAGACGTACCACCGGTGGCACAACATTACAGGGGGATACCTGTTAACATACAAAGACAGGTAGAAGAAGAGCTACACAAATTAATCAAACTACAAGTCACTGAGCCAGAATAAGGACCGAAGCACTGGGTGTCACTGATCGTTCCTGTTCCAAACAAATCCCCAGACGGTTCTATACGCCTGTGCGTGGACATGCGATGGGCCAACGTCGCCATTGAAAGGGAGAGACACCAGGCGCCGAGGATAACCGACATGATCCATCTGCTCCATGGAGCCAAGGTGTTCTCTAAGCTAGACCTGACAAAGGGTTACCATCAAATAGAAATAAGCCCTGAATCAAGATACATCACAACCTTTGTAACACTCCTGGGGTTGTTTCAATATAAGAGACTCAGCTTCGGCATCTCATCGGCCGCTGAGATTTTTCAAGAGGAAATCCACAGAGTCATTCACCACATACCGAACTGTCTAAATTATTTGAACGATGTGCTAGTATTCGGCAAAACCAAAGAAGAACATGACACAGCATTACACCGTGTGTGCGCCGCGATGGAAACCGCAGGTCTCACACTGAACAAAGATAAATGTGAGTTTGGCAAAGGGTCGCTACGCTTCTTTGGACACATTTTCTCCGATCAGGGCATGCAACCAGATCCAGACAAGGTCGCGGCACTCAACACGGCAAAGCCCCCCACAAACACATCAGAACTACGCTCTTTCCTAGGACTCACAAGCTATTGCTCGATATACCTCAAAGATTATACGACAGTGAGCAACCCCCTACGATTATTAACAAGCAAAGACCAGCGGAGTGTCAGCAAGCGTTCAAATCCATCCGAAATTCCATCTCAAAGGCAGAACACATGGCATATTTTGAAACCCGAAGGAACACAGAAGTTATAGTAGACACAAGCCCAGTGGGACTAGGGGCCATCCTCTCTCAAAAGGACCCAGAAGACCATACAAAAATGTTCATAGTGGCACACGCCAGCAGAAGCCTCACGACCACAGAACAGGCATATTCACAGGCCCACCACAGTGGTGTGGGCCTGTGAATATTTCCACCTATTCGTATACGGGAAGGAATTCACTGTCATCACCGACCATCAAGCGCTGCTCACCATTTACAGCGATCCCAAGTCAAGGATGCCCCCGAGTATAGCCAGGTGGGGGTTGCGGCTACAAGATTACAAATTCAGCATTAAACATCGCCCGGGAAAGGAGGCCAATCCAGCTGATTATCTGTTCTGACACCCCTCGGGCACAGCACAGACACTACCGTCCATAGTCGACGCGTACATCAACTACGTGGTACATCATCTACAGCCATTCCCCATTGAATGGTCGGAAGTGGTGAGAGAGTCCGAACAAGACCCAGCACTACAAATCGTAAAACACTGCATACATACTGACAAGCGAGGGCATATGAAACAACAAGCAAAACAGGAATGAGAGACAGTGAGAGATGATATACGCTGGATTGACCAAGTCAAAGACAAGCTATCAATCGTGGAAGACCACATCATCCCGAAGGGCTGCAAAGTGATAATCCCTGAGTCCCTTCGGGAGAGGACCATACGGCTGGCACACGAAGGACACCGAGCTGTGGCAGCAACAAAACGACTCTTAAGACAAAAAGTGTGGTTCCCAAAAGTGGACACCCTTGTTGAAGCACAAGTAGGCGGATGCACAAACTGTGCCAACTCGCCCCTCCACCACATCCTAACCCGTTGCAAATGTCCACACTACTGGACAGAGTCTGGGACGAGCTGGCAGTAGACCTGTGTGGACCCATGTGAGATGGCACATACATCTTAGTACTAGTAGACGAACACTCACGCTTCTGAGAAGCTCAGATCGTAGAAAACACGACGGCGTCTTGTATCATCCTAGCACTGGATCGCAAGCTCTCTGCGTACGGAATACCAAGAGTAATAAAATCGGACAACGGGCCCCCCTTCGCCAGCACCAATTTTCAGAACTTTGCCAGGTACATGGATTTTCACCATAGAAAGATAACACCAAGATGGCCCCGAGCAAATGGAACCGTAGAAAGGTTCATGGCAAACATCAAAAGGACACTGCAACTAGCAACCATAATGAACAAGCCATTTGAACATGCTCCATATCAACTACTTCGAGAATACAGACACACACCGCACAGCAGCACAGGCGTGTGCCCGGTGGACTTGATGTTTCGGCGACCCGTGAAGACAAGCTTACCAGAGGACCCGACACTCACGCCCTTGACACCGTTGGAGAGTCAAGCCAAAGACAAAGACTAAGATGAGAAGGAAAAGATGACAGGAAGGCCCAAGAATCAAACGTTGAACTAGGCGATCAAGTGCTAGTGCGCCAGACAACGGGCAGGAAAGAAGATGCCACGTTTGCCCCCGAGCTGTTGACGGTGACACGAAGAAAAGGCACCATGGTCACAGCAGAAAGTGAAGGGTGCTCCTCAGTGACCCGGAACGTATCCCAATTTAAAAGAGTGCTGACCCCACTCGATGAGAGGTGGGCACCAAATGAGGAAGCAAGAGACTGGCACGTAGTAGACGAGCCCTACTTTAGAGACAGTGAAGCATCTGATGATGAAGGACCCTGGTCAGGAGAGCCAGAGCTCGAGGGTCCCTCCACCCCTGAAAAGGCTGCGGCGACCCCAGAGAAGCTGCATGAAGCCACTGAGACTGATAGAAGAGATGGAGTAATAGACACGAGTGAACTGCTGAGTTAAAAAGGCGGGAGATGTCAGGTCTCAGATCGAGGGGCTGACAGGGAGCCCGCCCACATCGCTGTGTGGGAGGTCCGTCCTCGCGGGCTATTCTCCGAAGGGAAGTGACGTTGGGATTAGGGAGGGGCTGGCAAGGGGCCGGCAGTTACGTGTTGTGTTTTAATAAAAGAAGACGTTACTGCTTGAGCTCCGTCTCCTTGCCTCCTTGAATGCGTGTGCGTGCGTATGGTGTTGGAGTGGCCTGGCCAGCTCCTTAACAGAGGAGGAGGGCACTGCTCTATCTTTCACAATAGAGTGGCGGGGTGGGTGGGGTCGGCGGGGTGGGTGGGGTCGTACCCTCAAGACCTCATACTGACCATGGCCAGGCAATAGACTTACAGCCAGTCCTCTGTCAATGTCTTCTTCTTCCGTCTCGAGAACCATCTACCAGCGCTACTTCCCTCAGACCCCATTGCCATTCCCTGTCCCCATTGGCTGGCAGGGAGTGCTTCCTCTGATAGGCTCACACTACCGCAGATTGTATTTGTGCAGTTGTATGATTAAAAGTCTGACCAGTCTGGGATGCAGCGGCCATGTAGAGTCAGACAGGGACCCGAGGACAAGCAGCATAAGAAATCGAATTGAATAGGAAGGAACATTGCATTGAAATCTGCAAAATAAAACGTATATATGTTATAACATCAGTTTCATTTATTCACATTAATCATCAGAAATAGCAGTGTTTTTGGAGCGTTGTAAAATTAAGTCGTTTGTAAAAATCTAGTATTTGTAAGATGGCGTGTGTGAAGCAGGAATTGCTTTTAATGGATACAGGCATCAGTTGTAAAATGGCCGCATCGTTAATAGGTGCTGAGTATTGATGGTTTGCTGAAGTTCGTTTCTTATTCAAAATCTAAAACTGGCTTTTTATTCACCCACTACTTCTCAGAAAGATCAGAAGCGGCAGCCATCGTATTTATTTCAATGGAGTGTACCATAAGCCTGAACACATTTTCTAGGACCATGGTAGAAATTAGACGTTCAATGTGTTAGAATTCCTACTGTTACCTCAGTATAATCTTTGTACAGCTATTGAAAATGATAACGAGGTGTGGTACACAAACAGAACGGACCACCGTTTCAATTCGCTGTTCGATGGCGTGGAGAAGTTTACAAAAGGTGCGTGATTTTATTCTCGTGCAGGCTCCCACTCGCTCACTCCGTTTCTTTTGGGATTGCTGCTGGGAGCGTCAGAAGTGCACTGCCGACGGCACCTGGCATGTGGGGGAAATGCTAATGTGCCCCATTAGCAGTGCACCTTTTGTAAATAACAAAAAAAATAAACAGCCTTACCACTCTCTTCTAATGCTGAAATAAAATGGCTGCCCTGGGGGAAACAAACACAGACTGGAGATCCAATCACATCATACTGACATCATGAACTGCATATCCAATAAGGTACTACTTACAGCAGAAAACACTACACCCACAAGCGCGTACATGCACATTTTGAGACTAGTGTTAGCATGGCAATGCTATTATATGAGAAACCTACTTATTTTTTGAAGGGTTAGGACCAATAATCTCTTGTATCTCTTGATTTGCATAAAGTCACTATCCTCTGTGCATTTCACACTTACCAACAGAACGAGAATCTAGGCCATATGCCCTGAACTATTTATCTACTGATTATTTGGCACAGTCAGTGGTACAAATTAGATGTTTTAAGCTTCTAACCATTCATAAAGGTGTCTAACCACCTGGCAATACTGTCATAGCTACCTGCGCAAAAAACACCTTTTGTTACATTCCAAGAGTGAATTTGGACTATGAAAGATATGGGAGAGAGCCATAGGTACGTGAGTTAAAGGTGGCATGGGATATACCTATAGTGGTCTTTGAGACCTTGTTCTGAATTTGATTGTAACTTTTTTTTAAAACTTGTTTGTATTAAATTATTTAAATACAACAGAGTTTGCAATCATCAGCACATGTTACAGATTAACGTTAGGGCTACATCGTCTTCATCTCAGCTAACACTTAAGCTGGGTTAGCCGTTGTGCCCATGAATTACTGAAAAGTGTACCTCAATGCCCAACACATAACCCCCTTCCCATTCTCCCCATTATCTTCTCAATACCCCTCACCAGCTCCCCCCTCCCCCGAGTTTGGGGTCTAATATTGCCTCAAGATTTGGTCTGGCTAGAGAATGCTTCCTCTCATCCAGAAACGTTTACAACTACATGTTTATGCTGCCCACATTTGCTCTATAATGCCTGACAAGCAGATCTTGTTGAAAGCTCTGATTCTAGTAGTTGCCTTTTTTAGATTTGAGCTGAGCTGTATGTTTTTTTTTCTTTTTTAGAGACCCTCATTCAAAGACCCTATTTGAAGCTCTTATGTTAAAGCTCTCATTTTAATGGCAATAGTGTGGACTCCCGAAGAGAGAGATCTACCCCCCACTCTCTGCTTGGAAAAACGTCTGATCTGCAGAGAATTGGAGCCAGAAGACTGAAGGGGATAGCAGAGGGGTATTTAGGGAGAGAGAGTTGGATGTAGCGGGGTCCCAGGCCCCAGAAAGCCTTGTGGATGATGGAGAGGGTATTGAACTTGATCCCCTCTGCCACCGGGAGTCAGTGGAGAGATGTTAGGGCTGGAGAGATGCAGTCCCCTGGGCTTAAGTCTTGCAGTCCGATTCTGGATTAGTTGAAGGGGGCAAAGGGAGGATAAAGGCAGATTGAGAAAGAGGCTGTTGTAGTAGTCCAGTCCAGGGAGGACCAGAGCTCTGGGGACATTACATTTCTGGGGGAAGGTGAGGAAAGGAAGAATGCCTCTGTGGAGGTGCAGCTGAATGTGAGCCCTCTTTGCAAGGTCTGCGATGTGAGGTGAGAAGGTGAAAGAGAAGCCGAAGATGACACCAAGGTTTTTAGCCTCACAGGAGAGGGAGGGGAGGGAACCCATGCAGGGCAGCCAGAGAGTAGGAGGGAAGGAGGGGGAAGGGGTCCCAATGAGAAGGATCTCAGTGTTACTGGCATTAAGGCAGAAATTAGATTATGGTGCTTTTAAAAGAATGATTTATTTCTCTGCTGCTTGATACATCAAGGCGATTTCTGCATTTGTGTTGCATTATATTTTGCATGTGTGGCTATTATTATTATCTTAATCCAACCAATGAAACTCAAATACTATTCAAATACTATTCATACCCTTTCATACACATGATTTCACCCATTCATCAATCACACCCATCCTTCGCCCACTTAATCAAATTCAACAATCCAACCTTATGTCCACCCATAAACATACACTAATACCAATACAAGCAGCTAGACCTATTAGCTTGGCCATTGCTTTCATCCATTTTCATGGGACAGGAGGTGCTCTGTACTGCATCCAAGTACCTGATACACAACAAAACAAAATGTGTTGGTCTTCTTCTCCAGGGTTTCCATCTCTTACGCCACACATGCAAAGCTCAGGATGATGCTGCTCCTTTATGCTGCACACAGTGGTATTCAAGTGCTGACCTCTGCACATTAAGTTCGCAGAATAAGGGGGATTTGACTTTGTATAAGTTGCTCTGGTCTGAAACACACTCTTGCTTTGGCTATTGTAGTAGTTATTTTCATGGTGGAGGCAGCATTTCAAGTTATCTTCCTTTGATGTAGGGTAGTACTAAGCTGAGGCTTTGTGGCATGCCAGTAGGATGAGGTGCTGGGGTGCTGTGGGGTGAGTTGGATGGTTGGGTGATAGGATGAGGTTGGGTGGTGGTGGCACCACTGTAAAGTCCTGGGTGAAGGTGGTTGATAGGGTAGTGGTGTGATGTGCTGGGGTGATTTTAGGTGGTGCAGTTATATATTGGGGTGAGGATTAGTGCTGGGGAATTGGCATGAGGTAATGGGGTGATGTCAGGTGGTGACAAACTGACTGAGGTGTTGAGGAAGGTTGAGTGACAGGGACACTGGGTTAAGGTGCAGGAGTGAGGATTGGCTGTGGGTGATCTGGGGTGAGATACTGGAATGAGGTTGAGTGGTGTGTGTCTATTGGGGTGAAGTTGGATGTGGGACTGCTGGGGAGAAATCGTGTGGAGGGGTGCAGTGGTGAGGCTGAATTGTAAAGTGCTAGTGTGGGGTTAAGAGGTGAAGGTGCTTGATGGAGATTGGGTGGTAATGAGATATTGGGTGGTGGGGCACTGGGGTGAGCTGCTGGGGAGATTGGGGTTGATTCGTTCAAACATGTATTTTATGGCACCGTTTTCAGAAGAAACTGGAAAAATCCTTAGGATTTATAGACATTTATGAATAGATCTCAGCAACAGTCACACAACCTGATGTGCTGCCTTTCCAGCTGTGTGCCCTAAAAATCACAAAACATTCAAACACCTCTTTCACAAGCATTTTACATGAACAAAATGTGGGAGGCGGGAATGCTGGAGTTAGGTTAGGTGGTGGGTTGGGTGGTGGTGCTGAGGCTGCGTGAGGAAGGTGCTTGGGTGAGGTTCGGTGGCATGATTGGATGCTGTCTGATGTGAGGTTGTGTGATGGGCTGCTAGAGTGTTGACTGGTGGTTTGGGCAGTGGGCTGAGAAGCTGGGGGGATGTTGGGGGCAGGGATGAGGGATGATGGGGGTGCTGGAGTTGAAGCTGGATGGTGAGGCATGCTAGGGAACGTTTGGATGGTACAGTTATGTGCTTGGGTGAGGTTGGGTGCTCGGGTTGCTCGGTAGTTATGCACACCTGAGTTGGTGTTGAGGGGACTGTTTGGGTGAGGTTAAGTTGTGAGCTGTGAGTTCTGAGGATGGTTAGGGGCGCTTGGTACTAGGATGAGGTTGGGTAATGAAGTGTGTGGAGTCTGGGTGGTAAGGGCGCTCAGGTAAAGGTGGTTGGTTAATGGGGAAAAATAACAATTTATAGTATATTTTTCACCATAACCTGAAAAAAACATTGGATTTATAAGCATATTTCTGAAATCTTTAAATCTCAGCAATAGTTACTCAACCTGCTGAGCTACCTTTAACACCTAATGCCTCACTTTATGATCACTTGCACATGACAAAAATATGCTCCTGGCTTATGTGTATATTTTTTTTAATGGTATCCTTATTTTCAAAGCATACAAAATATATCAACACAGTTGTGTGACATTCTTCCGTGCTGTTTCGAAAACAACTATTAAAGTGCTTTCTGAATTGAGGCAAAACAAGTCCATTCTTCCTTCCTACCGGCATACCATTTTATTTCTTACACTTCCGGCCCTGCTTGAGCATGTGGGGCTGGGGCACTGAAAGTCTAGAAGGCACATTCCTTGTGTTCTTCTTCGGAGCGCTGAATTTTGTAACGGTCCGCAAAATATGGCACGCGTGTGGTCATGTGACCAGCGATGACATGGTGAAGGAGGTGGCCGGAATAAAGTTGGTTCATTGTTGAAAGTCCATGTGTATAGTCCTTTATTGATGTAGGGTGCATGAGTGCCAATTAGGCCTGCAAGCCGATGCTACATTTGGTGACAAAGGGGTAGTGTACCCCGTGGCATAGCAGCAACCCGAGTGTCCTGTGCCTGTATCCAGGGCTGGCCTTAGTGGCAGCAGCACCCTGAGCGAATTGGCTCCCCCTCCCCACGTGCCCCTGGTCAAGGGGGGGCAGGATGCGCCACATTTTCTTTTTTACCTTCTTGCTCTGGCGCCTCGCATGGAGCTAATCGTTGGAATAGGACGCTCATGCAAATGCAGGAGCATCCTATTATAATGCAAACCGCTTCGCTCCCACGTCCGAGCGAGGAGGTAATCATGTGAATAGTCGTGGGCGCATTTAATAACAAAAGGGCACCTGCCGCACCTTCTCTCACTATACCAGCTCGGGGGAGCCCTTGAAAGACTCCCCCGAGCTAGCGTGATGTGGGGATCATGGCGCCCGGGCGGTCGCCCGGCCTGCCCTACCCTAAAGCCGGCTCTGCCTGTATCTGGAGGACGCTGGGTTTGTGGCAGGCGGAAGATCTGCCGCACAGGTTACTGAAAGCATTTTGCTCGGCTGAGCAAGCAGAGGACTGGGTGAGCAGCTCTCAATCGGACTCCCGGGGCAGAAGTCCACGATACCCAGTGCATCCAGGTGACGGGCACAAAGAAGGTGCACACTGATCAGCCGAGCAAGGGGGAAAAAAGAAAGTTAAGGCAGCAAGAATAAATAGAGGGAAGACAGAAAGGCACAGAAGGAGGTGAGGCTCTCCTGCAGAGGAGCACATGTGCATTGCTCTGTTGGCTGTTCACATTTTCCCTGTGAACAGCCATCAAGACCTGTGTGACCCTGAGCACCCCCATACACACAAGGTGAAGTGAGGTTGAAAAAGGGACAGAACATTTACATAGTTGAAAGGACAGAATTAAGTCAAAGCACTAGACGCATCAAGCAAGTTACACACAAGTGTTCTGGTTGAGCAACAAGATGGAAGGCCAGGAGCAGGTGCAGGCAAACCCAGGCACTGCACCAGGAGGTGTGGCGCAGCAGCTAGCACAACATGTAGGGAATTCTCCATACCAACACTGCTCCTGTTTGATATGTTAGATATATTGAATCTAGGGCCCATGTGGGCTAGATGGTTTAGGAAATGTAATATATACCTAGACGCTTTAGGTCCCCGAGATGACAAGCAAATTAAAGGGCTCCTCACGCTCACTGCAGGTGTCTCTGAAGTGAGAGACATTATTTTCGAGCTGCCTGAAGGTGTGGACTATACCTACCCAGTGCTCAAGCACATTCTTAATGAACACTTCCCAATACACAATAAAATTGATTACAAGCGTCATATCTCCCACACCACCATGCAGATGGAAGATGAATCCATGGACAAATTTGTAACGAGACTGGCATCCACGGTCAAGGAAATGAGGAGGCAATCTGCTCACAGATCATTGCAGGATGCCGCTCCATGACATTCAAGTAGGCACGCACCCTGGCAGAAATAGTGGTGCTAGCAAGAACCACCATAGCACTAGAGCACCAGGTATCGATACTGAGCAAGCTGCAGATAACACCCGCGGTGGCCGTAAAAGAGGGTGCATAAACGTACTGTTCACTCCACACAGGTGAGAGAAGATAAGCAGGACAAGAAACACAGTTTCCACTGCGGATATGAGTTTCCCCACAATGGTTCATGTCCATCATTGGGGCAGGAGTGCTCAGCGTGTGGGTCGTAGACCATTTCAGGTCAATGTGCAGGGCACAGACAGGATTGGGGACGTACCGTAAAGAACACAGATCATATCGGCACAAGTCACCTGGCCGGCATTCGAGAGAGGAGAGGCATAAACCCTCTGATAGGAAACATGTATCCCGGGAATGCAGTTTCAAGTCGAGGCACTCCGAATCGCCCAAGGCATGCAGGACAGGAAAGAAGTGAATACATCACCTACGTACAACAACCCCATTGACAAGTAAATCTGACATGTCGTCAAGCTCCGAAAGACACAAGGGTTACCTCAAAGTCCAAAATTGCCATTGATGATACTTGGAAAGACACACAATGTCCTCATAGACTCAGGAGCAACAGTGAACATAATGCCTGAAGACGTGTTCGAGAGACTGAATAGATCACCACATTTGAAGAAAGCAGGGATAGAGATATACGCCTATGGCACTAAGGAGCCATTGCCGCATAAAGGGACATTTAACACTACTTATCGCTATTATTATGACCACCAGGGAGGTGGAAGGACTGAGCTGGTGCTCCACAGACGCAAGAAATGATGAGGAAGGACTGTCCCTCACAGTTCCCTATGAGCCCTGATGGCAGGAACGGCGACAAAGATAACCGCAAGGGGCAAGCTCCTTAAATGGGAAAAAACCCTGTTAAGGGGAAAAACCCAGTTCTCTTGGTGTATGTTGTCCTGGTTTGTAGCTTGCAGCAGAGGTAAGTTCCAAATTCAGAGCTTGAAGATGTTGAATAATTGCAGTCCAGATAAATTGACTGTAGTAGTGTAAGTTCCAAGGTTTCAGGACGTAAGCCTTTCGCAACAAATGTAGATGACCAAAAAGCTGATGGAGACAGAAGGCTGAATAGCGTTGGGTTGATTCCCCAGGATCGAGGACAAAAAATAGGAATGGCGGGACTGGAGCAAAAGAGAGAAGGAGAGGCAAAGATGAGAATGGTAAGAAAAAACAGGGAGAGGAGAGAAACAGCTGAGATTGCCGTACCCCGCGAGGAGGCTGGCACTGAGTCCCGAGAGAAATTGGGAACCAAGGAAGGCAAGAGAGCTGCAGGGAGGCAGAATGAAAAGAGAGAGAGAGGCGAGGGGAGAATCTGGCAAATAGACATGGAACGGCCAGGAAACTTAGAACGGCCAAGGAAGGGGGAGAGGAATAAGGAAGAAAGGCATTTGGCAGAATTGCAAAATAAATGCTACTCACAGGTTCGGGGCTTCAGGGAAAAAAGTGACGCAGGTTCTGAACAGCTGCCGGCTCCTAAATAGCAGCTGTGAGGTTTTACCATCACGGTTGCCATCTTGGAAGTGCGCAAGACCGCTTCTTGCAGTTCACAAAAAAGGGAGCCAACCTGTGGCCATCTTGGAGAGTGTAAGATGCCGTGAGGGTGTCTTCTTCTCCACATGTGCCAGATTGACCAAAAATTGGTAATAGTCCTAACAACTGTAAGGATAAATCTGACTGCATCATGGTCCATGTTATTGCTGCGGAAGCCACGAGTGGATGTATACTAAGTTTCAGGTCGGCCATTCAGCTGGGGTTGATCCTTATCCTACACTGCATCATGGCCGTCAAGTACGTCACCCCAACAGTAAGAATAGAGACAACCTTCGCATACCTGTTCAAGGGAATAGGCAAGCTAAAAGGACGACAGGCAAAATTAAATATCGTCCCTTCTTTCAAGGCAGTGGTGCAACACTACAGGGGCATACCCTGAATACTAAGTCACGGGTAGAGAACGAGCTGCAAACACTCATGAGAGAGGACATCATTGAGCCCGTCTCGAGACCCATGCCGTGGATATCACTGGTGGTCCCTGTGCCTAAGAAAGACCCAGAGGGGCAAATTCGATTGTGCAAAGACATGAGGATGCCCAACCAAGCAATTGTAAGAGAATAACAACACGCATCACGGATATGACGCATTTACTGAATGGAGCAACTGTCTTCACCCGGCTGGATCTAAAGAAGGGATACCACCAGATCGAGATAAGTGAGGAATCTCGCTTCATCACGATGTTCACCACTCACTTGGTGGTTATAAACGTATGAGTTTTGGAAGATCATCATCAGTGGAAAGTTTCCAGGAAGAAATACGGAGGGTGATATGCCACACCCCGGACTGCATAAACTATAGTGACAACATACTGAATTTTGACAAGTCACAAGAAGCTCATGATGCCACAGTTCAGGAGGATGCAAACTTGACACTAAATAGAGATAAATGAGAGTTTAACAAATCCACCCTGAAGTTTTTTGGGCATATCTTCTCAGCCAAATGAAGGACTCTGAAAAAATTAGGAGTGCTTACGGATGCTCCACGTCTAATTACTATGGCTCAAGTGCACTCATTCCTGGGGCTCGCAAGTTACTGCACGTGCTATGTTCCTGAGTTTGTACCCATCAGCACCACTTTGTGCACACTCTCAAAGAAAGAACATCAGCTCTCATGGGGTGCATCGAGCCAGACTGCGTTTGTCTGCATCAGGCGAGACATCAAAAAGGCTGTGTACACATCATATTTTGACCCGAACTTGGCAATGGAACTGACAGTCGACGCCAGCCCTGTGGGGCTTGGTGGCATTCTTGCTCAGCACTCTGGCAGCGATCACATACGAGAGAAGATTGTCTCATATGCCAGCAGGATCCTGACGGAAGCCAAGCACTGTTACTTTCAGGGAGAGAAAGAGAACCTTGCCGTTGTGTGGGCATGCAAGCATTTCCATTTGTTCCTATATGGAAAACCATTTACCATCATTACCGACCAGGAAGCCCATACACCATATATGGAAAACCATCAGCACAAATTCCCCCTTGCATTGCTTGGTTGGACCTAAAGTTAGAGGGCTACAGGTTAAACATTGTTCACAAGCCTAGAAAGGAGCTAATCCAACAGATTTTCTCTCTCGCCATTCGAGACAGCGCCAGGGATGGTTGAGTGACTGTGCTGAGGGGAGGCTAATCCAATGGATTTTCTCTCGCCATCTGAGACAAGGCCAGGGACGGTTGAGTGACTGTGCTGAGGGGTATATCACTTATGGTGTGCATCATGCCCACCCACCTATGATCAAACACTCAGAAGAACACTCAAACTCACAATGGAAGACCTAACCCAGTCGCTCATATCCTCATGCATCAAGAATGGGCAGTGGCACTCGGCAGACAATACAGCACCCTTGAACCCATCCATAGGCACATACCTGTGGAGAACATTGTTCCGAGTGAGAGAAGAACTCTTCGTTGCTCCATCCAACATCATACTAAAAGGCAGTAGAATGATACTACCATCTCTGCTGCATCAGCGAGCCATAGATGTGGCCCACAAGGGACACCGTGGAATTGTGTGTTGAACAAAAGGCTACTCAAGCAAAAGGTGTGGTTCGCTGGCATGGAGGGCCTACTAGAGAAATCCCTTGAGTCATGCCATGTCTGTATCAGCTTACCGCTGCACACCTTCCCGAAACCGTTGCACATGACCTCGCTACCAGACCATGTGTGGGAGGAAGTAGGGATCGATTTCTTCAGCCCTCTTCACTCAGGTATATACATCCTGGTCGTGCTTGGTGACCCGGATGTGAGCTGTTGCAATTCGCTGCTGCCACGGCAGTCTTACCAGCACTGGACTGCATATTCTCCATATATGGCATGCTGAAGACAGTGAAGTCGGACTATGGTTCCCAGTTTACAGAGAACGATTTCAAGGAGTTTGCTCATTATATGCAGTTCACGCATCACAGGGTCATGCCACTCTGACCGCAGACTAATGGTGCAGTAGAGCGTTTCATGGCTCACCTGGCACGGACAGTGCGCATCTCAGACAACACGTGCAAGCCATTGGAACAGACGATCTATCAACTGTTGCATGATTACACTAACATGCCACACAGCTCCACTAGGGCGTGCCCAGCATAACTAATGTTTGGCCACACCGTGTGCACAGGTTTACCGCACACCCCACATCAAAAAAGGCAAGACCACAATGATGTAGAGGTGAGGGCTAGAGACACCACAGCCAAAGAGAAAATGAAGGAGTATGTGTATTGACATCGCAGGGCCCGCACTTCTGACTTCTGTGAGGGAGAAAGTGCCCTTGTGCAACAACTGCGAGCACATAAAGGAGTACCACCATCTCAACCTCAGCCCTTGATAGTGAGATGAAAAAACGGGTTCCTTGATCACAGCAGCTCGCCTGGACAAGACCATAACGAGAAATTCATAGTTCTGCAGAAAATCTAGTCCTGATGCGAGCAGAGGGGACTCCTGTTTTGTTAGGCAGAGTGAAGCTTCGAGTTACTCTGGCGATGAAGATAAATCAACAGATGAGGAACATGGGAAAAGGGATAACCCAGAAAACGAGATGGTCCCTACAGCAGAGGAGCAACCATGTAGTGTCATACAGCGTCCCAAGAGGTGGATTGAAGAAATGGGGTGAGACTCTAGTTCATTTGGGGGGAGGTTGTAATGTTCTGGTACATGCAACACGTGGGACACGTGTGGTCATGTGACCAGAGATGACGTGGTGAAGGAGGTGGCCGGAATAACATTGGTTCATTGTTGAAAGCCCATGTGTATAGTCCTTTATTGTTGTTGCGTCCTTGATTGGCAATTAGGCCCACATGCTGATGCAACAGATTTCGGGGTCGATTCATGGAATTAATGTGCGCCGAAAATTCCCGTGCAGAGGTGCCAAAACGTGCGATTCGCAGTAAAAGTGCGAAAATCGCAGTGCAAGTGTGAAAATCGCAGGGAAACCAGCGCACATCGATTCATGGAAGTCCACGCGCGAGAAAAACATTGGATGTGCGCTAAAAATGTGCGCCGCACACACCGGCGCACAGGTCATCCAACAGCGTGCGCCACGGCCACTGCGAAATCGCACATAGCGTGGCGCACATCACAAAAGTAGGCGGAACACGGGGCGGAACACTCGGAATGGGGAACAACGTGTGAAAATATGAGCGTCACGGGGGAAGTACAGGAGGCAAGTGCGCGGAACGCCCACACGCTCGCCTACAACCCGTATTCATGGAATCGAATAGGGCAAACCAGCGCACGGTCAAAGACGCGCACAGGGCCAAACAAGTACACCACAAGAAAGCAGGCGGTAGCGCCCCTGTGCCTGAAAAAAATGTGCGCCAAAATGTGCGCTAACAAAAAGCACCCATATACAGCCATGATGAATGGCCCATACAGTGGCCCTCTAGGACAAATGAGGTGCAAAGGGGTACCAACAAACACGGACACCCGCTGTATGAAAAATAGCATGTGCGTGTGTTCCTGGGTGCGCGGGAAGTTCCACACGTAATTGGCCTGGGTACGTGTACTTCGGGGTGCGCGGGAAGTTCCACGCGCGATTAGCCTGGGTACGTGTACTACGGGGTGCGCGGGAAGTTCCACACGCGATTAGCCTGGTTACATGTGTTTCAGGGTGCGCTGGAAGTTCCACACGCGATTGGCCTGGGTACGTGTACTTTGGGGTGCGCGGGAAGTTCCACACGCAATTAGCCTGGGTACGTGTACTACGGGGTGCGTGGGAAGTTCCACACGCGATTAGCCTGGGTACGTGTGTTTCGGGGTGTGCGGGAAGTTCCACACGCGATTGGCCTGGGTACTTCGGGGTGCCGGGGAAGTTCCTCCACCAGGCAAGGAACCCTCCACCAGGCCCCCACTCATGTCTACCACCACCCCCACCCCCCAGCAGTGCAGGGGCAGCCTCCACCAGGCCCCCACTCATGTCCCCTATCACCCCCACCACCCAGAATCCAGGGGCACCCTCCACCAGGCCCCCACTCATGTCTCTCACCACCCCACCCCCCAGCCACCAGGGGCACCCTCCACCAGGCCCCCATTCATGTCCACTATCACCCCCACCCCCCAGCATCCAGGGGCACCCTCCACCAGGCCCCCACTCATGTCTCCCACCCCCCACCCCCCAGCAGTGCAGTGGCAGCCTCCACCAGGCCCCCACTCATGTCCCCTATCACCCCCACCCCCCAGCATCCAGGGGCACCCTCCACCAGGCCCTCACTCAGGTCTACCACCACCCCCACCCCCAGCAGTGCAAGGCACCCTCTACCAGGCCCCCACCCCCCAGCCACCAGGGGCACCCTCCACCAGGCCCCCACTCATGTCTCCCACCACCCCCAACCCCCAGCATCCAGGGGCACCCTCCACCAGGCCCCCACTCATGTCTACCACCACCCCCACCCCCCAGCATCCAGGGGCACCCTCCACCAGGCCCCCACTCATGTCCCCCTGCACCCCCACCCCCCAGCAGTGCAGGGGCAGCCTCCACCAGGCCCCCACTCATGTCTCCCACCAACCCCACCCCCAGCCACCAGGGGCACCCTCCACCAGGCCCCCACTCATGTCTACCATCACCCCCACCCCCCAGCAGTGCAGGGGCAGCCTCCACGAGGCCCCCACTCATGTCCCCTATCACCCCCACCCCCCAGCATCAAGGGGCACCCTCCACCAGGCCCCCACTCATGTCTCCCACCACCTCCACCCCCCAGCAGTGCAGGGCAGCCTCCACCAGGCCCCCACTCATGTCTACCACCAACCCCACCCCCCAGCCACCAGGGGCACCCTCCACCAGGCCCTCACTCATGTCTACCATCACCCCCACCCCCCAGCAGTGCAGGGGCAGCCTCCACCAGGCCCCCACTCATGTCTCCCACCACCCCACCCCCCAGCAGTTCAGGGGCAGCCTTTACCAGTCCCCCACTCATGTCTCCCACCACCCCCACCCCCCAGCAGTGCAGGGGCAGCCTCCACCAGGCCACCACTCATGTCCCCTATCACCCCCACCCCCCAGCATCCAGGGGCACCCTCGTCCAGGACCCCACTCATGTCTCCTACCACCCCTACTCCCAGCAGTGCAGGGGCAGCCTCCACCAGGCCCCCACTCATGTCCACTATCACCCCCACCCTCAGCATCCAGGGGCACCCTCCACCAGGCCCCCACTCATGTCTACCACCACCCCCACCCCCAGCAGTGCAGGGGCAGCCTCCACCAGGCCCCCACTCATGTCCCCTATCCCCCCACCCCCCAGCATCCAGGGGCACCCTCCACCAGTCCCCCACTCATGTCTCCCACCACCCCTACCCCCCAGCATCCAGGGGCATCCTCCACCAGGCCCCCACTCATGTCCCCCACCACCCCCACTCCCCAGCAGTGTAGGGCACCCTCCACCAGGCCCCCACTCATGTCTACCACCACCCCCACCCCCCAGCATCCAGGGGCAGCCTCCACCAGGCCCCACTTATGTCTACCACCACCACCACCCCCCAGCCACCAGGGGCACCCTCCACCAGGCCCCCACTCATGTCTCCCACCACCCCAAACCCCAAGCATCCAGGGGCACCCTCCACCAGGCCCCCAATCATGTCTACCACCCCCTAGCATCCAGGGGCACCCTCCACCAGGCCCCCACTCATGTCCCCCTGCACCCCCACCCCCCGGAAGTGCAGGGGCAGCCTCCACCAGGCCCCCACTCATGTCTCCCACCAGCCCCACCCCCCAGCATCCAGGAGCTCCCTCCACCAGGCCCCCACTCATGTCTCCCACCACCCCCACCCCCCAGCAGTGCAGGGGCAGCCTCCACCAGGCCCCCACTCATGTCTATCACCACCCCACCCCCCAGCAGTGCAGGGGCAGCCTCCACCAGGCCCCCACTCATGTCCCCTATCACCCCCACCCCCCAGCATCCAGGGGCACCCTCCACCAGGCCCCCACTCATGTCTCCCACCACCCCCACCCCCAGCATCCAGGGGCAGCCTCCACCAAGCCACCACTCATGTCTACCACCACCCCCAAACCCAGCCACCAGGGGCACCCTCCACGAGGCCCCCACTCATGTCTCCCACCACCCCCAACCCCCAGCATCCAGGGGCACCCTCCACCAGGCCCCCACTCATGTCTACCACCCCCCCACACCCCCCAGCATCCAGGGGCAGCCTCCACCAGGCCCCCACTCATGTCTACCACCACCCCCACCCCCCAGCCACCAGGGGCACCCTCCACCAGGCCCCCACTCATGTCTCCCACCACCCCCAACCCCCAGCATCCAGGGGCACCCTCCACCAGGCTCCCACTCATGTCTACCACCACCCCCACTCACCAGCATCCAGGGGCACCCTCCATCAGGCCCCGACTCATGTCCCCCTGCACCCCCACCCCCCAGCAGTGCAGGGGCAGCCTCCACCAGGCCCCCACTCATGTCTCCCACCACCCCCACCCCCCAGCATCCAGGGGCACCCTCCACCAGGCCCCCACTCATGTCTCCCACCACCCCCACCCCCCAGCAGTGCAGGGACAGCCTCCACCAGGCCCCCACTCATGTCTACCACCACCCCCACCCCCCAGCAGTGCAGGGGCACCCTCCACCAGGCCCCCACTCATGTCTCCCACCACCCCCAACCCCCAGCATCCAGGGGCACCCTCCACCAGGCCCCCACCCATGTCTACCACCACCCCCAGCCCCCAGCATCCAGGGGCACCCTCCACCAGGCCCCCACTCATGTCCCCCTGCACCCTCACCCCCCAGCAGTGCAGGGGCACCCTCCACCAGGCCCCCACTCATGTCTACCACGACCCCCACCCCCCAGTATCCAGGGGAACCCTCCACCAGGCCCCCACTCATGTCCCCCTGCACCCCCACCCCCCAGCAGTGCAGGGGCAGCCTCCACCAGGCCCCCACTCATGTCCCCTATCACCCCCACCCCCCAGCATCCAGGGGCACCCTCCACCAGGCTCCCACTCATGTCTCCCACCACCCCACCCCCCAGCAGTGCAGGGGCAGCTCCCACCAGGCCCCCACTCATGTCTACCACCACCCCCACCCCCCTGCCACCAGGGGCACCCTCCACCAGGCCCCCACTCATGTCTACCACCACCCCCACCCCCCAGCAGTGCAGGGGCAGCCTCCACCAGGCCCCCACTCATGTCTCCCACCACCCCCAACCCCCAGCATCCAGGGGCACCCTCCACCAGGCCCCCACTCATGTCTACAACCACCCCCACCCCCCAGCATCCAGGGGCACCCTCCACCAGGCCCCCACTCATGTCCCCCTGCACCCTCACCCCCCAGCAGTGCAGGGGCACCCTCCACCAGGCCCCCACTCATGTCTACCACGACCCCCACCCCCCAGCATCCAGGGGCACCCTCCACCAGGCCCCCACTCATGTCCCCCTGCACCCCCACCCCCCAGCAGTGCAGGGGCAGCCTCCACCAGGCCCCCACTCATGTCCCCTATCACCCCCACCCCCCAGCATCCAGGGGCACCCTCCACCAGGCCCCCACTCATGTCTCCCACCACCCCACCCCCCAGCAGTGCAGGGGCAGCTCCCACCAGGCCCCCACTCATGTCTACCACCACCCCCACCCCCCAGCCACCAGGGGCACCCTCCACCAGGCCCCCACTCATGTCTCCCACCACCCCCACGCCCCAGCAGTGCAGGGGCAGCCTCCACGAGGCCCCCACTCATGTCCCCTATCACCCCCACCCCCCAGCATCCAGGGGCACCCTCCACCAGGCCCCCACTCATGTCTCCCACCACCCCCACCCCCCAGCAGTGCAGGGGCAGCCTCCACCAGGCCCCCACTCATGTCTACCACCACCCCCACCCCCAGCCACCAGGGGCACCCTCCACCAGGCCCCCACTCATGTCTACCATCACCCCCACCCCCAGCAGTGCAGGGGCAGCCTCCACCAGGCCCCCACTCATGTCCCCTATCACCCCCACCCCCCCATCATCCATGGTCACCCTCCACCAGGCCCCCACTCATGTCTCCCACCACCCCCACCCCCAGCAGTGCAGGGGCAGCCTCCACCAGGCCCCCACTCATGTCCACTATCACCCCAACCCCCAGCATCCAGGGGCACCCTCCACCAGGCCCCCACTCATGTCTACCACCACCCCCACCCCCAGCAGTGCAGGGGCAGCCTCCACCAGGCCCCCACTCATGTCCCCTATCACCCCACCCCCCAGCATCCAGGGGCCCCTCCACCAGTCCCCCACTCATGTCTCCCACCACCCCCACCCCCCAGCATCCAGGGGCAGCCTCCACCAGCCCCCCACTCATGTCTACCACCACCCCCACCCCCCAGCCACCAGGGGCACCCTCCACCAGGCCCCCACCCATGTCTCCCACCACCCCCAACCCCCAGCATCCAGGGGCACCCTCCACCAGGCCCCCACTCATGTCTACCACCACCCCCACCCCCCAGCATCCAGGGGCAGCCTCCACCAGGCCCCCACTCATGTCTACCACCACCCCCACCCCCCAGCCACCAGGGGCACCCTCCACCAGGCCCCCACTCATGTCTCCCACCACCCCCAACCCCCAGCATCCAGGGGCACCCTCCACCAGGCCCCCACTCATGTCTACCACCCCCCAGTAATCCAGGGGCACCCTCCACCAGGCCCCCACTCAAGTCCCCCTGCACCTCCACCCCCCAGAAGTGCAGGGGCAGCCTCCACCAGGCCCCCACTCATGTCTCCCACCACCCCCACCCCCCAGCATCCAGGAGCACCCTCCACCAGGCCCCCACTCATGTCTCCCACCACCCCCACCCCCCAGCAGTGCAGGGGCAGCCTCCACCAGGCCCCCACTCATGTCTACCCCCACCCCCCACCCCCCAGCAGTGCAGGGGCACCCTCCACCAGGCCCCCACTCATGTCTACCACCACCCCCACCCCCCAGCAGTGCAGGGACAGCTTCCACCAGGCCCCCACTCATGTCCCCTATCACCCCCACCCCCCAGCATCCAAGGGCACCCTCCACCAGGCCCCCACTCATGTCTCCCACCACCCCACCCCCCAGCAGTGCAGGGGCAGCCTCCACCAGGCCCCCACTCATGTCTCCCACCACCCCCACCCCCCAGCATCCAGGGGCAGCCTCCACCAGGCCCCCACTCATGTCTACCAACACTCCCATCCCCCAGCCACCAGGGGCACCCTCCACCAGGCCCCCACTCATGTCTCCCACCACCCCAACCCCCAGCATCCAGGGGCACCCTCCACTAGGCCCCCACTCATGTCTACCACCACCCCCACCCCCCAGCATCCAGGGGCACCCTCCACCAGGCCCCCACTCATGTCTACCATCATCCCCACCCCCCAGCAGTGCAGGGGCAGCCTCCACCAGGCCCCCACTCATGTCTCCCACCACCCCACCCCCCAGCAGAGCAGGGGCAGCCTCAACCAGTCCCCCACTCATCTCTCCCACCACCCCCACCCCCCAGCAGTGCAAGGGCATCCTCCACCAGGCCCCCACTCATGTCCCCTATCACCCCCACCCCCCATCATCCAGGGTCACCCTCCACCAGGCCCCCACTCATGTCTCCCACCACCCCCACCCCCCAGCAGTGCAGGGGCAGCCTCCCCCAGGCCCCCACTCATGTCCCCTATCACCCCACCCCCTAGCATCTAGAGGCCCCTCCACCAGTCCCCCACTCATGTCTCCCACCACCTCCACCCCCCAGCATCCGGGGGCAGCCTCCACCAGCCCCCCACTCATGTCTACCACCACCCCCACCCCCCAGCCACCAGGGGCACCCTCCAGCAGGCCCCCACTCATGTCTCCCACCACCCCCAACCCCCAGCATCCAGGGGCACCCTCCACCAGGCCCCCACTCATGTCTACCACCACCCCACCCCCCAGCATCCAGGGGCAGCCTCCACCAGGCCCCCACTCATGTCTACCACCACCCCCACCCCCCAGCCACCAGGGGCACCCTCCACCAGGCCCCCACTCATTTCTCCCACCACCCCCAACCCCCAGCATCCAGGGGCACCCTTCACCAGGCCCCCACTCATGTCTACCACCCCCCAGTAATCCAGGGGCACCCTCCACAAGGGCCCCACACATGTCCCCCTGCACCCCCACCCCCCAGAAGTGCAGAGGCAGCCTCCACCAGGCCCCCACTCATGTCTCCCACCACCCCCACCCCACAGCATCCAGGAGCACCCTCCACCAGGCCCCCACTCATGTCTCCCACCACCCCCACCCACCAGCAATGCAGGGGCAGCCTCCACCAGGCCCCCACTCATGTCTACCACCACCCCCACCCCCCAGCAATGCAGGGGCAGCCTCCACCAGGCCCCCACTCATGTCCCCTATCACCCCCACCCCCCAGCATCCAGGGGCACCCTCCACCAGGCCCCCACTCATGTCTACCACCAACCCCACCCCCCAGCAGTGCAGGGACAGCTTCCACCAGGCCCCCACTCATGTCCCCTATCACCCCCACCCCCCAGCATCCAGGGGCACCCTCCACCAGGCCCCCACTCATGTCTCCCACCAACCCCACCCCCCAGCAGTGCAGAGGCAGCCTCCAGCAGGCCCCCACTCATGTCTCCCACCACCCCCACCCCCCAGCATCCAGGGGCAGCCTCCACCAGGCCCCCACTCATGTCTACCAACACCCCCACCCCCCAGCCACCAGGGGCACCCTCCACCAGGCCCCCACTCATGTCTCCCACCACCCCAACCCCCAGCATCCAGGGGCACCCTCCACCAGGCCCCCACTCATGTCTACCACCACCCCCACCCCCCAGCATCCAGGGGCAGCCTCCACCAGGCCCCCAGTCATGTCTACCACCACCCCCACCCCCCAGCCACCAGGGGCACCCTCCACCAGGCCTCCACTCATGTCTCCCACCACCCCCAACCCCCAGCATCCAGGGGCACCCTCCACCAGGCCCCCACTCATGTCTACCACCACCCCCACCCCCCAGCATCCAGGGGCACCCTCCACCAGGCCCCCACTCATGTCCCCCTGCACCCCCACCCCCCAGTAGTGCAGGGGCAGCCTCCACCAGGCCCCCACTCATGTCTCCCAGAACCCCCACCCCCCAGCATCCAGGGGCACCCTCCACCAGGCCCCCACTCATGTCTCCCACCACCCCCACCCCCCAGCAGTGCAGGGGCAGCCTCCACCAGGCCCCCACTCATGTCTACCACCACCCCCACCCCCCAGCAGTGCAGGGGCAGCCTCCACCAGGCCCCCACTCATGTCCCCTATCACCCCACCCCCCAGCATCCAGGAGCACCCTCCACCAGGCCCCCACTCATGTCTCCCACCACCCCCACCCCCCAGCAGTGCAGGGGCAGACTCCAGCAGGCCCCCACTCATGTCCCCTATCACCCCCACCCCCCAGCATCCAGGGGCACCCTCCACCAGGCCCCCACTCATGTCTCCCACCACCCCCACCCCCAGCAGTGCAGGGGCAGCCTCCACCAGGCCCCCACTCATGTCCCCTATCACCCCCCACCCCCCAGCATCCAGGAGCACCCTCCACCAGGCCCCACTCATGTCTACCACCACCCCCACCCCCCAGCCACCAGGGGCACCCTCCACCATGCCCCCACCCATGTCTCCCACCACCCCCAACCCCCAGCATCCAGGGGCACCCTCCACCAGGCCCCCACTCATGTCTAGCACCACCCCCACCCCCCAGCATCCAGGGGCACCCTCCACCAGGCCCCCACTCATGTCCCCCTGCACCCCCACCCCCCAGCAGTGCAGGGGCAGCCTCCACCAGGCCCCCACTCATGTCCCCTATCACCCCCACCCCCCAGCATCCAGGGGCACCCTCCACCAGGCCCCCACTCATGTTTCCCACCACCCCCACCCCCCAGCAGTGCAGGGGCAGCCCCCACCAGGCCCTCACTCATGTCTACCACCACCCACACCCCCAGCCACCAGGGGCACCCTCCACCAGGCCCCCACTCAAGTCTCCCCCCCACCTCCCAGCAGTGCAGGGGCAGCCTCCACCAGGCCCCCACTCATGTCCCCTATCACCCCCACCCCCAGCATCCAGGGGCACCCTCCACGAGGCCCCCACTCATGTCTACCACCACCCCCACCCCCCAGCAGTGCAAGGCACCCTCTACCAGGCCCCCACTCATGTCTCCCACAACCCCCACCCCCCAGCCACCAGGGGCACCCTCCACCAAGCCCCCACTCATGTCTCCCACCACCCCCAACCCCCAGCATCCAGGGGCACCCTCCACCAGGCCCCCACTCATGTTTCCCACCACCCCCACCCCCCAGCAGTGCAAGGCACCCTCTACCAGGCCCCCACTCATGTCTCCCACAACCCCCACCCCCCAGCCACCAGGGGCACCCTCCACCAAGCCCCCACTCATGTCCCCCTGCACCCCCACCCCCCAGCAGTGCAGGGGCAGCCTCCACCAGGCCCCCACTCATGTCCCCTATCACCCCCACCCCCCAGCATCCAGGGGCACCCTCCACCAGGCCCCCACTCATGTTTCCCACCACCCCCACCCCCCAGCAGTGCAGGGGCAGCCCCCACCAGGCCCTCACTCATGTCTACCACCACCCACACCCCCAGCCACGAGGGGCACCCTCCACCAGGCCCCCACTCAAGTCTCCCCCCCACCCCCCAGCAGTGCAGGGGCAGCCTCCACCAGGCCCCCACTCATGTCCCCTATCACCCCCACCCCCAGCATCCAGGGGCACCCTCCACGAGGCCCCCACTCATGTCTACCACCACCCCCACCCCCCAGCAGTGCAGGGGCAGCCTCCACCAGGCCCCCACTCATGTCCCCTATCACCCCCACCCCCCAGCATCCAGGGGCACCCTCCACCAGGCCCCCACTCATGTCTCCCACCACCCCCACCCCCCAGCAGTGCAGGGGCAGCCCCCACCAGGCCCCCACACATGTCTGCCACCACCCCCACCGCCCAGACACCTGGGGCACCCTCCACCAGGCCCCCACTCATGTCTACCACCACCCCCACCCCCCAGCAGTGCAGGGGCACCCTCCACCAGGCCCCCACTCATGTCCCCTATCACCCCCACCCCCCAGCATCCAGGGGCACCCTCCACCAGGCCCCCACTCATGTCTCATCCCACCACCCACACCCCCAGCCACCAGGGGCACCCTCCACTAGGCCCCCACTCATGTCTACCATCACCCCCACCCCCCAGCAGTGCAGGGGCAGCCTCCACGAGGCCCCCACTCATGTCCCCTATCACCCCCACCCCCCAGCATCCAGGGGCACCCTCCACCAGGCCCCCACTCATGTCTCCCACCACCCCCACCCCCCAGCAGTGCAGGGGCAGCCTCCACCAGGCCCCCACTCATGTCTACCACCACCCCCACCCCCCAGCCACCAGGGGCACCCACCAACAGGCCCCCACTCATGTCTACCATCACCCCCACCCCCCAGCAGTGCAGGGGCAGCCTCCACCAGGCCCCCACTCATGTCTCCCACCCACCACCCTACCCCCCAGCAGTGCAGGGGCAGCCTCCACCAGTCCCCCACTCATGTCTCCCACCACCCCCACCCCCGAGCAGTGCAGGGGCAGCCTCCACCAGGCCCCCACTCATGTCCCCTATCACCCCCACCCCCCAGCATCCAGGGGCACCCTCCACCAGGCCCCCACTCATGTCTCCCACCACCCCCACCCCCCAGCAGTGCAGGGGCAGCCTCCACCAGGCCCCCACTCATGTCCACTATCACCCCCACCCCCAGCATCCAGGGGCACCCTCCACCAGGCCCCCACTCATGTCTACCACCACCCCCACCCCCAGCAGTGCAGGGGCAGCCTCCACCAGCCCCCCACTCATGTCTCCCACCACCCCCACCCCCCAGCATCCAGGAGCACCCTCCACCAGGCCCCCACTCATGTCTCCCACCACCCCCACCCCCCAGCAGTGCAGGGGCAGCCTCCACCAGGCCCCCACTCATGTCTACCCCCACCCCCCACCCCCCAGCAGTGCAGGGGCACCCTCCACCAGGCCCCCACTCATGTCTACCACCACCCCCACCCCCCAGCAGTGCAGGGACAGCTTCCACCAGGCCCCCACTCATGTCCCCTATCACCCCCACCCCCCAGCATCCAAGGGCACCCTCCACCAGGCCCCCACTCATGTCTCCCACCACCCCACCCCCCAGCAGTGCAGGGGCAGCCTCCACCAGGCCCCCACTCATGTCTCCCACCACCCCCACCCCCCAGCATCCAGGGGCAGCCTCCACCAGGCCCCCACTCATGTCTACCAACACTCCCATCCCCCAGCCACCAGGGGCACCCTCCACCAGGCCCCCACTCATGTCTCCCACCACCCCAACCCCCAGCATCCAGGGGCACCCTCCACTAGGCCCCCACTCATGTCTACCACCACCCCCACCCCCCAGCATCCAGGGGCACCCTCCACCAGGCCCCCACTCATGTCTACCATCATCCCCACCCCCCAGCAGTGCAGGGGCAGCCTCCACCAGGCCCCCACTCATGTCTCCCACCACCCCACCCCCCAGCAGAGCAGGGGCAGCCTCAACCAGTCCCCCACTCATCTCTCCCACCACCCCCACCCCCCAGCAGTGCAAGGGCATCCTCCACCAGGCCCCCACTCATGTCCCCTATCACCCCCACCCCCCCATCATCCAGGGTCACCCTCCACCAGGCCCCCACTCATGTCTCCCACCACCCCCACCCCCCAGCAGTGCAGGGGCAGCCTCCCCCAGGCCCCCACTCATGTCCCCTATCACCCCACCCCCTAGCATCCAGAGGCCCCTCCACCAGTCCCCCACTCATGTCTCCCACCACCTCCACCCCCCAGCATCCGGGGGCAGCCTCCACCAGCCCCCCACTCATGTCTACCACCACCCCCACCCCCCAGCCACCAGGGGCACCCTCCAGCAGGCCCCCACTCATGTCTCCCACCACCCCCAACCCCCAGCATCCAGGGGCACCCTCCACCAGGCCCCCACTCATGTCTACCACCACCCCACCCCCCAGCATCCAGGGGCAGCCTCCACCAGGCCCCCACTCATGTCTACCACCACCCCCACCCCCCAGCCACCAGGGGCACCCTCCACCAGGCCCCCACTCATTTCTCCCACCACCCCCAACCCCCAGCATCCAGGGGCACCCTTCACCAGGCCCCCACTCATGTCTACCACCCCCCAGTAATCCAGGGGCACCCTCCACAAGGGCCCCACACATGTCCCCCTGCACCCCCACCCCCCAGAAGTGCAGGGGCAGCCTCCACCAGGCCCCCACTCATGTCTCCCACCACCCCACCCCCCAGCATCCAGGAGCACCCTCCACCAGGCCCCCACTCATGTCTCCCACCACCCCCACCCACCAGCAATGCAGGGGCAGCCTCCACCAGGCCCCCACTCATGTCTACCACCACCCCCACCCCCCAGCAATGCAGGGGCAGCCTCCACCAGGCCCCCACTCATGTCCCCTATCACCCCCACCCCCCAGCATCCAGGGGCACCCTCCACCAGGCCCCCACTCATGTCTACCACCAACCCCACCCCCCAGCAGTGCAGGGACAGCTTCCACCAGGCCCCCACTCATGTCCCCTATCACCCCCACCCCCCAGCATCCAGGGGCACCCTCCACCAGGCCCCCACTCATGTCTCCCACCAACCCCACCCCCCAGCAGTGCAGAGGCAGCCTCCAGCAGGCCCCCACTCATGTCTCCCACCACCCCCACCCCCCAGCATCCAGGGGCAGCCTCCACCAGGCCCCCACTCATGTCTACCAACACCCCCACCCCCCAGCCACCAGGGGCACCCTCCACCAGGCCCCCACTCATGTCTCCCACCACCCCAACCCCCAGCATCCAGGGGCACCCTCCACCAGGCCCCCACTCATGTCTACCACCACCCCCACCCCCCAGCATCCAGGGGCAGCCTCCACCAGGCCCCCAGTCATGTCTACCACCACCCCCACCCCCCAGCCACCAGGGGCACCCTCCACCAGGCCTCCACTCATGTCTCCCACCACCCCCAACCCCCAGCATCCAGGGGCACCCTCCACCAGGCCCCCACTCATGTCTACCACCACCCCCACCCCCCAGCATCCAGGGGCACCCTCCACCAGGCCCCCACTCATGTCCCCCTGCACCCCCACCCCCCAGTAGTGCAGGGGCAGCCTCCACCAGGCCCCCACTCATGTCTCCCAGAACCCCCACCCCCCAGCATCCAGGGGCACCCTCCACCAGGCCCCCACTCATGTCTCCCACCACCCCCACCCCCCAGCAGTGCAGGGGCAGCCTCCACCAGGCCCCCACTCATGTCTACCACCACCCCCACCCCCCAGCAGTGCAGGTGCAGCCTCCACCAGGCCCCCACTCATGTCCCCTATCACCCCACCCCCCAGCATCCAGGAGCACCCTCCACCAGGCCCCCACTCATGTCTCCCACCACCCCCACCCCCCAGCAGTGCAGGGGCAGACTCCAGCAGGCCCCCACTCATGTCCCCTATCACCCCCACCCCCCAGCATCCAGGGGCACCCTCCACCAGGCCCCCACTCATGTCTCCCACCACCCCCACCCCCAGCAGTGCAGGGGCAGCCTCCACCAGGCCCCCACTCATGTCCCCTATCACCCCCCACCCCCCAGCATCCAGGAGCACCCTCCACCAGGCCCCACTCATGTCTACCACCACCCCCACCCCCCAGCCACCAGGGGCACCCTCCACCATGCCCCCACCCATGTCTCCCACCACCCCCAACCCCCAGCATCCAGGGGCACCCTCCACCAGGCCCCCACTCATGTCTAGCACCACCCCCACCCCCCAGCATCCAGGGGCACCCTCCACCAGGCCCCCACTCATGTCCCCCTGCACCCCCACCCCCCAGCAGTGCAGGGGCAGCCTCCACCAGGCCCCCACTCATGTCCCCTATCACCCCCACCCCCCAGCATCCAGGGGCACCCTCCACCAGGCCCCCACTCATGTTTCCCACCACCCCCACCCCCCAGCAGTGCAGGGGCAGCCCCCACCAGGCCCTCACTCATGTCTACCACCACCCACACCCCCAGCCACCAGGGGCACCCTCCACCAGGCCCCCACTCAAGTCTCCCCCCCACCTCCCAGCAGTGCAGGGGCAGCCTCCACCAGGCCCCCACTCATGTCCCCTATCACCCCCACCCCCAGCATCCAGGGGCACCCTCCACGAGGCCCCCACTCATGTCTACCACCACCCCCACCCCCCAGCAGTGCAAGGCACCCTCTACCAGGCCCCCACTCATGTCCCCCACAACCCCCACCCCCCAGCCACCAGGGGCACCCTCCACCAAGCCCCCACTCATGTCTCCCACCACCCCCAACCCCCAGCATCCAGGGGCACCCTCCACCAGGCCCCCACTCATGTTTCCCACCACCCCCACCCCCCAGCAGTGCAAGGCACCCTCTACCAGGCCCCCACTCATGTCTCCCACAACCCCCACCCCCCAGCCACCAGGGGCACCCTCCACCAAGCCCCCACTCATGTCCCCCTGCACCCCCACCCCCCAGCAGTGCAGGGGCAGCCTCCACCAGGCCCCCACTCATGTCCCCTATCACCCCCACCCCCCAGCATCCAGGGGCACCCTCCACCAGGCCCCCACTCATGTTTCCCACCACCCCCACCCCCCAGCAGTGCAGGGGCAGCCCCCACCAGGCCCTCACTCATGTCTACCACCACCCACACCCCCAGCCACCAGGGGCACCCTCCACCAGGCCCCCACTCAAGTCTCCCCCCCACCCCCCAGCAGTGCAGGGGCAGCCTCCACCAGGCCCCCACTCATGTCCCCTATCACCCCCACCCCCAGCATCCAGGGGCACCCTCCACGAGGCCCCCACTCATGTCTACCACCACCCCCACCCCCCAGCAGTGCAGGGGCAGCCTCCACCAGGCCCCCACTCATGTCCCCTATCACCCCCACCCCCCAGCATCCAGGGGCACCCTCCACCAGGCCCCCACTCATGTCTCCCACCACCCCCACCCCCCAGCAGTGCAGGGGCAGCCCCCACCAGGCCCCCACTCATGTCTACCACCACCCCCACCCCCCAGACACCAGGGGCACCCTCCACCAGGCCCCCACTCATGTCTACCACCACCCCCACCCCCCAGCAGTGCAGGGGCACCCTCCACCAGGCCCCCACTCATGTCCCCTATCACCCCCACCCCCCAGCATCCAGGGGCACCCTCCACCAGGCCCCCACTCATGTCTCATCCCACCACCCACACCCCCAGCCACCAGGGGCACCCTCCACCAGGCCCCCACTCATGTCTACCATTACCCCCACCCCCCAGCAGTGCAGGGGCAGCCTCCACGAGCCCCCACTCATGTCCCCTATCACCCCCACCCCCCAGCATCCAGGGGCACCCTCCACCAGGCCCCCACTCATGTCTCCCACCACCCCCACCCCCCAGCAGTGCAGGGGCAGCCTCCACCAGGCCCCCACTCATGTCTACCACCACCCCCACCCCCCAGCCACCAGGGGCACCCACCAACAGGCCCCCACTCATGTCTACCATCACCCCCACCCCCCAGCAGTGCAGGGGCAGCCTCCACCAGGCCCCCACTCATGTCTCCCACCCACCACCCTACCCCCCAGCAGTGCAGGGGCAGCCTCCACCAGTCCCCCACTCATGTCTCCCACCACCCCCACCCCCGAGCAGTGCAGGGGCAGCCTCCACCAGGCCCCCACTCATGTCCCCTATCACCCCCACCCCCCAGCATCCAGGGGCACCCTCCACCAGGCCCCCACTCATGTCTCCCACCACCCCCACCCCCCAGCAGTGCAGGGGCAGCCTCCACCAGGCCCCCACTCATGTCCACTATCACCCCCACCTCCAGCATCCAGGGGCACCCTCCACCAGGCCCCCACTCATGTCTACCACCACCCCCACCCCCAGCAGTGCAGGGGCAGCCTCCACCAGGCCCCCACTCATGTCCCCTATCACCCCACCCCCCAGCATCCAGGGGCACCCTCCACCAGCCCCCCACTCATGTCTCCCACCACCCCCACCCCCCAGCATCCAGGGGCAGCCTCCACCAGGCCCCCACTCATGTCTACCACCACCCCCACCCCCCAGCCACCAGGGGCACCCTCCACCAGGCCCCCACTCATGTCTCCCACCACCCCCAACCCCCAGCATCCAGGGGCACCCTCCACCAGGCCCCCACTCATGTCTACCACCCCCCAGCATCCAGGGGCACCCTCCACCAGGCCCCCACTCATGTCCCCCTGCACCCCCACCCCCCAGCAGTGCAGGGGCAGCCTCCACCAGGCCTCCACTCATGTCTCCCACCACCCCCACCCCCCAGCATCCAGGAGCACCCTCCACCAGGCCCCCACTCATGCCTCCCACCGCCCCCGGCCCCCGGCAGTGCAGGGGCAGCCTCCACCAGGCTCCCACTCATGTCTCCCACCACCCCCACCCCCCAGCAGTGCAGGGGCAGCCTCCACCAGGCCCCCACTCATGTCTACCACCACCCCCACGCCCCAGCAGTGCAGGGGCAGCCTCCACCAGGCCCCCACTCATGTCCCCTATCACCCCCACCCCCCAGCATCCAGGGGCACCCTCCACCAGGCCCCCACTCATGTCTCCCACCACCCCCACCCCCCTGCAGTGCAGGGGCAGCCTCCACCAGGCCCCCACTCACGTCTCCCACCACCCCCACCCTCCAGCATCCAGGGGCAGCCTCCACCAGGCCCCCACTCATGTCTACCACCACCCCCACCCTCCAGCATCCAGGGGCAGCCTCCACCAGGCCCCCACTCATGTCTACCACCACCCCCACCCCCCAGCCACCAGGGGCACCCTCCACCAGGCCCCCACTCATGTCTCCCACCACCCCCAACCCCCAGCATCCAGGGGCACCCTCCACCAGGCCCCCACTCATATCTACCACCACCCCCACCCCCCAGCATCCAGGGGCAGCCTCCACCAGGCCCCCACTCATGTCTACCACCACCCCCACCCCCCAGCCACCAGGGGCACCCTCCACCAGGCCCCCACTCATGTCTCCCACCACCCCCAACCCCCAAATTCCAGGGGCACCCTCCACCAGGCCCCCACTCATGTCTACCACCACCCCCACCTCCCAGCATCCAGGGGCACCCTCCACCAGGCCCCCACTCATGTCCCCCAGCACTCCCACCCCCCAGAAGTGCAGGGGCAGCCTCTCCAAGGCCCCCACTCATGTCTCCCACCACTCCCACCCCCCAGCATCCAGGGGCACCCTCCACCAGGCCCCCACTCATGTCTCCCACCACCCCCACCCCCCAGCAGTGCAGGGGCAGCCTCCACCAGGCCCCCACTCATGTCTACCACCACCCCCACCCCCCAGCAGTGCAGGGGCAGCCTCCACCAGGCCCCCACTCATGTCCCCTATCACCCCCACCCCCCAGCATCCAGGGGCACCCTCCACCAGGCCCCCACTCATGTCTACCACCACCCCCACCCCCCAGCAGTGCAGGGGCAGCCTCCACCAGGCCCCCACTCATGTCCCCTATCACCCCCACCCCCCAGCATCCAGGGGCACCCTCCACCAGGCCCCCACTCATGTCTCCCACCACCCCCACCCCCCAGCAATGCAGGGGCAGCCTCCACCAGGCCCCCACTCATGTCCCCTATCACCCCCACTACCCAGCATCCAGGAGCACCCTCCACCAGGCCCCCACTCATGTCTACCACCACCCCCACCGCCCAGCCACCAGGGGCACCCTCCACCAGGCCCCCACTCATGTCCCCTATCACCCCCACCCCCCAGCATCCTGGGGCACCCTCCAACACGCCCCCGCTCATGTCTCCCACCTCCCCCAACCCCAGCAGTGCAGGGGCAGCCACCACCAGGTCCCCACTCATGTCCCCCTGGACCCCCACCCCCCAGCCGTGCGATTTGCCTGGGTACGTGTATTCCTGGGGTGCGCAGGTAGTCTCCCATGCGATACCATCAGGGTACGTGTATTATGGGTCCGCGTGAACTTCCACACGCGATACCAGCTTACTACGTGTTTTACGGGTTCGCGGGAAGTTCCACATGCGATTGCCCTGGGTACGTGTATTTCGGGGTGCGCGTGAACTTCCACACGCGACTGGGCCTGTGAGAGTGGGGTACGTGTATTCCAGGGGTGGGTGGGAATATTTACTCGCGACTGGGCCTGGGAGAGCGTGTTACGTGTATTCCTGGGGTGGGCGGGAAGATTCACACGTTCGCCTACGACGCGCCGAAAAATAAATGGTCCAATCCTGAAACACGTACGCCAGCATGAAGCAGGTGTACGTCGACCCGCGCAGCATAAAAGTGCGCGCAAACAACAAACAAGCTCAGACGCCAGGATGAATATACCGTTCCTAGCAGCAGTGGCCGTGGGTTACCAAAGGAGGAGGAGGAGGATAGTGAGGGCCTGAATTTTCACTCCCAGAACCAGCCTTTATGGGATGCCTGATGACCAGGTGTATGGGTGGTACAGGTTTCCACCACACATAATACTGGACCTGGTCAGTGAGTGGGAGGATGACCTCACATCACCCACCCTGTGCTCCCAATCACTCAGCCCCCTGAAGAAGGTCCTCAATGGACTGCACTTCTTGGCCACTGGATCATTTCAGCGGACAAGTGCCATAGGGGGTGGGGTGTCACAGGCCACGCAGTCACGCTGCCTACACCAGGTCTTGAACATCATCACTGCACGCCCATCAGTCCGTAGGTGCCATTGACTGCACCCATGTGGCACTACGTCCCCCCAGGGCATCTGAGCACATCTATAGGAACCGCAAGCACTGGCATTCCATCAATGTGCAGGGAGTATGTAATGCCAAGGGAATCATCACCTCAGTATATGCCAACTATCCAGGGTCCACCCACGACAGCTTCATTTACCGAATGTCTACCCTAAGCCGGGACCTAGAAGCTGGGCGGCATGTCGATACATAGCTGCTTGGTGAGTATGAATGCCACTGCACATGCATGCATGTCAGATGCAGAGTTATGTCACTACCCCACTAATGATACCCATCACCTCCTCACCAGGGGATAGTGTCTACCCTCTGAGCACCCACATGATGACGCCAATTCGGAACCCCATCCCGCCTGCCGAGGTAAGATACAACACAGCCCATATTGCAACTCGGGGCATAGTGGAGCGCACATTCGGAGTGCTCAAGTCACGCTTTCGCTCCCTTGACCGTTCTTGTGAGCAGCTGTTATATGCGCCCCATTAGTGGGCAGGATCATAGTGGCAGCATGTGTCCTGCACAATGTTACAACACGCCGGACCTGGCTGTGGACATGGTGGTGCCCCCACATCCCCAACCACATGCACGCCCACTGCGCATGGGAGGGGAGAGGGCACGGGGTGAGGCAGCCCGTACGCAGCTGGTGGCTAATTACTTCACATAGAAATCACACCCCTGTGGAGTGCACACAGCCCTGGCACATACCATCTGATAAGCAATGATGACTCGACCTGACAATTATGACGAACAAAGGGACAGTCAACTGTCAGAACCATAGAAGCCTGAGATTGTTCATGTGGAAGTGTCACAATGTGTGCATCCCTACCTACACAAACACCACCAATGCAGTGTCATCAAAAGACACACTTCCATGCTGCAGAAATGAATACCCACTTGCAAAATACTACATGAAAACAGTGCCATGTCACCCAACCCCTCCCCGGCACGGCCACACAACACACCATGGCATGTGAGAGCAAACAAATTAATCCCCACAACATGCCCCAAGTGTCCAAGTGTCACCAGCTACAGTGTCCCTAATGGAAACATGGCCACACATGAAATGCTCACAGTAATGCAGGACCTACAACACAGATTACCAAATCCTTACCAAGAATACAGATCACCTACACAACCTCCAACCTACCTTAAACATGACATTACAGACTTAAAAATTTGCTAGCCTCACTACCTGATGATGCCAGCACTTCGAACACTTCCAAGTATACACGCAAGAGTGTAGGTGCACTGCTTACAACATGGACTCCAGTTCCAAGGATGACCGCCTTGTGAAGACATGAGAAATGGACCTGCAAATTAGGAGGAAATAGATGGATGCAGAGGCACATATCAATACACCATGCAATGTACAATACAACAACAATATGCACTATGAATGTATACACAGTATTGACTACAGACTGCCCACACATCGAATGCGAGTCTAATGTCACCCTGTACGTCAATGTCACTTGGGCACACCCTTTGGGTCCCATGGAAACGGGAAGCAGGAGGGGTGTGTTTCACAAAAACCCAAGCATCTGAACCAAATTCATGACAAGCCTGCATGTGCCCATCCACAATGCAGCGTATGCCCACGGGAGCCACACAAGGCAACACACTGTCCCCCAAAAAAAAAATGCCCAGGGGGGGGGGGGCATGGCCACCCAGGAGGTCCGAGGACAGGGTGCACACCAAAACCCACCTGTGCGGAAAAAAGAACACCTCCATGGGCTCATGGCCTACACCGCTACCCTATTGCGGGAGAATCACTGCTGTCGCTCTCCTCACCCTCTGCAGCTGCATCAGGAGGTGGTGGCACTATGGGAGGCAGCCCACGCAAAGCCCTAGTCTGTTCCTCCATGGCAGCAAGCATGCTGGTGTGGTAGGTCTCGTTCTGGAGGATAATTGTGCGGAGGTTCCCATGCAACAACTCACGGGATGCCCGGACCTCCGCCCTAGTTGCCTGCGTACGTGTGAGACGCTCCAGCTGCTGTTCTGTCCTTCTGTTTGTTGAAGCCTCAAGCTCAACAAGAGTCGTCCTGAGGTGAAGGAGTTCCACCCTCAGGGCTTCCCTGTGGCCCTGGGACTCTATGGAAATGGCTTCCTGCAGAGTCGCCAGTGCCGCCCGCCTGTCCCTGTCGGACGCCAACATGTCCTCCCTGTGTGACTGGCATATGGAGTCTGTTGCCTGCTGTAGTCGCTCCATCAGCCTTTCGGGGGGGACAATGGAAGTGGCTACCCTATCCATGGCCTGGCCATCATCTCTGATGATGCTGCCTGTTGGGTTGCCATACCGTATATGGATTGCTCCCATGCGGTATTGCCAGGTGGCGGACGGCCACCACGTCGGCGGGCACCACACCTGTCTGGGGCAAGGCGAACTGCGCCTTGCTGTGCCGGCACTGCCTGAGGCTGCAGGACTGCATTCCCCCTCTGATCAGCTGGCCCAGGAACAGGATCAGATGTCGCGGAGTGTGACCCTGCATCCGTAACCACCAAAGGCGTACCTGCCAACACTGACATCCCCATTGAGGGTTCTAACCCTGGTGCAGGTGGGTCGGACAGAACAGAATCCCTCCCAGGAACACTCACCTGCGACGGCACACAGGTCTCATCATCTGAATCGACACCTGAATACAGCTCGGGGGAGGTGCAGCCAGAGACACCCCTTGAGAGCACGACCTGCAGCAGTTGTGGGTTCTCACCCACCACCACACCACGTCCCTCACTGGTGGTCGGTCGGGCCTCAGACCCCTCCTGGGTCTGCACCATCTCCACAACCCCAGCAGTATCAAGTGCGTCATCCCCTGCAAAGACATAAAAGAAAACAAATGGAAACAGGCATTAGCACTATGGCACACAATTAGGGCTGAGAGGCTACAGAAACAGTACTTGATTGACACATGTCCCACATGACTGAAACACTCCCATGCATGCACTGTCACTGTGTGTGAAGGGTAGGCAGATGGCACACATTGATGACACCAAGATGGAAGATGAACACATTTGCTGCATGCTGCCTAGCAGTGGCATCACACACTGGCCAGTGATTGGCAGGTCAAATACACATGCCATCACACAGATGGCATGTACCCTAGCCATAAAGTGAAGAGGGAGAGGAGGGCACCAATTGTACATTCAGTCCAGTTTGCTCATGAAATTGATTTTTTCATTGAAATGGTTCAAATGTTTAACCTGGAGCTGCCAGTCCAAAATGGTCCTATAGCACAGGGACATGTCTAAACAAATCATGTCCAGGAAACAAAGCCAGTCCACTGTACCATAGCTATGTCAGACATGTGACAATAGGACTGAGAAATCCCGAGTAAAAGTGGTGGTATGCAAACAATCTGCCTGAATAAAAAGAGGTAAATAAGCAACAATGTTGTGGCAAGATGACACTTCAAGGGCAACTGGTGTGGTGTTTGGCTGGATGTCTAATGTTGGCAGAAAGGATGCTGCTATACCCAAATGCTGGTGCGCAGAATGTATAGGATGAGGCACATGGGTGACCCAAACCACTCAGGCACACACACCCTCACCTGGCACCCAAACAGAAGCCCTCCCACACACACCATGCACATGGATGACACACACATGCATGTGCACTCACCGGACAATGCCTCGTAATCTGCCAGTTCTCCCACGCCTTGGATCTGTTCCTCCGTGACGTAGGTCCCAGCAACCTGCTCATGCGGAGTGAGTTCTATGTCCTCTGCTGGAGACCCACCTCTAGTCACTAGAGTTGCGGCATGACTTGAGGCCAGCTTATTCTTTGCCCTGCGCTTCAGGTCATTCCAGCGCTTGTAGCATTCAGTAGCTGTGCGCCTCACGATTCCAAGGGCACTTATGATGTCCACAAAGGTCTGCCAGTGTGCCTGACGTTGTGCAGGTGTGGTATTGGATCCTGCAACAATCACCATTTCGCGGTCATGTGCGGACACATACTCTACAAGTGCATTCAGTTCGGCCTCATTGAAGCTGGGCTTCCTTGACGGGCCGGACTGCGTAGCCGTGTCTGGGGCATCAGCCTCTACTGGACGAGCACTCTTCGTCTTCCGCTTGGAAGGTGGTGGGGATCCTGTGTGTCCTACGCCACTCTGGACACTAGGGGCAGGAGCCCCGGTGGACTCTGTACTAGGAGTGCGGGATTGCACACTCAGCATGGGAGGTGGTGCAGGCATTAGCTCAAGTGTGATGGTGTCAGGGGGAATGTCAGCATGATGGACTTGGACCGACACTGTCCTGGCTGGGTGTGTGAGAGGTGGGGTGGATGGAGCTGCAGCTGCCCCTGCAGCCTCCCCAGCCTGCCTACGCGGGGCAGCAGATGACCTAGCTGCACCTGATCCACGTGGCCTGATGAAACCAACGTTCACCGGCGCACGTGGCCTAGACCTGCTGACCTGGAAGTCAGCCATGGAGTCACCCTGTGCCAGGTCTGGTTCCACAGTGGGCTGGTCCAACAAGGCTGAGCATGGATGGTGTCAGCCACGTTAACCTCAACCAGGGGGGGGGGGCATGGGTGTCCCTCAGTGCTCCTCCACACATGGGAGGCTAGGGGCACCCTGCAAGTCACGGCCACGTCCCCTACCTGATCCACCACGGCCCCCACTTGGGGCTCGGCCACCTTTGCCACCCTTGTGGCTTGTTCGCCTCCCAGCCATGGCACTGATGTTATTGTGCGTATGGGAGTCGATGTGAACTATTGTCCTGGGCAATTGGGGGTCAAAGGGGCTGGGTACCAGATGGTAATCGTACCCTAGTGCTCTAGCAAGGCTGTATGTCACCCCTGGGGAAACATGACGGGTCACGCAACGCACAGGCACCCCAAAAAATGGAAGTAAGGTGCACGCAACCCCTCCTAGACCACGTGCGTGGAAAAATAAACCTGCACTACGCTGTGGCACCCAGAAGCACAAGAATGAATGTATGTGTGTCACACGCAGCCTAGAATGACCTCTGAAGGGGTATGCGACACACGGGGCAAGCACAGATGTTAAATACGTGCGTGACTCACCGTCTGCCAGGAACAAAAGCGTGAAAAATATGCGCGGGTGCGCGTTGGCAACACCCCCGCCAAAAGAAGAATTGTACGCTGTCTGAGGAGACAGGACAACAGTAGAAGGGAACGCTGTTTGAGGAAACAGGCCCAGGAAAAAGAGGAAAAGAGAAAAAGCTGTCAGAGGTAACAGGGAGTACGAACTTGAAACACTGTGAAGTAAATCGCGTATGAACCAACGAGAAGTACAGATTTCACCCACTCGCTCTCCACGAAAAGCACGTACAAAGAAATTGCGTTCTACACATACCTTTTATACACACGTCACAGACGTGCATACGCGATGAGGCCATTTCCACCAATTACACGCTTTGACACTCAGACGTGTATCTTTTTTTTTACACGCGCCACTCTCTACGGCCATGCGCGTGACATCATAGCTTCGCATGGGGGCCTTTGGGCCAATGAAATTGCATATGCGTGCAGACGCGCTTACGCGCTAAGGGCCTTTCCTCGAATTACACGCAGACGTGCAGGACTTTTCACGTGCCAAATCACTCCGTATCAAGCTGGCCACGCGTAAGCACATGGAAGACCACGCTCCTGCCCAGAAAGCCGATTTACTTCCCCCCAGAGCCCCGAGCACGCTCCCTCCTGCCATCTGCTGCTGCCTGACTGCCTGCTGCCCACGTGCCCTGCCATTTGCTGCCTGCACATCAGCCAGGAGTGCTGTTGCTGTGACCACCCCTGCTGGAACTGAAGACTCCCTACTGGGATTCCATCGCTCCACAGCCCAGCCCCAGGACCCAGTTGTCCACCCACTCCTGCCTCTGGGGTTGTCATGTCGGGCACTGCAACATCTGGCACCACTGACAACCCCCGGCCAGAGAGGCAGAGGGGCACCAGCTTCAGTGCCAGGGAAGTTGGTGTCCTGGTGGAGCAAGTCCTGGGGCAGTATGATGCCCTCTACAGAAGTGTGCACGCCGACAATGAAGGACGGACTCGGATCTGGACGGACATCGTGACTGCCATCAACGCGGAGGGGGTTGCAGTCCGTGACTTCCAACATGTCAAGAAGCGCTGGGAGGACTTCAGGTCCAGGACCCTGAACAAGGCCCGGCGCCTCTTGAAGGCAGCGGATGCTAAGGGGCACCGGGGCCACTTGTCGGAAGATCAGATGAGGGTCCTGGAACGCATATCCCCAGCGCTCCACGTCCAGGTCCTTGAGAGGCAGACCCGTCTGGAGTCGAGCGGTAAGTGTACATGCATTATGATTGTAAGCTGTGCGTGTGGTGATGTGCCAGTAGTGTGCCGGTTGCACATCTGTTTGTATGGGGCTGAGTATGGGTGGGGGTGTACAGGACCATGGGGCTAACACATGCGAGGGCTGTCATGTGTGAGACATGGATGGTGCTTGTGTGTGTAGGCTTGCATGCCAAATGCAGTTGTGTGGGCACACATGTTTGGATGAATGTGTATGTAAGTAGGCATGTTCGTGATGTCACGCATGTATGTTGTTTTCAGCTGCATGTATCAGCACTGTGTACATGTGCATGTGTGTGTATTTCACAAGGGTGCAACAGTGATGCAACATGGATGCATGTGACAGCGGGATGTGGAAGCCTGATTGGCAGATGTGACATGGATGCCCATCGGAACACTGCGACAGTTGGCTGAGGTGTACACATGCATGCAAGTGTGGTGGTGTGCGTGCATGTGTAGTGCACTCCCTGTGTTGCATGTGATGTCTGGCTCACCTTTGCCTGCTCTTGCTGTTGTATGTGCATGGATGGTGCTGCAGTTGCGATGTGGCTGTGGTATGGCTCATGTGTGCATGTTGAAATGACATGTGTGTTGCCAATTGTGATGCCATGTCTGAGGTTTGCCAATGCCACTCATGTGCAACTGTCATGTGTGTATGTGTCCATTGTACAGTGCCCTGATGCCTGTGTTTTATTTCTCCCTGTCTGCAGCGTCAACTGATGAAGGGGGTGGAGAAGGTGCTGTGGAGCACAGCGGCGGGGATCGCACCGCCAGCCGGAGACGCAAGGCCCGGCTCCCCTCCCAGGTTGTGATCTCGTCGGGGAGTGAGGAGTCCGGTGCCGCGTCCCAGGCCGCAGCTGCCGGGGGGAGGTCCAAGAGGCGGAGGTCCAAGTTGGACTCCTCGGCAGCAGAAGGTGCAGCTGGGACCCCACAGGGCCCAACGGGGGAAGATGGCACAGAGTCATCCAGGTTGGTGGGGGGTTTGGTGGAGGAGGAGGCCGTGCAAGCAACAGAGACAGGGTTTGGAGGTGGGAATTCCACTGGTGCTAGTGGTGCAGTGCAGGACCAGGGACAGGAGGCAGCACAGGTCGCTGCGGAGGTGCCTGTGTGCAATCCTGTCCCTGATCCTGTTACTGCATCATCTTGCACCAGCAGGGATGCCTACGTCCACACCCGTTTTCAGGCAGGGGATGAGCTCACGACAACTGGCCTTCCTCTGCCTGCGGACGTGGCTATCCGGGTCCGGGTTGAGCCTGTCCTGACTGGTGTGGCATTGCGTCAACGAGCCATGCCAGGTGACCTGCAGTCTTTTCATGAGGAGACTGCATGTCATCTCAAATGGCTCGTTGACCGCGTCGGCCTACTGGGACAGGTCACCCAGGCCGGATTCCTCCGTTTTATGGGGCTTGCTCAGACCCCCTCCTCAACTGAACCCCCTATGCGCCAGTCGTCATCCGTGCCATCTTCCCACCCATCAGTCACCTGGGTGCCCTGTGGAGCTGCCTCTGACGGTGCGGCCAGGCTGGTGGAGGAGGCATCCCTGCCACAGTCGGGAGTCGGACGTCCAGCAGGGGTGGCCACATCAACGACTGCACCCCAGCCAGCGGAGGATGTGCAGGCAGCAGGAGGCAGTGCACGGGCAGAGGCACAGCAGCAGCAGCAACGTGGTGGGAGCCATGATGGCTCGGGGCCTTCGACATCGGAGGGGCAGGCATCGGCCGGAGGGCAGGAGGACCCAGGACGGGAAGTGTCTTCCGTGTGGCAACGGTTGGGCCACGCCATAGATGCGGAGCGGCAGCGGGCGGAAGAGGCACAGCTCACGATGGTCAGGGCGGAGAACTCCATGCGGAGGGCCCTGAGGCGGGCCGAGTGCCTCGAGGCAATCCGCAGGGAGTTCGGGGTGAACATGTGGACGGCCTGCCCTGCGGACCCTCGGGGCCATGGAGGAGGACCGCCTCTGGGACATTGAGCAGGAGTTCGATGATGCCCTGGCTCGGAACATCCCGAAGTGAGCCGTCGGACTAGCCCGCTGCCCTTGTAAATAGTTCTGTAGTTAGTGTTAGGTTTCCTTTGGTTTTGCATTTTTTTTTACCTTTTGGACAATGGGCCACATTTTTGTATATATATTTCTTTTTTTTAGGTAGTGTTATTAGATAGGTTTAATTTCTTCGGTTGGGATCATGGACCCTGGATTGTTTATCTGTATATAGTTGACTTTTGGATTTTCATTTTTTTTTTATGATTTCCCCATGGAGCAATGGTTTTCGATTTTAATTTTCCATTGGATTTACTTTTGTGGACTGTGACTTTGGACACCTTTCCTTTGCATTATGATTTGTGGTTTTGCATTATTTCACGTGCCTGCTGGTTTATTTTTTTTTAAATTTCCATTATTGTTTGTTTATTTTTGATTCAATTTATGTTGCTTTTAATACATATTTTTTCTTCAAACTTCAATGTGTAGTATCATCTCATTGGTTTCATGCTTATCATGATATGGGTTTTGACATTCACTGACACCCATTGGGTGTATGTGAGAGACCTGTGTTCATTTCCAAACCTGCAATTGGGGTTCTATCATGTTTTTGCCATTTCTAAATGGGTGGATGCAATACTCAGGTGGGTGTTTGGCATTTGGAGGCTAACCATAAGGGCCAGGGATCTAGATTGTGGTGACATGTTGGCTGGGGGACATGAGTGGGGGCCTGGTGGAGGCTGCCCCTGGATGCTGGGGGGTGGGGGTGATGGTAGACATGAGTGGGGGCCTGGTGGAGGCTGCCCCTGGATGCTGGGGGGTGGGGGTGGTGGGAGACATGAGTGGGGGCCTGGTGGAGGCTGCCCCTGGATGCTAGGGGGTGCGGGTGCAAGGGGACATGAGTTGGACATGAGTGGGGGCCTGGTGGAGCCTGCTCCTGCACTGCTGGGGGGTGGGGGTGATGGTAGACATGAGTGGGGGTCTGGTGGAGGGTGCACCTGGTGGCTGGGGGTTGGGGGTGATAGGGGACATGAGTGGGGGCCTAGTGGAGGCTGCCCCTGGATGCTGGGGGGTGGGGGTGGTGGGAGACATGAGTGGGGGCCTGGTGGAGGCTGCCCCTGGATGCTGGGGGGTGGGGGTGGTGGGAGACATGAGTGGGGGCCTGGTGGAGGCTGCCCCTGCACTGCTGGGGGGTGGGGGTCATGGGAGACATGAGTGGGGGCCTGGTGGAGGCTGCCCCTGCACTGCTGGGGGGTGGGGGTGATAGGGGACATAAGTGGGGGCCTGGTGGAGGCTGCCCCTGGATGCTGGGGGGTGGGGGTGGTGGGAGACATGAGTGGGGGCCTGGTGGAGGGTGTCCCTGGATGCTGGGGGGTGGGGGTGGTGGGAGACATGAGTGGGGGCCTGGTGGAGGGTGCCCCTGGTGACTGGGGGTGCAGGGGGACATGCGTTGGTGGGCAGTAGTGCAAGGTGACATGTGGATTGGCTGGGGGGCATGGCCATGGTGGATGGGGTGCCTGCGGAACATGTGCAGGGTAGGCCCCTGTGGTGTGGGCCACCTGCAGGGGCCATGGAGGGTGTAGAGGGAACTCCTGGGAGGACCCACACGTGCAATTCACTTGTGGTGCTCCCTGCGCACCCCTGGAATACACGTACCCTGCTGCTTTTGCGTGTGATACTTCCCGCGCACCCCTGGAATACACGTACCCTGATGGAATCGCGTGTGATACTTCCCGCGCACCCCAGAAATACTCGTACCCTGCTGCTTTTGCGTGTGATACTTCCCGCGCACCCCTGAAATACACGTACCCTGCTGCTTTTGCGTGTGATACTTCCCGCGCACCCCTAGAATACACGTACCCTGCTGTTTTTGCATGTGACACTTCCCGCGCAGCCCTGGAATACACGTGCCCTGATGGAATCGCGTGTGTTACTTCCCACGCACCCCTGATGTACACGTAGCCAGGACAATCGCGTGTGGAACTTCCCGCGAACCACTGAAATACACGTTCCCCGCTTGGCGTTTGCTGTTTGGCAGCCCTGTGAACTGGTCCAGGGTTAGCACAGCCCTTTGCGATGATTTGGGGATTGTGAAGGCTTTTCCTTGCGCAAGGGCGTTCTTGGGGGCGTAACTGGCACTGCTGCAGGGTCGCTGCGCCACTCTGCACCACGGCTGGTTTCGGAGGCTAAAATCCATGAATACGCTGTGCGATGAAAAGGATTTTTTCACACGCGGCTGGCGCAGTGTATCGCACGGGGACACTGTGCGCCAGCCGCGTGTGCCATTTTTGTGCGAATTTCTATGAATTACCCTGTTCTTCTCTGCATTTGCTTACTGTTTAAATTTAAGGTAAGGGCATGCTGAGGTGCTCCAGTAATATTTTTATTTCCCCTTCTGTAACTTTATTTTTTCTTTTAACTTTTTCACTCTTTATTGGTTCCTGAAAATTGTAGCAAAAGGACCCATAGCAGTTAAGCCTCGGGTTACTATGGAAAACATTCTCCTTTGATATGCAGGCTTTCCTGGGACTTGGTAATACCATTTGCACTGCTGCTGGAGACAGGTTTAAAATGAGAGGAGAGGACAAGCAAGGCACAGATCAAAGAAGATAGATGAGGCTCCAACCCAAGTAGGGTTTAGAGGTGAACAAATACGTCAGGAATTATAATGGGGAAAAGATCCAAAATCATATTAAAGGTGTTGGAAAACAACCAAGTGTGAACAAACAACTTCTTCATGCAAGTGCTTATATTTTATAGTCTTATCCAATCTCTAACAGGTTATTCCTTTGTCTCTGTTTCCACCAAAAGTCTAATCAGGGGCCATGTTAGATTGCTAATTCGGATGCACCATATATGCCACAAGACCAAGCACAGTGTCTTCCCCTTTGATCTCCTGGACGTTCAGCTGCCCAATTTCCACCTCGACCAGACTCTCCACTCCTGTTAGCTCTTGGATCTTGACAAAAGTATAAACATGTTTAGCTCTCTTAACTGGGATCAAGCTTCCTCTTGGCCTGAAGACCATTTTGATATTTTAGGAGCATCTTTCATGGATCGACCCATCTACGTCATTGTCCAGGGAAGGCAGGGATGTCATGAAAAGCCGTTTATTCCGCTTTATTGCACTCAAAATGTGTTTTTTCCCCTGTGGCTTTTTAAATGTTCACCCATGGTGCCTAATATACCTTACATCAATGGTAATAATATTTTGGGCAGTGGGTTAACTGTGAGACAAGCTTTTCTCCATACCATCTGCCACTGTCTTGGAAATATATGCAGACAATGCTGCCATAGATGATGTCATCACATTTCTTCAGTAAGGGAATCAGAATTATCAAAATAGTCAGCAAATGTATTACTCCAGGACCCATCGTCACCGAATTTTTGAATGTCAACGATGTTTCTTTGAATGTCAGCCTTTGTCTTTACCTCTGAGCGCAATTTGCTAACTGTAATATTAAGAGAGGTCTGCAGACTTAAGAGCCTTTCCTCCAGTACGCGCAACGTGGCAATGTTACAATTGCAAGTTCAGGAATGAGAGAAAATTCAACACGGAGAATGCCACACTTTGCATCTACATAACATGACCTGGTTTCAGAATGCCGACCCATAACAACACCATTCAAAACAGTGATTCAGTTAAAACTCTTTGGGATCTTCTTATGTCCTGATAAAGCAACAAACACCCAAACAATAGAAGCCCGGAAGTCAAATGGGCTTGTTGCAAGTTTGGCGTTGTGGTAAAACATGCAGCTGTTCTATTGTCACCAAGTTTTGTGCCAGTTTTACTGCGTCACTGAAGCATGAGTTTGACGTTGAAGTGAAGGTTTTACCTCCAGTCTAGTGGTCGAGTTAAATGCTCCACTTTAATGCCAATTTGGGATTAATACCGCCATACCGCTGCTTGTAATGTGAAGGTCAATTTGCAGGACTGAGTGGAGGTACTGGCAACATGGGTGGACTGGCCTATAGGGAACTCTGGAAATTTCCCGGCATGACTCGGCAACCTGGGCCACTTTTGTGTTTTATTTCCAAATGTTCTCTATAGGAAAAGGTTTGGCTTTGCTGAAAATGTGTAACATGGGGACACTTTGAAAAGTATTTCCAGGGCCTCTTTTGGGTTCCAGTCCGCCCCTGACTGGCAATCCGCAGGTCGGAAAGGCGGCCAAGGACTTGCATGGATTTCAGCATTCTATAATATGACTTGCAGTTGTGGAGCCTAAGCGGTATTTTTAAAATGCTGGTATTTTTATTTTCATTGAAGGTCTACTGGTGCCCCTTCACCCATTGCAGGGGGCCAGGTTGGGATTTTCACCAATGCAATTGCTACTTTTCCTTAGGTTTTGTTTTTCGGAATAAAAAAGGGAAAGGAATATTACCTCTCTTTTGTGTCCAAACAATTGACTTGCATTTTATTGTCACGAACGTCATTTAGTCTCAAAAGTTAAAGCATGAACGGTATTTTGGCTTCCAAAAACATTAAATGACGTCCAAAATGTTAGGCTCGGAATTGTATAACTTCCTTTCCCAAAATGTTAACTGAAGTTCTGCTTAACAGCATAAAAGAAGAACAGAGAGAAACGTTGATTGCCATGTACTGGCACCGGGGCGCCTCCTCTAATACGCCTCAGCACGCCTGGGCTACCTCATCGCAAAACAAAAACAGCATTTGAATGAAAAGGAATCCCAGCAGCTCACACGGTAAAACCAGCCACTTACAAACGTAAAACACACTCATGAACAACAACTTTTCCCCGGGCAACTTTTAAGAAAACACATTTTCTACCTGACTTCTTGCGAGCTGCAGGAAAGGAGGATGATAGTGTGGGTTTACAGAGGACCTGGCGACGCGACTATTTGAGGAGAAACGATAACAGGGTGTTAGAATGCATGCAAAGGGATTCTGGAGCAGAAATGTTTTAACTGCTTCTTTTATTTTCTTGCTGCTGTACGAATAGAGAGGTGCCCGTTAGGCCTCTGTGCCCTAACATCGAATTGATGGATGTTGCAGGGAAACTGCGATTCTCTTCACAGTCCCAGAAAATTGACAGCTAAATCATGGGCTGGTGGGGAATTTTGGAGAAGTGTGCGTGCTCCCACCCGGCAAAACATAATTTAGGGATAAACTGACAAAGCATTGTTTTTACTCCTCCCGAGCAGCAACTAAAATGGCGTACGTGGATTTCCCATGCGTTACCCCCAAGACAATACAAATGCTTTTAGGGGAGTGCATTGGTAATGTGGGAAATGATTTGCATTGGTAATGTGGGCAATACAATATATTATTAATGTGCTTTTTAATTTAGGAACCCCGCGCCGTGCTATATGACTGAGTTCTCAAATGCCTTACTAACTGAACCGAGGCAGTGTTTCTGTCAATGGTGCAAGGCACATATTTTCAGTCATACACCTGCTCCACGGTGGCTGGGGAAGAGGAGAGATGTCTGTGTAAAGGCGTGCTAAGCTTTGTATAAAATATGCATCAGGCTATCTACAGCTACTGATTCCAGTCGTTTCCAAGAGCTTTCTTTATAATGATACTCCTGAAATGTGTATCTGGAAAAAAATGAAATATGCTACTTGAGAGCTCCGGTGCGGTCTGTATATTGCACAGTGCTTACTGTACGCTTCTGTGTTTGCAACCGATAAATGCCTCCATTGAAGCTAAACCTTCAGTGAAGGTGCTTCATTCATCGTGGATAGAAAAAAGTCTAAAAACACAACATATCTGTACAAAAAACCTTTGGGAAATAATAGAATGTTGAATAAAACATTGACAAGCCTATAAAATATACAGAAAACATGGGGCCCCGTTTCTGACATCACTATGCAATTATTTATGTATATATGACACTATGTGTGAGGATTATAAAGCTGAAACATACCTTGGAGCTAACAGAGCACTGTACAAAGGGGACACAGCCAGGAGGCTTAGTCGAGTGCAGAGAGAGCAGAGGAGCTGGGCTGGGAAGGGGGCATAATGGGAGAACCACAGAGGGGGAGACATAGGGTTCAGTGGAGCAAACAGATATTGAGGAGAGGTTGTTGGAAGAGTAGGGTCTTCTTGTCCTTCCTGAAGGGTAGGATGGAGGAGACCAGTCTTATCTGCATTGGGATCTTGTTCTAGAGATGGTGCATAGCAGTGAAAGGCTGGATTTCTTATTTTACCCACTTGTAGTGCTTTATTTCAAGTCTGGCAATCCTGTAGCTTCTGTGGTGCAACGGCCTCCGGAGGTGGTGAATTTCTTGGTCAAGTAGAATGTTGTTCACATTTTGACTGCTTTGTAGTGGATGCAGGCATTCTCGAACATGATTTATGCTTGAAGGGGTAGCCTGGACAACTCCTTGAGAAAGTGGTTAATGTGGTTGGACTTTCTTAATTCTGTAATGAGGCGTGCTGCCATGTGCTGTATGGCTTTCAGCATCCTGGACTCCTGCTAATAGGGCTTTGTCACCATCCAGCTATGAGATGACAATGTTTCTGAAACTCAGGGAAAGGATAAAAGGCCTGACGTGGCCGAGTAGGCCAATCTGGGACCACAATGCTTGGATCTTATTGTTAATGTTTATTTTAAAAGAGAGGTCCTAGTTGATAGTAAATCCATGAGATCTGGTTGACAGTTGGGGTGTGAATCAATTGTTCGTCATGTCAGTCAGTCAGTTTTGGACATGGGTATGCTTGGTAGGGTTTAGGAGGAGAATACATTTGGACTTTGTAATGTTGAGTGTCAGGTAGGTGCTTGCCATCCAGGCTTGAATGAGGGGCAGACAGTTCTTAGATCCCACTGATGAAAACTATCTCTGGCTACACCTGTGTGTCATACGTGTATTTGTGAATCTTGATGAGAGTATTGGTGAGGAGTTCCCCAGATGCTCCGGCTAGAGGTTAAAGAAGCCAGAGGACAGGATGGAGCCTGGTGGAACTCCTCAGGTTACTGGCTGGTGCCGGGATCTGTTGGGGTTCATCTGAGTGAGTTGATCTCTATTTGTAGAGGTATGAGACAAACTACTGCAAAACTGTTCTGTGGACACCCATGAAAATGGTGATGATGTTAAGGTGGGCTTCAGGATCAATGGTATCAAATGAGGAAGAGAGGATTTGAGGAACCAAGTGTCTCCTTTGTCCAGAATGTGTAAACTGTCATCAAAGACTTGGAAGGTGGCTGTCTCTGTGCTGTGTGAAAACCAGATTGGTAGTCCTGTACGGGATTGTGCCGAGTGAGCTTTTCATGCAACTGGATGGCGACAGTCTTCTCAATCACTTTGCTGAGGAAGGGTGGATGAATGATGGGGCGATAGTTGCCAGGTCATCCATGTCGAGTGTGGGTTCCTACAGCAGGGGGATGATCTGTCCCATTTTCAGTGCAGAGGGAATGTGCTTAGTGTGAAGGATGTGTTGATGATGTTGGGAAGTGGTGTGAGGGCTTCACCTTTGATGACCTTCACAATGGAGCAGAGGGGAATGTTGTCTTTTTAGTTGGTGGATTTGAGGGCTGTGAGAGTGTTGGTTAGCTCTTCTGGGATAATTGTCTTTGATGTGGTCCATCTTAACATGTGGCAGGCTGGTATGGCTGGCCTGTTTGTGGTGTAGTCAATATGTTATGCATTATATTGTCAATCTTGTCTATGAAGAAGTTGTTGTTGCAGTTATATTTGTCATTGGATTGTGATATTGCAGGGTTTGTCAGTGTGTTGTTGAGGTGTTCGTGGCTTGGCAGATTGCCAATCACTTGTTGGATGCTTGGTTGGTGTGTAGTAGTTTCTTTTGGCTGTGGTGATGAGTGCCCTATATGCTGATTGGAGAGTATTCGGTATAATGAGGTCTTCTAGTTAATGGGACTTTCTCTAGAAATGTTCTTTTTCTGCAGATGGTGTACTTGCTGTCAACGAGTTTCTTTCTGTGGAGGGCTTATGCATCTTAAGTCAGATGTTCAGTGGTGCATACGTGTTGGTATGTAGTTGAGTGTTCTGAGCTGCTGGATGCATTCTCCCCGTGGTCCCACATAGAGTCTAAGAGGGTGTAGTTTCCTTTGTGTACATCCATGAAGAAGTTCTTGAATGAGTGGTGGGGTGTCTTGGACCGTTTGTGTGGCCCAATAGGAGCGAGGTTTGTGGTGAAGTAGGATGGACATGGCTGTGTGGTCTGTGCAGCCCAAAGGTAGAGAGGGAAGCTCCATAGCGTCTTGTTTCCAAGACGAGCGTGTTGCCCCTGCGCTATCCTCCCGAGATCGTTTGGGCTTTATTACAGAAGCATTACATTAATGCAAGTGCAATTAGCAAATTCCACCCTAATGCTAGGATTAGGGCAAACATTACCCTGCTGCACAAATGCATTGACACATATATTTTTGCATGAATGCAGGCAGTTTTTGCACTAGTGCTAATTGCATTTGCACCAGTGTGATGTTTCTGTAAAACACCCCTAACCTTATTTACAAAATGTCCTTTAAGTCCATATGAAAAATAGGTATAAAATACATATACATTTTAATATATGTCATGGTAATAGGCACCCGCTAAGTATTCAGTAGCTTCTCCCGAAACAAACCCCTGGATTGTCCAAATGTCTGCTGCCACTGGAGTCCATGCACATACATGTATAGATGTATATTGGCATTGGTGCACAGTGTGGTCATCAATCTCACTGCACTGGCACAGCATGCTAGGTACTCACATGCCTGCATGCAAACAGTTGAACATTAATGAGGACTTATGATATGTGGCAGATTCATGCCTCACTCACTGTTAAGGAAAGTTGATATTCAGCTGCAACGCACACAGCATCACATCTGATTCTAAATTGAAAAGGAATGTCATGAAAAGGTAATTACAAATGTAGACATTTGAATGTCACAAGAGCATCTCATGTACGGTACATGCATGAGGCAGAGTGTTAAATCAGTGAAAATGTGCACATATGCATGCAAATACAAACACCTGCGATAAACATGCAAGTTAGCACTAAAGAAACTGTTGATAAAATGGCATTTGCATGGGAGGTGCACATAAGACCCACAAACGCACACCACAACTGTGGAAAAGGACATTACAGATGCACATTTGACATGGAATGCCCCTACTCACATCACTGCCACACACCTTTTAAACGTATAAACCTTCCAGCCCCCTTAATCCCTCAATGCAGCCCACATGGGCTTGGGAAGCCTTGACAGGTTGACAAAGGATCCAGGACACCACACTTTACATCGAAATTAATATGATGCCACACAGTGTGTAAAACACTTTAATCACCCGAAACGCACTTAATTTCATGTCTCCAGTGAAGCATGTGTGAGCAAAGAGAATTTGCCTCGAGGTTTAGTTTGTCCCAGGTAAAGAACATTGTTTGCTGGTATTGGGATTTCAGGATATGACTTGAATATGAGGTCCCTCAAATCCCAGTACCTCTAAAGAGGGACAAACAGACACTCGCAGTAGTGTGACACTAAGCTAAACACATCTGAATGGTCCAGCCTATTTAATAGAACAGATGTTCCGCCTGTTTCTAAGTGCTCCTGCTATGTCAGATGCGAGAACTGAGGCACGGGAAGATAGCGATTAGGATTGCCATGGAGTACACAATGCTGGCCACGTGAGGATGCTATGGTTTGAAAGCCAATCATGTGGCGTGTAAGTCTAAAATGTAGCCCCCAGTTCATATCTATGGCCGCACTGTCCTGGTAATAACATGTTTCCGTACTCTCAGCTACATATAATCTTACAAAACGGTGCCCACCTCCTATGATATAATATGATAGGGCTAGGCGTGTGACTAGCCTCAACTCTTTTACTCTCCAGAAGTCTGTTAGTTGGATCAAGTGCAGATCCAGGCCACGGTGAGGCAAGCAAACTGCCATTGAACTGGGCTGTGTTTTACTGTTACTTAATCTGAATGATTGAAATCAACCGTTCCACCCACCCATGGGGCCCACACCAAAGAAAACATCTTGTTACATGTGGTGTTGCTGGAGAAAACCTGCACCCTTCCACTACTAGGTTACTCGTCTACCTAAATATAATGGTCTGCAATTGGCAAGATATCCAAGACCCACCTTCTGCATCACCCAGAAGGTCTTCCATCTTCCACTCCATTGGAATCAGCTCGGGATCAGTGCCATCCGCTGATCAACTACCCACTTCATGAGGTAGCCCAGCATTGGAGTTGAAGCACCACAATTGGTTCCCTTTTGTAGACTACAACTCTACTAAGCCCCAGAAAGTCTGATATCGGCATGTCACCTTGCTGTTGATCATATCCCTTTCAATTAGGAGATAACAGATGCTCCCATAGTTCTTACTGTTACGTGAAAATGCCAGGATGGCTTTCAGTTCACTGATGAGTCAGCATTAGCAAACTGCCCCATGTACTATTTTGCGATTTTGACCCCCCGCCTTTCAATTGGCAATTAGCCCCACCTATAGTCCCTCCTCTTTACTCCTGACCCCAGCCGCTCTGCCCTTTTGCTTTCCATGCTGATCTCTCCCGGACTACTAATAATGGGCAGCCCACCAGCTACACCCTTTACTTCCCCTTCCCTCCAGCACCAGATCTGCTGATTCCCACTCACCCATGCTGGGCCAGCTCCCATCACACACTGACCCTTCGGCACCTTGTGCATCTCAAATTCTGTTTCCTGGGCCCCTGGTCCACCAATACATTGAATACTACAATTAGCCAGCCATCAATCTTGTATCAGAATAGTGCATTCACAGAAGATTTGGCAGTATCTCCTGAACTTCAGCACATTTAGCTATCCCAGAGACATTGGGCCTCATTACGAGGTAGGCGGTAGCCATGGTGCTATTAGCACCATGGCTACCCCCTTACCACATTCCGGGTCCGGGTTCTCGAAATAGGGACTTACCGGGTCATTCCAACCTTGGAGGACCCGTTAAATCCCCATTCCGAGAACCATTCCCCATTCCCATTTGAGCCCCCATAGGGCTCAATGGGAATGGGGATGGAGCTAATAATGGGCCCGCTAACAGGGGGCCCTTATTAGCTCCCTGGTCCCTTAGCGGCTCCCGCTAACAGCGCCCGCTAAGGGACCTCGGAATACGGAGGTAAGGGGTTACCGGCACCGGCATCCTTACTGGTGCCGTTAACCCCTTACCTCCAACCTCGTAATGAGGCCCATTGTCATCTAAACCTTCTCAGATCAATGAAAACCTCTGAATATCATTTTTCGACTTTGACACAACATTTTACAAACAATGATGTTGACCCGTTTAGCATTGGTGAACCCGCTATCATCCTACCAACTGTACATCAACACTATGAAGTCTGACTGTCCAGACACATTCCCACCCGTAAACATAATGTTACAAGGTTGGTCAAACCTTAGTCCAGAAAATGGGTGATACTAGGATAATAAGAGATGTGTCAAAAGTCTCAACTATGCCTCAAAGAATAGCACCACTCCTTTGACAAGACTACCTCTCCCATCTTTTGTGGGGTCCAAATCGATCACTAGTTTATGAAACATGAGATCTTTTGGGGTTAGTCCTAATCCATTAGAATCATAATCCTAGATTGGTCCCCATTATCCATCTTAATATGTCTATTTAATCAAAACCCTCTTCAAAGTATATTGCATGAACCAAGCTACTTAGCATCATGGGGATTGAAGGCAACATCATTTTTTTAACCCTCCTAATAACACACCACAAAACAGAGACAATTATGTTTGCTGATATTCTTTCTAAAGCAGTTGAAAGAATACTGGGACCACAGTGTCCAATTCTATGCCAGAAAACAAACAATGAGCACATTGGTTGATGATTTGGTCACAGGCATAAGAGACGTGTCTGGCACAATGTCAATTATGCTGTTCAAAGATATACTCATTGAATATACAATATAGAAAATGCTAATGTTTAAGAACCCGACATTAGAGCAGGCGTTGGCCATAGCACAATCTGCTAAAAAAGCTCCTGCCAAAAGAAAAGCTGTCAAAAGGAAGTCTTTGGGCCTCATTATAACTTGTGCAGAATGGGTTTAACGGCGCTGGTAATGGTGCCGTCACCGTTAAACCCACTCCGGACTATTACGAGGTCCCCTCGCGGAGCCCGCTCTGGACGTCTGGTTTTCCCCGCGAGGGGACCAGGGAGATAACAACGGGCCCGTTTGTAATGTGCCCGTTATTAGCCCCCTCCCCATTCCCATTGAGCCCTATGAGGGATCGAATGGGAATGGGAAAGGACAGCGCCCGGGTTCCCTGAAGGAGGAAATACTGGGCCCTCCATACTCGGAATGGCCCGGTATTTCCCCATTCAGGGAACCCGGACCCGGACCCGATTTTGGAGGCAGCCATGCCCTAAGGGCATGGCTGCCTCCAAAGTCGTAATGAGGCCCTTAGACTATTGAAATCCTTGCCATGAACCACAGAAGTCATGATTTACATGAGATTAGAAAACTAATCGATAAAAAAGCGAGCGAGCACTTGATGCAAGATCTTGAGAATCTCAATTGTTTCAGATGTGGAGGTCACAAATGCATGGCGTACAAAGTACCAGACCAGGCAAAATACTGCATGTCACACCAAAGCCCAGGCTGTGAAGACTGTAGACGTGCCATCAGACATGGAGTAATGCTGCCACTGTAAACTAGTGATCACAGAGAAAAAAATAAAAATGAAACCCAACTGCAGAGTCAAAAGTAAATGAACATAAAGCAAAACTGCTTGCTGATTCAGGGTCACATTTAACAATTAAACCACTCAACACTTTGCAAACCTGCTTGGGATAAGATAAAATAACACTTCACTAATCGAATGTTTGGCCAGGAGTATATGGCGGAGTGAAGATGCATTGTGATACGCAAATTTTACACTCAGATTCAAAAATCGTTTAGCATACAGGCACTTATATGCCACAGATGAAGGAGCCATGATCCTAGGCTGGAAGGCCTCATTCTGAGTTTCTTCCTAAAACGGCACCAAATCCGGCATGCTGTTATTATCATTTCCGATGGGGCATGTGCCGGATTCTCCAGCGTACTATATGCCTCATTACACGTTATGCGGTAAACCATGGTGCTATAAGGGGAATTACCACCCCATTCCAAGGTTGGCGGGGCGGTAATTCCCCCTTTCTCCATGGCCCTTCCCCATTCCCATTTTTGCCCCATAGGGCTCCATGGGAATGGGGAAGGAGCTAATTAAGGTATCGCAAAATTGCGGTACCGTAATTAGCACCAAGGTCCCTTTGCGGGTCCCAACTTTAACGGCTGGTCTACACCAGCCGTTAAGGTCGGGTCCCGCAAAGGGACCTCGTAGTAAGGCGGTAAGGGTTTACCGGTACCGGTGTGTGGGATGTTTTTACCCATGCATACAAGCCCTACCATAAAACTGTGCAGTACTGGCATGGAAAACATCATGATGGCCAGAACTCCCCAGAGAGTGCACAGGGAAAACATGAAGAATAGGCTGCCACCGATTTTTGCTTATGTTGTGAGCACAGGAGGGCACTGCCTAAAACCACCATTGGGCTACACACACAGTAGCCTGAAACCATTGGGAATGGCAATGCTGATTGCCAAAAAAGCAACTCAGAACTGTGGGGAATTAATTTTCTTAATCCCAAAAATGGTTGCATTACCAGTACTCACCACTATCAGAAAGCCAGCGTTTTAAAACCACCAGACTTTTGTGTAAAACTGAACAAATGAAACAAAACCAGACCAAGGAAAGACTTGCTAAGAGGTGGATACAATGTAAAACTATATTCTGAAATGACTTGAAGGAAGTAATTATTTAATGTATATGTAAAAATTGTAAGTGATTTAAACTGGGAACAAAAAGTGACATTTAGCTGAAACCTGGCTTAATGAAACTGGATTCTGCCTGACAACTACCCCCGACAGGAGTTGAAACCTGCTCAGCCACTCTTCCCCTTGCCAAAAGGAGTTGTCACCTCTCTGATTAGATTAGGGGTGGAGCAGCTGGGGACTACAGGGAGTTGAACAAAGGCCTGTCCTGGACTCAGGCAAATGTTATTTTGGGGGCGTCGTAAAATAGCTTCCTCTTGGGAGAAACTGGGGGGCAGCTGTGCCTCTGTGAAAAAGCTGGCTTGGGGGAAGTGGATAAACCAGTTATTCCACCCTGTGATGTGGGAAGCCACACCCCTTTTTGACCAGAGCATAATTTTAAAAAGATAGATAACTCATAGTGCGGACTTGTCAGAATTATATAAGTAATATCGTTATTTTTGTGATTTTTCTGTGAACATTTTAAGAGGCGTTAGGACCCTGTGGTGTATTCTGGGGGGTTGCTAGCGGGAAATAGGGTCTCACTCCAAATGTATGCATGTTAAAAAATCGGACACTTTATCATATGTAACCCATATCCCTGGTGCACATTTGTGTAAAATCTGGAAAGTTTTAGAGGTCGTTATCTGGATTAAAAGGGGAGAATTCTGTCATCAGTGGACACGACATCGTACAAAGACAGGGATCGGATGGTTTAGTGCTACAGAAAATATGTTAACTGGACCTATAATATTAGAAAAATGGTACATAGATAATATGTATTTGGGTCAGAAATAGATTTGTGTGCAATCTGACAAGGGGAGGTTCCTCTGACCATAAAACCTACAGCATCACTCTGACTCACATTTCCTTCCCCCAATCAAGGGAGAGAGGAGGAATTGGCCAATGATAAGTGAGAGGGGCAGGTTTAGTTATGACCGACGCACACACCCACTTTCCAAAACACATAAAAAGAGACTGCTGGGACAGGTAGAGACATTCAATTCCATTTGCTGCGGAGCATGCTGACCGACGACTTCACATCCAGAGATCCAGACTTCAAATCCATCAATCTCCAGAACCTGCAGCAGAAATTAACTCCAGAATTTGTAGCAGAGAGGCCTGAATCCACCAGCTGAATCCTCCTCAGCAGGCCTCAAAACTGACCAAACTATTCAACAGCCGGGTGAGCTGTTTGAAGTTTTGCTGAGAATTTTTGCAAGAACCTGTAGCAGTACCCAGAAAGCAGTGTTACATCCAGAATCCAGAGAGGCTAGACCAGCAGAGCAGAGCTGACCCAGATCGCTGTGAGCAGAACCGGTGCCTGATTGACCCACCGAGCAGACAGAACCGCAGCCGGACGTGTTGACCAGATCCGTGACGAGGCCTAGTTCAAATTTATATTGTGAGTACCTAGCAGAACTGTGCAGAACCAATCTCTTAGTTAAAATAATCTAATCCAAACTATTTTAACCTAAGTAGAACTGCCTCCTAGAAATCGTGTCATCTGTCATTTGTAAAGCTGCAAAACTGTCACCTGTCAATTCTGAAGCTGCAAGCTGTCACCTGTCATTTTGAGTTTTACTTTAAATCCGAAAATCTACTTTTATTAAATCGTCCGTATCTCTGGAACCGTTTGGGCTAGGAACGAGATTTAACTTTCCTCTGAAAGCTTAGAATCTAAGCTTTCCAACAAGCCTAGACTTCCCACTCGATTCACGCACTCGCGAAATTCACCGCGATTTGCGATTTTGGCTCAATTTCTCCACTTGTCAAAATAGCAGCTCCATTCTTTCTTTTGTTAAAATCCGTTTGCAACTTGGTAATAACTCATAGAGCATTGCTAAAGTGAGCCTGAACTAATACCAACACGCATCTCCCACTCACCCTGAATCTCTAGAGGGAATTAAAATCAGTTGTCACATTTTCCCATCCATTGCCATCACATTTAAAAAGCATTTTGGGCCTGTGTTTCAAACTCCTACCTGTTTCCTCTAAGCTTGCTGGGGGGGAATTTAATTTCGTATTGTATTTGATTGCATTTCTGAGAACTGTGTGCTCCTCTTTCCATCTCCTTCCATTTCTTACATTGCATAGGGGAGGGGGGTGAATTGCCAGAGAAAAAGTGATTATCTTATTTTTTGCTAAAATCATATCAAGTATTTCTGTACTGCATTTTATTCCTCATTGCTTTTCCCTTGAAATCATAAAAGTATTTTTGCTACTTTATCCATCCTATACTAACTCCTCATTGATTGTAAAGAAGTGTGCTAGTGCCAGATTACCAATTGTTGATCAACATCATATGTCTAAGTGTACTATCAGATTTTAATTTATTATAAAAGTGTGACATATATATATATTGTTTAATTTTTCAAATTAACCTTTTAATTTGCAAAACAAACCTACTTCTTGGCTCAGTGTGGTCAGGGGGATTCTAAGAGGGGGGTGTTATACAAGGGTTGTCATCCAGAGTACTGAACTGATAATAAAAATACATCAATAAGGGTTTTCCTCAGCATCCCAGACTAGGCATTGACTTAGCTGTAGTGTTGATTGAATATCGCTTACAGGTGCCCTTACCGGTACCGGTAAACCCTTACCGCCTACCGTGAGTACGCGGGTATGCCCATAAGCCCCTGTCGGAAGCAGCAATACCTGTTGGCCGGTATAATCAAATTGCCATCAATACTGGCAGAAAAAGGCCAGTAAAAACGCAGCTGCCAAAACAATGCTGGAAACACCGGAAAACGTATGTGGTGCCAGCAATACCAGTGCCGGAAACAGAAACACCACTGAAACCGGAAGACCTGCAGGGGCCATCATTAAAACATAATCCATCTCAATCCACCTGTTCCCTCAGCCATTCAGGCATAGAACCTAGCCACAATAATGCAGAGGAACTATTTGGGGCCAGGCAGCGGAAAACTAGCACACAACGGAAGACCGCCAAATGGGGAGAGGTGGTGACAAGTGTAACGGCCATGGGGACCGTCCTACGCACAAGGAAGTACTGTTGTAAGAGGTAGGATGACCTCAAAGTAAAGTTCTGCAGTGCCATTTCAAAGCATAGGAGGGAGTGTGCAGTCACTGGTGGAGGCACTGTGGACCCCCTAAAACTGATGCCCTGGGAGTAGTGACTCAACAGCATGGACCACCTGGAGGGAATAGATGGCATCAGAGGGGCTGAGTCTAGAGCAGAGACCCACAGAGACGTCAGTAAATACAACTGCATGAGCAGGTGCATGTTCCTCCCCCCATTGCATGCATCCACCAGCATAGTGTAGATCAATGGGCATGCCAAACAGTCAGATGCATGCCATGTCAGGACGTGCACTCCCATCAATGGTAGTGATACCCCGAAACAATGCACATGCATTCACATTGTACACACCCAGCATGAACCTCATCCATCTGAGCAGTACTACCCATTTGAGACACATAATACCAACAACACTGGGACACACACATCATGGGGTGGGTTGAATGCATTACCAACGACATGTGTAGCAAATTGTTAACAACCTATCTCAATTCCCCAACAGGTACCCTCTCCATGGACAGCGATGAGGCAAGACCCTCACAGGCATCAAGCAAAACAGCCCCTACACCTGCACAGCGCAAACCAACTGCAAGCCAAAGCAAGCAGCATGGCAGTGCCACTGTTGAGGAGTCACAGACCAGCACTGGCAGTGACATTGCACACATGATGTGGACATTGCCCCAACACGCACCAGCACTCCTTAGGGACATGGACCCCGTCCCATGGCACATTTGGGCATGGCCAATGTGTCCTACACTGATAAAGAAGAGGAGGAGGACAGGGAGGAGTACGAGGCATATGCGGGGGACACAACACCTGGCTTCAATCCAGGCCCACCCCAACTCTGCATAGTCCACCACCACTGGTGGAAGGAAACCTGCAGGCAATCCCTTCACAGCTGGGGCCATGGCAGGAGAACAACTCTGTGAAATGCGGGCAATGCCTGACTGCATGCAGTGATGCCCCGGCTGCATGACACGCTCCCTGGGACATGCCACTGCTGCTATGGTGACATTGGGCCAAATAATTTGTGAACATACAGATTCTACATCCGCCTTGCCAGAGGCACTTACCAAGGCCATGCAGTTGACCCTACAGTACATACATGTGCAGGGATGAGAGCCCTCCACCTCAACTACACCTGTGGATTATTGGACAGCACACCAAGGCACGGTTCACTGCGCCACCTCACCACAAGGATGCAGGAACAGGACCCAAAGCCAAAGTGTGCACGGAAGTGAAGCATGGACACATTTAGGGTGCAGTTGTGTTGTGCAAGCTACAAAACCATTATATATAAAAAAAAAACAGTCACAAGGGACCACGGATGGGGTCGTGTTTCAACACAGTTAGTGATTGCAGAGGGTGTTGTTGAGGTGGGTGATTGCAGAGGGTGTTGTTAAGGTGGGAGATTGGGGAGGGTGTTGTTGGCGTGGGTGAATGGGGAGGGTGTTGTTGGAATGGGTGATTGGGGATGGCGTTGTTGGGGTGGGTCATTGGGGAGAGTCTTGTTGGGGTGGGTCATTGGGGAGGGTGGGATGTTCATTCCATGTACAGTACGAGTTGCACTTACTTACATAAATAATAATCACTTGCAGCAATGATTGGACATTCATCACTGGGTGCATTTCTTTATTGTGGGCAATTACTAGGGAAGGGTGCATGGATAGAGATAGTGGTTTTCAACATCAGAAAACGTTCTCAATGAGCTCCTGGCAAGCAAGTCGCCTCAACCTGGCCTCTGCTCGCACAGTGTGTTTATTTTTGCTATATGAAGGCATAGCATCATCATCTTCAGGGGGGGCATGTCCACATCTGGGGGCATGAGTATGGTTTGCCAGATGCATATTTTGTGCAACATGGCACATGCAAGCACAATCTTACCCACCTTGTCCGGCCTGTACATTAGAGCACCCCCTGTCTGATGTTGACATAGGAAGCGTGCTTTCCACAGGCCAAATGTACTCTCAATTGCCACCTTGTCCACATGTGGGCCTAACTGTATGCCATCTCCTGTGGCATCTGGGGATTCTTCAGAGGAGTCATCAACAGTGGGAGCTGTGAATATCCATATTCACCTGCAAGGGGGACAGGCATGGGAGCATGTCATTGGGTACTGTGGATGGGTGCATCATTACAGCAGTTACACGATAGAGTTTCATGACATGTCATATGTGTCAGCGCACTACGCCTATAAATATTTAGGTCTTTGCATGTTGAGTTTACTGCGCATGGGGGGGCTACAAGCAAGCATAATCTTGTACACACCCAACAATCATAGCAGCCATTGGTGTGGGCTCACAGGACTGGTCTGGTACACACGCCATATCTATTTTTACTGAGGTGTCCCTCTGTGGCAGTTCATCTAGCCAACATGTCATGCATGGAAGTGTGAGGCACTCAATGACAGAGTGTTCACCCCATGTGTCGGATTTCCACACTTCTGACTTGACAAAAAGGCCTGTATATTGAGCTATCGCATAGATTACTGCTCAGACAAATACTTGGAAGGAGCGGTAGGATGGTTTGCTGCCTCCATTTTGCAATACAGAGGTAGTCCCATGGGAGGAACCACTCTCTGGTCGATTTAGCTCAACCAAACACTGCAAAAGGATGTGGTTTACAACACTGGGGAGCCCTGGAGAGAAGGGGTAACAGTTACTTTATGTAAAGAGGTTGAAAACTAAATTGGAGGTCGCAAATCTCCTTTGGGATTACCTCTGTGGAGCATGTCTTGCAGGCAAGGATATGTTGAGCTTTGAGTTCCTTTGCTGTAAGTATAAGCTTTGCAGGGGAGATATGAGATGTTGTGAAGCACTCAGGGTCTACTTAGAAACCCCTTTTGCACTGTACTCGTTCTGAAGCAGGGGTGTCCCGCCCATTTCATCTTCCTTAGTAAAGCAAAAAGGGTGATTGGTGCACTTTATAAGGTGTTGTTATCGACCGAGGAAACGAGATTTAGAAATGGGTGGGGGTGTGATGCCTGCGCCATGGGCGCATACATTGCCGATCAATATGGACAAATTGTTATTCATTTATCTACAGAAAACTCTTGGATCAACCACTATTCACTATTTGGACTTTATTTCCCATTTGCAAGACTTTGGTGCTTTTTTATTTTTCCCAGAAAACTACACTTACCAGAATGCACTTGGCTAGAACCATCTATTCCTGTCTATTCCTATTTTTCTTCATCAGAACTACAATCCCCAGAAGCCCTAGGGATTTGCTCTGCTTCCACCAGCTCAGGAACAGAGAGGGAGGTGGCCGATTGTCTGCAGGTGTGCTGAGCCAGGTGCAACCATTTAGCCTGCCTCTGTGCTGGAGTGGGCGGTATAAAAGCTGCTGCCTGCAGGAGCTCAGTCTCTTGCATTGAGAGTCCTTCTGGCACCTTTTTGCTTCGAGCTACAAACTTTGTATGCTGTTTCCTGCTTTCACCTGCTTTTTGTTCCAGTGCCCTGGTGGGCTCCTGCCTTGCAGTCTGCTACACCCTGCTGCCTACAGCCCTAGCCTTTTGGGCTCCCTGCCTCAGCCCTGCTCCTCTGGGCGTCCTGCCTTGCAGTCTGCTACACCCTGCTGCCTACAGCCCTAGCCTTTTGGGCTCCCTGCCTCAGCCCTGCTCTTCTGATCACGCTCTGCTGCCTTCCAGCCTTCGCCCTTGCCCTGCCGGGCTCTCTACATTGCAGCCGATCACACTCTGCTGCCTTCCAGCCTCCGCCCTTGCCTTGCCGGGCTCTCTACATTGCATCTGATCACGCTCTGCTGCTTTCCAGCCTCAGCCCTTGTCCTCTGGGCTCCCTGCTCTGCAGCCTGCCTCACTCCGGCTGCCTACAGCCCTTGTCCTCTGGGCTCCCTGCTCTGCAGCCTGCCTCACTCCGGCTGCCTACAGCCCTTGTCCTCTGGGCTTCCTACTTTGCAGCTTATCACGCTCCGCTGCCTACTACCTACCTTTTTCCGCTGGGTTCTCGGCCTAGCAGCCCTCTACAGTCCTCTGCAACCTTCTACGGTCAGCGGCCCTGCCCCTCAGGGCTCACTCCTTGCTGCCCGGCCCTTCTGGGTTCCTTGCTGTGCAGCTTTCTTTACTCTGCTGCCCTAAGCCCTTTCCCTCTGGGCTCTCTACTTTACAGCCCTGCTCCTGTGGGCTTGCTCATTGCTTTCCTGCTCCTCTGAGCTCTCAACCTTGTTCCTTACTGTCCTCTGCTATCCAATCCTGTTACACGACTTTCCCTTCATTTCCTTCTGCTAGTTTGCTATCAACCTCCTTTTCCTGGATTTGTCTGTAAGTATCTTCTCTTGTACTGTTTGTAGACCCTTTTTGTACAGAGCTTGTCTGTTGGTTCCCATCAGTCAACCTCTGCCCTTTCCCTTGTCTCGTTTCTACATTACAGACACCCATAGCTGCTGTTCCAAGCCATGAGCCATCAGCGTGGGCCTCTGTTATAGCAAACTGTGCAGAAGGCTAGAGTATTTCCTAAGGTTCGTGGAATACTCTTTTCCTATATCTGCATACACCCCAAGAGGAAATTCATTCTGTACCTTTTTCCTTGCTACTCTTGCCTACTCTTTGTTCTCTTTCCTTTCTGCTGTGTGTGTACTTATCTGTCCACTTTATTTTGGCACAACCACCCAAACCCTTTCTGGGTGTCCTGTGCCACTCTTAATAGAGTGCCATCCTTGACAGGGGGAGAAGTCAGAGTTAACTAGGTAAGGCTTTAAGACAGGGGGGCATGGAGAAATATTAGAAATAAACTTTAAGTCCACCATGGACCAATCACAGATTTACATCAAGCAGAGAACTCTTCTTTGTAAATGTACGATGCCAGTTCAGACTTTTGAGGGGTCTACTGCCCTTTGTCTTTTGGACTTATTGTAGGGTTGTAAAACTCTGGGAGAGTATTGTAGGGAACCTAGTTTTGGTCTTATGTAGGACCCTTCATTTTTCAGTGTCAGCTGTGACCCTTTATTGGCTGAGGACATCTTAAGTATGGACTGGGGCGCGAGATGAAGTTGTAATATGTTCAATAATGATTGTGAAAAGGGTAATATTGAGGGTTTAGAAAGGGGAGACATGTCCAGTTGCAAGCAACTGGAGATGTAAATGTTACAACTAAGTATACACTAGACAGTGATGTTCCATGGAAGGAGGACTGACAGTAAATATGCGAAGATTTGGGGACTCTTTCTAATTGAGTTGAATGGCCACTCTACACGTGTGCGATGTAGCTGAGATTGTGTTCTGGGAGTGTGGTGGCATTTTTTTGATCGCTTCTCTTTTTCTTCTTCTTCGTCTTTTTCCTCTTTTTGATTTCTTTTCTGTTTCCTAACCCCAGCCTCTTGTATCACTTAGTGTGTCTCTGCCTCTCGCCCTACTTAGCTAGAACATGGGATTTTCATTGGGTTAAGCATGACATTAAGGATTTTACAGTGCTCTTCATGTTTGGATTTGACCCCTTTTTGAGTGATGTCATGTTGTTGAAAGTGGTGGAGCCATCAGTAAGGAGAGATGAATCAACCTGCATATCAACACCATTAAATTGTTGGAAACATACATTTTGAAAGGGTGTCCGACTGAAGCAAGTGTGTCCATGTTCCTGGAATAATATTGGAAAACCACTGGTGAACTCACTCTCAATGGTGTATTCGTACTGTGAAATGAGGCGTTTGGCCCACTTGTGAGATTAAGAAGTACATTCATCGATAGAGCACACTGAGACCATGTGGCGAATACATTAAGAAGATGACTTCGGGATATATATTTGTGCCATGGCATGGACGCAGAAGTGCAGATTTGAATAAACAACTGTACTGCCTGTATCTAAATCAATAAGCGGTTGCAAATGTCAATTTATGTAACAAACTAGACCTAGATTGCATTGGTCTGCTTTACCATATGGAAAATTAAGTCAAGTATGGAATAATAGTCATTGATTACTTTTACCCATTGTAAAGAGGGCATGGTATGAACAGCAGATATGCACAACAACAGATGCAAGTTTCAAAAATCTTTATTTAAATAATCAGCAGGGTTGGGATAATTCCTAGCTAATCCCAACTCTAACATGGGGTAGTCTCGAACATGAAACAAAAGAAAAACAGTCCTTGCCGGTCGCTCTTTCTCCAACAACAATGTGTACAGAATGGCTTCTATAGCAGTTCCCTTCCCCACGTTTGCTAGCACAGGGGGTTTAGAGAGTTCAGATGGATAGGTGATAGGCACAGTTTCATCAAATTCAGCACACTCTGGCTTACTGAGGCCATCTATTAATCTTTAAAAAGCCGCTGGAGGACCGTGAAAACCAAACAACAGTACCTTAAACTGAAAGAGGCCAACAGGTGTTGAAAAGGCTGTTTTCTCTTTGTCAGGGTCATGTAGTGGTACTTGCCAATATCCCTTGGTTCTCAAGGTGACAATATGGAGTAACTCTTTGACTTATTCCATGAGCTTACTCATAAAATTCAACCCCTGATCGGTTAGAATTTCTTTTGGGAACCTGACTCAGGAAAAGAATGGTAAGAAGTGCTTTAAAATGTGTTGGGTCAAACTATTTCTCATGGGGACGGTCTCTGACTATCTGGTGGCATAGTCAACGATAAGCAAGACAAATGTATTGCCCAGTTGGGACGATTCTAACGGTCCTATGAAGCCCATCCAGATTCTAAAGAATGGGACATCTATTACTGATAGGGGGCTCACTGTAGCAGGTGGAGTTATAGTTGTGCTAGTCTTCTGGCAGATTTTGCACGTTTGTATAAAGTTCTTTATGTCTATGTGTATTCCAGGCCAATAGAACGTGCCACTAATGTGTGCCTGTGTTTTGACTTGTCTCAAGTGTCCCCCGGTCAGATGTGAGTGGGCAATTTCTAAAACTAATTTTCTATGAGTCTTAGGAATTAATAACTGGGTTTTGCTTATTCCATTTCCTGATATTTCTCTGCGGTACAAAAGGCCTTCAAATTCAGGCATGGCCTAAAAAGGAAGACTCTGACAATAAATTATAATTTCGTTGGGCAAAAGCTAAGTGGGGAGGAGAACCGTTGGTTCATCATTCAGGCTAAGATCGACATGAAGTCCCTCATCCGCCTCCCCAAAACCAAGGTCTCCTCTGTCAGTATTCTCAGTTTCCATCTCTTATTTAATTTGGGGAAATAGGGCTTTCTCAAGGATCACTTGAGCAATCTGATCCCCGGGTTGGATGTGAACTGGGGTATCCCCATGATTATGTAAAAGAACCTTCATATCTCTGCGGAAGTCTGGATCTACACCTCCCGCAAGGACATCTTATCCACATTTCCATGCTTACCCGGACTTTGGGGCTAGTCTAATGTAACAACCAGGAGGGGGTATTAGAACTAAGTCAGTGGGAATCATTGTTATTTTCCCTGGAGGGATGGATGCTTCCCTGCTGCTTCATATACCAAAGTCTCTGGAGCCTTTTGTAACCGTAGTGGGATTGGAGGCTTGACTACTTAACTTCTTGAATTTCAGGGTACCCCAATTTGTATCAATTGAGATCTAACCCACTCTGACACCGTATGTAAAGAGGGCATGGTATCAACGGTAGATATACACGAATACAGATGCAAGTTTAAAAAATGGTCATTTAGAAAATCAGCAGGGTTGGAGTAATTCCTTGTCGGTCTAGGTCAAATTATAAAGGCCTATAGTAAAGAAACCTAAGCTAGCCCTCTTTCTCTAACAACAAATGTGTATAGGGGAAATAAAGAAATAAAGAGTTTTATCAAAAGAAGTGTCAGAATGGCTTGCATAGCAGTCCCCTTCCCCCTGTTTACTAGCACGTGGGTTTAGAGAGTTCAGATGGATATGTGACAGGCACAGTTTCATCAAGTTCGGCACACTCTGGCTTACTGAGACACCATCACAGTTCAACGGCTCCTTTAAGCTCTCCTGGTCTCGTTTTCCATGTACAGTTCAGTTCTGAAAGAGCCATAGGACCATCGTCCTACACAGGCCTTCCTCTGCCGGACTCAAACCTGTTTCAATGTTCCCTTTCTTTTGCCACAGCACAATGTTACAGTTCTCAAACAACCATAGGACCACCGTCTTACACAGGTCTTTCTCTGCCAGACTCAAACCTGTTTCAATGTTCCCTTTTCTTTCACCACAGTACAATGTTCACCTTCATTTCACAATATTTCAATATGCACTTTCTGTTCACCAAAAATTCATTACAGGCTTCCTTCTGCTGGGCTCGAGTCTGCCTTTTCCTTTCTCCTTGGGGTTCCCTTCCCCAAGTCTTCTCTTGTTTCGACTTCTTGTTCCTTGAGCTATTACTATCAAAGACTTTTGAAACTGCAAGGATTTGACTCAGACCTTTGCATGACCATTCCGACATCCCATTAGAACAGTTCTCTGAATTTCAAAAGGTTTGTAATGTTCTCTCATAAGGTTTTCTTACTTTGGCCTCTTGGCCCTTTTACAATCCTTATCAACTGTTTACTTTCAGTCTTCCACAAAACTTCAGCTTCCTAGGTTGCAGATACCTTTCCTGTATTTGCTTTGCTTAATGGTGGTTTTCAATTGCTTCCCATATCTTGCATTCCCTTTTGCACAGAATGTTACTTTTATGCAGAAATACAGAGTTTTTAGAAGGGCGATGTTTCTTCGCAAACCCCTCTTTTAATCTGTATTCTTTCTCTTCTCCTCATAATAGTTCTGTTTCATTAAGCATTCTGCAGTTTTATCGCAACCTTTTGTTAATACTGCTCCCCCGCTTACTTCTAACACGAGCCAGCCTTCAGATCACTCACTGGTCATGTACTTGGGGGGCTTTCTTCAGCGACACCTTCCTGCTTGCTTCCAAGGCCATCACCCGCAGCTTTGTGTTTCCTCCCGGACCTTGCTATGTGCTCGGGAGGGGAGTCAGCTGCCCTTGAGCACCTGCAAGGCGTGCTTCTCGGGTGCACATGCTGTTCCAGTTGAGTCGGTCACAGGTATCTGCAAACACGGGACTCCCGCCAGGGTTTCTGTCGCTTGCAGCTTTTCTCACGGAATCCGATGGCCTTCTCGTTTGACAGCACCTCGCTCCTTTGACTTAGTTGGAACTGCTTCTCTCAGCTCCCATTCTCACTCTCTGTGTGCTTGTGCCTGCCAGCTTTTATGACTCTGCCAAGCGTTAACAAGTCTCAAGTCTTAGCCATGCCGCCCTCGGAAAATACATTCCTAAAAAACATTTTAGGCAATATAAATTACGTATCCAACAACATAACAAATTGGAAATCCCCCATGTCAATGGTAGGAATTTGTGCAAGGCAGCCTTTTCCTGGGTAAGGGCATGGCACATGGAGGTGTATTCCAATTCTGAGATCATTAAAAGCAAAGATACCATGGCTCAATAGAATTCAAGAAATTCTGCCTGAAATGTGTAGGGAATGGTACTTTCACAACCCTAATACAATCGTACAATATGAATAATAATAACACTAATAATAACAGTAATACTAATATTGTTATTATTGTTAATAACAATATTAATAACAATATATTCTATTTTTAATATTATTATTATGTTATTTATTGAGTGCTTACCTAGCTTTGAGAAGCAACAGAGTGCTTTACAGAGGCATACACCAATATGGATACATAACAGAGCACTTTACAGAGGTGTACAAAATTACAGATGCATAACGGAGCGCTTTTCAGTGGTAACACCAGAACAGATGTAGAGCGGGGGGTAGGATACAGAGCTGGACAGAGGAGGGGTACAGCTTGAAGGCTCACCCCTGCACGCTCAGACCAGAAAAAATACAGCCCGCTAGGGAAAAAGGCCCAAGACACTCTTGCAAGGATAACAAGTATCTATTTCGTCAAAAATAGGAACTCTGCTGCCATGGAATGTTTTGAGGTCTGTTGGCATGTGCGATACATTATGAGAACAAAAAGCGTCACTAATGATGTCATACTATACAGTGCAATTCTGCACTATCAATTGGCAGAGGCCTATAGATGTAGGGCCAGCTCCATACGGGATGCCAGACTATTGGTCCATCTTCATCTGTCCATCTCTGTTCACGTGGGTGTTGCTGGGCTCGTAATTCGTGGTGAGCTGATCTAACAATTAATTAGCTAATTCGATTGTTACAATGCAACTGGCAGATACAGGGATGGGCTCGAGGGAGAACCAAGGCCACACTAACTCACACACACTTGACTCGTTTCAAGAGGGATCAGCAACTCCCAAGGTCCTCCACCTTGGTTTTGAGCGATAATTGTGATGCTACCCTGCACCTCGCTGCTCAAATCACGTAACCCATTCCTGAAGGCGCGATAGTCTTGCCTTCTGATCTTAGTGATCGATCAAGGGGTGTAAAAGGTTTATGGTCGGTGATCTGGGTTTGGATGGTACTGTGGCATGCGGGGGTCATGGGATGAAAGCATGGCATGGCTGTATTTCCCATGTGGGGATCATTTGAGGCAGGAGGACCTTGGTATCTGCTTCATGGGATGGTACAACCAAGAGGCGCTCTGCTCCCTTCTCATGACCTTGCAGGGCACATTCTTCCCATGGCGCGAGGGCCTGTAACTCTCCGAACAATGGAAGAGGTTGTGGATTTCTGAGACCTGGCCAATATGGGGGTGGTGTTCATATGGGGGTGGTGTTCGCACTCATGCAAGGGGCCTAATACTAATACACAAGGTGCTGTTCGCCGCGTTTGGACCTAACTTCTAAGATGGCTGCCGCTTTCCAAGATGGCGTTTACACCTGCATCTACCATATAGCTTATAATACATGCACTACAATGATCGTGCACCCCCTTTTATGTGCACCTCCTATCTCCTACTCCCTGGATGTGCTCTATTAGTGTCTAGTTATTGTTCAGTATCACCTAGGTTGGTGGGAAGACCTACTCTCCTTCCCAGCATTCCCTCCTTCAGTTAATCCTAAATTAACGAACTCGTCCACAGTGTTGCTTGCTACTAAATTCCAGTATATGCTTTCCTCCCCCCCGGCACCCTATCCTTCCTGTCAGCTTCCATGTATGGTAGCGACCCATCCTTTGGGACCCATGCCTTGCAAACACCTCTTAAACTTGCTCCAGATTGGGCATATTCCTTTGGGGTACATGTCATGTAAAGGCAATCCCCATCCCCTTCTAAATATCCCCAGTTCTCTGTTTCGTTTTCAGGGTCAGGTGGGGGTGTAGGAACTGTGCCACAGGGGTGTAAGAGGTGATGAATCTCTACCATGCAAGATTTTTTTGGGTTGTCCCTTTCGGGACCATTTTCTGTGGAACTGCAAAGTGCTTTCTGTGCCCCCCTCACCCCCCATTTAAAACCATCATCATTGTGCTACTGGGCACTGCTTTCCCATCTGGCATGTGCAAAAAATGACCAGAATAAAGATGATGACAGGAACCAGCATCTTCACGATCACCCCCAGCCATGATGGAGCACATGAAAAAGTCAGATTGAACCAGTCCTCATCTTGTATTCCAGCTACTTTCTTCATGTGCATTCTCTGCATCTCCCTCCAGGGCAGTGAGCATATTGAGGACGTAGCAGTTCTGCATCATCATGAACTTCAAGGTGCGGAGTTCCACCTTTTTGATGTTGAACCCCTGCTCTGTGTTGGTAGCCAGATGGGTCAGCTCCCCGGGGACAATTTGCAGCCATTTAGCGTTGGCCACAGCTTGCACACCAGGTAATAGTAATGAGACAAAAAAGGATTCTGCTTTGGTGAAGTCAGTATTCATCTGGTATTTCCTTGATCAAGCTTGAGGAGTCCTTGGACAGATAGTCCGATCTTTTACTTCTCCACAGAGTCACGCCTTTTTCTTTCCCTGGGGAGGTGTGGAACTCTGGTGCTGGCAACGGGTTTTTTGTTTCTTCTTCACATGCTGGGGTGGAGGTGGAGGCAAAAGTCTCTATCGGCCTCCCTTAAAAGTGTACTTCTGGGATTAAAAGCAGGCTGAGTGTAGCGTGGCCATTAAACAATATCCCCTCAGTGATGGTGGGAAGTGCAAGTACAATTGTTGCCCGCACACCCAGTAGTAATCCATCACTGCCGCCGTGCCTTTCTTGAGTTCAGAAATGAGCAAGGTTTTGTTGCAATGTTTATTGGCCCCTACAGATACTGTTCTGGGACTATAAAAGCAATGTTTGTAAGGTTCCTCTCTGTGTACTTTCACTGCTTCAATCCATACTAGCTTTGTGATATGCTCAGTTTAGAGCGGTGCGCACACTGCTTCCACCTGGGCCAAAACCTCTTTGCATTGCACCAGACCCTCTGCCATGCAGCTCACTGTTGTTTCTTGCCATTTGTTATTTGTGTATTTCAGTCCTTGTATCACGAGGTATGGTCTCCTCAGGCATTTGCTTTACTTTGGGTTTTTGTTGCATTTTAGGCGGTCTGGATCAACAGGTTTGAGCCTTACATTTTGTGCCTGAATTCTGCCCCTCAGCCTACATAGCACAAGATGTACTAGGAATTGCGCCTCTGGAATTGGTTCTTCCTGTGGCACTAAAACCGTGATGCATGCAGTATCAGCAAACACACATATCAGCTTCCATTCACTTTATTTTTCCCCACTAAGCTCGTGTCCCTATACCAACTATTAGACATCTCTGTGTGACACACATCTTCTAAGGCATCAAACCCAAGCCCATGATAAGCATCATACTTTGGCCTTCGTGCTTGTCTCTTTGTGCACTTAGGTGCACCTATATATCCATTAATAATATCTGTATTATTATTCACATTAGTATGAGTTGTGTTGTAAAAGGTGGTGTGAAGTGTAGGAAACAATAGGGACCTAGCAATATATTCTAACAATCCATTGATAGCGGGTGAGTTCTTTTTGTGTTCAGAATTGTTGACCGGTTGATGCATAAAGTTTGGCCTTCTGGACAAGACATTTTCAGTTCTATTTGAGTGGTGTTCAGTTTTGTTTAAGCAAACATTTTGTCTGTTATTTACAGTGAAGTTGAAATGGCCTCCTCTACCCGAACGCCGCTCTTTTATATGTTCCTTTAATATAAAATATGCCCCTAAATAGATCTATAAGCCAAACATAGACATAGCAAATGTACCCGCTATAAAATGCATTGCACACATATAAGAATACGAAAACCTAGGCAAAATACTATAAATCCATTTCTTTCTATTATATAATGAGTGATTTGAGAGCGCTGGTTCCATCTTCTTGACCAACCTTAAAGGCAAAGTTTATGTGCACAAAGAAAGACAGAGGGAGAGAGAGAGACCCTTTGCCCCATCTAAACGTAACTTCTCTGTAGCAGCTGTGCTTCTGCACAGGTTTTGGGTGGGTGCGGGGGTGACTGCTGACAGTGAGAAAGAAAATGAGTTAGATGCCCACTGTCAGTGTCCATGAAGTGCTGGTGCAGCATCTTAAGGCGCTTTTCGAACATCTGTGAGGTGGATCCAATAACGCAGCCCATTCATCTTAACTGTGAGGGGAGTTGAAAAGATGACCTCAAAGGGTCCATTAAAAATGGGGCTACTCCACCTGCGGACAAAGGAATGCATGCAGACAATGTCTCCTGGCAGCAGCTGTTAAGTAGGTAAAGAGTCAGCCGTGCAGTCAGTTGTGGCGCCTGGCACGTCTTCAGATCTGGGTGGTGCAATTTGTCAGGAAATACATTTGAGGGCTTGTGATGGTGTTGATAAATAGTCTTTGAATGTGTCTCCTAAAACAGCTGCTGCCCTATGTGTGTCTAACTTCTTCCTAATGGGAAATATTGGTGTGTGGATATGATGACCAGTTACCACCACATGGGGTGATAAATGGTGGTCAATGCTGGGCAGCGTGTGCAAACTGAACAGTGCCAGTAAGCAATGCACCCAGTTTTTCTTCAATGTGGTGCAAAGCTTAGACAGCTTACTTTTGAGGAGTATGTTGATCTTCTCCACAACCCAATTGGCCTGGGTTTGATACATTGTATACATCCAGTGTTTAATGCCAAGCAGTGCAGTAATTTCCTTTAACAGCTCATTAAAAAAGTGTGTGCCATTATCTGACTTTAACACATTACACACGCCTCACCGGAGGAACACTTTGCGGACCAGAAATGTGGCCATGCATTTGGCATTCGGATGTGCACAAGGACCAAGCTCCACCCATCTTGATAAGGGGCAGACGCAAACGATCAGGTACCGGGCCCCGCCGCACCTCTCAATCATATGCGCATAGTCGATATGCAACTTGCGGAATGGTCTAGTAGGGTGGGGCAATGTGCCCTTCAGAGTCCTTAATGTCATCCCTGTACTGAAGCTCTGACAAGTGGTGCACCTAATAACCATGCTTGTTAAATGAATGTTTGGAATGAACCAATCCTCTTGTCAGGGATGTGTTGTTTGGAAATGTTGGAAGGGTGATGTAGTTGGTCAAATGCTATTATCAGCAATGTGTGTGGCATGACTGCTTTTCCTGTACACTCCTGCATTCACAACAAGTCAGTAGGGGACTGTGTGCATTCTCTTTTCACCCCTAGTTGTTTTTCCTCCTCTGGGGCTCTTCCCTGCAACTCTATGATTTGGGCTCGGGGCAGGGTGCGGTAGGAGAAAGGTGGCTGGTCACGGGTGGGGGTCGTGACAACATACTCTGCCACAGTTGGTACTGGAGGTATGCTGCCAATTTGGACTGCAGTGTCTGCGGCGGCATTCCCAAGTGACAACTCGTCTGTGTTGTTAGCATGGGCAGCGCATTTCCTGACCGTCACCACAGAAGGGGCTAAGATAGCGCAAAGATTAGCTTGTCTAACAACGCTGCATGTTGTACTGGGGATCCATCCGCCCTTGTGAACCCCCTCCTTTTCCATCGTGAAAGACCAGCATGCACTGTTGTAGTGACATATGAGGAGTTTGAATAAAGGGCCACGTGGCACCCCTGTGATGATTGCAGCACTTTAATGAGTGCAATGAGTTCCGCTGCCTGTGCTGAATAATGCATGGGTAACCTTTTCAAAATGAATGTCTCGTATTCACCGTCAACTAGGCATACTACTGCTGCGCTTGTATGTCTGAGGCCTGTCTCCTGGTCAATTGTCACTGACCCATCAATGAAGAGGACCTCTTCCCCCTCGAGTGGTCTATCTTTTGCTTTGGGGATATCATCCTCCTCCCCCCTCGTATGTTACACAGTCGTGTTTGGCCAGATCCTCATCAGTGCACATTTTTGTAATGAATGTCATAGGGTTCACTGTTTTGCATCGTATAATGTGTATGTTTGGGCTAGACCGAATGATTTTGTATGCAGATGCTCTTTGGGTAGTCACGATAAATGTTGACCTTTGCAGAATGGCAAAGACGGCATGTTCCACCTAGAGTTTCATTGAACAGCCCTTTACATGTGTAAAACTTTTTTGATGGCAAATGTAATGTAATTGTTTATTTGTACAGCGCTTATACACAAGTGAAGTAGTTCAAAGCACTTCAAGGTGGGAAGGGAGCGAGGGAGAACAGTAGTCTTTCTTAGGCCATGCAGTTTCTGAATGATCTAACAAAAAAGTAACTAGCATACTAGGCCTGACGGCATTTCTCTTAGTGCAAGGGCATGATGTGTAACAGGCACAACCAGATAAGGGAGGGGAGAAAAAGTGGGGACAGACAGAACTTACTATGCCTATTGAATTCAGATCAGGCAAGTGCACAGACGGAAGTGCAAGGGAAGGGGCAGGGGGAACAAATGGCCCAGTCCAACAGATCCCTCGGTTAAGTGCAAAGCGGTTCCCTCTCTAATGTAATATATGCTATAATTGCAGTATAGGTTACCCCTCTCATGGAACCAATGCTAAAAATGCATTAGTGCTGGGCATAATGCAGAGGCCCATGGGCAAGTGCAAAGTTTATCAGGGGAGCCTGGGTCCTGTGAGGCTCTTGAGGTTAGTAAGGGAGAGGGAGAGAGAAGGAAGAAGAGAAGAGGAAGGTATTGAGGCGTTTCCGAAACATAAGGACCTCTGGCTCAAGGTGGAGTAAGGCAGGGAGGCTTTTCCAGAGGGAGGCATTTGCAGAGGATAGAGATCTACCCCCAATCTCTGCTTCGAAAAATGGCTCACATGCAAACAGTTGGAGAGTTTTCAGGAAGAGAGTGTTGTAGATAGTGTGGGCCATGGCCCCACAAGGCATTGTGGACTATGCAGAGGGTCTTGAACTTGATCCTAGCAGCCATAGGGAGCCAGTGCAGGGATTTCAGTGCTGGAGACATGTGGTCCCTGGGCTTGAGGCCAAGGATAAGTCTTGCGGTTCTGTTCTGGTAGAGCTGAAGTGGAAGGAGAGTAGAAGTGGGAAGATTGTGAAAGAGGCTGTAACAGTAGTCCATCCTAGAGAGAACCAGGGGTCTGGAGACGGTGAGGCTTTGGGGAAAGGTGAGCAAAGGTAGAATACCTCTAAGGAGGTGCAGCTGGTAGTGGGACCTTTTGGAGATGTCCAAAATGTGAGAAGAGAAGCAGAGAGTGTAGTCAAAAATGACCCCCAAGTTTTTTGCCTCACTCTGTGAGAGTGCAGGGCCAAGGGAGGCCGGCCATTGGGAAATAGGGAAAGCGGGGGCAGGGGTCCAAATGATGATAATCTCTGCCTTACTGGCATTGAGGCAGAGATTGTTGGCAGCACACCAAAGCTGAATAGTGGACAAACAGTCAGGGATGAGCAAGGCGGAGGAGGAGGCCGAGGTTACCCTTAAGGAGAGCTGTGTCTCCTCACCATAACACTGAAAGTTAGAGGTGAAGGTAGAGATCCTATGGGTCAGAGGGGCCATCTAGACATTGAAGAACCACAGGGATAGGTTAGATCCCTGGCGGATGCCACAAGTAGAGAGAGTGATAGAGGAGAGAAAGCACCCAAGCTCCACCTGGGAAGGAAGGTCAGAGAGAAAAGAGGCAAGCCATGCCAGGGCCAGATCTGGGATTCCAAGGGTATCACAGAGACGGGAGATCATGATGTTGTGGTTAACCATGTCGAAGGCAGAAGAGAGATTAAGAAGAATGAGAACAGAAGGGGTTTTAGAATCAAGATTTGAAAGCAGGATTTTAAGGGTGTTCAGGAGAGCAGTTCCCATGCCTCTGGAAGCTCTAAAGCCAGGCTGAAGGTCATCAAGAAAACCAACAGATTCTGTGTGGAGGGTAAGCTGAGAGATAGATAATTTCTCCAGGAGTTTGCCCAGGAAAGGAGTGATAGAGATTGGCTGATAGTTTGCTGGGATAGAGTGGTCAGCAGAGGGTTCTTTGAGCAGAGGGTGCACAAGAGAGTGCTTGAGAGAAGTGGGGAAAGCTCGAGTGGCAAAAATGCCCCAGCTTCAAGAGCCTATTTGCTGGATACTGCTCCTGCATCACTGAGTCCAACGTGCCACTGTAATAGGCCAGTGGCTTGTGGCCCATTCTGCTTTTATGTGTCAGCATGGCAGTCATAAGCTGGCCATTAGAATGTGACAATAAGCAGAATTCCTGTGTGTAGTCTGGGGTCACCAACAAAGGTGCAGTTGAGGTCACATTTTTAAGTTCATCAAAATGTTATAACATCTCTTCAGTCCATGCAATTTTGTTTTCAGTCTTTTGCGCTTCTTTGAGACCCTGTAAGAGTGGCATTGTGTATGCTGCATAGTCAAGAATCCATGCACTGCAGTAATTGCACAATCCCAGGAACTTTTGCATTTCTTTCACTGTCGTGGGATGGGGACTGGCATGTACAGAGGCAGTGCGATCAGGTATTATTCGTTTGCCATGTGCTGAGATCAACTGGCCTAGGTATAAAACCTCTTGTAGATAGTATTGCAGTTTTGCCTTGTCAACCATGTACCCCCTTGTCAGCCAGAAGCTGTAAGAGTGTGATTGAGTCTTGTCTGCATTGTTGCTCAGCTTTGCTGCATACCAGAAGATTGTCCACGTACTGTATGATTGTGCTGGGCACTTGAATGTTCCCTAAATCTGCATGTAGTATTCTGTTGAAAATAATAGGCCTCTCACAGTACCCCTTAGGTAATCTTGTGTGTTCGAATTGCCTTCCTCCATGAGTAAATGCAGTGAGGTATTGTGAGTCAGGGTGCAAGGGTATAGAGAAGAATGCATTCTTGAGGTCAACCACTGAAAAATGTGTTGCCTCCTTGGGGATGCTACACAAAATCGTGGAAGGGTTAGGGACCACAGGGAATTCCTGCTGTCATTTAGGTGGCGCAAATCCTGAATCATTCTCTAACTTCCCCTTGTCGCCTTTTTCACAGGGTAGATAGCCATGCTGCACAGGGAGGTAAAGGGTACAATTATCCTCATGTTTAATAATGCACTGATGGTGTCTTTTATTCCTTCATCTGCCTCCCTGGAAAGTTGGCATTGCTTCACTCGGGGTAGTACTGCTCCTGGTTTCAGTATAATGTGTATTGGTGTCACTCCCTGAAGAAGCCCTACGTCATGTGGGTTTGTCGTCCATAGTCTCTCGGGCACTGGCTCTAAGTCTGCCTCAACAAACTAGGGTGGGGCCATAAGGGCCATCGTGGGACACTGAACGTGTTGGTATAGCACCATTATCTCACAGGGTATGCATATTGCTAGAACAATCTCTCCATCATCTGACCTGTCTTCGAACAATTCCACATCAGTCACCTCCCTTTGGGGTATTGTCAGGTCAGAGGAAAGTACTGTGTGCCACTCGTAGCCGTGCTGGTCAGTCTATATCACAACAATCCTCTTTGCTGAAACCACCAATGCTTGTAAATCTAGGGACATTATTTTGCTTGCTGCCATTTCAGGGGACACGACAGGACGAAAAATAAAGTATATGAGCACTCACCAACACCCTCTGCCAATCTGAGGCACCGCCTCCACAAGCACAGTGATTCGATACACAAACATGTCCGGATCTATGGGGATACCACAAACCACCACCTCTCCTCCCATTGCATGGATAATTAACATTTCTCTGATGGTGCACATCCCTGGTTTTGGGAAAACTATGCCACTATCTGTGAATGATATTGTCATTTTAAGCTTACTGAGCAGGTCCCTGCCCAGCAAGTTCACTGGTGAACTTTTTGAATATAGTAGGGCAGACCGCACTACCTTCTCTCCAATTTTGATGTCAACATCCTTAGGGCCTCATTACAACCCAGGCGGTAAGTTCCCTACTTTACCACCATGGTGTAAACTCTGTTTACACCATGGTGGATGGCGGATTTACCGCCCCATTCCAAGGTGAGTGGGGCGGTAAATCCCCATTCCCCATTTACCCTTCCCCATTCCCATTTTTGCCCCATAGGGCATAATGGGAGTGGGGAAGGTGCTAATTACGGCACCGTAAATTACGGTGCCGTAATTAGCACCAAGGCGGGTTAGCGCCTTGCATTTTAACGCCTGCTAAAAGCAGGCGTTAAAATGGTAATCAGGCGTTAAGGGTTAATGGCGCCGAGGGCGCTGTTAAACCCTTAATGCCTGGGTTGTAATGAGGCCCTTAGAGTTTGGAACCACACAGACAGCCCCAGAGAAGCCCTGCATGTCGAGAGTGTGGCCCGATAGTGGGAAGTCTCTCTCACTGATGCATGATTTTGTGGCATCCGTATCGACCATAAAAATGAAGTGTTTGTTTCCTAACTCTGTGCCCACGAAGGATTCATCATCAAGGTAAACTGTCATAGATAGTACTGGGTAGGCAAGCACTTTCTGTGTGCTGACCTAATCTGGGTAGGTGCATTTGCCTGGTAAAGTGAACGGGTTGTTTCCTATCACGCTCACCCCTCGGTATGGCACTACAGTGTCATTGGGCACTTCGTTGCGTGTGTGCATGTTTGCATTTCGATGCTAGGGCATCACCTGTTGCGGGTACTGCTGCTGTGGGGGCTGCCGCTGTGTGTACTGTAGCTGTGATTGATGCTAAAAACGTACTCATGTGCTCTAGCATTCCCATTTTATGGGTGCCTTGCTCTGGCCAAGAACATGCATTCCCCCATGTGTTTCTATCACCCACTGTTTGGGATACTTTTTGATCTCTCGGTACAAGGGCAATGCCCTGTACATATACTTTAAAGGTGTCGCCCCTCCCATTCCAGCATTATATGCGCTGTAAGGCGTCCCTACACTTCTAAGTGCGCGCTGCGAACACTGCAAAAGCAACAACCAAAGAAAAAATCACTGTTGTTACCCATCCATATCAGCCCTTGATACTTCCCCTCCCCTTCACACTCCACACACCCAAAACACACTGTCATATACACAATACCCCTCCTCGGGCCTCCACCCTACACGATAAAAAAACAGAAAAACAAGCTCCAATAACAAGCTAAAATGAAAACCACTGCTATTCCTGAGCCCATTAATGATGCGGGCTCCTATTTATTTCCTTTTCTTACGTTACACAATACAAGTGGTACCACCATCTCTCCTCACTTGGGGAGGCTTCCTACACTTCTGTTTTCTTTTTCCATAATATACTCCTTAAAATTGTAATAATAATAGAAAACACAAAAACACATCCACACTGTACAGCCAACCTCGTTCTCCATGTGCTCACAACCCACAATCATTTCCAAATACCCTTCCCCTACTTGTTATCCCTTGCAAGTGTATACTAACATAAATGTTTTGAACCAAACTCCTCCATCACAGGTTTACAACACCCGCCTGCGCTCTATCCAGGGCGGGCCTGTTTCAAAGAGTAGACAGGAATTCTGCAAAGATAGCTCCTGCTAACCTCTGTGTAGTATTAATTTTTGGGACTAGTCACTGCAGGTGGGTGTGGCCCCTCAGAAGAAGCGGCCTGGAAGCCTCTGTCAGTGCGGGGGTCACCGGGATCACATTGGGATCACCAAATGAAGGCACGCCCCTTCACACTCACACCAGAAAAAATACAGCCCGCTAGGGAAAAATACCCAAGACACTCTTGCAAGGATAACAAGTATTTATTTCTACACAAATAGGACTGCATCAGCAAAGACCTCTGCTGCCACAGAATGTTCTGAGGTCCGTTGGCATGTGCGATACATTATAAACACAAAAAGCATCACTAATGATGTCATACTATACAGTACAATTCTACAATACTGATTGGCGGAGCTCTACAGATGTGGGGCCTGCTCCATATGGGATGCCAGGCTATTGGTCCATCTTCATCCATCCATCTCTGTTCACGTGGGTGCTGCTGAGCTCATTATCTACAGTGATCTGACCTAACAATTAATTAGCTACTCTAACACACAATGTTATTCCTACAATTGTAACAATGCACCTGGCAGATACAAGGATGGGCTTGGGGGAGAACCGAGGTCACACTAACTCACACACACTCCACTCATTCCAAGACACATCAGCAACTCCAAAGGTCCTCCACCTTAGTCTTGAGCTATAATTCTGATGCCACCCTGCACCTCGCTGCACTAATCATGTCTCCCATTTCTGGAGGCACAATAGACCCGCCTCCAGATCTTAGTGATCGATCAAGGGTTGTAAAGGTTTTATCGTTGGTGGTCTGGGTTTGGATGGTACTGTGGCATGCCTGGGTCATGGGATGAAAGCATGACAAGGCTGTATTTCTCATGTGGGGATTGTTGGGGGCAGGAGGGCCTTGTTATCTGCTTTATGGGATGGTACTACCAAGAGGAGCTCTGCTCCCTTCTCATGACCTTGCAGGGTGCACTCTTCCCAATGCGCGAGGCCCTGTAACTCTCTGAACAATGGAGGAGGTTGTGGATTTCTGAGACCTGGCCAGGATGGGGGTGGTGTTCGCGCTCATACAAGGGGCCTAATACTAATACACAAGGTGCTGTTTGCCGTGCTTGGGCCTAACTTCTAAGATGGCTGCCACTTGCCAAGATGGCATTTACACCCGCATCGAAAATATAATTCATAATACATGCACAACGATGTTTGCCTATCCCCTGCTCCCTGGATGTGCTCTTTTAACACCTAGTTCTTGGTCGGAATCACCTAGGAGGGTGGGAAGATCCTCTCTCCTTCCCAACCTGCTGTACCAGGTGGTGGGAAGGGGAAGGGTGGGTGGCATCTAGCGAGTTAGGTGGTGCGAATGGTGACGTGATGGCCTAGGTGTTGAGGAAGAGAGACTCCTTGAAGAGGTGGGTCTTGAATTCTTTTCTGAATTGTAGGAGCGTGGGGGTGAGTCTGATGCTGACTGGTAGGAGGTTCCATAGTCTTGAAGCATAGGCAGAGAAGGCTTGTTTTCTGGTCCTTTCCTTTTGCAGCATTGGATTTGAAGTCCGCACGTGTCCTGGCTTCTGGTGGTGCGCTGTTCGCAGGAGATGCGCAGTTTCTCCATGACGTAGCTGGGTGACTTGAGGGCGACTGCCTTATAGGTGATGTATGCGTGCAGTGGGAGCCAGTGAAGGTCAATGAGGGCCAAGGAGATGTGGTTGTATCTGCAGAAACCCTTGATGAGGCATGTAACCTCGTGTAGGGCACTTCTCAGGGGCACAAGGTAGGATGATGGGAGGCCTTCATGGATTGCATTGCCCCATCCCAAGTGGGATAGAACCAGTACTTCAGCAGGGGGATCTAAAGCTGTCCAGAGGGATGAAGGGTGTGACTTTTCACAGGAGGGAGATCTGATACCAAGCTGTTTGAGTTTTCTTTGCTATGTATGTCTTGAAGGAGAGGTGATTGTCAAAGTGGAACATGAGGGACTTGGCGCAGGAGGGGAGCTTGGGTGTGAAGCCCTCAAAGTTCATGGTTGATAGCCAGGTCTGTATGTCTGAGTGTTCAGTGTTGTTGGTGAGGAGTAGGAATTTGGTCTTGGAGGGTTGAACGTCAAGTATGCACTGAACATCCAAGACTTGATCAGTGAGAGGCAGCTTTTGAGCCTATGGATGTCTTTAAAGGAGTCAAATTTTAGCTATAGCTGTGCGTCATCGGCATATTGGTGGATGTGGATGTTGTGTGTGGCTAGGAGAGCTCTATTCTTTGTTTAGATAGCACTTCATGCCAGATTCCTCCGACTTCTGTGCACTACAACAACACGTGTTAGAAGTCCATTTCTAATGGTACCATAGGGTAAATATCTCCAGGTGGATAGATTACCCATTGGTCTTAAGAATATGTATATTTCCATCCTGTGATGAAGAAGGCAAAGACACTCTCAATGATTGGGAGAAATTATTAACAACCACCTCTTTTGAAATGATGCACAGAATCATTAAAAAATCAGAAAAGGTCCATGTAGCTACAATGGATGATCAATCATATAAAAACAGAAATAGAACAACAGAACATAGCAGAAGCTGCCTTTAAAAATTATCATATTCTGGATGACATAACACATCAGTACACATCTGAATTAAAATTAAAGAAACTAACAAAATTCATATGTGAAGAGAATGACTACAAAAATTGTAGAAACTTCACATTTCAGAAAAAACACATTTTAAGACAATTGAGAGTCCCAATTTAAACCAATTCAAACAAATAATCAATAAACATAGACAGACCATTACCTGTGTCCTCAGAAGTAGAATTTAACAAGGACCTTGACAATAATGACACAGATCTTGAAAGACCAGAATCTACAATTTAAACACACATTTCAGAACTACGAAGAGGTTTGAAATGTCCTTTTTAAGAAGAGTTGAGAAGATACCGGAAAGGTATAAAACCAGGAAATGTACAAATATGAAATCCAAGATCAGACAACAGACGACCAGAATCTCAAAATACATCAATTACACAAAACACACAATAGCAGAAAGAGGGGAGGGCAAACGAAACACAGAAGAAAAAGAAGTAGGAGTTGTAACAATATGAACAGGATTCAATACAACATCTTTCAAATATCAGTCCATCAAAAGATCTAATTGCAGCATCAAACAAAGTACTGTCATTCAGTCCCAGTAACAAATATGACTATTTTCAATAAAATGTGGATCTCTACAAATTCTGCAGAAATCTTAAATTAACCATTTAAATATAAAGAAAGGAAGAATTTGTACACAAAGAAACATCTACGAGTACAGTATCAGACTTGGCCAATGTCCCTGTAGAAAACACAATCACATTGTGAAATCTACATGAAACAGAAGGCGGATATACACTAGACAAATTGCTATGGGAACAAAACATAAACATGTCTCCAACAAATGACAGCAACCTGAAACTAAAATCAAAATGTATGCCTAATTTACCAACAGACAATGTCGTAGATACATTCAGGTAATCAGTCATGGAAGATTTGAGATGAATGTACCTGCATAACAAAAAACATAAGATCAAGAATAATTTGACAAAGAAAGAAAGGGAAGTCTTTGTTGAAATTCAAAACAATGAAAACATAATAATGAAAACAGCTGACTAAGGTAGCAAAATAGTACTAATGAACGGTCAGGATTATGTACGAGAAACTATGAAACAACCTAATAACCAACATTGCTCCAAAAAGGTGAAATAACAATCCTCTTCATGAGATATCCATCAACTAATCAATATAGTTAAAAACATGGACAAAACTTGTTGTTCTAAATGATGAAGAATCAAGATATTTGAATGTACAAAACCCTATATTGGCAACTATCTATTTAATTCCCAAAATACCAAAACATTCTCTAGGTCTCCATAACGTAGGCCCATTATTAATGGGATTGAAAACTTCAGAATATTTTGACATCTCTCTAAATCCACTAGCACATAATCTTGCCTCATATATCGAAGACATGAAATATGTAATTCAACAGTACGCCCATATATTTTTATTAGTTTTTTGCTGAACATTTTTAATGGAAAAAACAAATAGAAAAATATAGATGGGTAGGTAAGGGGATATAAAGGGTAGGGAGTGGGGAATAGAGATTAGATTATAGGAGAGGGATGGGATTGGGGGGACCCCCCAAAATATATACTTGTCGATGAGTTTTTTTTAAAAAACAACTTGGCAAAAAAACTAATCGAAAAAAGAACTGATGATGTAACAACATAGAACCAATTCAACAACGAGAACACTGTTACGCTCACCTGGCTCCCACAGAGGGGTCGATCTGAACTGGACAGCTGCGGTCTTTACCAGTGTGACGCGTAGGGCCGAGATGACGGACTGGACTGGCCACCTAGCTTCATTTGCTTGGCCCGTAGGAATATTCTTCTGTAAATGGGGAAAGGGAATTAACCATCCGTGGGGTTGAGCGTAAATCCCCCCACCCCCGCTGTTCTCCCCACAGATCACCTTTGATGTCCGCTCTTATAGTCTCACCTGATGGTTTGAAAAGATGAGCTCTCCATCCTGCATTGAGCGCAGGGGCGCGTTGATAACCAGTTGCTTCACTGGCTCGAATGAATTGGTGAGTTCCAGAAGAATATTGACTCCGAAAAGTATGTAGTTTGTAAGAGTTCACATGTCTGACTTTCACTCTTGTCCGATTCCTTGCAGTTTGCAGCTTGACCCCAGCGAAGAGTTCCTTGTGGTAGCTGACAAAGTTCAAGTAAGGATTTGGCTTATCCTACACAGTTCAATAAAATAAGGCCAGAATGTAACCTGTGGCTTGCTCCCTTATTCAGGTGTGGAGAGAAAATATGAAGTTCGGAGAATAATGCCTCCGGCGGTAAAATTAGGTAAGTCTATTGTGGTGAGAAGAGTTCCCCTTGTTTGTCCCTTCGTCTCACCTGGGGTACGGCGAGGATGCAATGGAGACTGCGCCGACCCATGAAGAGGAATAGTACCCCCGGCGGTAATCAGGGAAGTCTATGGGAGTAGTTACTATTGCCTCTGTTTATTCCCTTGGCTCACCTTGGCTCACCTTTGCTGTTCTTGTGTTCCCCTTAGGTGCCAGAGTGCGGCGGGAACATGCAGAAGGATGCAGTGGATCGTGAGGATTCTGTGAAGGCCGGTGAGTTCAGCGCGGCGCTGCAGCAGGCGAGGCGGTGCGCGTAAAATGCTTCTTTCTTCCAGCGGTGGATCCGGAATTCAGGTAGGATCGAAGGTTTTGCTCTTATTCTAACCTCTTCTCCTTCTGTTCCTCCCTTTTTCTAGGAGCTGCAGACTCGAGACGGGCGTGGCAAAAGACTGGATGCAGGCTTGCAGACACAGTGAGCGTTATGCTGCTGGATGCAGAATAACGCGAAGCGTGTGCTGCTCTTCGGCGTGGTTTAAATAGCCTCCAAAGTAGTCCCAGGTACGTATTCCTCCCCAGCCCCACCCGAGTAAAAAATAGTCCCTAGGTAAAATAGTCCCTTCCAAGCCTCATTTGGCTTGGAGCTCTGCAGCATGGTCTGCATCAGGTAAGCTTGCAGCATGGTCTGCATCAGGTAAGTTGTACTCTATGAGCCTGGTGCCTATGGCGCCAGGACTGACTCTCCATATGAGCCTGACGCCATAGGCGCCAGGACCGCACCCAAACAGCCCCTAGCAGGGGTTTTTGGGCTTGCTCAAAATAACTTGATGCCTGCTTCCGGGGTTGCTGGACCTGGTCTTGTTCCCCGGGGTTGGCATCATGAAAAAACACATTTTGCGCCCTAAGGATTATAGATTTGTGACCTTAGACATATTCAACATGAACACAGTATTGCAATTGTAAGCCACGTTTTGAAATCCCTGTCTATAGAGGTTTTTGATCATTATGATATTATGCTGACTATTTAACACCACTACTTGGACAATCATATATTTGTTTCAATAGTTCCATTTACCGGCAGCTACAGGACACAGCTATGGGTGCAAACTACACAAATCATTTTATGTATGGGCCATTTTGAATTACAACATGCATGGTTGCACCCATCTTTCACTAGCCTCAGCAATACAATACATTGGAGTGAACATATAGATGATATTCTGCTGATTTGTAACGAAGATACTGTATCTGTACAGCAATACACCAACTATCATAACTCCAATCAATCTATATATATATAAAATTCAAAAGTTGTGTGAGGGATTGTGGGTTTGTGGCGTGAAGCATAGTTCCACACTGTTTCACCAATCTGCACCACATTTTGCATAGTTACCTGTTAGGACCCTCTGGACATTACTGGCTACATAACATTTGGACACCCCACCCCTTCCCAGGAATTCAGCAAAAGTCCAAATGTGTTTGTGAGTTTGTGGCTCAGAGAAGCATTGTTCCTCATACAATTCCACACCGTTTCACCAATCTGCACTAACTTTTGCATAGATTCCTGTTAGGACTCTCTGGACATTACTGGCTAGATGACATTTGTATGCCACACCCTTTTTCCCGGATTTCAGCAAAAGTTAAAATGTGTTTGTGTGTTTGTGGCCTGCCAACAAAGACGTAAACCAAGTCCCCCGGGAAGGGAAACAAAAACTGTATGAGAGGCGAGTGGACCTGAGAGGCGAAAGTGAAGACAGGTAGCATTTCAGAAGTTTCCACATTTTTGCTGCATCAGGTGATTTATTTTAAAATGTTTTTATTGGCATTTATAATGTAAATTTGCACTTAGCATCTCAATTTACCATCAATGTCTTAGTAATATGTGATCACAGATTAACAACAAAACAAGTTATATTATAAGAACAACAACCAGTTTCATTATTTGGTTCACACTTTGGGACACTGATCATTTGATCTAACACAGTTTTAGAGTGTTGGCCAACTGTGTGTACATTAGGAGCAAGTGGGTGACCATTTTGTTTCCCTTTGTTTCAATATTCCAATTAATAGTGAGTCTTAGTTAGCCCTGGCATATTCTCTGTTCGTTCATGGGGGCTTATTGTCTGATGGATGGAACATGTCCCAGATCAGTGTTTTCTAGGGCTCAAATGCCGGGCTCGCATCGCCCCCGGCTTTGGATACCACATCAACCCATACTCTGGTTTCTGCCCCCGTCCAGTGTTCCAGTTCTCTGTGCCATTGACTTCCTGTGTTCCGTCACAGCCAGCGCAGTGTTGCCCTCGTGCATCAGTTCTGGTGTATGCCAGATGTTTACTCCTAGATATCTGAACAATATCAGCTGCCATCGGAGCCCCGCAGCCGGAAGATCTTCCTCCAGTTTCCCAGCTGGACCCGCTATCGGAAATATGCAGGATTTACTTTTGTTAAAGGGGATACCCGTGCATAATTTTCCAGCACCTCCAGGATTACCGGGAGATTTGGGTGTTTCTTTTTTTTAAGTACAGTAGTACATCGTCTGCATATAAGGATACTATATGATCCACTCCTCCCACTTTGATTTCTGCGTCAAAGAATTGTTTCCTTGGGCATATCGCTATCGGCTCTAAGCCCAAGACATAAAGCATCCGCGACAGTGGGCAGCCCTGTCTGGTTCCCCTCTGGATGTCGCAAGTTGCTGACACTGATCTTCCAGTTTTCACTCTTGCCACTGGCATTTTGTATAGTATTCTGACCCAGCCGATGAGATATTCGCCCAATCCAAATCCCCTTAGTACAGCAATCAACCATTCCCAGTATATAGAGTCAAATGCTTTTTATAGCATCTAGCATCTAGTGAGACTATCACATACTGTCCTTGCAAGCTTGTCGTTTGCACCATGATGCTTTGTAGCCGTCACAAGTATATTGCTGTATTGCGACCAGGTATAAACCCATTTGGGTCTCCATGCACTATGGTTCCAATGATCCTAGACAGCACTATGTCCTATATGGTTGTCAATATATTGACATCATAATTCAACATTGCTAGCGGTCTATATGAGTCGCAATCATCCATTGGCTTGCCAGGCTTAGGTATCCGCAGCACCAGTGTCTCCCTCATGGTCCCCGGTAGCACCTTATTTTGATACACCTCCTTAAATACCTCATGCCAGACCGGTGTTAATTCGGGGCTATATACCTTGTAGAACTCAGGGGGCAACCCGTCACTCCCAGGGGCCTTGCAGGTGGTTAGTGACTTCATTGCTTCACCTATATCTTCCGCCGTTAGTTCTCCCTCTAGTGTTTCATGTGGTGTGCTGTTGAGTGTGGGTAAGCCTATCTACTCCAATGTATCCAGTATGTCGACCTGGGGTGTACAATTGGGAGTAACATTTCCTGAAGTTGTCATTAATTGATAGCTGCGATGCATGCACCGCACCAGTTTCATCTTTAATCGCTGTGGTCAAATGCCTCAGAGGTTCCCTTTTGCACAGCCACGACAACAACCTGCTCGGCTTATCCCCTTCTGAGTGTGCCCTAGTGGACTTTGCGATGTAGTTGAACTTCGACAGCCTGTTCCAGGCATCACCGCAACTGTCCCTGGCTGCTGATAATTCCTGTTCTGCCTCCCTGATTTTCTGGGTGCAGGCTTCCAACTGTCTAATCTTTTCCTCGCTCGCTTCCAGGTCTTTTCTCAATGACCTTCTGATGCCTCCCGCACTGGCAATGGCTTCCCCCTCACCACAACTTTCAGTGCCTCCCAGACTGTGCACCATCTCTCTACATATCCGACATTGTTATTTATGTATTCCGATAGTCTGCTCCGGAGCTCCTCCCTAAAGGCACCATCTGTCAAGGCTTCCGGTGACATACGCCACTATGGTATGGTTGGTTTAGGGCCCCTCATTTTCCAGTCTATGAGTAGCAGTGAGTGGTCCAATATTGATCTGGCCAGGTACTCTGTTGCCTCCATTTGGGGGAGATGAGTTCTGCCTACCAACAGATAGTCTATTCTGGTGTAGAGCCCATGGGGTGATGAAAAATAAGAGAATTCCCTGTTCCCTGGATGTAGCTCTCTCCACACTTCCGCTAGGTCTAGGGTCTCTATCACTTTATCTAGTGTCGATCGAGTCGTAGCCACCCTTTCAAAGGTGGGTGAGACCTGTCAAGGATAGAGTTGCGGACACTATTGAAACCGCCCCCCAAAATAAAACGCAGTCGCGATAAGGGGCCAATTTCATGCTCAGTTCGTTCAGATACGCTGAGGTCCCACAGTTAGGAAGGTAGGAGTTCACTATTCAGATCTACACCTGCTCGATGCTTCCCCTGAGTATTATGAATCTCCCCTCTGAATCTGCCTCTTTTGTTAACAGGTGGAAGGGTACAGTTCCACTAATCCATGTGTACACACCCCTTGCGTATTTAGAGTATGTTGCTCCAAAACCTTGACCTCCCCATTGTCCCTCTACTTTGTCATTGCCTTCGGCATTGAGGTGGGTCTCCTGTAAGAGTGCTATAGAAACTTTCTTCCGTTTTAAAAAGGATTTGATCCGGTTCCTACTCATGTAGGTGCCCAGCCATCTGACGTTCCATGTCAGCGCTTTTATGTCAGCTGCGATTTGTGTGTGTTTTAGCCTGCTTCCGTGTCTTGCCCCCAAGTTGCTGCTGCCAAACCTTCGCTCTCACCCCACTCTTGCCCCATTCACCCATGTTCACCTCATCAAACGCCCGTTGTCCCATTACACCAAACATGTGAAGACTTTGAAACCTTTCAAACAATAAAAACAAGGATAAAACAAAGTTAACCAGCTGCGCACAGCAGTTGCTCCATCCAAGCAGCGCTCAGGCGCCCCCGCGCCTTCTTGGCCCATCCGGGTCGTCGTGCATGGGACTCGTAGTATCAGGAACAGGCCAACACCAGTCCTTTTGCGGGGTGCGTCAATCAGCCCAGGCCAAGTGGCCCAGCAGTGCCCCTGTCATAAGCAAATACTGCATCTTGGCGTTGGTGTTTTCTAATGGCTTCATTGTCAGATTACTCGCTTCTCTCCTTCTGTTTGTCTCCTTTGCCAGTTACTTATTTGCACATGCAGGAATACAGGCTATGGCGTATCTTTTTCTCCTGTGTCCAGGTTATTTTGCTCGAGCCACACAGTGGCCGCCGCCGGGGTCTCCTGCTCCATCAGGTGATATTACTTTTCCAGAGGATCTTTGCAAGATGGACCCTGCCGACGAAGCTGTAAACCATGTTGACAGGTAAGGGAAATAAAATATTTTGTTTCTCAACTGGTCCCGACATGAGGAACAAAACTCCAGGTCCCTATTCAACCTCGAAAACCATGTTTCAAGGCCCTACGATGCACGATTTCTGCAATATTTGCACTGCAATTCAACGCAACAAACTGAACAACGCCAGGGTAAGGTGGAACAGCGACCTACCAGGTCTTTCATTTTCAACAATGAATGAGAGTGTTATCATGTCTGTCTATAGATTATGTTAGGAGAATGGGTACTTTTGCTAGTCCAATATAAAACTGACAAAAAAATCAAAGCACTATCTAAATTTCATTCCTTGATCTTGAACTGCACATTGAGGACAATGTGATTCACAGCACTCTTTATAAGAAACCAGTTGCTGGCAATACAATTCTACATTCAGCAAGCAACCACCCAAAACACATAATAAACAGAATACCATATGGAAAATTTCTTAGGATTAAGAGAAATTTCAGTGACATTTCAGAAAATGAAAAATATGCTAAAGAGACAACACTGAAATTCAAAAACAGGGCCTACAAACAAGACACAATAGCAGAAGAACATGATAAAGCCAGCAAGGTTACAAGAAGTTCGCGCCTGAAATCTAAAAAGTTTAAATCTAAATCTACAATGAGAGACAACAAAGTAAGATTTTTGACCACATATAGCACAGACAGTTATTGCGTGAAGAAGATACTCTGCAAGCATTGGAAAACATTACTAATAGATAAAGATATATTCCAATAAATGTTGGTCATGTAATGAACCCAATGCTGATTTTCTACATTTAATCTTCAAATGTACATATGTTTATGCTTTTTGGACTAAAGTTTGATCTCAGATGCAATCAATTTTTCTCTTTTCAGAACCATTAACATTAGCTTATCTAATGATCGGACCTCCGGTAAATCCGGTCATAAATCAAATTGACTCTCCATCACTGTTTTACTTGTTTGTTAACATTGCTTTTTATAATATTTCTAGCAACTGGAAAAATGCCACCAATCTCTCATACAATCTCTGGTGGAATTCAATATGTTCGATTCATCAATTGGAACAATGCCATGCTTCATTATTTGATTATTTAAACACAATAAGAAATTTAATAGATTCATACAACATTTGAATACTAATTCACAATAGATATGTTTCTCAAATGATTTACTCTTCCTCCTTTGTTCCCTTATGTTTTGTATCTGTCGTAGTGTCTAAACTCCCCCTAATATTATTGCTATCTGAATTTTTCCTGTATTTTTCATGATCATAGCAAATTAATAAAATGTTTAACAATTGATATATTTACTCCATGTGTACAATTTTGAATGTACTAAGTTATGTAATTTCTTGAATCTTTATTAACTTTGTAATTTTGAAATTATTATTAATAAAAATATCTAAACATAAAAAATAAAAATAAAGATATATGCAAATATGTGTCAGTAAAACCTTTGTTTACATACATGCACTTAAGAATAAACTAAGTCCTAGCTTTCTTAAACCGGAAACATGCCACCACCCACTGAAACAATAACATCATGGAAAATAATACCTGGTGTGCGAAACTACAAATGTGGACACTGCAATATATGTCCATGAATGGTGGACAAGCATAAAGATATTGAATTGCCCAATGGAAAGACAAGTAAACGTATGACTTTCATCAACTGCAATGCGAATTGCATAGTGTATGGAATTTGTTATATTTGCCAATTCAAGAACATGTGAGAGCTACCCAAAACAGAGATCAGACATAACCTCTAGCACGTCATTGGGAAGTAGAACATCATCTTGACCAAATTAAAGACCTGAAATGTGTGGGTCTAGAAGCAGTCCCTTTACCGTTGAGAGTGGGTAATAGATAGATCCGCCTCAGGCAAAAAGAAGACAGGTTGATTAGTGTTATGGATATATGCCACACTGGATTAAATCAGGACAGTGAACTTTATGGTTTATTTTTATTTTTATTTGAAATACAATTTTGAAAGGCCTTTATGTTGGTCTATAACATTCAGACCTTCCATCTGGAATCCATTAATTCAACAATTACATTAGTTGATTAAAGCTCAATTAATTTCCCTTTCTTCTATTATTGTATGCATATTCATATTCATCCAATACAATTTTATCTTTCTGCACTAAGCGTTTGTTTTAGTGCATCTTCTAATTCACAAATGCATAACAAGATATCTAATGTTGCTGGATTGCGGAAGAAATTGAAGTGTAGCATTAACACAATTAACTATTGTGTTGAACATTGCTCTAACTGGGATTCTGGTGGATTGACATTTTTCATTGTAATCCATAATTTGTAAACACATAAAAAACAAATAAGGCAGCAATGGTGATAATGTTATCACACACAACATTGTACGATGATGTCAGTTATGTCAATATAAATATCTGCCATTTTACTGCATCCTCTTGTTTCTATGACGTGGATCTGATGTGGGAGACACTAGTCTATTATAGCTAGCCCAATGTAACCATTTTTAATGTTTGAATGCCAAATTCTATTAACCTAATTCACACCAGGCTTAATCTATTTTTTAGGAGCTAAAGTCTAAACTAACATATCAGTTGCTACTTGAGATAATCTTTTACATACCAAAAATGCAACTCATTCATATATCAATGTGTGCATTTTGAATCCATTAGACAAATATAATTTCTGTATTTGTTTTTTAAAAGGTCAATACGTGGATGTTTATGTGTGCATAAATTGAAAAACTGATCAAACATTATTTCTTTCTGAACAATTGTGAAATAGTGCAATACCAGGCAGAATTCATAGGTTGAATTAAGACCCCTGAATCTTTGAAGAACAACAACATAATAATCAAGGTCAATGAATTTATGATATAACATTGATCACTAAACATATAAATACTAAGTTCCTACAACATAAACAAAAAACACTTCCGCTATAGAACAATTCCTACTGATGAGACTTATATGATAGTAGAAACTTGTGTAGAGGAAGCCTTATTAAGTAACGAAGAAGCTTTATTTTGCTATATACAAAAGTGAAAAGGAAGCGTCATATATATATATATATATGTATATATATATATATATATATGTATATATAGAGCCTTTAGACGTATACATTGAAGAATAAGAAAACTGTATATCAAATCTCAATAACTATCTACAAGATCAATTAGAGATATAATGTACTAAGAATTGAGGAAACTCCAACTGTCAAAAGTATACAAAAAAAGGATATAAACATGATCATCATCAAGTTTGATCAGGTCAAGACAACAAATCGCATGATGGATTCAGAAAATTGCAACTTTGTATATGAATAACAACGATCGCTTAGGATTACGAATTTTCATATTTTTCTTCTTTACTTTGGACTATACATATAGGGAGAAATGGAATAGGAGGGAGGAAACAAAGCTTATAGGTGTTCTGCTTATTTGCCAACCCCACGAAAATGCCTCCTCATGGGTACTCTTTGAGCTTGTTTTAATCAAGTCTTACCATCAAACTATGCACTTGAATTGTCTGCCAGTCTTTTATTAAAGCAGTCTTCTGAGTGTTAATAACTTAATTGGAGTTGTAAACGTGCTACTGGTGTAATCAAAATATCTTAACCAGGTCAGGTTTCAGTCACTCTATGTATAAGCATTATGCATGTCCTTCACTGAAGTCCTGTTAAAAACAAGCATTGGCAAAGTCAACAGTTTTGGCTTGTGTATAAGTAATAGGCATTTGCCATCCACTGCTATTAGATGCCCATGTAATCACACCATTTTGCACCTGCTACTATCTATAGTCAGTTATTACCCCTACGACAGTGGCTGGCAAGTGCCTTTCAAATGTTTACACAAAAGTCTAAACTGTTGGGATTGCCAATGCTTGTTCAACGATAATGTGTAACCAACAAATGCGTTTTTCCAACAATTATTGGTGCAATGTTTTTTTTCACATTTTTCTTTATAGTATTTTCAAATATTGGGCAGATGCAGTATTTCCTTAGAGTTTAAACATGCTGTTAAGCGACTTCAATTCAGCACTCCAACTGAGTCAATGCCTAGTCTGGGATGCCCAAGGGAAGCCCTTATTTATATATTTTTATGACAAGTTCATAGATTTGGATGATAAACCCTTGTATAACGCCCCTCTCTTGGAATCCCCCTGACCTCACTGAGCCAAGAAGTAGGTTTGTTTTGCAAATTAAAAGATTTATTGAAAAATTAAACAAGATATATATATCACACTTTTATAAATAAATTAATATTTGATAGCACACTTATGAATATGACAGTGAATCAACAATGGATAATATTACACTAGCACACTTTTTTAATTACTTAGGAGTTGGTATGGCGAGGATAAAGTAGCTGACAATGTTTTTATGGGTTCAAGGAAATGCAATGATGGAAAAGAATGCAGCACAGAAATAACTGAGATGGTTTCCACAAGAGATAATATGATCACTTTTTCTTTTGACAATTCACTCCCCCCATATGCAATATAAGGAGATGGAAGCAGAGCACACAATTTTCAGGAATACAATCAAATACAATACCAATTCAGTTCCTCCCTATCAAGCTTAGAGCAACAGGGATGATTTTAAAACACAGGCAAAATACTTAAATGTGATTTGCAAAGAAGTGAACATATGCTCAAAATGATTTTAATTCCCTATAGGAGATTCAGGGTAGATGATAGCTACTTAAGATTGTTTAAGGTCAACACTATCAATGATTCATGAGGGATTATCAGGTTGAAAACGAATTTCAGCAATGGAAGCAAAAGACAGCTATTTTTGACAGGTGGAGAAATTTGATTCAAATTGCAATTCGCTGCACTTTTTCTGAGTGCGTCGAGCGCGATTACGGAAAACCTATAAGGAGTAGAAGGTTTAGGGCTTGTTGGAAGGCTGAGGATATTAGCTTTAAAATGAAAGTTAAATCTCGTTCCTAGCACACGCGGGTCAACAAATACGGACAATATAGTGGAGGTAGATTCTCAAAAATAAAATAAAGCTCAGAATGACAAATGACACTTTCACAGGTTTGAAATCACAGAATGGACACACGATTTCTATGATGCAGTTTTAAATAGGTGGAAATGGTTTGAATTAGGTTATTTTAAACTAAGAGATGACTATGCACAGTTCTATGGGTACTAACACTGTAAATTTGAAGTAGGCCGTCAAGATCTGGTCATGTTTGGGCTTCACTCGCCACGGACGGTCTCAGGTACCAGTTCTGCTCACAGCGATCTGGTCTGGGTCTCTGGTTTTGGCAAAAGTTCTTGGCACTGCACAGCGGTCTGGATACAGCTCTGCTTTCTGGGTTCTGGCACAGGGTTCTAGGCCAGAATAAAACAGCTCGCCCGGCTGTTGAATAGTTTGGTTAGGTTGCTGGATTCTGAGGCCTCTGAAGGATTCATATTGTGGACTAGGCCTCTCTGCTACAAGTTCTGAAGTCTGGATTCTAAGTTCTGGTTCTGGAGTCTTCTGGATTTTAAGTCTGGATTCTAAGTTCTGGTTCTGGAGTCTTCTGGCAAAGCGCTTCGCAAGAAATCAGTTTGAAGTGGAAAGTGAATGTCTCCACCTGGGCCTCAGTGGCTCTTTTTATGTCTTTTGAAAGTGGGTGGGAAGGCTGACTTTCTATGCCCAACCCTCTGAAGATCCTGATAGGTTAGCAGAGTTTCTGTGCTCTCACTGGAGAACAGAGTGGTGAGTCATCCGGTGTCATTTTTATGGCATACAGAAAGAACACTCCCCTTGTCACTTTGCACACAAATCTATTTTTGACTTAAATGTATATTTATCTATGTACAATTGTTCTTATATTCTATGTCCAGTTAACATATTTTCTGTAGCGCCAAACCATCTGATCCCTGTCTTTGTAAGATGCTGTGTTCACTTCTGACAGTATTCTGCCCTTTTCATGCAGAACACAACCTCTAAACTTTTCCAGAATTTACACAAATGTGCGCAAGGAATATGGGCATCAGATGATGAAGTGTCAGATTTTTAACATACAGACACTTGGAGTAACAACATATTTTCCACTACTACTCCCCAGAAAATACCACAGAGTCCTACCACCTCTTAAAATGTGCACAGAAAAATCACAGAAATAATGATATTATTTACATAATTTTGACACTTCCGTACTATGAATTATCCATCTTTTTAAAATTATGCTCTGGCCCAGATGGGTGTGGTTTAGGTTCCAAAGCACATGGGGGAATTTCTGTATGTCCCCGCCTCCAGCTCAGGTGGCTCCCAGAGGCAGCGCCCCTCCCATTTCCTTCCAAAAGGAAGCCATTTACGACCCCCTGATTTAGCATTTGCCTGAGCCAAGGAAAGTTCATTGTTCTGTTTCCTGCAGTCCCAGGTAATCCTCCCCTAACTCAATCAAAGAGGTGTGATCTCCTTTTGGTGGGAACAGCAGAAGGCAGCCAGGCCTGTGAATGCAGTTGCTGGGCAAGTTTCAACTCCTGTCGGGGGTAGTTGACGGGCAGAATTCAATCTCTTTAAGCCAGGCTTCAGCCAAATGTCACTTTTGTTCCAGTTTTTCTTCATTCAAATCAAACTTACAATTTTGACACATGCAGCTAGAACGCTGATTCTAAGTTCAAAACTATGACATTTAAACGGTTGCAACCTATGTGACACTCCAAAGTAAATCACTCATTTATTTTAAACATTTCGATTTTAGTGGCTTTAAGTCCAATTTCACTTAAGCTGCTGACATCCACAGCTCAGCCAGTTTTGTTATGAACATTATTTTAGGCTCTTCATCTTTCCAGATTTTGTATGCACACAAGACTACATTCTGCCAAATGTCTGCTGGTGTTCAGTGTGATTTTTGAATATCTTGCAATGTTTGAAATAGGCATTTTGAGCTTGCATTCAGAGAAACAAAGGTGATTTCAAAGTGCTTTTTGAGCCAACAGGCACTACTGTTTTTCCTTTGGCACCACGTTTCACTCATGGTGCTTCTGGCCCATCACGCTCGCACTGGTGGGTGGCAGGTCAGGCGACCATTTTGGTGTGCGCAAAACTGCACAGTTTTCCTGGATTCTGGTGCAAATGTGGGCTTTTCGGCCATCTTGGATTTTCTAAGCCCACAGCACCAAATGTTGTAGCATAATAATTCAAACGTGGGTCAAGACACCTGACAATGCAGCAGTAATTGTTATATCACAGGGGGCAAGCGCCTTAGTTGAATAGACTTCTGCTATATCTTATTTATCGACTTCAGAAGGATGAAAACCTAAGTAGGCCCTGCCACATGATTTGAACTTGTGAAGTGCAGCCTGCCCTCATGTCAGAGACCAATACTGTACTTCGAAATGGAGCATACTTGGTGTGATGCTCTGCTTAAACTCTCTGTCGTTTGATATGCTCAAAACATTGAGCTGGACAAGCGGGCAGTATTTATCAATGCAATGTATTTGAAGGAACATAGAATGTTAATCAAAAGACTATCTAAAATGGCAAGAAAATACCTCACAGGAAGAGAATAGAACAAGATGATCAGAATGCCTGTGTGGGGGAAGTCAAGGGAAAACGGAGAACGTATTCTGCTATTTTGTGAATGGTCGCCAACCCTGAGAAAGTGGCGGCCTCTCACACGCCTGCATCTTGTGTACTGAAGCCCTAAAATATTTGTTCTGTTTGTCTGACCTGAATTCTGTATTTTTATAAAACATACCCTTCACATAATGAGGTCTGTTTGGGGGTTGGCTGATTGATGTGGTGGGCAAGAGTAGCATGTCCAGGCAGTGGCCTGGGGTGGCACGTGCTACCCCTGGAATAATGGCTCCAGAACCAGTGGTAATGCCAGGAAAGTAAACAACTAGTTAGGCCCTAAGCACTTTAGCTTTATGGGGGTCGAAGAGTGCACAGTGCACACAAACATTGCACAACATTTTCATAATGTCTATGACCACAACATATGCCAGTATTGTTATTGTAAGTGACTGTTCAGCAATCGTGTTTTCTTGTTAGTCAGGACTACATGTTAATGAAATGGTAAGGGTTTTGAATGTGCCAGAAGTGGACTTTTTATTTGAATTGTGTATTGTTTTGCTTTTTTGAGTATTTTCCGGTTTAATAAATGTAAAACTTGAATAAACAAAATGTAACTAAATCTTAAACGACAAAATAATCAAATAAACAAAGGTGGCACTCATCGCAGGGGACAGTTGACAGATACGAGCATGCGCAGACTCGAAACATCTCATTGCAAATGGCTGCCAGAACGCTCTGCCACCAACCCCAACCAATCACAAGAGTCGCAGAAAGTGTGTCCGGTTTAAGATTATACAGCGAAGCAGCAGGGCACCCGGTAATGGCGACGGTGCACTCCTGATTCGAAGCCCAGTGTCTCGGGCACTAGACACGTCCTCCTACCTCTCCAGCGCCCCGCTCGTCTGAGCTCGCTCGAGAGCCATTGAGAACATTATGAGATGGGTGTTCGCCTTGCCGCTTTCCCACACGAGGCAGATGGGTAATTACCTAACTAATAGTCTGATTGAGAGAAATCAGATGCAGCGGTTTGCCCAATTAGATGATACATTAGCTTGCCTCTTTGTAAGCAGCTAATGTGTGAAGCAAAGTGGTATTTCTGAGGGTCAGAATCCTTAAACAAGTGCCGAGTTGCAGATTATTGTGTCTCTTTTTTTTTTCTAATGGAGGGAAAGTGCTAAGTCTTCATTACTAAAAGCATATAAAATGCAAATCAGACCCCGAAACAAAAGCGCGAAGGGGCCGGCGAGAATATGTGGTGTCCAGTGTGTGTCAACCTACAACATCAATTACATTGAAATGCAACGCATGGGAGCCTAATCAGAGGATGGCATAATTGAAATAATTGCCAGCTTTTTAAGGCTGGCTGCTGCTGTTGTTATTGTCGTCCGTTTGTTTCTCCCTATTGTTAAGGGCAGCAAAGAGTTTGCAAGTCTACCTAAGAAGTTCTGTGGGTAATAGGCCAGGCCTGGTCTTCTGCCACTCTCCTTGCACTGCCTTTTCAGCGGGAGCATGTGCCCAAGCAGCTATTGTGATCTGCTGAGGAGGACATTGGCCTCCTATTATGGACTGAAGCTCCGGTACATGGGGCCTGACATGCAAAGCCTGACATTACAGTGTTAGCGTGTTCTTGGCTTAGGCTCGCAGGGCATGATGGCTTGCAGCCTGTGTTGCATTCCATTTTCACAGACGCAATTCTCCCCGTCTTTTAACAGTTCTCTCAGTTTGATGCTGAATGTGAAAGCCATTGCAGATGCAAATGGCTTCTGAAAATAGCACCGCGGAAAATGTATAGACTTTGGCATAATCAGAGTGGGCCATTAGCCCAAAGCTCGTGTTATGGGCTAATCTAGATCATTCTGCAGCATCATTCAAAGTAAAGGGAACAAGCAGCAAATACCCTCAGCTAGTTAAAAAAAAGTTGCTGAGTATTTGGATTGTTTTAGATGGTGATGAGGGCAAAGTTGGAACTTGGGGACGGGCAGAGCCCCAGTCTGCAGTTATAGAAGATAGGGGACTAGGAAAGTGCACTTTGGAATAAATGACGAGGAGTAAGCGAAATGGGGTGGTAGTTATCGATTCACTCCCGAATATAACCATGCGGTCTAAACACCTCCGTGAAATGCCTATCCTTTTGTGTTTGGTTGGGGAGGAGGGGTGTGCAAAGGATTCTGAGCTGTTCTGGCCTCCTATGCTTTTTTACACCGCTTCTACAAAAGAAGCTCTAATATTTGTGGGTGGCGGTGGATATTACAATGCATCCTTACGGACTCTGCCTGCTTTTTATAGCTATGAAAAGCAGGGGAATTCATATGGATTCAAGGAGCACAGCCAGCATTAAATTTAGATGTGGAATTCGACGCTTGCAGATCTCCTGCTCAGAGCGGTTGAAATTGGCAGACCTATTTTGACACTCCATGCCTTGGCGCCATACAGGAAATTTCATCAAAATGGTCCCAAACATTATTGACAGGCGGGGTGCTTGCACCCACATGTAACTACGTGCTGAGTCGTATACCCGCTCATACAAAATGTGACTTTTGAAAGCAAATGAATCCCTTTTGAGGAAAAAGACCACAGGGGAGCGCACTTCCGGTAAATGATTTCAAATCATGTCCATGTGGTGACCAGCAGATGCCTGCAAGGCCCCAGCATCTGAAGTAACATTAGCTGCTGTGCATCACCCGGCCTGGTACACAGGCACCAATACTTACATATAATCTCCATGCCTGATAGATAACCACCATCCCTAGCACATATGCATCACAACATAGCCTCGGCTCATATACATCAACATCCGATAAACCCCTTGTTACATACTCCCTAATCCCTGACATAGACACACCGGTCCCTGGCGCACATGCACCACGCTGCCTCTAACACAAACATCGCAGACACCGAAGCGGCAACAGTGGCACACAATGTCAGAAGTATCTGTGCTGTGGCACAAGCACAACCGGCCCTGACGCACTGACATTATAAGGCTCCAATTAGTGCACTTCAATAGTTCGGAATGTACAAGTTTAAAACGACTCCCAAGTCGCAGCAGCAAATGCAACATTTATTTCCCAGGGTTTTGTAATTCATTGCCATTCAAATACACTTCAAAGTGAAAAGGAAGGTTGTTTGGAAGGGCAGGGGGTGGGGAGGTCAGGCATCATTCTTAGCTGAACAGGTGTCGCATTCCGGATGCCTGTGTACATTTGAGCAATTGCACATCTGATTGGTGTGACGGAGTGATCACGAATGATTCAAAATCAAGCAATACATTTCAGCACCTCAAATTCGTATATTGTTGCTTACTTGTTTATCAGCAAGTATATTTCTAGTAGCTTCCGGCATTGATATGATATATGATGTGGCATTTGTAACACGCCTATACACAAGTTTTTCAAGGCGGGCCGAGGCAAGGAAGGGGGACCAGAGGGAGGACAGAGACAACGATCTTACTAGGCCAGGCGACATTGAGATCGTGCAGGTGCAGGAGAGGGGGGAGGGGAAAAGTGCCAGGGCAAAGGGGAGGGGGCAGTGCTGTAGATAGGATCAAAACAATAACAAGAAGTGCAGACAGCAGGTGTCCAAAAGTGCAGGTAGGCGGACTGTAGGGTTATAGATACAGACCAACGTGCACGGGTTGCTGGGAGACAGTGCCGGTGTGCAACTGGGTGGGTAGGGACCTGGGCCCGAAATCAGAGGGTAGCCAGGTCACCAGTGCAGTATCAAACAGGAAATCAGCAGGGGAGAAGAAGAGAGAAGGCAGAAGCAAAGAAGAAGGTCATGAGGTGCTTCCGGAACCGGAGATGGTTCTCCTCGTGTTTCAGAGAGGCAGGGAGGCTGTTCCAGAGGGAGGCCCAGCCGAAGAAAGAGATCTACCACCAACTCATTGCTTGGAGTAGCGACTGACCCTGAGGGAGTTGGTGGGTGGAGGATCGAAGAGCTTGAGTAGGAAGGTATTTACAAAGAGAGAGTTGGAGGTATTGAGGACCTAGGCCTCAGAAGGCCTTGTGGACAATGCAGAGGTCTACTGGAGATATACAATCCCTGGGCTTGCAGTTCTGTTCTGGATGAGTTGCAGAGGGCGGAGAGTAGAAGCAGGCAGATTTAGAAAGAGGCTGTTGCAGTAGTCCAGCCTAGAGAGAACCAGAGTTCTAGAGACAGTGAGCTTCTGGGGAAAGAAGAGGAAAGGAAGAATACCTCTGAGGAGGTGCAGTTTGTAGTTTGACTTCTTAGAGACGTCAGAGGAGAAAAGGAGAGTGTGAGTCGAAGATGACTCTGAGGTTCTTAGCCTTACAGGTGGGAGCAGGAAGAAGGCCAAGGGAGGTCAGCCAAATAGTGACAGGAAAGGAGGCTGCAGGTGTGCTGATGAGAATCTACATCTTACTGGCATTAAGGCAGAGATTGTTGGCGGCACACCACTCCTGGACAGGGATCACTGCACTGCCCGCAACTGCCGAAAATGCAGACGGCAGGTACGGTGCGGCGCAGTGATCATATAGATCACTGTGCCCGCTTCCACTGGCCTGCATTACCCCTCCAAACACCCCCACCCCACTTACCTTTAGGGTGGCACACTTCTGCGTGTGCCGCCCACACTCTGCGATGCATGTGGTGTCAGCTTCTCCCACTAACGTCGGTTGGTGTATATGCCGCAGGGTGCTTTTCTGATTTTTATTATTATTTTTTTTTACATGTCCCCCGCTTTCTGAAATGGTAACTTCTCCGGTACGCAGGTGAGGACAGGTGCCCCCCCCACAACACCGACCCTCATTACTGCACCCAAAAAGAGCGGGGGACACCCCCGCAACCTCCGCTCTGCTTGGGTGCAGTAAATGTCACCCTCATTTTGTGCGCCTCCAAAGTAGAAGAGGTGGCAGAGGGGAGCCTGAAAACGAGCTGAGTATCATCCGCATAGCACTGATAGTTGGAGGAGAGAGTGGCAATGCAGTGGGCTAGAGGTGCCAGGTATTGGTTCAATAGCCAGGGAGAGAGGTTAAAACCCTGGGGAACGTCACAGGTAGAGAGTGAGATAGGGGAAAGGAAGGACCCAAGTTGGACCTGGGAGGGTCGATCAGAGGGGAACGAGGTCAGCCAGGCCAGGGCCTGATTGGTGATACTCAGGTCATCATGGAGACAAATGAGCAGGATGTCATGGTTGACCGTGTCAAAGGCAGAAGAGAGATTGAGTAAGATGAGGACAGAGGGGAGATTAGAATCAAGGCTAGAGAGCAGGTCTTCATAGATGTTTAGAAGAGTAGTGTCCGTGCTTCTGGCTACTCTGAAGCCAGACTGATAGTTATGGAGACAACCAACAGATTCAGTGTGAAGATTAAGCTGGGAGATGGCCAGCTTTTCCAGGAGTTTGCCCAGAAAAGGAGTGATGGAGAAGAGCAGGATAGTCGACAGAGAAGCAGTTTGAAAAGGTAGGAGAAACTGAGAGCACCATAGAGTAGGTGGGGGAATAGGAGAGAGGAAGAGGGGTGGAGGGGAAAGGTGGGGGGAGCCTCTAGGGGAGGAAAAAAGGAGGGGTGCAGCCAGACGAGACAGAAATGGACAAGACAATAGTGGACGATTGACTAAGTAGACAAGAACTCAGATGGAAGAGCAGGCAGAAAACAAGGCAGTCATGTAAGCAAATCAGGTTACCAGGGCATCAGGACCAAAGCAGTCATTAAAAAGAGAACCTAGAGGAGGGTGGAGCACAGCAGAACACAGAACAATATACAAAAGAACAAAGCAGTCGACAAATGATGTAAACCTAGAAGAAGGAAGAATGCAGCAGAACACAAACCAATACAATGCAGAACGGGGCAGTCAATGAGGAAGAGCAAAGGGGGCACTTGGGTGCAGGAGGCTGTAGAAGGGGGGTTGCGAGGCACATGCAGTAGGGAGTTGCGAGGGACCATGCAGTCAGGGAGGTGCCACTACGAGGGAACCGCACACATGCACTGCAGCGCGAGAATATAACTTTTACAAATGGACAACTTACTTGTCCACTGAGCACCTGCCCTCACCCCAGCAAAGGAGAAGTTAACGTTGGCGTTGCCTGATGATAGTGGGATGGCCTTTGGGGACAGAGGAAGTAAGAACAAGGGTTTGGGTCCTGGGTCCTCCTGGTCCGAACAGTTCCAAACCGCAATTGCCCTTCACTTCGGGCGCACGGGCGAGAGATGCCCTTGATCTAAGAGTTAAGAGCAGAAAGGAAGTGGCAGGGCTTAGAAGGTGGGTGGTGCTTAGGCCAGGTGACCTAGATCCACTTGCACCTGCTCCCCCTCTGCAAAGGAAAAGAGGCTGGAGGGCTCTTTAAGTAGGGAAAAGGAGTGGCAACCAGAAAGGCACCAGGTGGGTGGGGCTTAGGCCAGGAGGGCTTCTTAAGTAGAGAAAAAGAGAGGCAACCAGAAAGGCACCAGGTGGGCGGGGCTTAGGCCAGGTGACCTAGGTCCAGTTGTGCCTGCTCCCCATCTGCAAAGGAGAAGAGGCTGGAGGGCTCTTTAAGTAGGGAAAAATAGCGGCAACCAGGAAGGCACCAAGTGGGCAGGGTTTAGGCCAGGTGACCTAGATCCACTTGCACCTGCTCCCCATCTGCAAAGGAAAAGAGGCTGGAGGGCTCCTTAAGTAGGGGTTAAGAGCAGCAACCAGGAAGGCACCAAGTGGGTGGGGCTTAGGCTAGGTGACCTAGATCCACTTGCACCTGCTCCCAATTTGCAAAGGAAAAGAGGCTGGAGAGCTCCTTAAGTAGGAAAAAAGAGTGGCAACCAGGAAGGCACCAAGTGGGCGGGGCTTAGGCCAGGAGGGCTTCTTAAGTAGGGAAAAACAGCGGCAAAGAGGAAGGCACAAGGTGGGCGGGGCTTAGGCAATGTGACCTAAATCCACTTGCACCTGCACCCCATCTGCAAAGGAAAAGAGGCTGGAGGGCTCCTTAAGTATGGAAAAAGAGCAGCAACAAGGAAGGCACCACATGGGCGGGGCTCAGGCCAGGAGGGCTCCTTAAGTAGGGAAAAAGAGCGGCAACCAGGAAGGCACCAGGTGGGTGGGGCTTAGGCCAGGTGACCTAGATCCACTTGCACCTGCTCCCCATTCTGCAAAGGAAAAGAGGCTGGAGGGCTCCTTCATTAGGGAAAAAGTGCGGCAACCAGGAAGGCACCAAGTAGGCGGGGCTTAGGCCAGGAGGGCTCTTTAAGTAGGGAAAAAGAGTGGGTTCCAGGAACGCACCAGGTGGGCGGGTTTTAGGCCAGGTGACCTAGATCCACTTGCACCTGCTCCCTATCTGCAAAGGAAAAGAGGCTGGAGGGCTCTTTAAGTAGGTAAAAAGAGCAGCAACCAGGAAAGCACCAGGTTGGTGGGGCTTAGGCCCGGTGACCTAGATCCACTTGCACCTAATCCCCATCTGCAAAGCAAAAGAGGCTGGAGGGCTCCTTAAGAAGGGATAAAGAGCGGCAACCAGAAAGGTACCAGGTGGACGGGGCTAAGACCAGGTGACCTAGATCCACTTGCACCGGCTCCCCATCTACAAAGGAAAAGAGGCTGGAGGGCTCATTAAGTAGGGAAAAAGAGTGGCTACCAGGAAGGCCCCAAGTGGGCAGGGCTTAGGCCAGGAGGGCTCCTTAAGTATGGGAAAAAGAGCAGCAACCAGGGAGGCACCAGATGGGTGGGGCTTAGGCCAGGTGACCTAGATCCACTTGCACCTGCTCCCTATCTGCAAAGGAAAAGAGGCTAGAGGGCTCCTTAAGTAGGTAAAAAGAGCGGCAACCAGGAAGGTACCAGGTGGGCAGGGCTTAGGCCAGGTGACCTAAATCCACTTGCACCAAGTCCCCATCTGCAAAGGAAAAGAGGCTGGAGGGCTCCTTAAGTAGGGAAAAAGTACGGCAACCAGGAAGGCACCAAGTGGTCGGGGCTTAGGCCAGGAAGGCTCCTTAAGTAGGGAAAAAGAGTGGCACCGAGGAAGTCACCAGGTGGCCGGGGTTTAGGCCAGGTGACCTAAACCCACTTTCATCTGCTCCCAATCTGCAAGGGAAAAGAGGCTGGAGGGCTCCTTAAGTAGTGAAAAGGAGCAGCAAACAGGAAGGCACCAAGTGGGTAGGGCTTAGGGCAGGAGGGCTCCATAAGCAGGGAAAAAGTGTGGCAACCATGAAGGCACCAGGTGGCCGGGGCTTAGGTCAGGTGACCTAGATCCACTTGCACCTGCTCCCAATCTGCAAGGGAAAAGAGGCTAGAGGGCTCCTTAAGTATTGAAAAGGAGCAGCAAACAGGAAGGCACCAAGTGGGCGGGGCTTAGGCCAGGAGGGCTCCTTAAGTAGGGAAAAAGAGTGGCAACCAGGAAGGTACCATGTGGGTGGGGCTTAGGCCAAGAGGGCTCCTTAAGTAGGGAAAAAGAGCAGCAACCAGGAAGGCACCAGTTGGGCGGGTCTTAGGCAAGGTCACCTAGATCCACTTGCACCTGCTCCCCCAAGAGGTATCTATCTTGGGGCTTCAGGCCCTTTCTGTATCTAGATGGTTATTTGAGTTATCAGCAGTTTTCCTTGGGTTGTATGCTCCTTTCTCAGATTAAAGGTTGGTTTTAGGATTTTCAGCACCCCATTCAGGCTTTTGGAACTTCTCAGGGTTATTTGTGCTCTCTTATGTTTCAGATACTTTTAAAGGGTTCTCAGCACCCCACTGAGTCTCTTAGCACTGTTCTGGGTTTGCAGCACCTCAGTCAAGCTCAAGGTTCTTGTTGCCCCCTTAAGCTGCAGGCCTTTCTAAAAGGTTCCCAGACCCCTCTCAGGGTCTGGGGGCTTTTCTGGGTTCTCATCACATGTCAGGAATCCAGCAGCCTCAACACTGTCAGACACTTATACTGTATTCTCCAAAGCATATTTAGCACACCATATTAGACAGGGACAGTGCTGGGCCCCTGTGGTAATGCAAACATCAGTGTCAACAAGGCCTTTGTATAACTATCTTGGGTGGATCTGAGATATTTCAGGTTGCAACACACACACACATGGGTAGGACCCGGATCATCTGTTTCAAGGTTTGGTGCAGATGGGCCTGAAACACACATACAGCCACCAGATTCAGGAGTAGTGGCAGGTTTGAATGCAAAAACACGTACAACAAAGCTTTTGGATGCTTGAAGTGTCTCAATTGTGGGAAGAAAGGTATAATGCCTAGCAGCATGCCTGGCGGCCATCTTTGGGCAGATACAATATTTAGGATGGTTTCATCCATGCTCACTTACTTTTTATTGTAGATGTTGCAGCAGGAAACGAGATGCGTGAGCAGAGGCAATATAATAATCCTTTACAGATCGGCAGAAAATAATGTGGACCTTCCTGTGCCTGGCTCTGGAAGTAAACAGGGGGATTTAGTTAGGTAGCAGGAAAGATGGTGTGGAAGACCTGTGATGCTGATGAGTGCAGGTCGGACCTCCCCGATAACCATGTGCTGATATGAAAACTCTATTGACTCTGTGTTCTTTGGTGGGGTATGTACAGGTGCAAGGTAGCCATAAGGGTTGAGAAACATCAATTGAAGTGGTTGTTTATAGAAGGAAGAAAGGGTAGTTTGCTAAGTATATTAGACCTGGTATGTTGTCTGAAGGGAGTGAGCAAAGAGTAAGATTGCAAGATTTTAACAGTGAGGAGTTAGTTGTGGGTGAGAGGGTTGGGGGAAGGGATGGGTTTAGGATTTTGTTGCTACATGGGTCTTGGTTGTAGATGATCTTTGAGAGATTGAGGTGTCACCCTCACAGGATCCACAACCACTGGGCTATTCCATGAATGGTAGACGTAGACTACCGTGGTTTGCATCTCGTGATGTATTGGCATATGCTTCCAGGTAGGATTTTAAATCAAAGGTTAGAGGGCATATTTTATTGAGGTATTGTTTATCCCAAATAGCACCCACTGATATTAAGGAGTGAGGAGCTGCATGTGAATCCTATTATCGACACAAGAAGCCAATTACCTGAGTGGGCACCTAAACAGGAAATTACCACGGAATCCTGCAATGTACTTATAATGCACGACTCCATTGGACACTAGTCACAGGCATGGCTTCCCACAAACATCAGAATACAGTAAGGGCTATGAGAAAATGTGGTTGTGCTGTTCACATAACTCTCTGCCTACTCACACCAGACTGCAGCGTTCTGATACCATAGGTGTTGAGGCGTACAGACCTTTGACAATTTCAGGCATGCGGGACACATAGCAAGCCTATGGCACTCATACCATCTTCGGACTCCTCTCAGCACCCACCCGCATGCCTGTCCACATGGGTGGCTCTCTACCAGATCCTGGCCAGCCCTGTTAAGCCTCATTTTTGCCAAATGAACACACATCCTAATTTTACTCCTTGACCTTCAACACTCCGGACTTTGGTCTTCCAAGGGTGTTCCCACTAACAGAGCATTGAGATTATATTATGGTAAAAAGCGCCATATAAATAACAAGTACAATACAATACAAATGGGGGATAAAGAAGCTTGTTTTTATAATATAGCATGTTTGTGTGACAGGCTGAACCTCTTGTCTGTGTTCTGTGAAGGCATCACAAAGTAAGATATGGACATCAGATTCTGAATTTAAAAAAATGATTTATTAACTTAAATGTCAGGATGGAAAAAGGCCTAACTTGCCCTATGCTAAGGGGGGGTTTCCCTACCGAAATGAAACTAAGGAAAGTCTGAGTCAAAGTGTTCAATTTAGGAATCTGTCTGTGTCCAAAACCTATGCTTGTCCTCACAACTAATCTTTACAATGTGTAGGGAAGTCAGCAACCAAAAGGAAACATGTCCAACATAAAGGTCTGCGCTTCTTTCAGCTCACAGCTTCTTTTCAGCTCCCTTTCCAAGTATTAAACAGTTCCAACACAAGTCTCAGAGTCACCTTTCAGTTCAAGATGATACAGTTTTAGACAATACTCAGCGTTTCCTTCCCCAAGTTCCAAGCAGCACAGTTCCAAACACAAAAACACCATGAGACTTCATCCTCAGGGTATTAAAGGGTTCAAGTTTCAGGGTTCCCTTCCCCAAGCTTTTCCAAGCAACACAGTTCCAAACACAAAAGCACCTTGAGACTCCGACCTCAAGGCAATAAAGGGCTCAAGTCTCAGGGTTCCCTTCCCCAAGATTTAGTTTCAATACCACAAAATATCCTTTGTCTTCTTAGGGTTTTTGCCACAATTGCGCACTCTTTCTATGGTTGGTTTTCATGTAAATATCTTGACTGATTTGGAATAAACTTCAGGGTTCCCAAGATATGTTCCTGTTATGGGTAGTTTTCACACAAGTTGGTATTCAATATGCCTCTCTTTGATTCCATGTACAAGATCCATTTATGTTTTGAGTTCAGCATAAAGATTCCATTCAGTGTGGTATTCACTAGGCATGTGTTGTAGTCGTAACACACTTTTAACTCAACCCGATGTTTAATAGTCTTTAAGTTTGCTTATCTGTAATGTTTTCATTTTGTTCTGTATTCAATAAGCAGGGATTGTACTTATCAGACACCTTTAGCACAACCGGCTTTTTAATATTCTTTAAGTTTGCATCACCAAGTGCCCAGTAATCCCAGTAATCAGAGACTTTCGAAAACGTGTTTTCCATCAACACGCGACCACTCTGATACAAAGTATTACTGAAAGTTCCATAGTTAACCAAGGTTTAACTCGTTTCCTTTGAAAACGAGTTTCCTCAAACACACGATCATTCTGATATAAGGTATTCCTTCCGTAAAGTTCAAATGCTTGCGCACTGGGTTTCTTGCTCATTAGAAACTCACGATCACGTTTGCAGCTCTCCCAGCAGCGTAGAATACACAGCCTTCTGCCTTTCAAGTTAAGGGTCCAACTCCTTCCCCTCAGGCACTCCTGTGTCAACCTCAGGACACAGGGGAACACACATCTTGAACCCAATGGAAAGGGGTAGCCTGTCCACATGACTCCCTTCACATCTTTCAGTCTGCTCTATGGAGCCTCCGGTCCAACGGTTCCATGATGCTTGCACCAGCCTTCCTGCTGCTTTCATACAATTCGGTCTAGTCGCTCTCCCAAGGACTCTTGTGGCTCCCCCATTGGTTCTTCTTGCTGCTGGGCTGGTCTCCTTTTGTACACCTGCAGCCCCTTGACTGGCTGAAGGGTGAGAAGTCCAATTAGCCCTGCTCGTCCACAATCAAGGGGACATGTCTGACCTCCACAGCTCTTAGCGAGCATCTTCCTCATCCCAGTACCAGAGTGGTAAAGGAGCATAGTCTTTATTGCTCTTAGTTTTCTCTTCTTCGTCCCAGTACTGTCAAATGTCAGATGTGTAGGAATAAGGGTAACTGGCTTATAACAACCCATGAAGTTTGGGGAAGTGTTGGGTTTGCTGTCAATGTGAAAAGGGGGATAAAATGTCTCGCCTGCGGGCACCTTACTCTTTCTCACCCTCCTTCTAGGTCTTCAAGGCTTGGCTTTTCTCCTGATGTTTTTTCGACCAAAGGGAATGGGGTAACAATATCCTGAAACGGCTTCCCGGACTAGGGGTTCATTACGAAATTGAAAGGGGGAATACTGCGTCTCACCTGAAGATTTTTCATTCCCCTTCCCCAAGAACCCTCCACCCAGCTGATCCTCCCTCGCTTCTCCACCTACAGGATCAGGATCCAAAAGCGATGGTCTTTCCTTGTCCACCTGCACAGAGGATGCAAGGGAAATAGATGTGAGGACACCCTCAGATGTCTCACAGTACTCAGTGTGGTGCCATGATTGGGAGGAAAACTGTTATATAGGTCTTGGTTCCTTGCTATTTCATCCAGGTTGGTTAGTTTCAGAGCCATGTCTTGAGCTGCCGCCCAACTGTAAGGTGGTTCCATAGTTTCATGACCAGTAGGGAGAATCAGGATCCACCTCATCATTTCTTATTGAAGGTAAAGACTAGGACTAGCCCAGAATCTCTGGTCTTTAATGTTCTGGAAGGAGAGTTGTGCTGGAAATTCCTTCTAAAGAATTGTGGGCTTTTTGTGATAGGAGCGATGGGCAAAGCACATAGTTTTGAAATTAATCCTTTTCTTGAGGGATGACAATGGAGAGAGTGTAATGCTGGTGCGATATGTTCGAACATATCCTGAGGAGTAGACTGACTATTCTGACCTCTTTCCTCTTTATACTTTTCTCCTAGTCTGGGAGTCTGAGATACAGGCTGTTAGCATAGTCTAGTCCTGAAATTACTAATGATATCACAGCCATTGTTCTGGTAAGGTATGATACAGCATAGAGTATGGATTTGGAAAAAGCAGTTTCTGACGATGGCTCTGACCTGCGGTTCAAGTGTGAGGGTATTGTTGTGGGATGTTTTTACACCACAAGTCCAGGCCCTGCAACATTCCTGTGCGCTGCTTGCCTCAGGAACATCAGAATGGCCGCTGGAAAGCATTATTCTGCTCGCAAAAAATCACCCAGAAGTGCGCAGTAAAAATCTGAAAAATGGGCCGCTATCCACTTTTGCCTATGTCAGTGGTAACACAGGAGACCACTGCCAAAACCCATCATTGGGCTGCCCACAGAGCAAAATGACTGCAAAAGAAACACAGAACTGTGTGAAAGTCCATTTTTCTTGGTTGTCAAATTTGCAAAAATCATGGCTCACAAACCACCCAAAAGATCCATCCTCCTTGTGGGGTGTTGAACATCATTCTACTTCAAGAATCTACATAAATATAATGTCAGCAGAAGTATATTTTATCAGAACAAAATCCACTTTTAAGGATACTTGCTGGAAAGAAATATGTCAAAAATGGGTGCAATACCGTTATTCACCTCTGTCAGACGCTGGCGATCTCTAAATCTGTCAGGTGAAACTTGTGTCTCAAAAGCTAAATATGCCAAAGAAGGGACTTCCATCAAATGCAATCTAGGGTGCCACACATTGATTTTCATGTTCAAAAAGACTGTAATTGAAGATATATTTGCTTATTTTAAATTTGTAACTGTAATTTTTCACAAGGAACAATGTCACAATTGACTATAAGGTATCCTGATTCAGCTAAAACTTCAAAGAGGTTTTCCCCCACTGAGAACACACCACCCTGTTCATTCCCACCAAAAGGAGAGAATATCTCATGGGGATGCTAACGACGGGGAGGAGACTTCCTCTGCTGCTCTGGGAAAGAGACAACGGGTTCCTTGAACTGAAAGAAAATGCTAATTCGGGTGTGACTGACACCAACTGCCCAGGAAGACAAGCCCATGTGACTCTCTGGCTCAGCCAAGCCTTGGAGGCAGGCCAGACTGAAAATGTGGATTTGAAACTGAAGTAACTGTATGTTTTGGGAAAAGACTTATAAAATATTGTACCGAACTGACAAAAATATGGAACTTAGAGATTATTAAAAGTAAATATTGCTCACAAGTTGAAACTACTCTGGAAATTTTGCAACTTTCAGAGACTGAACCACGAAAAAGTTAATATTCTAGCAATTGTGATTATGTCAGGAACATGAAAATTTCCAGGAATATGCCCAGATGGTATGTGCATGCATGTGTAAAAATTGGTACAGAACTGACACTGAGTAACCGCCCAAAAGTGCAAAAAATTGTCATTTGTGAACCAAAACTTGTAGGAAGAGGAGGCTTGGACAGAAACGTATCTTAGTCAATCTGTCATGTAAATATGTATCATTAACAAGTTGTGCATATTGGAAATATGTTTTTAGGAAAAATAGATTTTCTGGGTAAGAACAAAGGGGAGGGATTTTTTCTGGACCCTAAACACTGTGTCACTCTGACACATGATGACTCATCATGACACATTGTTCCTTTCTCAAATCAGGAGAGGGGGAATTCTCTGACCTATCAGATCATTAGAGGGTTGGGCATAGTATAATCAGCCTCCCCACCCCTCTAGAAGATGGATAAATAGGGACTGTTGAGGACCCAGACACATACACATTCACTCATCACTGATCGAATGGCGAAGCACTCTGAAGGAAGATCCAGACTCCAGAACCAGATTCCAGAACCCTGAAGCAGAGGCCTAACCCAAAACGCTGAACCCTTTTCAGCAGGCCATGAAAATCTAGCAACCTTTAACCCCTAAACTTCCATGGGGCCTAAACCATTCAACAGCCTGGCTGAGCTGTTTGCTGCTTCTGGCCAAGAACCCTTGCTAGAACCCAAGATCCAGATCAGTCCAGCAGAGCTGTAACCCAGAACCCGTCAGATCCAGTCCAAGAGGCCGTGCAGACCAGAGTGCCTTGCTGAGAGCAGAGTCCAGGTGCCCTGAATCCTGTCCGGTGGCGAGCGAAGTCCAGTCCAAACCTTTGACCAGATCTTTGACGGGTCCATTCCATTCCAAAGCCATATTAGTTAGTATTTAGCATAGAACTGTCCATAGCAAATCTCTTAGTATTAAGTAATCCAATCCAACCCATTCCAATGTAACCAAAACTGCATTGTAGAATCTCTTGTGTCTATCCTGAATCCTTCTCTCATTCATATAATTCTGTGATAATTGTAGTGATAATCATCTGTGCGCTAATATTTTTCTGAAGAAAGTCAAGTGTCCTGGCGGACAAAAGTCGGAGCGGAAGGCGCCCTGTTCTGGTGGCTGACTGTTGGGTATCTTGCATCTTCATAGCCCCTTAGTATAAGTCCATTCTTGGTTGTAAATCTTCAACAGCGCAATCCCATTTGTAAAATCTTGACCCTTTTTGAGAAAAATCGACCTTCACTAAAACCTCTGTAACTTCTGAACCGTACGTGCTAGGAATGAAATGTATGCCATTTTGAAGCTAACATCCTCAGCTTTCAAAAGAACCACATTTCAATTCCTTAACATATTGCTGTAATCGCATTTTTCGTTCGCTGAAAAGTTTGCCGCGATTTCGCATTTGGCTCAATTTCACCACATGTAAAAACAGCTATTTCTTGCTGTCAACTTCTGAATTTCGTTTTCCACCTGCTAATCATTCTACAATCATTGCTAGTGTCTACCTGAACCAATCCAAAGCAACTCTCACTAGTTCTTAATCCCATTTAGCGAATGAAAGTCATTTTAGCATTTTTCCCAGCACTCCATATTACATTCAAAAGCATTTGACCTGTTTAAAATCATTACTGTTCTCTCTAAGCTTGCTGGGGGAATCGGGATTGAAATTGCAATTGTTGATTGTTATTCCTGATACCTGTCTGCCCTCATTCCATCTCTACATATTGCATATTGGGGGGAGTGAGTAATAACAGGTGGAAGGGAAAGAGTGATCACCTTGTCTTTGATTGAAGTCATATCAAGTTTTATTTCTGTGTTGCATTCTTTCCTATCATTGTATTTCCTTGTAACCATACAAAGTTATTCTCTGCTACATTAATCTTCCTATTCCTACTCCTAATTGATTAAAGAGATTGTTGATATTGTTATATTACCCATTGCTGATCATTGCATAAATATTCTTAAGTGTGATATTCAGATATTATTTATATCTATAAAAGTGTGATATATATTGTTCAATTCTTCAAGTACATCTTTTAATTTGCAAAACAAACCTACTTCTTGGCTCAGTGAGGCCATGGGGATTCAAAGAGAGGGGCGTTATATAAGGGTACATCATCCAGAAATAAAAGAACTTTTGACATAAAAATATATAAATAAGGGTTTCCATTGGGCATCCCATACTAGGCATTGATTTAGGTGGAGTGCTAGGTTGAAACCACTTACATTGTCCATTATGGTTCAGAGATTCCTTACCATGGTGGATTATACTGGGAAAGGACCCATCTATTAAGGCCAATGGATTGAGCTGATGTATGTATGTATGTATGTATTTCAGTTAATATAGCGCCGGCAGCCCGAAGACATCAGGGCACTTAAACAGACAACACATACTATGCTAACGTGCTACTGCCCTTATGTAAAATATTCTTAGTCTCAGGGTGCTGCAAGGCAGCGGGATGCTAATCACCTAAACAGGTGGGTCTTGAGCTTTTTTCTAAACGTCAGATGGTTGTCTTCCAATCTGAGCTCCAACGGGAGTCTATTCCACTGCTGTGCTGCCAAAACTACAAATGATCTGCCCAGTCCAGTCTTTAGCTTATGTTTTGGTACTGTAAGCAAGCTTTTACCTGTCAAATGTAACTGTCTCTGTGGGTTATAAGTTTCCAGTCAATTTTTAAGATAGTTGGGGGCTTTTCCAAATTGGCACTTGTGTACCAGTATCATAGCTTTGAACTTTTTCCTCTCTTCTACCCTAAGCCAATGGAGCGATCTTCTAGCCAAAGTAACATAATCACTTCTCCTTAGTTTCTTCACGATCCTCACTGCATCATTTTCTATGACTTGGCATCTGGCCAGGTCTTTTGCAGAGGCACCTATTAGCAGGGCGTTTCCATAATCCAACCTCGACAGAACAACCGCCCTAGCAATTGTTGCTATGTTGGTTTCATTTCGGTAGGGTCTGATGGCCTTCATGAGACACAGGTAGTATGCTGTATTTTTACACAGGTAATTCACTTGTGCTTCTGAGTTAACTGAGGAGTTGACCGTCATCCCTAATGTTTTGACCTGGTTAGATACTTTGATTTTGGCTTCATTTATGTGGAAAATCTCATACTCATTCCCTAGCTTAGCTATTATTCGACTGGACCCAAACAGCATAAGTTCAGTCTTAGTGTCACTGAGGCACATCCAGTTATGCTGCATCCATTCATTGATTTTACTGTACACTTTAGTGATCTTCTCGCTATCCTTGGCATGAGTTACTTCTATTTCTATGATGAGCTGCCTATCATCCCCATAATTGGTGAAAAACACGCCGGCTTCAACCAACATGTCAAACAGAGTCCTCATATATATATATTAAATAACATAGGTGAGAGACTTGCTCCCCGAGGGACGCCAAATAGGATAGAGATAGCCTCCGAAAAATTGTTCCCCCAATGCACCTTGGCTTGGCGGTCTGTTAGAAAAGAGACTAACCATTCCAATGCTACCTTGGAACATCCCACTATATCTTTCAGTGCATTTACTAATAGTTGATCAACCAGATCAAATGCCGCACTGAGATCCAGAAGCATTACAATCCCAACTTTACCTCTATCGACCAAACCCAGCATATGATTTTGGAGGTCTATCATTGCCATTTCAGTGCTGTGAAAAGCCCTAAAACCAGATTGTTGTTGGTGTAGGGAGGTATGTTTTTCTATGTGTTCTTGCAATTGCCGAGTAGCAATTCTATCCATAATTTTGAGTATAAAGGTTTAATTTGTGATGGGGCGAAGATTGCCAGGGTCCTTTGGATCCAAACCTACCTTTTTTACTAGAGGCGTAAAAGTAACCTTTTTGATCTCTTTCGGTACTATTCCCTCCTTAAAAGAAGCATTTACAATTCTCAGCAGAATGGGTGCAAACAATTCTTTATTTTGAAGTATGGTATTAGATGGTAACACATTTTCGGCACAAGCTGTAGGTTTCATTTGACCTAGAACTTCCAGTAGTTCTGCTTCTGTAATAAGTGTAAAATTAATGTTGTCTATCTCATCAGGTTTATTAGTCTCCTTCGAGGAAGTTTCCTGGCTGGAAATGTTCCTAGCATTAATTATGTTTGTCTAGCTTTTGTTATTTTAGCTGCAAAAGCATTTTGCACTGTATCACAATCTTCCTTAGTCGGCGAAAAAGGCGGTGTGAGATTTTTTGGTTTCTCAACACTTTTCAGAATTTCGAATAGCTCACTTGTGGAGTTTGAAGCTGCTTCGATTTCTTTGTTAAAAAAGTTCACTTTAGCTAACATTATGCTGTCTCTGTACTGATTGTTCGCTAACTTCCAATTATCTTTATTTACCTTAGATTCATTATGATGCCACTTTCTTTCGAGAGCTCTTTTTTTCTGTTTTGTGTCCAGCTCTTTAGTGAAGCATTTCTGGTTTTTACTGCCTTTCCTAGTTATTTGTGTTTTCAATGGTGCCACTTGGTCTACTAAGTTTTGAATTTATGTTATATATTTATTTAGCAACATCTCGCAGCTATCGTGATCCTGGAATGATTGTAGGATTTTGTCTAAGCAAAGCTGAAGTTGATCGATTTTCAGATTTTTAAAATTTCTACAAACAACCTTCATATGAGAGTTCTATTGTCTTAATGGGGTTTGTAATACTATTTCCAAAGAAACCAGGAAATGGTCACTCCAAATACAAGTTTCTGTGGAAATCATGTGAGTTTGCAGAATCTGTGTTAGAATCTTATCCAATTGATTCCCTTGGGAAGTTTATGGACTGCCCAGCATCAGTTCTGTTTTAGTAGGATTGAGTTTTAGTCTGTATGCTGTAATCCATGCATCCACTTGGGCAAGGCATGTTTTAGTACCTGGAGCATTAGTTTGTGGATTGTTCTGATGCTCGATCCATTGATGAGCTCCAATATGGTGTCATGTAAATGTTGAATAGAAGAAGTGACAGAATAGAAGAAGTGACAGAATAGAAGAAGTGACAGAAGAGTGGATCCTTGGGGTTATTAGCAGTTTAGTGGGCATGGTTGGCATTTGTAAGGGGGATGATAATGGTTTTGAGGAAGGACCGATGCAGCGAAAAACTGTTCCTTAAATTCCAATGTCTTCCAATATTTTTAATTCTATTTAGCAGGATTGTGTGACTGATGCTGGCAGGTGCAGCTGAAATGTCCAGAAAGATAAGTGTGCTCCAGAATCTCCACCTGCATTGTTTTTCAGAGCATCCCAGATTGAGCAGAGAGCTAATTCTGTAACCCTGGTTGATCTAAAGCCATGCTGTGCCTCAGTCATGGGGGTGTTTGTTTTTATGAAGTTCAGGAGTTCGCTGAATAAATATTTTTCCAGTAACTTCACAATGAAAGGAGTGTTTTAGATTGGGTCGTAGCTAGCTGGGCCATTTGAGTCAGCTGTGGAATTTTTCAGCAGAGGTCTGATGTAGGGCATTTTTAACAGTAAAGGAATGTTCGAATGTTGATTGAGTAATTGGGGAAGGAAAGGAATATAGGCATTAGTTTGGAATTCTTCATGATAGATTTGTAAAGATCGGGGGTGGGCAGGGATCCTTTGGTGATCCTGTTGGGTTACTGGAATCAATGGTGGCGAGTAGGTACTCTGAAGAGAAAAGGTAGAATGAGGTTAGAGAGCCATTGGAGGAAAGTGTCAGCGGAGTGTTGTTGGTGTGAGTGTGACCATTGTTTATTGTCTAGGTGTTCTTGGGTATGGAGGATCTTTTTATTGAAATGTGCACATTTCATTACAGAGTTGTTGAGTTGGAGTATGAGTTGTGTTGCATGCTGTCAGGTTCCTGAATTTTTTGATGGTCTTAAACATTTCCAGTCATGTTGTGTCAATTAAATGCGTTCAGAGTGGTATGCTTTCTTGACTTTGATTGTTTCTGCTCTCTTGAGGGTACGCACATTTTCTGTTTTTCCACCAGATTGTCTTCAGTTTACAACTGTCCTTATTCAAGCAGTTTAGTTAAGGAGTGGGTGGGCACCAGTTGAATCTTTTGTGAGTTTTTAAAAGGTTTCTTTGGAGCGATACTATCCAAGGTGGAAGTAACCCACTTATGAATGTTGTGGAATTTCACCCTCGGCATGGTAGTTAATCTTTGGAAAGGCTCACTGCATTGGCCTTTAATCTTTCCAGCAGAGTGTTGATTTGTAATTCTTTCCAGGGTCTGGTCTTTGTTAACAGCCCTTTGAATGGTTCAGCGAGGATTGGCGTCTTTATGTATTTTGGCAAAGGTATTCCATCACGTCTCACCAGCAAGGTAAGGAGCTGCAGGCCCTGCTGGTCTCAGATAAGCACTACTATCATTGTTGTTAAGCATCTGATTATTTCCAGGATGCAAAGCGGATGCATAAATGCCTAGCTAATGTTTGAGAACTAATCAAGAATGTTGTCTTATTCTAAGATTGTGATAATATTCTGAGTTGATAAACCCAAGGTTTTCTATAAGTAACATGAGTAAAATGATTATTAACTAATCTAACACTCAAATCATTGGAGACTGGAGACAGGAAATCCCGTGTTGCAGTTTAAATGTGCAAGTATTAAGAAAAAGATCTCATTTGGGACTATGGCTTATAAGGATAATGTAATGTAATGGGCATTTGTATAACACCTTTCACCATTGGTATGGCCTCAACGCGCTGCCAATTGAACGCCCTTGGGGGACCAAAGTCATCAGAGGGTTATAAAAATGCATGTGTGCATTTTAGCCAGTACAAAGGTAGTTAGGGGTAGACAAGTCCCTGCTAGTCACCCATGTTGTCCAAAAACAACAAAGGCTGTCCCCATAGGAAAATTATCTTCTGTAGGGTGCAGTTAAATAATTTACTGCACCCTATCCTACCCCTAGAGTAATAAAGAAAAAGACAGGATAACTACTAGCTGGGTGATATTAGTCACTACCTCAGATGGTGTCCTATTTTCGGCTATTTGCTCAACACAATATCACATACATATAAAACTCAATCATACATCTTGGTTAGCCATTTTTGCCATTTTGTCAACTGTATTGGACATGAAACCTAATGGTACAAAAGGTCGCAATTTATTACAAAAAATATAATTTTTCCACAAGTCACCCATGTTGAGCAGGCAAGTGGGTGGGTGCGGAGAGGTAATCTGGAAAGTATGCAAGAGAGATTTTGTGTGCCGTTAGACCGAATGTTATCGTGGGGGATAGCTGCATTCTAGTGGCAGAGGTGATATGCAAAGTATATGAGTCAGGAGAGACATTGTGCACAGCTAGACTACATTTTATCGTGGGGAATAGCTGCCTTCTAATGGTAGAGGTGTTGTGCAGAACATGTGACGCAGGAGTAACATCAAGTGTACGGCTCCACCAAATTCTACTGTCGGGGATCGCTGCATTCTAATGGCAGAGGTGCTGTAAAATGTATGTGAATCATGGAGAGACATTATGTAATGCATGTGTGTATTTTAGCGAGTACGAGGTAGGCAGGGGTGGCCAAGTTCCTGCTAGTCATCCATGTTGAGCAGGCAGGTGAGTGGGTGTGGAGAGGTAGCCTTGAGAGTATGCAAGAGAGATATCATGTGTGCAGCTAGGCCAATATTTACTGTGGGGGCTAGCTGCATTCTAATTGCACAGGTTCTGTGCAAAGTATGTGAAGCAGGAGAGACATTATTTGTACAGCTAGACCACATTATATCGTGGGGGGTAGCTGCATTCTAATGGTAGATGTGCTGTGCAAAATATGTGAAGCAGGAGAGACATTATTTGTACAGCTAGATCAAATTATATAGTGGGGGATATAGATTCAGAAAGCTGAAGCGAGCCGACGAGCCAGCCACTTTACAGGTGGGATTAACCCAAGACTGATGAGAAAGCAGAGACAAAGGAAACTAAAAGAACATAACATTCAATGTAACACGGACAAAAGAAGCAATGCTTATTGGGATATCTTAACACTTGATTTGCCCTGGTTTTAAGAAGGCACAGTTGAGTGCCGAAACACGTGTCTCACAAAGGGCACTCCTATGGGAGTTCTAAAAACAATTACAATACTAATAAAAAGCAGAAAAAGTTTTGCACAATTTGTGGCACAGTTCTTGTGGGTGTACGTTTTGTGTATATCGTGGGGGATAGCAGCATTCTAATGGTCAAGCTGATTCCCATGGTATTATAATACAGTATGTGGGGGAACTATGCAGGTGAGCAAGAAGTACATGAAATGTTTTGCGCAAAGGTAGTGAGTGTGCTGTATAAATAAATGCAGCTGGGGTAATGACACTCAATTGAAGTCATTTATTGTATTTCTTTTAGAAGCCCATGTAAAGGTGGCGAGAGTGGGTTACCTCTCACCTGTGAAGAATCGCAAGAGAACCAAGGAGCATGCTATTCCCATCTTCCCCTTCCCAACCCAATGTTAGAAAGTTTCCTAACCCTCTTTCCAAATACCCTGTGCTTCTGCAGACGTACCATTTCAAGTACCTTAATTCCCTACCCCCTTGCTATCACAGCATCTGGTCTACCCTTTGGCATCAGCGCTTAGACCTTATGGGGAGTTCAAAGGGTTTTGCTACTTCTGTGAGACAACCTAGTCTTGAGAGCACCTGTGCCATGGTTCTCCGAAATTTCTTTAAGCATCAGTAGCGCCACTTTGTAGCTAGGTACTCGGTGTCAGAGGCCCTTTGGGTCAGCCTCTCAATATAAGAGATTGATGCTTCCTCAACTTGCTAAAAGTGAATGCTGCTTCACGAAGTTGCTTCAGAAAGGTGCTGTTACGCTGGGAAACACTACGAGGACTGTTGCCTCCTGGACTTTGGAGTTCGTGTGGAGTTCGTGTGGAGGAAACTCCACCCATTTTTCCCAGCACTCTCTACATCAACGTGAACGCTGCGCTTCTCGAGCGCGCGCTTCACGAAGTTGCTTCAGAAAGGTGCTGTTACGCTGGGAAACACTACGAGGACTGTTGCCTCCTGGACTTTGGTACGGCAACTTTGCATCTATTGCCTTTTGGTGAATGGACTTTACAGATAGCAGCTGTGGCTAATTAGCAGCATTTTCTTCCTGTGTTTGTGTTTGTGTAGGAGTTCGTGTGGAGTTCGTGTGGAGGAAACTCCACCCATTTTTCCCAGCACTCTCTACATCAACGTGAACGCTGCGCTTCTCGAGCGCGCGCTTCACGAAGTTGCTTCAGAAAGGTGCTGTTACGCTGGGAAACACTACGAGGACTGTTGCCTCCTGGACTTTGGTACGGCAACTTTGCATCTATTGCCTTTTGGTGAATGGACTTTACAGATAGCAGCTGTGGCTAATTAGCAGCATTTTCTTCCTGTGTTTGTGTTTGTGTAGGAGTTCGTGTGGAGTTCGTGTGGAGGAAACTCCACCCATTTTTCCCAGCACTCTCTACATCAACGTGAACGCTGCGCTTCTCGAGCGCGCGCTTCACGAAGTTGCTTCAGAAAGGTGCTGTTACGCTGTTAAGCGCGTTAGCGTGTGGCTGTGGCGCTTCACTATACTTGACTCTTGTCATCTATTTAGTTTTATCGCCTGATTTTGGATGTACACACTTAAATCAGGGATGCCGGCCATCTTAGCTGTATCAAGTGCCACACTTCAACTAAAGCCATTAACGCCTAAAGCTTCGCCCATGATAGCGCTTAAGCGCAAATTAAGCGGACACTCCACGCTTTCTCATGGCAAGAAAATGGCCTCCGCTGACATTCGTGATTTTTATGCAGTATCTCAGGACTCCTATCACGATATTGAAGGTGAGCCTACTATACCTAACGCATTTGTGGCCATTGCGTCTCCATGTAATCCATGCACAGATTTAATTTGTCTTCCGTTGAAGGGTTTGAATGCTTCAATCACAGATTCTCAGATTATTAAAAATTCCATCTTGCTTGCGCCAGAAGTAATGAAGCTCACTGATTTATCAGCAGAGCCAAGTGACGTTGAACATGTTGCTCATGATACTTTATCCATAGTTCCACCTCATGAGGTTATTCTCAATCCATCTTTTGAATCTAGGATTCATACACCCACCTCTACGCAGAATCTACTCTTTAATGACACTGCTGCTCAAACTGTATTGTCTCCATTGGATGCAACAATAAATACCACGCATCATGTTGAACTAGAGTGTATGTCCCCTGTAAATCCTGAAGCCTCAAAGACTCATAACGGTAGCCTATATTCTTCCCCTAGTTTATTTGATCAGAAAAACGATAACTCTATCGCCTTGTCAGCTTCTTTTCTACATCCCACTCCGAGGAGACCGTTACAGCCTCCAGCCTTGCCCTTCCCTGATGCTTCTGCTTTGCCGCCCTGTAACGCATTAACTGAAGTTGCTCTTGTGGCTATTAATTCTTCAGTTAACTGTATGCTTAAACTCTATGAAACTCTGGATAATAGAATGCTACAACAATCAATTCAGCTTCACACTCTTGTATCTGCACTCAATATAAAAACTGCATCACGGAGTACTCAAACTGATGAATGTTCCCTTTCCCCCTTTGTAGTAGATTCCAGTTGTCTTCTTATAAACCCAGACCATACACCAGTGAGCATTCGACGATTAGAAGCCATTATTCCAGCTCTCCCGTCTTTTCCGGAAATTATTCGCCCAGTTGAAGCTTTAGAGTCCTTCATAACTGAGGCTCCCCTTCCGGTATCTGACCAGACTTCCTCTGACTCCGTAGATAAGTCTACAATCTCTGATGCTGCTCCGGTTTTGTTTAACATATTTAATGCTCACTCACTTGTCGATGCCACTCTTCAACCTTTAACTACTAAGAGTCGATCTAATTTAGGTGCAAACACTAAGCAATGCATCAAACGGTTACAGCGCATTCAAATGGTCCATAACAACAGAAGCAAAGTAATCAAAACAAAGCGTCAAAACTCCCGAAAATCTTCAAAATGCAAAACTGTGAAATTTGATCCTCGCTATGATGACCATGAACCTTTAGATCACTTACTTCAAGCGATTGCTACTCAATCTTGTGAGCCTTTGGACTCACTTCTTCCTTCAACCGAAACTGCATCTGCCAATGACTTGACTCCTAATCTTTCGCCCATATTGAATACATTACCTATTTCTAAACCTGTCTTACAAGACAAATCCGTAGTAATGACTTCAAAAATAGTTTCTGCAGACATCAAGTCCCAAACTGATATTATATTAGCAGATGTACGGGCGGAGATTAAGAAATCCATGGAAGAATACTTGAAATTTAAATCTTTATCAAGCCAGCCGACGATCTTGCCAGTAATCAAGTCACCTCTCATACAATCAACTACATGCTTCGAACCTTCTATTTTGCAATCACTTGAACATTCTAAACAAACTCCCTTATCTTCCTTGTCGCAGACTGACACAATACTGGCAGATGTACGGGCTGAAATTAGACACTCAATAGAAGAGCTTTTAAGCTATAAATCTTCAGCAAATCAACACAATCAACCTTCTAGCCTAAGACCTTCAGCCCTCTACTCTCAGTCACACGCCCCACAATCGATCCCAACACATAGGGATAGTAATAGTCATCACCTCTCTGCCAATATTGAAAAAAAACGTAAGAATGAATGTATAAACGATGCATGCCTTCCAACCAAATCTAGACATGCTTTATCGCTCAATAAGCATCATCGCTTCATTCTTAAATGCCGAGATGCCCCATTTCCTTCTTATGATCTTTCAAGATCTAGTGTACTAGCAATATTGAATGACATAGACTCATTAAGTGGTATTTCCACACAGGATATTTCCCAGGTTGAATTTTTGAATGATCAAGACTGGTCAGTGGTTCGCATTTGGGTATCATCCGCACTTATTCGTAACTCCTTATGGCAAGCCAAGATGAAGCTCTTTGCAATGGGCTTCTTATTAGCTCTTGACCCAACTGATCTTGAGGATTCACCTAATATAGCCCCTTCTTTCAACACCCCAATAATAAAAAAATTGAGGTTGTATTCTTCCTCCAAACCTTTTGTGTACTCACAAGATCATCCTAATTCCAATTTAAGACACGAAACCAACCCACAAGTCTGGCATCAGCAGAAATAACCATCACTGCAAATGTATAACATTGAACATCGAATTTGCAGTTGGAATACCCGTGGTTATTCCCATCTGATGTCCACCATGGATGCTACTTTATTGAGTCACACGATAATTGCCTTTCAAGAAACATGGTTGTTGGAAAGACCTGTATGGAGTGGTTATGATGTAATTTTGAACCCAGCCAAAGCTGGGATAACGGGTCGACCGTCCTCAGGCCTAATGGTCGCCTTGAAATGTGGTTTGGGCTTCCAAATCAGTCCCTGGCTTGCTCCAAATCACTTTTTACAATTGGTAAGAATTACCTTTCACGGGGGTGCTGTTGCTCTAATAAATCTTTATCGCAATCCGGTTGCAATACTAAATTCCATTTTCTTCTTTGAATTGGAGAACTTACTTGATATCATCTTACAGGACAGACAAATTACTCATTTGTTTGTAGTTGGTGATTTCAACATAAATTGTCTCCCGAATTCAAAAAGCAAATCCTCACAAGCTTACTTGAAATGGGACCTGCTAATGAAATATCGTGGCCTTATTATGCTAAATGGCGCTTGTGATGGTGACATTCCATCTCACCCCACGTGGCATAGAGGTGCTTCAACTTCAACTATAGATTTTGTATTAGTCAATAAGCACACTTTTTCTGAAATTGCCAATTTTGAAATAATTAAACGTGACACTAGTGATCACGATCTCCTATCTGTTAGGTGGAACTTCCTTTCCGCCTCCCCCGTTTCCAGAGAATCTACTTTTACTACTTCTGTTGTGGTTAATAATGCTCGTACAAGATTGCGCTGGACACCTAAAAAATTGGACCAATTTAAGCAGCTTATTACTGCTGAATGAACTATAAATAACCCTCAGGAGTCGTACATCACTCATTTGGCATTGTTTCGCTCTAAAATTGGTCTTAATTCTCATTTTCACCATATTCATAAACATACTTTTGACTATGAGATACAACATCAAAAGAACTGGGTGAATCTCCAAAAGCGTCGTGCTGCGCACTTACCAACTGCTATTAGACTTGCTACTATAAAAACTATTAAATGCAAATACAAAAATTGGTTGAGGTGTTATAGATTCACTCAAATGCAACATGATGGTGAAGCAATGCTTTCTGCCATTACCGCCAAAAATCTTTCTGCTATATGGTCCTTACTAAATTTGGCAAATCATGATTCACAGGCCCCTGTACAGATAAACGGTGTATTGGAACGCATTTGGATTGAACATTTTAAGAACCTGTATGCCCTGCCGGAAGTACTCCAAGCCTCCTCCACTCCACCTTCAACAACTTATGAACAAATGCAAATCTTGGAGGAGGATATTCTATTTTACATTCAGAAATCTAGCTCCTCCAGAGCTCCTGGCCCGGATGGCCTGTCTAATTACATCTTCAAGCAGTATCCGCTTGAATGGACTTCCATATTGCACCGTATATTTCATCAAATACTCAAAACTGGTGTCATTCCTGAGTCTTGGTGCCAGTCAATAATTGTTCCAATCTTCAAGAAGGGTGATCGATCTAATCCCTCGAATTACAGACCGATTGCCCTTCTTGATGCTCCTGGGAAGTTGTTTGCACGATTCATCCTGCGAGACTTCAATTTATGGACGCATCGAAACTTCAAGCGTGATCCCTGTCAAACTGGATTCATACAGGGTTTGGGAACTTCCATCAATCTCCTTTCCCTAACATCTATTCTAAATGATCATTATATGAAGCTACAGCCGCTCTACTTGGCTTTTGTTGATTTAAGAGCTGCTTTTGACTCTGTCTCGCGTGAAATCCTTTTACAGAAATTGAATCTCGCTGGCTGTCCCGCGTATCTAATTTCTCTAATCAATGCCCTACACACAGGGACAACAATTCAGATAAGACTGACTTGTGAAGGTACCTTAACCCCCCCAATCAAAACCTATAGGGGCCTGAAACAGGGATGTGTGTTAGCCTCATCAATATTCAATTTTTTCATTTCAGACGTTGGTTTAAGCTTTGCATACACAGTGGGAGATCCTCCAAAATTAGCACTAAAACCAACTCCAGCCTTGCTTTATGCGGATGATCTTGTTCTTCTCTCAAAAACTCCCTCTGGCCTTCAACATTTACTTGACGGACTAGCTTCATACACTCAAAAAAATCTGCTATCCGTTAATCTTTCTAAAACCAAAATTATTATTTTTGCTGCTAAACAGCAAAAGCAGAGTAAATCTTTTTATTGGCATCTTAATAAACGTGAAATTGAAGTGGTCAATCAATACACCTATTTAGGTGTGACCATCTCTAATGTTAGAACTCAATCACATTGGCATACCATCACTGGGAAATTGACCCAGATGCTTGCACAAGTAAAGATCATCCAGGCAAGGCTGGGGAAGTTTTCAATTATCCCAGCAGTAACTTTCTACTGTCAAAAGGTTACTCCGATTCTCCTTTATGGTTCGGAAACACAGGAACTAATGCCTGAATCGTGCTGGAGTAGACTGGAGAGTTTGTATTGGAGACGATGTCTAGGACTTCCGAATTGTATTTCTATCTCTTGGATTAGACATGAACTGGGTTTGATTTCTTTATATACTCGACACCTCTGGTCTATTGTTAGTTTGTTTCGCAAATGCATAATGACTATGGATACTTTGATGCTGATAGGCACTTTGTCAACTCATATGTTTACTAGCAAAGAATTACACATGTCAAAATGGCGCCAAATTGCGATTAATGCACTAGCAGAAGCAGATGTGTCATTACAAACTCTAATTGAAAATCCTAACAAGGCAAAAACCATGATGTTTGACGCTGATTGGATTAGAACTCGAGAGCATTGTGCAAAATTGTGTGACTTCAAAAACCATTTTCTGTTTCATAAAAAGCATGGTTCAGTGGAACCTTATTTACTTAAGTCCCTGTCAGTCATACATCGAATTGAATTTTCTAGGCTGAGATTCAATCTTTGCCCAACGCGCGAGATATTACACAGACGGAAATTGTTGGTTGATAATAGCTGTAGACATTGTGAAGATCTTGGTCAAAAAGAAACACTTAAACATCTGCTCACTGAATGTACCTCTCTACATATGAAACGAATTCATTTTCTCAAATCTACTCTCAAAGAATATGTTAACTTGTCTTCAGATTTATTATGGCAAATGATTCTTGAAGGTAAAAATATATCACTTAGAATCAATGTTATTCGTTTTCTACATGATATGAACCTCCTAGAATGTCTCAAAGTGGGAGATCCCAGCTAATTAGAAACTTACTTTTTAATTTTTTATATTTTAAACTCAGCAAATGAATATGATCGGATGACCCAAGTTAAAATCATTATTTATTCAGACATAGAAATGTACTTATTGTGCTTGTTATTTTTTTTTGTATTCGAACTTGTTTCCTTTTGTTTCTTTGTTCTTTCTTTTTTCTTCTTAATTTTATTGTACATAATATGTTGTTTTTAAAAGTTGATTAAATTCAGCTAAATAAAAAAAAAAAAAAAAAAAAAAGTGAATGCTGCACTTCCTCAAGCAATCTAGCTCTTCTTATTCCCCTTCAATTGAGCCCTGATAGGTTTGGATCTTTACTCCCCTTTGAAGCTCAGCCCATTCTCACATCCTGTTCTGTTCTCTGTCAGTATGTCAGGTCATGTCAGGTCATCTTGGATGCTGCCATGTACTCTTTATGTGTGTTTGGTGATCGCACCACACAGAATTCTGAGGGAAACAATCTAATCATATCTGGAAAGTATGTTGGCCCAGTAGACCAGAAAGGCCAATGAGTGATACACAAAACGTTCAGTGAGATTCTCTTCCCGATTACAAGTAAAATTTAAGAAAGACCAGATGTGTTCTTGCTTTTAAAGCCCAAGATCATTTGTGTATCACAGTTCTGAGCCCGATTCAGTTGTTAAGACACTTTTTCAGTAGGGTGAATAAATGCTACTGCAGTAATCAAGCATGATAGGAGCAGGACTCTCCCTATAAATATTCCGTGGCTGGAGTAGGGTTTTCTTCATCACGCATAGCTGAAAATTGTCATTTTTCATAACTGGGTTTACTTAGCAGGGTGAATAACAAATCAGCATCAAATCTAAAAACCAACTTGTTCTTAGGGTGAGAATGAATGATGACCTGGGCGTGGGCGGCATCATTCCAACCGCAGTGGAGCACCATATTTCACTGTATACGGATGATGTTCTGCTTTACATCAATTAATGGCCTGTGAACCTCCCACGTATCTGTGATATACTGCAGGTATTTGGCCCACTTGCAGGCTATAAAATAAATTACGACAAGTCGGCGGTGTTGCCTCTGAGGAGTGACATTCCATGGGATCCGGGCAGAATTGGCCAGTTTAACTTGCAGATACAGGCGATTAAATCTCTTGGAGTGAGTGTAAGTGCTCATATTGAAAGCCTTATCCAGAAAAATTAGCATCCAATATTGACCAAAATGAAAATTGATCTCCTCATTTGGAACACTATACTATTGTCTGTTACGGGAACAATCAATCCGGTAAAAATGAATATCTTGCCGAAATGTATATATTTGGCCCAGATAATTCCTCTGCCTATGGCCGCAAATATGATTCTGGATTTGAATAAGCATATCGGGAGGTTTATTTGAAGGCATAAAAAGGCCAGTCTGAATAAAAAGCAATTGCAGACGACCAAACACGATGGGGGAGCTTGCACTCCCCTCCTGGGCATCTTATTTCTTGGCGGCACAAGCCGCTGGATAAAGAGATGGCTTAATCCAGATGATGCATCCATTTGGTGGGCTATGAAATTGGCTATCTACAACCCTTTACACCCCAAGAGATCATCTTAGTCCCCTGAACATGACATTCCAAATTACGTAAAGAAACATCCTATCGTAGGGCCTACAGTAACCCATTGGTACCAAATACTTAAACTTACTGGGGCCGACATGAATACGGTTTCACCTTGGCTTAGCCTTCCAGCTCTTTTGAAAACCCACTCAGGTAGATGACCACAGTTCAGTTGAAAGGAGGAATGGCAACATGCACGAATCATGGATCATTTTGTTACTCATACTCCATTACCAGTTTTGGAGGGCAAGGGCATTCTGGGCCTGGTGCTAATTGCGTGGCTGGTGCACCAGGCACAGATTTCCTTAATTGAATCTCAGATCTAACGGGCCACACATACTCGAGCACTGTCCGCCTGTGAGGCGGAGCTGGCCCAGGATCCTTCTACCTTTCCAAAAATGAAGGCCTTTTTTCCTCTTATGCATCCCCAATCATCTTGGAAGGAACTCGGTATTACTGGCTAAATGGGCAGAGGATCTGGGGATACAATTAGATTGTGCGGATATATACTTGTTTTTTCATTGATTAATGTAGTGTCATGTAATCTTGCTAATAGGGAAATTCAATTTAATTCCCCAGCTTTACTGGGATATAAAAGTGCTTCTTTTATATCCCAGTAAAGCTATTTGCGATGAAGCTATTGAATGCCCCATGGTGTTGAGAGGCAGACGGGCAGCTTGGGAGGTTGGGACACTTAGGTTGGTCTTGTCCTAAGATTCAGATGTTCTGGGGGATGGTATTGACTAGGCTTACACACATTTCAGGGGCCATTTCGACTTTTACACCTGACTCTAGTGGAAGTAGAGGAACGGCGTGACAATATTCCAGGTAGGACGTTGCTAAATATTATGCTATTTGCTGCCTGTGAGGCTATACTGATTAAAAGGAAAGCAACAAATCCACCTGACCGGATTGTTTGGGAAGGCCTGGTATCTAGACTTTGCTCATTTGAGAGACAGGCCTTTAGGAATCATCATGGATGTCCTAGGTTGGATCGGACGTAGAATCTATTTGAACAATATATTTAGAATCAAGTGTTTGCTCATTTGTTGGCACTGGGCTTCCCTGATCATGATTTTGTGGATCACGCTGAGAATATGGCAGCGATCTGGTCGCATATCGGCTCTTTTGTTTTGTTCCTTCAAAATTGTACACTTCTGCAATGTATACTTTGCACCCTGCTGCTCTTGACACCAATGAACAATGTGAAAGTGGATCTGGGAAGTGGCACCTGTTTGAGGTATAAGGTGTTTAGTTTCTCTTGTTTTATTGCCCTCCACATGTGTTCATACTTCTTGTTTGTCTCCCTTTTGGTTTTGGTAAACTGGGGAGGGGTGGGTTTCTCTTTTAGTGGTAGGGGAGGTGGAAGAGGGTGGTAAATTAGGGTTCATGTGTACTGATGTTAATACTCGGTCTATTGGGGTTTCTTTTGTTTTTCTGTTGGTTTTTGGTTAGTTTTTAATTACTAATAAAAATATTTAAATAAAACTAAAAGCTGAAAACAAGTTCTTGCTTCTTTTACTGGTGTTGGTTTAGTACCTAGGTTCTTCAGGCACAGGAATAACAAGCTGTTTCCAATGAGTACCATGGAAAAGTACTTTCGTTTTTGAGGCACTCAGGCAGAGACTGCTTTCTGCTGCCCATTCTTGGATTTCAGAGCTGAATAGAGTCACTGATTTAAGGTGGTCCCTACCCTTTGCCAGTTGGGTTAAGGACTGGACATCATGAGAATAAAATTGGAAGTCTAGTGCTAGGATGTCAATGAGCGTGGCCAATAATCTGGATGTGGATTTTGAATAAAAACATATTAAGGGGAATTTCAAGTGAATTCTGATACCCTGTACGTAGTACTGGAGGATCCAGGGAATTCACGGTTAGGGCCATGCCAGGGTCGAGCCTGGGGTCAGGCCTGGCTCTAGGAACACACAGGTCGAGCCCAGAGTGATAAGTAAATAGCCTGAGGAAGACCCCACATGCCAAATACACACTACCTAACCCCTTCCCTCTTAGCTCAGCCAAACCTTGTCCCTTAATTTTGTGATTCTAATGCAACTAATAGTGAACCTTTTATTGATCATGCTGCAAACTATTAAAACTTTGACTGTGAAACCTGCCACACCTTGGCCAGGAACAAGTTATCTATCTATAAAAGGTGGTATGTGTTGAGAGAATTCAATGTAAATAGGGAGGCATGTTATGTCATACGCCTCGTTGATCTTCCCTCTCACCTGTCCATATTATTGTGTACCTTAAACATTATCCTATGCCCAAGTAAATGCAAACAGTCAGCCGCATGCTGACAACGATCAAAGCGTACCCGAGCCGCCATCAGGGTTGCATTTCCTTTCCTTCATATTTCGGCAAAAATGAAAAGAAATACCCAAAAAAGGAAAACAGATAAATGCGGCCACAGTGCACTCTGTCCACCCGAGCCGCATTCTTTTTTTTTCTTTTAGTGCATTTCTTTCCATTTTGCCCACGCCGGGCACACAAAATGGTAAGAGATCCTCAAAAAAGGAAGATAGGGGGGGAGTGCGGGAACTGGCCTAGTGTTTCCTGCCTCACGGGTGGCACCTCTTGACTGATTGCAAATCAAGGGTGATTTGTTTTCAGCTCATTGTCATGCAAACTTAAGTATCGGCCCGTTTGCATGGCAGTGAGCTAGAGGCAAAACGCCCTTTATTTGCTGCGCTGGGAGGGGTATTGGGGGAGAAGGCCCTTGTGTGGGCACACCCCTCCAGCCTGCGCTTAACAGTGGGGAGCAAAGATGGGAAAGGCGGACGCAAGCTCGTCTTTTTATATATATATTTTTTAATCCAACTGGGTGAGCACCCAGTGGGGCTTGTGGCCAGCCCCTGCTTTGGACAGGCACTGGCCCGAGAGGGGGGTCAGGCCAGAGCCCTAGGTGGGGCTTGGGCCGGCCCGAGCCCCGCCGGGCTCACCCAGCTCTACCTATAGGTATTAGGTCCTCCAACCAGAACTAACTCAGCCCTCGAGATAGTGTCTAGCCCTCAGTGGCGGTGATGTGCCGCCTATATAGGGTGTGGGGGCAGAGAGAGGCTGACCCTATTACTCACCTATAATAAAAGAAACAATCAGAGACATACGTGTTCCTTAAATGTTCCTGCTTTGCTGTCCGGTTTCAGTGGCTATTGTCAGTGTTGCCACTTTCTTAAGGACCTTATGTGCTCCATATCATGTGGAACATTAGTTCATCTTCTCCTGGGTTTTTGATGGGGTATTTTATATTTTAATGTTTTGAGCAGAACTAATTCACACTTAATGCAGACAGAAAGGAAAGGGGGGCAGGGGGAGCCGACCTGATATTTGTAGTTACTAGCGAGATCCATCACCATATATGTAGTAGTATTGATTTGGTTGCTAAGCTTATTGTGCTTAACCAATGTGCAGGCACAATTTGTACCAAAATTCAGCAAGGAGCAGGGTGGTCTCTGTATTCAAAGGTGGCGGTAAGTCCTAGACATAATCAAAAAGTATTGTGTCAGGCTTGGTTTTGGGGGTCATTTAATAATTATTTCTTTCATTGGCTGTCTATGCCACAGTCTCACATTGCTTCTTCAATACGTGGTGACAAAATGGGCAGCATTTCAATCTGCTCAATGTGTCCCAGGCCCTGCTCATCTCTCTCACCTCATCTGCTTTTGGGGTTCCTGTTCGTATTATCACGGATCTGCTAACGTGCGGCTGCTACTCAATGCATGCGGGGTCCCCTGGCACTGAAAAATGGGCAGAGCCCGCACCATAATTTGCACATGCACGGTTGTGTCGGTAAATCTTATTGTAACACAGGAGGCCATATTGGACTATGTATTCCCGTGTATTATTCCAATGATTAGCTTGATTCACCTCACTCCTTAATGTCATACATTCTGTCTTTTTCTCTTTCTGATAAGGTATGCCTCTGCTCAGGATTTTAGATATACTTCTACCCAAATTGGCGATTCATAACTAAATAGCATTTTTATGTTTTAAAACATTATTTTCGCAGTTATTTGAACATTTCAATATCCATTATACAATTGCCTCAGTTGGGGATGCCTATGTGCTGGGTATGTGTGCAACAGTAGTACCGCACCAGTGGTTTACCGTTACTATGGCAACCTGGGGCACAGCTGGCTGGATTTGCGCCAGAGGTATTCATAACGTGTGTGTTATGGATATCATAACTTACTTTTTCAATGAAATGAAAAGCAATAAATGCACAAAGCATAGTTATGTCTCTATGTGTGCATGTGGTGTCTACTCAGTTATATGTGTACCAGCAAGACCTGAAGTGATAGTCTGCAGAAAATATGGTTTGTGATCTATGCAGCCTGTAAAACTGCCCTCCTAGTCCCCCACACTTTGTCTGTATCTCCAGTGTTACAGGGCGTGCGCTAAGAGAGGTGCATACGCTATAACATATCTCCACAGTGTGGTTACATATTGGCCAGCACTTGCCAACTTGTGCGTTCATTGAGACCTATTCTATCTGTGTGTAGGTGATAGATCCAAAATTGTCTTTTAAAAAGAATGGAGTGTAAATCGCCTCCTCTTTTTGGTACAGCAATTTTCTCCAAACTGGTCCAGGTAAAATCTGTGTGACTATGTCCTTTTTTTGTGTGCAAAAAATGTTCTACCATGGGGTCAGTGATCTTCGTTGTTCTGATACATGAATGATGCTCACCAAATCGGGTTTTGACTGGTGCGTTGCCATGCCCACATACCTGAGTTTGCATAGGCACATGATGATGTAAATCATATTGCTGTTGTTTCAATTGGTAAAATATTTCTGGTGCCCTGGGTAGTGTCACCGTATATCAATGGGTGTTCTCCTCCGAGTGTGGGGGCATATTACACATTGACCACATGAGCAGAGGCGTAGATAGGGTAGGCCCTGAGCGGGCCAGGCACACCTGAAATCTGTAAATGCCCACTCAGCAGCGTTGTGTGTGAATTTACAGATGTTAATGTCACTGCGGTGGGCCCAGCTACGTTAGCTTCAGGCCCTACTTGTTGGGCAATCTTGGCTGCGCCTCTGCACATGAGGCATGCCCATTCAGACTAGGATTGTTCCATAGGGCGTCCTGGGTCGTTTCTTCAACTTCTTTATAGGTATGCACTAGAGATTCTCGTGGATGTGCCTCCATTTGATAGCAAACCTTGGGGGGGTCCATTTTTAGGGGACCCACATTAAGTATTGGCCAGAGTTTCATCACTTCCCGTTTTAGATGGTTGATTAGCAGAGAATATCTAAATACTGCCGTGAAGTTATCTTTGTATTTGTCTCTTCTCCCATGTTGTTCTAGGGTGATGTCCCTGGGGATTTGTGTAGCCCTCTTTCTGGCATGCCGTTGTGTTTTTTTGGGGTATCCACGATTCCTCAATTTACATGCCAGATCTGCAGCCTCTTGGTCCTAGTACCGTAGGTTTGGTACAGTTTCTACGATAGCATAAAAATTGCCCGAAAGGTAGATTTTCTCTAGGGCTTCTCGGATGGTAGCTTTGAAATAGCAATAGGGAGTTTCTGTCGGATTTATAATACACTGTACGTTTTATTCCACCGTATTTTGCCACAAGCACTAGTTCAAGAACGGTGACCTCAGAGTGGCAACTGGTCTGGGTGAATTTGCGAAAACTGTTCCAGGTGTTCAACAATGACATGAAGTTTATGAGTTCTTCATCTGTGCTTTCAAAGATAATCAGAATATCATCTATGTATCACAACCACAAATTAATGTTTTTGTTGAACAGGTTGCCAATGTCGGAGATTGTTGTCTTTTCGAAATCGGCTACATACAAATTTGCTAAATTCAGGGCAAAAGTGGCCGCATTGGGGTCCCTGATGTTTGTTCGTAAAAATCTTTTTCATAGATGAAATAATTCTTTGTAAGTGTGATTTCAGCAAGCTGCATGATGAAGGTTACTTGAATGTCTATAGGTGGCTGTTTTTCCCTCAAGATTTTATCAATTACAGCAATTGTAGCTTCCCGTGGGATCATGGTTTATAATGACTCTATGGCTTGTGTGAAACCTGAAGGTTTCTCACCCGCTAGTCCCCGGGGATCTATCATCCAGGTGACCAGGACACAGCCATCACTTTTGGATCCAGTTCGGGGGGGTGGACTAGTGCGGGAAGATCACCTGGGTGAGGGGTCTTCAGGGAGTGGAAGTGGGACACCGGAGGGTGAGACACCGTATCCCATTCCCTGTAACACCTTTACCACATCTTACCAAGTAGGATATTTAGGAACACAACTCCCCCTCCCTTTCCCAACACGAAAATGTCCTCACGGACAGCTCACTACAAGAGAAAATGGACTACAGGGAGTGGAAGTGGGACACTGGATGGCGAGACGTGGTATCCCCTTACCTGCAACACCTTGACCCCATTCTACCCAGTAGGATACTTAGGAACTCAACCCCCACCCCTTTGTCAACATGAACTTTTCCTCATGGACAGCTCACTACAAGAGAAAATGGACGAACACCCAAGCCGTATACCTGACATGTCCCAATACAATGGTCAGGCAGGGTCAGGTAATTACTGCTGACCATTACACACACCTGACTTCTCTTTCACTTCCCTACACCGATAAAAGGCAGAGCACGTAAGCACACTCTGCGCAAGGCAAAGAATATGAGGAAGTAGCAGTTCCAAGATGGCAGTTTAATACAAGGTGAAAGACGGTAAGACCGAAGAGGATTGTAAGGAGGGAAGTACACTTGACATTTTCAACAGAAGACCATTACTTTCATGAACCTTCAAGAATAGGAAACGTAAGACCAGGAATTAAGGCTGAATAATCCTGTATTGTGTGTCGGAGGTACCAAAGGATCTCCTGCGTCGGTAGTCAAGGTAGGGAAGAATCGTTTGCCGCCGAGGTACTGTCCATGGCTCCTACAACAAAGCAGCGCCAGTGAAGTCAGCACAGCCGGTGAGTCTGGAGACTGATTCCAGACCGGTCTGTGTTGAAACCAAGGTTTCAAACAGCAACATTGTAGAGTGAAAACTGAAGAGAACAGTGTGTGAGGCGTACCTGGCAAATGACGCGAATATAATAAAACAGCGGATGAGTGATTGAACTTTGAAGTCAAGATACAATACCTTAGACAGAGTGGTCCGGCACCACGTGGGTACTCATTTAAAAGTCTCTGTTAGGTATCCAGCCGAAAGGTGGCAAATGTGAAGAGTGATAAAGAATAGTGAAATCGAAGTGGTCCTGCAACGGGTCAAGCAAAACCCTGTGCAGATTCAAAAGTCTTTGATAGCTGATAAATAAGGTATATGAAATTGGTCTATGCCCGGCTTGGGGAGACTAATTGGACAGTGTGTGAAAGCGGATCCGAACCCGGCAGAAGGTGATCCGGGGTGCACAGGAATACACCTGAGAAGTTGAACATTGTGTTAAAAGCGATCTGAGCCCGACTGAGGGGGATCCAAGATCTGTGCACGATTGAGGGGGATCCGAGATCTGAGCCTGACTGAGGGGGATCCAGGGTGAACCGGGAGTCACCCTAGAAATAATACTCTATGAGAAATTGGATGCATAAATCATTTACAAACATTGGGTTGAGAGGATCTGAGCACGGCTGAGGGGGATTTGAGGTGAATAGTGATTTGCCTAAGAAAGTGAGTGTTTGTGAAAATCACATCAGGCCCTCTGAGTGAAGAGACTTTAAAAAGGTAAACAGACTTGGGCACAGAAGGCCCTGATGCTAATGATTGAACTGTATCCTTGAGCTAGAGAAGCTAGAGACTGTGCTAAGCTTGAGTTTACCACCTTGTCCCATGCTGAAAACGTGGGGAAGGGAGGCCAACTGCCTGCACATACTGACATTTCATTTTGTGAACACTTCTTTCTTTTTCGTAGCATTTTTTCCCCCAATATTTGTATTTAGAGTTAAGGATTGGCAATATGGTTATCAGTGCAGGCCCGTTTATTTTGAGAAGACACTACTAGGACTGTGTTATTATTATTTGATAGTCGTAGCTTGCTCCCATCTGTATATTTAGGATTAGATAGGCATTCTTCAAACCCTTGTTTAAGTTCAATAAACACCCTTGAACTTTGGTCACTTGTGTCTGTCTTACTGTTGATACCATGCCTTCCTTACAGTCTAGATATACCAGGATCTGAGTGGAAGGATCATAGGGTAAGTCCTCGATGAGGCAGAGGACTGCTGTCGTATCCATCAAGTATGACCTCATCTTTGTTACTTCTGGTGTCAGAAAATAGTCCACAAACTGCGACAGGGCTTCTAGGATTGATCCAATGCCTGACATTAATGCTCTGCCTGATGGTCTTTATGCGCATGGTTAATGCATAGAATTCCTGGCATCTCGGATAGCATGGTATCAAGAATTATCACTCTTTTTGACTTATGTAACCTTCCAGTAGCACTTCTTCCACTATCAGTACTATCAGCTGTTTTATCCGTGGTGTAGGGTTGCAACCCAGTCTTTAGCTGCTGTGGTAATCTAATAAGGTCTTCACCATGTTCCAATAATCTGCCATGTTCATGATCAAGGTTGCCCCAACCTTATCTGCTGGTTTAATAATGATGCTGTAGTCTGCAGTCAGGGATTTAAGTGCAGCCTTGTCTCCACATGAGAAGTAAGTAAAGCCATGGGTTTTACTATTTTACAATTATTCCAACATCTTTGTCAGTGCTTTTTCGAAAGTTAGCGATTCTGCGCTTATTCCTCCTGTGGGTGGGATAGAAAGTCATCTTCTTTTTCAAATCTGTGGCGCTTGTAGATTCTTTGAGTATTTTCTCCCTGAAAAATGGTTTCAATCTAATCTTGCACACAAGTTTATCATCTCTATTCTTGCTTGGAAAGGATCGTGTTCTGCCATGGGCACAAAGGATAGCCCCTTTTCCAATATGTTTCTCTGATCCTGGCTCAGTATAATGTTGGAGAGGTTTAGGATTAACAAGGATTGTGCCATCAGGTCGGTGTCCGCATCTGCAGCTGGCAGATCGGTCCTTCTGTGGATTAGGGGTTCTGTGGATTGTTCCACCCTCGCCCTCTGCTGCGGGTGACTCTCAGTGACTGTCCTTTCCACCTTTCAGGCCATCTGGCTCTTCCTCTGGCCTTCCCTTGGCTTTGTTGTAAAAAAGGGGCTTGGTTCCTGTTGTCATTCATTAGATTTTATAATGGAACCACACATTCCTCTAAGGTTGATTTAAGGCTGCAACTGTCATGCTTGAAGTGTTAGGTTCACTATGATCAGAACTCGCACTGAAGAAATGTGGTCTATTCATGCAACGTTTCTGGAAGTGCCCTGTATTGTTGACTTCCGTGGTTGTTTGTTTTTCATAGAAAGCATTTGTGGTGTATGGTTAGACTTTTTTATGATTAAAGGCATTCATGACTTTTTTAAATTAGTTTTTTTTAACATTCATGTTGTTGGGTGTCTTGACCGACGTTCAAGTTATTAGGCTACAACATTTGTGCTGTGGGCTTAGGAAATCCAAGAGGGCGGAAAAGCCCACATTTGCGCCAGAATCCAGGAAAACCGCGCAGTTTTGTGCACACCAAAATGGTCGCCTGACCTGCCACCCACCAGTGCGAGCGTGATAGGCCAGAAGCACCATGAGTGAAATGTGGTGCCAAAGGAAAAACAGCAGTGCCTGTTAGCTCAGAAAGCACTTTGAAATCACCTTTGTTTCTCTGAAATGCAAGCTAAAAATGCCTATTTTAAACATTGCAAGATATTCAAAAATATCACTGAACACCAACAGACATTTGGCAGAATGTAATCTTGTGAGCATACAAAATCTGGGAAAAGAAAGAGCCTAAAATAATGTTCATAATGAAACTGGCTGAGGATGTCAGCAGCCTAAGTTAAATTGGACTGAAAGCCACTAAAATCTAAATGTTTAAAATAAATGAGTGACCTACTGTTGAGTGTCACATAGTTTGCAACTGTTAAATGTCATAGTTTTGAACTTAGAACCAGCATTCTAGCTGCATGTGTAAAAATTGCAAGTTTGGTTTGAATGTAGAAAACTGGGAACCAAAGTGACATTTGGCTGAAGCCTGGCTTGAAGAGAGTTAATTCTGCCCGGCAACTACCCCCGACAGGAGTTGAAACTTGATCAGCAGCTGTGTTCCCAGGCCTGGCTGCATTCTGCTGCACCTGCCAAAAGGAGATGACACCTCTCTGATTGAATTAGGGGAGTGGCACCTGGGGACTGCAGGAAACTAAACAAAGCACTGTCCTTGGCCCAGGCAAATGTTATATTAGGGGGGTCGTAAATGGCTTCCTCTTGGAAGGAAACGGGGAGGGGCACTGCATCTGTGAGCAAGCTGAGCTTGGGGGAAATGGATAAATCAGAAATTCCACCATGTGCTTTGGAAAACCACACCCCTCGGGGCCAGAGCATAATTTTAAAAAGATAGATAATTCATAGAGCAGACTTGTAAAAATTATATAAATAACATCATCATTCTTGTGATTTTTCTGTGCACATTTGGAGATTGCAGACACGGGGTTCACGCTAGAAAAATTAAAATTTACTGGAATATGTGTAGAAAGGCGGTGTACATTTGTGCCATTTTTAGTAAAGGTCCGATATTGGTAAACCAACTAAAAACGAAAATAAGTTGTCATTTTTGAATGCAAGCTCTTAGAAACATCAGAGTTGGAACAGAATGTACCATAAGTAATCTGTAATATGTAATGTCAACCACTTGTGTATCTGGGAAATATGTATTTGGATCAGAAATAGATTTGTGTGCAATTTGACAAGGGGAGGATCCTCTGACCATAAACCTACCTCCTCACTCTGACTCACAACTCAGTTCCCCCAATCAAGGGAGAAAGAACTGGGCCAATGATAAGTTGAGAGGGGCAGACTCAGTTATGCTATGCACACACCCACTTTCTAAAGACATAAAAAGAGCCACTGGAAGCCAGACGGGAACATTCACTTTCCACTTTCTTGCGGCACGCTTTGCTGGGAGACTCCAGACTTTAAATCCATCAATCTCCAGAGACCAGAGATCCAGAGAGACAGAGATCCAGAGAGACCAGAACTGTGCAGTGCTGAGAGCTGACCCAGGTCGCTGTGCGCAGAACCAGTACCAAGTGGCGAGAGAACCGCAGCCAATCCTGACACGATCCGTGACGAAGTCGCATTCCTGTCCAAAATATAGTATGAGTACTCAGCCAGAACTGTGCAAAACCAATCTCTTAGTTTAAAATAATCTAATTCAAACTATTTTAACCTATCTAGAACCACACCATAGCATTGTGTGTCCTTCTGTGACTTTAAAGCTGCAAAACTGTCATCTGTCATTCTGAAACTTTAAAATTTCATTTCTGAAAATCTACCTCCACAAAATCGTCCATATCTCTTGAACCGTTTTTGATAGAAGCGAGATTTAACTTTTATTTTAAAGCTGAGATTCTAAGCTTTCCAACAAGCTCTAAAACGACTTGCTACTCCATATAATTCCTCCGTAATTCCGCTCGACGCACGTGACTAAATTGCCGCGATTTGACATTTTGCTTCATTCCAGCCACGTGTAAAAACATTTGTCTTTTGCTTTCCTTTGCTGAAATTCGCTTGCAACCTGACAATCATTCATAGAGCATTGCTAAAGTGATCCTGAACTAATTTAAAGTAGCTATCACCCACCCTGAATCTCTTATAGGGAATTAAAATCATTTTTAGCATATTTTTCCCTTCTTTGCATACCACCTTTAAAGTACTTTGCCTGTGTTTAAAATCATCCCTGTTTCTCTAAGCTTGCTAGGGGGGAACTGAATTCTTATTGTACTGTGATTGTATTCCTGAAGACTGTGTGTGTTACTTCCACCTCCTTACATTGCATAGAGGGGGGGTGAATTGCCAAAAGGGGAAAAGTGATTATATTATGTTTTGCTGAAATCATATCAAGTTTATTCCTGTGTTGCTTCTTTTCCACCTTGCATTTCCTTGTACCATATAAAGCATTCTCAGCTACATTATCCTCTATACTACTCCTAAGTAATTAAACCAGTGTGCTAGTATAACATCATCCATTGTTGATCACTCACTGTCATATGTCTAAGTGTGATATCAAATATTAATTTATTATAAAAGTGTGATATATATCTATTGTTTAATTTTTCAAATAAACCTTTTCAATTTGCAAAACAAACCAACTTCTTGGCTCAGTGAGGTCAGGGGGATTCCCAGAGAGGAGTGTGATACAAGGGGTCATCATCCAGATTATAACTTGTCATAAAAATATATAAATAAGGGCTTCCCTTGAGCAATCCCAGACAAGGCACTGACTTAGTGGGACTGCTTGATTGGAGTCATTAACAGAGTGGGGGCTCGTAGCCGGGGATTCTGGATTAGGTCTATCACTTGTGCAGATTAATACAGTGCGCTAACTGACAGAATATGTAAATTCCGTTGGATCACCACGCCGTGTTACACTGTAAAAACACCCCTCAAAGGAACGCTCTAAGGAAACGGTCTGTTTTGCAAAATAAAATACAAACTTCTGTAAGTCAGGAAGGAAATTAAGTTCCAGAATGACGACCTTGGTAGATATCAAAATAGCCAGATAACACTTCTTACATAACCTATTTGTGAGAGGTGAGTGGGCTCATCAGGACCAGGTGGTCTGGTTGCAGGCAATCGCACCCCAGATCACTGAAACAGGGTCAGATAAATGGAGAGATCAGGGTCCCTTACATGTGGCCCTGAGTGAACTATATATGGACCCTAAGGCCAAGGATGAGCACAACAAGATTGCCAGGGTAGCGGCATATTTATATTTACATATGGGAGCCATACAGGACAAATGTGCTGAAGGCCAAGATCTGGCAAATAGGCAACTGATGGCATTAGAGAAGGCCCAATCTGACCTGGTCTCTTCTGAGCAGAGGCTGCAGAGGAGCCAGGAGTCATAAAATGATAGTAGACAGTATATTATTAAAATAAAGGAGGAAATGGATATCCTGCAACAGGAAAAGTCTGACCAGGATAACAGATTTCTGGCATTGCAGAAGGAGTACCAAGAAGGTTTAGAGGCCCTACTGCAGAGCCAGAAAAAGCTGGAGCAACAACTGGACTTCAATAGGGCATGCGCAGAGCAGGTAGTCACCCTGCAAAGCCACCTAGATAGGGAGAAAGAGGAAAGCAATACATTGATTTTGAAAGACCTAGATTCCTAGGCAGAGTTTGATCAAGAACGCCAGAAAGCTGGTGCCTTTCAAAGGCAGAGGGACGACCTGGAGGTACAGATGCAGGCTCTTAGTCAGGAAAGGGACACCTTAGGCCAGGAAGTCTTCCAATTAAAAGAAAAAATTGAAGGAAATCAACTGGCCCTCCAGGGGCTGGGTGACCTCCAAAAAGAGCATCAGAACTTGTTAGAGCACACCAGGAGGGTGGAAGATGCTCTGGCAAGAAAGGAGCAGGCCAGTAGGGATGGGACTCAGGAAGTAACCCTCCTGCAGCAAAGACTGGCCCAGTATTCCAGGACCAATCAGGAGGCACAGAGAGAGAATGAGGCTCACTGTCAGCACAATGATAGGCTCCAGCAACAGGTAGCCATGCAGGAGAGACTGATAGAGTCTAGTAAGGCCTTAACTGAGGAACTGAAAGCGCAGGCTCTTGCATTGCAACAGGGAGCAAGGGCTGATAGAGATGAAGTTCGCTGGGAAAGGGAAACACCTGAGCATAACCTCAAGAGCCCTAGTACCAGAGGCCTTCATCTCTCCCAGTCCTTGGACTCTGCCACCCCCATGTCCCCTGGCGCACATGAGCACAGGTCCACAGGGAGGGCAGATTACTATCCGGCCAAAAGTATGGGGTTCATAGGCCAGTACCTCCCAGGAATGGATGGGCGGCGCATCCGGGTTGGGCACCCAAGCACAGTGCAATTTAGTGGGGAACCCCAGGAAAATAGACCCACATCCTAAAAACCTCTGCCCAGTTAGGTCAGTGGGGGGGGTACCCATCAAATCCTGGCAGCAAGGAGGGATCTGAAGACTCCTCTGAGCGGCCCAGGACACAGGAGACCAGGTCCCCACACTCTGCCAGCCATTCCCAGGCTCGCAGAATCTGGGAAAACCTGGAAGATCAGACGGGCACCTCTGGGAGCAGTGCCTCTGAGTCAGAGGATGAGTGGACCAGGGTTACCTGAACCAAAAAGGCCAATAAGGCAAACAAGGGTCTTGCTTAAGGACCCCTTAAAGCAGATCAAGGCAATAAGGAGTGCCATCACCCCTTATCATAAGAACGCCAAGTATTCTGTTTGGGAACACTTGGAGCTCTATGAGCAAATGATGGAGACTTTCCATTTGAAGGACAGCAGTAGCTGCATTCAGTATGTCAAATGGACATTCTCCCCAGAATACTCCAGTTTCTTTGACGGGCTGGAGGACCAAAACCATTCAAGATGGTCCACATATAGGGCGGCCATCTTGAAACATTTTTCTGTTCACCGGAATCCCCAAGAGGCTCGCAAGGCAGCCTACAATTTCCAATGTGGGGAGGATCAGGCCCCACAAGAATTCGTGGAAGAATTGAAGCGTGCCTTTGCGCAGACCACCAGAAGGGTGCGCACGGACAGCAGAGAATTCATCAACACATTTTTCCATGCACTCCCCAAATACATAATGACCCAGCTCGTGAGAGATTTTCACGAGAAAAGATCTTTAGACTGGGTCATTGAGCAAGCCACCCGCATCTATGAGGTGGAAAAACCGGTGGAAAATAAGAATCAGCCCAAAAACCCCAAAACCAACAGCACCCCTGCTGCTGCCAAGGTGGCAGAGGTAAAGGTTGCCCCCGTTTCAGATTTGGAGATGGGGGACTAAAAACCTGCCTGCACCGAACAATTCACAGCCCAGAAGGCTCTCGGGCCAGTCACAGACAGGGAGTCAAGGAGGTAATCCCACAAATGGGGTCTCCCGCTCCCCTGACTATGTAAGTCCCTGCTATAAGAGAAACAGACCAATCCTGGGTTATGTGTGGACTCCTCCAGCCCAAGGGGGGGTGTCCAGCCAAGCACCTGACCCAGGGATCTTCCCTCCTAACTTCCCACAGGAGGGCAGAAATTCCCCAAACATTGGGCAGAACTTTTTTCCCAGGTATCCACCCAATTTCCAACCCCAAAGCCATCCATCCTTCTTTCCCCAATTCCCTAAGCCCAGACAACCTAATCCGGGAGAGGGGAGGCCAAGGGTGGAGGGGTACCCAAATCTTCCCAACCCAGGGTATTACCAGAGAAGGGATAGCTACCCTTCCCGGGATCAGCCCAGGGGAGAAAACAGAACCCCGTATCAGCCTGAGCGGGTTTCACAACTTGAGCGACAGGTCCAAAATATGGCGTGGGATCTGGGTCACATACTGAGGGCTCAACAGAACCCTCAGGTGAGCATGCCACCGTAGAAAGCCCCAAACTCTGGGCCTGGTGCTCCAGAACAATGACGGGGGCAGCACCCCGATAACCCACCGGTTCCCAGGGAGGAGGCACAAGGGGAAGGGGGGTGTAAAGCCTTGGAGGAAGCTTCCTTCCCCATTTGTAAACAGCCCCTGGAAACCCAGGAACCGGAAACAAAATCTCCTACCCCTGGAAGTCTGCCACCCAAGGAGCAGAGAGGAGGTAGGAGAAACAAAGTACCCAAACAGACCCACTTTGTGGAGGAGGTACAGATCTTCCAATTTGAGGGAGAGGGATCCTCAGAGGATCCTGGGAAAAGGATCTTCTCCTTCAGAGATGGGGGAACTCCTCCCAAGGAAAAATGGGTCCCAAGGGATTCCAACCTAGACTGGGTAGATGTGGGGATTGAGCTGTCGCCGCCCATCATTCTATCACAAAACCAACAAGACCGAAAACCCCTGGTTCAAACCCATCCAGGTGACTGCCTCCAAAAAGGGGGGGGGGGGGCGGCCCAGAACCGGAACCAGGGGAACCAAAAACCGCATCAATATCCGGTTGCAAACTTTTTCTTTCAGATGCCCATGACACTCCACAGAATTCTGCCCAAATCTCTTCTCTCTCAATGTCCAAAACCAGAAAGTTAGCCCACCAGTTGTCCAAAAACGTGCATTATCTGTGCCCCCTTGAGGAGAAGGAGGGAAGATATTATGCCCCGGTACAAGTACAAGCGCAGGGTACAATGTTGGCACTGGTGGACACTGGATCCCAAGCTACCCTTCTATCCAGAAGGGCCTTTGATGAACTAAATGCAGGAAGGGGGGAGAATTACCGAATTCCTCTCACCTCTCTTCCTGGACAACTCCAGAACTTTGACGGGAAGGAAATTCCCGTCGAGGGTACTGCAGATTTGGACATCAAAATTGGGCGACACAAGGTGAAACACCCGGTCATAATAGTGACTCCAGAGGGCACCCCTTGTTTACTAGGGAATGACCTCCTGAGAAGGTTGTCACCCCTAATAGATTACGTAAACAAGGTCCTCTGAACCCAGACTAGCCGACCAATAAAATTAAAGCAGAGTGTCAACCATGTTACTTTAAACGGCACCTGCCACATGGTTGAACAAAAATCTGACGAAGTAGAATTTCACTTCCAGAACAACCAAATTCCAGACGTGACAGTAATAGCAGTAGGACAACAGACTGGTGATGGGGGGTCCTCTCTATTTCTGAAAATCAACCTTCCTTCCAGTTTAAGGTGGTATTCCACACTGAAAGGAAATACTCTGAAATTCTTTACCAATCCACAATCAGACACTCCCACTTCTATAGTCCAGAAAGAGGTGAAATCAGCTCAGAGCCCGGCTGATGTTCAGCAAATTGGAGAGCAGTTGTTCATCCCTGTTCAGTTAAATGATGGGAAGGACTCTGTTCTAGCCCGAGTGTGTGTGAACAACGGTAAGAGTTTCATCAGCAAAGCCATGTTCCGCCAACTCCCGAAAGATCCAGCCATTCCCACATTCAAACTGATAGACAAATGGGAAACGGACCTGGAAGCACCCAATTCCAAACATCTCCTGCCAAGCAGGTGTATGCTCAAACTCTCCATTGGCAACAAGAGCATGGTCCATAATTGTTGGGTCGTGCGAGACGTCACTACCGCCTTTTACTTAGGCAGTGACATTCTCAATCGCTTTGCCATTAGTTTGGACCTAATAAACTTCAAAGCTTGGTCCCGATTAGCGGATAATCCCATGGGCTTTGATGATCCAGAAAAAGCATTTAGGTCAGCTCAATTGCTACCTTATGCAGTTGAAATTCAGATTAAAGAGGAAGTCACCATCCCAGAAAGGACCCGACAATTCTCCCTGGAATTGAAAGTTAAAAGAGGACAAAAAATGAAAAACCCTAATGCTTATATACATCTAAATGCTTCTCTCCAGCAGCAAGGGTTGGGGGTAAACCCAACACCATTAGTCAATATAGAGCATGACACCATTCCAATAGAGGTGGATAACAGCGACTTAAAGAGTATCACTCTAGCCGCAGGCACCATTATTGGAATGGCGGTTGATGACCGACATTTCTCAATTGATCTAGGAAATGAAATGTTAGGACCAATCCCCAAGGACTGTTTTGACAGTGACAGTGATGACAATACAACACCAGACAGGATCTTCACCCGGCATGGGGGGAACTTCCTGGTGTACACTTCCTGCCCTTATGATAAGGAGGATGTGACTTGTGACTTCAGAACGGATGAGGTGATTTTCCAGGTCCATGAGGGCTGCCTTTCCCACCTGAAGCCCCCAGTCCAAATCAGCACTCTGACCAGGGACTTCTCCGCCCATCTGGAGGAGGCCGCGGAGATAGCGAAACCAGAAGTCTTTCCAGGCTTCAGGCAGATGGTGGAAGAGATAGTCAACCTAGCTGATGCCTGCATGACTCTGGAACAGAAGCAAAAGTTGAAACAAGCTTTCTTGGATTTCCAAGATCTCTTTGTGGTAGACACATATGACTGTGGTCGCACCGACATCCACACAACAACAATTCCCACGGACCCTGGCATGACTCCAGTGTTTGTGAAGCAATATCGCTTGCCTCCCGCATCCATGGAGTCCCTTACTGAAATAATTAAAAACCTTGAGTCCCGGGGAATAATCCGTCCAGTACACAGCACCTTCAATAATCCGGTGCTGGGAATATTGAAGCCAAACGGCCAGTGGAGACTCTGCGCCGACCTTAGGGAGCTCAACAAATGGGTCCATACTTCCCGAAGGCCTATTCCCTACATTGACCAAGGGCTGGCCCAGAACCAGGGTTCACAGGTATTCACTGCAATAGACCTGACCAATGGATACTGGACCGTGCCTGTCAGTAGGGAGGACCAATACAAACTGGCTTTTACCTTTGGGGGCCAGCAGTACACAGTGACCCGGACTCCCTTCGGATACCTCAACTCCGGCAATGAATTCAACATTTTCCTACACAAGGCCATGCCCGACCTGGGTGCGAGGGGTAACCTGGCTAATGTAGATGATGTCCTCATTAAAAGCTCAACTGTTGAGGAACACATAGCGGAGATTCGTTATGTCCTGACCCAGTTGAGGGCCGACGGAGCAAAACTTTCCTTCCAAAAAGCACAGTGGTGTAGAACACGTGTTAATTTCTTGGGGCATGAGATTACTCCTCTGGGTCTCTGTCCCCAGGAAAAGAAAGTGGAAGCACTCCAGAAACTAAGGGATCCCACAACTCTGCGGGAACTAAGGAGCCTCCTTGGACTGACTAATTACAGCAGAAAGTTCATTGAGGGCTACACAGAGATCACCAGACCCCTGATTCATCTCTTGAAGGGGGGGGTCAAGTGGGAATGGGGTCCAGAACAATCCGAGGCAGTAAGACAACTCAAAATAAGCCTCTCACAAGCGCCTTGCCTAGCTCACCCTGTCAGAAACAAGGAGTTCTTCCTGGAGACAGGGTTCTCTAATACGTGCTTGACGGCAGTATTATCCCAAAAGCATGACAAGGTCAATAAAGTAATCTCCTATGCGAGCAAAACCTTATCCTCTGTGGAGGAAAAATTCAACGATTGTGAGAAGGCACTCTTGGCAACGGTGTGGGCATTGAAGAATTACCGCCCGTTCATCCAGGGGGAACACATCATAGTGGAGACTCCACACCAGCCTCTGCAATATCTCCAAAGTGACAGAATCCAGGCCGGAAATGTGAGTAATTCCCGAATTACTTCCTGGATTCTGTCAATGCAAGGCTTTCCTGTGGAGGTCAGATATGGCCAAAACAAGAAGAGTCCCCTCGCGCAAGGTCTGGCTGACTTGCATGATTGTGCCAGAGAAAACTGTCTCGAGGACGAAAGTTTCAAAATCAAGGACAACATGGAGGCATACCTTAATTCCCCACACAAAGTCTTTGAAAAGGACAAGTGTGAGGGAATGCCCACTGTCTATGTGGATGGATGCTCTTACCATGTTGACAACAACGGGGAAAAAGAACTGGTGGCCGGCATAGGGAATGCATGGGTGTATCCAGAACCCACCGCCGGGTACAAAATCGGTCCCCGAAGTAGTCAAGTAGCAGAGTGGATGGCTGTGCATCAAGCCATCCTCACTGCTGTCCAACATGAACTCCACGAACTGGTCATAATCACGGATTCGGATTATGTACGGAACGGGTTCGTGGATCACCTGGTTAATTGGAAAACCAGAGGCATGTTATGTGCTAATAACAAACCCCTGAAACATGGGAAGTTAATCCAAAATATTGATGATCTGGCCAAATCGAATGGGACGACCATCTACTGGAAGAAGATCAAGGGTCATTCCAAAGTAGAGGGACCAGACAAAACTGGAAATGACTTAGCTGATCAGCTGGCCAAAACCGGGGCCATCCAAGGGGATCTAATAGAAATAGAGTCCCTGTTGGGGGAAATCCAGGTCACTGCTATCACTAGGTCCCAGACCAATGCTCACAATGATCTTTCAACTGCACAATGGCGTAAGGAGACCCCTGATGCTGATTTCATTACGGCTCAGAAGGGGGATCCAATAATTGGTAAGTTTTACGAACACATTGAGGACCCTGAGAACTTTCCCCTGACGGATACCAACTACGTTGGGAAAGAGTGTTGATGAAATGTCCAAAAATGTTCCGAATCCAAGACGGTTTGTTGGTAAGGAAATCCCAAGCTGGCCATGATCAGTGGGTGGTTCCTACCTCATTCCGAAGCCTAATGTTAAGTCACACACATGATGCAGCCACCGCCGGTCAAAGGGGGTTTCACACAACACTGGAAATCTTAAGAGAGGTTGCATACTAGCCACACATGGGGCAGGACCTCAACCAATACTTGAAGGGGTGTCTTGTGTGCGCACAATTTCAGCCAACATCCCTCACACACGGGGCGCCTCTCCAAAAGAGGGGGATGACACTGCCATGGTCAGATTTGCAAATCGACTTTGTAGCCCCTGTGATTCGCTCGTCTAGAGGAAACAAGTAAATGTTGACGGTCACATGCTTGTTTACCAAGTGGGTGGAATGTCTCCCGGCCCCAAACTGCAAGGCAGAAACAGCAGCTGCCCTGATGATTAACCACATCTTTTCCTGTTTTGGTCTACCTCAAAGGATTGAGTCAGACAGAGGTAGCCATTTCACCAGAGAGGTAATGACAAAGATGTGGGAGATACTGGGGGTCAAAAGGAAGCTACATATTGCTTACCGACCAGCTTCTTCTGGAGCAGTAGAGAGATACAACCGAACCATTGTGAGCATATTAAAAATGTTTGTGGCAGATTCTGGGCCAAGTTGGGATATCCGATTACCTATGGTCCTAATGGCCATCAGATCTACCCCTTCATCTGCAACCAAAATGTCACCGTTTGAGCTGATGACTGGACGCAAGATGGTGCTTCCCCAGCATTTGCTCTACAGGACCAAAGAGCAGACATTGATAAATGCCTCCACAACTCATGAGTATGTGGAGAATTTAAGGAAACACCTTCAACATGCTTTTGCCTATGCTCAGCGGAATCTAGAAAGATCAGCTGATAGCATGAAGACCCATTACGACCTGAAGACAACCAGGGAGGAATATAATGTGGGAGACCGGGTCTATGTATACAATTTCCAAAGGAACCAGGCCAAACAGCGAAAATGTTTGCCTACATGGAAGGGACCATTGGAAATTATAGAATTATAGACAAGATCTCCCCAGTAGCTTATAAGATCTGCATCCCCAAAGGTAGTCTGGCGGAAGGGGAAGACAAGTGGGTACATATAAATCAGCTAAAGTGTTGCCATCCCAGGCAAACTCTGCAGCAACTGGAGGAATCCTCTGAAATCTCAGAGGGGGCCGCTCCAGAGTAATTTAGTTCCACCCTAAAATATTCCACATATAGCCTATAAAATTCTATGATTCTTGAATATGTTCTTGCCTCCTGATTTAAAAAAAATTTATATGTTCATGTTTTTGACTATAAAATGTATATGCCGCCCCACTATATCAATAGTGGGGGAGAAATCTCTACGAATAGGTATTGCCGCTTTTGCTTTATCATCCTAGGAGAGATGAAACCATAGAGACTGACCAAGGAGAACGACCCGGGGACCGGGAGCAAAGATCCAAGGGGCACGGGGTACCACCCAATATTCCCATCAGGACAGGCGAGGAGAACCGATCGATCCAACCGGATGAAGGAAAAGATGCTGAACTGTGCCATCTGCGGAATTGGAAGAAGATGATGCGGACATACCAGCGCGTGGATCAAAACATCCTTTGCATCCGACTCCCCCTCGACTTGAAATCAAAGCGCAGTCGGGCGGGGGGGCTTGTTGGGTGTCTTGACCCACGTTCAAGTTATTAGGCTACAACATTTGTGCTGTGGGCTTAGGAAATCCAAGAGGGCGGAAAAGCCCACATTTGCGCCAGAATCCAGGAAAACCGCGCAGTTTTGCGCACACCAAAATGGTCGCCTGACCTGCCACCCACCAGTGCGAGCGTGATAGCCCAGAAGCGCCATGAGTGAAATGTGGTGCCAAAGGAAAAACAGCAGTGCCTGTTAGCTCAGAAAGCGCTTTTAAATCACCTTTGTTTCTCTGAAATGCAAGCTAAAAATGCCTATTTTAAACATTGCAAGATATTCAAAAATATCACTGAACACCAACAGACATTTGGCAGAATGTAGTCTTGTGGGCATACAAAATCTGGGAAAAGAAAGAGCCTAAAATAATGTTCATAATGAAACTGGCTGAGCTGTGGATGTCAGCAGCCTAAGTTAAATTGGACTGAAAGCCACTAAAATCTAAATGTTTAAAATAAATGAGTGACCTACTGTTGAGTGTCACATAGTTTGCAACTGTTAAATGTCATAGTTTTGAACTTAGAATCAGCATTCTAGCTGCATGTGTAAAAATTGCAAGTTTGGTTTGAATGTAGAAAACTGGGAACCAAAGTGACATTTGGCTGACGCCTGGCTTGAAGAGAGTGAATTCTGCCCGGCAACTACCCCCGACAGGAGTTGAAACTTGATCAGCAGCTGTGTCCCCAGGCCTGGCTGCATTCTGCTGCCCCTGCCAAAAGGAGATGACACCTCTCTGATTGAATTAGGGGGGTGGCACCTGGGGACTGCTGGAAACTAAACAAAGCACTGTCCTTGGCCCAGGCAAATGTTATATTAGGGCGGTCGTAAATGGCTTCCTCTTGGAAGGAAACGGGGAGGGGCACTGCATCTGTGAGCAAGCTGAGCTTGGGGGAAGTGGATAAACCAGAAATTCCACCATGTGCTTTGGAAAACCACACCCCTCGGGGCCAGAGCATAATTTTAAAAAGATGGATAATTCATAGTGCGGACTTGTAAAAATTATATAAAAAACATCATCATTCTTTTGATTTTTCTGTGCACATTTTAAGAGGTGTTAGAACTCTGTACCGTGTTCTTAGGCAAAACCCCATGAATTATGGAGATTGCAGACACGGGGTTCACGCTAGAAAAATGAAAATTTACTGGAATATGTGTAGAAAGGCAGTGTACATTTGTGCCATTTTTGGTAAACGTCCGATATTGGTAAACCAACTAAAAACGAAAATAAGTTGTCATTTTTTAATGCAAGCTCTTAGAAACATCAGAGTTGGAACAGAATGTACCATAAGTAATCTGTAATATGTACATGTAATGTCAACCACTTGTGTATCTGGGAAATATGTATTTGGATCAGAAATAGATTTGTGTGCAATTTGACAAGGGGAGGATCCTCTGACCATAAACCTACCTCATCACTCTGACTCACAACTCAGTTCCCCCAATCAAGGGAGAAAGGATAACTGGGCCAATGATAAGTTGAGAGGGGCAGGCTCAGTTATGCTACGCACACACCCACTTTCTAAAGACATAAAAAGAGCCACTGGAAGCCAGACGGGAACATTCACTTTCCACTTTCTTGCGGAACGCTTTGCCCGGAGACTCCAGACTTCAAATCCATCAATCTCCAGAGATCCAGAGAGACCAGAGATCCAGAGTGACCAGAACTGTGCAGTGCTGAGAGCTGACCCAGATCGCTGTGCGCAGAACCAGTACCAAGTGGCGAGAGAACCGCAGCCAATCCTGACCCGATCCGTGACAAAGTCGCATTCCTGTCCAAAATATAGTGTGAATACTCAGCCAAAACTGTGCAAAACCAATCCCTTAGTTTAAAATAATCTAATTCAAACTATTTTAACCTATCTAGAACCACACCATAGCATTGTGTCTCCTTCTGTGACTTTAAAGCTGCAAAACTGTCATCTGTCATTCTGAAACTTTAAAATTTCATTTCTGAAAATCTACCTCCACAAAATCGTCCATATCTCTAAACCGACTTGCTACTCCTTATACTTCCTCCGTAATTGCGCTCGACGCACGCAACTAAATTGCTGCGATTTGACATTTTGCTTCATTCCAGCCACGTGTAAAACATTTGTCTTTTGCTTTCCTTTGCTGAAATTCGCTTGCAACCTGACAATCATTCATAGAGCATTGCTAAAGTGATCCTGAACTAATTTAAAGTAGCTATCACCCACCCTGAATCTCTTATTGGGAATTAAAATCATTTTTAGCATATTTTTCCCTTCTTTGCATACCACCTTTAAAGTACTTTGCCTGCGCTTAAAATCATCCCTGTTTCTCTAAGCTTGCTAGGGGGGAACTGAATTCGTATTGTACTGTGATTGTATTCCTGAAGACTGTGTGTGTTACTTCCACCTCCTTACATTGCATAGAGGGGGGGTGAATTGCCAAAAGGGGAAAAGTGATTATATTATGTTTTGCTGAAATCATATCAAGTTTATTCCTGTGTTGCTTCTTTTCCACTTTGCATTTCCTTGTACCATAGAAAGCATTCTCAGCTACCTTATCCTCTATACTACTCCTAAGTAATGAAACCAGTGTGCTAGTATAACATCATCCATTGTTGATCACTCACTGTCATATGTCTAAGTGTGATATCAAATATTAATTTATTATAAAAGTGTGATATATATCTATTGTTTAATTTTTCAAATAAACCTTTTCAATTTGCAAAACAAACCTACTTCTTGGCTCAGTGGGGTCAGTGGGATTCTCAGAGAGGGGGGTGATACAAGGGTTCATCATCCAGATTATAACTTGTCATAAAAATATATAAATAAGGGCTTCCCTTGAGCAATCCCAGACAAGGCACTGACTTAGTGGGACTGCTTGATTGGAGTCATTAACAATGTAAAAGTCATTAAATTCCTTCATTGATGCCCGAAATCCTCCTGGATTTTTTAAAAATAGTTTTCCACGATGGTTTGATTTTGTAAAGAGCCTTGTTTAGATTCAATGTCACACAATACTTTCTCTGACACTGTTTTTGCGGTGCTAATAATCAGGATGAGCCAATCTCTAGTACATTTGTTGGCTATGTAGCTCCATTCTTTGTGGAACTGGTCTAGGAACATTCATGCCTCAATCCTGATAATTAGCCCTATGGGTGGCGTGTGTGCTTGAAGATAGTTGGTCATCATGGCACCATGCAGCTCCGTTCTAATGAACTTTTTTTTGTACCTCCAGTTCGTTCCATTCATCTGCAGTAGCACCTCTGCCCAGCGGGGCATCTGGTTCTAGGATTGATAGGATCACTAGGATCCCGTCCACTAATTCATCTGCATATGCTAGATAGTTGGCTTCTCTCATCTTCACTATTAGGTGGATTTTGCAATGCAAATTAAGGTGATTTTCATGGAGGTAAATGAAGAGAGACTAGAGTAAGGACACAGGCTCCGGTAATTTGCAATAAATGCAACAAAAACACATTAAGGGGGACTTAAAGTGGGTTATGATCCCCTGTACATGATCCCAAATATATTTTCACACATAGCCTGCACAGGTTAGGTTGACTGATTGCTTTTCAAAAGTGTATTTCTTGCTTATTCTATCAGGTCCTCCAACCAAAACTAACTCAGCCCTCGAGATGGTGTCTAGCCCTGGGTGTCAGTGATGTGCGGCATATCTAGGGTGAGGGGCAGAGAGAGGTTGACCAGGCTGCTTTTCGGGTACCGCAAGGGGAAGAAGGAGGTAACAACGGGCCAGTTGTAATCGTCCCATTGTTACCTCCATCCCCATTCCCATTGAGCCCTATGGGGGCTCAAATGGGAATGGTGAATGGTTATTGCAAGGAGGAATGACCGGGTCCTCCAGTGTTGGAATAACCCGGTCATTCCTCATTGCAGGAACCCGGTAAATGAGCCCGGTTTGGTGGCAGCCATGGAGCTAATAGCTCCATGGCTACCGCCAAACTCGTAATGAGGGCCTATGACTTATAACGATAATGTAATGTAATCGCATTTGTATAGCGCCTTTCACCATTGGTATGGTCTCAACGTGCTGTTGATTGAACGCCCTTGGGGGACCGAAGTCATCAGAGGGTTATTAAAAATGCATGTGTGCATTTTAGCCAGTACAAAGGTAGTGAGGGGTGGACAAGTCCCTGCTAGTCACCCATGTTGAGTAGGTAAGTGGGTGGGTGCAGAGAGGTAATCTGGAAAGTATGCAAAAGAGATTTTATTTGTGCAGTTAGACCGAATGTTATTGTGGGGGATAGCTGCATTCTAGTGGCAGAAGTGATATGCAAAGTATGTGAGTCAGGAGAGATATTGTGTACAGCTAGATCACATTTTATCATGGGGAATAGCTGCCTTCTAATGGTAGAGGTGTTGTGCAGAGCATGTGACGCAGGTGTGACATCAAGTGTACGGCTAGACTGAATTTTACTGTGGGGGATCGCTGCATTCTAATGGCATAGGTGCTGTGCAAAGTATGTGAAGCAAGGAGAGACCTTATAGAATGCATGTGTGTATTTTAGCCAGTACGAGGTAGGTAGGGGCGGCCAAGTCACTGCTAGCCACCCATGTTGAGCAGGCAGGTGGTTGGGTGTGGAGAGGTAGTCATGACAGTGTGCAAGAGAGATATTATGTGTGCAGCTAGGCCAATATTTATTGTGGGGGTAGCTGCATTCTAATGGCAGAGGTGCTGTGCAAAGTATGTGAAGCAGGAGAGACATTATTTGTACCGCTAGACCAAATTATATCGTAGGGGATAGCTGCGTTCTAATGGCAGAGGAGTTGTGCAAAGTATGTCAAGCTAGGGAGACATTATATGAGCAGCTAGACCAACACTTATCGTGGTTGATAGCAGCATTCTAATGGCAGAGGGGTTGTGCAAAGTACGTGAAGCTACAGAGACATTATGTGAGCTGCTAGACCAACATTTATCGTGGGGGATAGCAGCATTCTAATGGTCGAGCAGATTCCCATGGTATTATAATACAGTATGTGGGGAAATATGCTGATGAGAAAGAAGTACATGAATTGTTTTGCGCAAAGGTGGTGAGTGTGCTGTATAAATAAATGCAGCTGGGGTAATGACACTTAATTGAAGTCATTTATTGTTTTTCTGTTAGCAGCCACATGTAAAGGTGGCAAGAGTGGATGAACTCTCTACTGTGAAGAATCGAAGAGAACCAGGGAGCATGCTATTCCCAACTTCCCCCTTCCCAACACAATGTTATAAAGTCTCCTAATCCACTTTCCAAATACCCTGTGCTACCGCAGACTTACCATTTCAAGTACCTTAATTCCCTACCCCCTTGGTATCACAGCATCTGGTCTACCCTTTGGCATCAGCGCTTAGACCTTATGGGGAGTGGCAATGTTTTTGCTACTTCTGTGAGACAACCTAGTCTTGAGAGCACCCGTGCCATGGTTCTCCGAAATGTCTTTAAGCATCAGTAGCCCCACTTTGTAGCAAGGTACTGGGAGTCAGAGGACCTTTGTGTCAGCCTCTCAATATAAGAGCTTGATGCTTCCTCCACTTGCTAAAGGCAAATGCTGCTCTTCTTCCAGCAATCTAGCTCTTCTTATTCTCCTTCAATTGAGCCCTGATAGGTTTGGATCTTTACTCCCCTTTTCAGCTCAGCCCTTTCTCACACCTTGTTCTGTTCTCTGTCAGTATGTCAGGTCATGTCAGGTCATCTTGGATGTGGTCATTTACTCTTTCTGTGTGTTTGGTGATCTCACCACACAGAAATCTGAGGGAAAACCTTAAGGCAACTCACAATTCTTTTTCTTTTGGGTAAAAGGGTAATTCTTTACATAGGTGGGGTTCATTAGTATACACACTGCATTTTCAGTCTTATGTGGGAGTCACTTGGAAGGCTTGCCTAAATATGATAACATTTAGGATTTTCCTAAATTTCACGTGACCTTTCTGTGTTCTTAAATACAGTGAAAGCTCATTTCACATCTTTAAGGCTAAGATGTATAAGATTTTTTCCTCCATAGCAACCGTTTCTGAGTTAGCAGATCACACGGTCCTTGTCCAGATTACGATCTAATCATATCTGGAAAGTTTGTTGGCCCAGTAGACCAGAAAGGCCAATGAGTAATATACAAAACATTCAGTGAGATTCTCTTCCCGATTACAAGTAGAATTTAAGAAAGGCCAGATGTGTTCTTGCTTTTTAAATCCCAAGATCATTTGTGTATCACAGTTCTGAGCCTGATGTAGTTGTTAAGACACTTTTTCAGTAGGGTGAATAAATGCTACTGCAGTAATCCAGCATGATAGAAGCAGGACTCTCCCTATTAATATTCAGTGACTGGAGTAGGGTTTTCTTCATCATGCATACTGAAAATTGTCATTTTTCATAACTGGGTTTACTTAGCAGGGTGAATAACAAATCAGCATCAAATCTAAAAACCAACTTGTTCTTAGGGTGAGAATGAATGATGACCTGGGCGTGGGCGGCATCATTCCAACCGCAGTGGAGCACCATATTTCACTGTATGCGGATGATGTTCTGCTTTACATCAATTAATGGCTTGTGAACCTCCGACGTATCTGTGATATACTGCAGGTATTTGCCCCACTTGCAGGCTATAAAATAAATTACGACAAGTTGGAGGTGTTGCCTCTGAGGAGTGACATTCCATGGGATCCGGGCAGAATTGGCCAGTTTAAATTGCAGATACAGGCGATTAAATCTCTTGGAGTGAGTGTAAGTGCTCATATTGAAAGCCTTATCCAGAAAAATTACCGTCCAATATTGACCAAATGAAAACTGATCTCCTCAGATGGAACACTATACTATTGTCTGTTACGGGAAAAAATCAATCCGGTAAAAATGAATATCTTGCCGAAATGTATATATTTGGCCCAGATAATTCCTCTGCCTATGGCCGCAAATATGATTCTGGATTTGAATAAGCATAGCGGGAGGGTTATTTGGAGGCATAAAAAGGCCAGTCTGAATAAAAAGCAATTGCAGGCGACCAAACAGGATGGGGGAGCTTGCACTCCCCTCCTCGGCATCTTATTTCTTGGCGGCACAGGCCGCTGGATCAAGAGATGGCTTAATCCAGATGATACATCCATTTGGTGGGCTACGAAATTGGCTATCTACAACCCTTTACACCCCAAGAGATCATCTTAGTCCCCTGAACATGACATTCCAAATTACGTAAAGAAACATCCTATCGTAGGGCCTACAGTAACCCATTGGTACCAAATATTTAAACTTACTGGGGCCGACATGAATACGGTTTCACCGTGGCTTAGCCTTCCAGCTCTGTTGAAAACCCACTCAGGTAGATGACCACAGTTCAGTTGAAAGGAGGAATGGCAACATGCACGAATCATGGATCATTTTGATGGTCATACTCCACTACCAGTTTTGGAGGGCAAGGTCATTCTGGGCCTGGTGCTAATTGCGTGGCTGGTGCACCAGGCACAGATTTCCTCAGTTGAATCTCAGATCTAACGGGCCACACATACTCGAGCACTGTCCGCCTGTGAGGCGGAGCTGGCCCATGCTCCTTCTACCTTTCCAAAAATGAAGGCCTTTTTTCCTCTTATGCATCCCCAATCATCTTGGAAGAAACTCGGTATTAGCGGCTAAATGGGCAGAGGATCTGGGGATACAATTAGATTGTGCGGCTATATACTTGTTTTTTCATTGATTAATGTAGTGTCATGTAATCTTGCTAATAGGGAAATTCAATTTAAAATCACTCAGTGCTTCTTTTATATCCCAGTGAAGCTATTTGCAATGAAGCTATTGAATGCCCCATGGTGTTGAGAGGGAGACGGGCAGCTTGGGACGTTGGGACACTTAGGTTGATCTTGTCCTAAGATTCAGATGTTCTGGGGGATGGTATTGACTAGGTTTACACACATTTCAGGGGCCATTTCGACTTTTACACCTGACTCTAGTGGAAGTAGAGGAATGGCGTGACAATATTCCAAGTAGGACGTTGCTAAATATTATGCTATTTGCTGCCCGTAAGGCTATCCTGATTAAAAGGAAAGCAACAAATCCACCTGACCGGATTGTTTGGGAAGGCCTGGTATCTAGACTTTGCTCATTTGAGAGACAGGCCTTTAGGAATCATCATGGATGTCCTAGGTTGGATCAGACGTGGAATCTATTTGAACAATATATTTAGAATCAAGTGTTTGCTCATTTGTTGGCACTGGGCTTCCCTGACTATGATTGTGTGGATCACGCTGAGAATATGGCAGCGAGCTGGTCGCATATCGGCTGTTTTGTTTTGTTTTGTTCCTTCACAATTGTACACTCCTGCAATTTATGCTTTGCACCCTGCTGCTCTTGACACCAATGAGCAATTTGAAAGTGGATCTTGGAAGGTGCACCTGATTGAGGTATAGGTTGTTTAGTTTCTCTTGTTTTATTGCCCTCCACATGTGTTCATACTTCTTGTTTGTCTCCTTTTTGGTTTTGGTTAATTGTGGTGAGGTGGGTTTCTCTTTTAGGGGTAGGAGAGGTGAGAGAGGGTGGTAAACTAGTATTCATGTGGACTGATGTTAATACTCTGTCTATTGGGGCTTCTTTTGTTTTTCTGTTGGTTTTGGTTTGTTTTAAATTACTAATGCAAATATTTAAATAAAACAAAAAGCTGAAAACAAGTTCTTGCTTCTTTTACTGGTGTTGGTTTAGTACCTAGCTTTTTTAGGCACAGGAATGACAAGCTGTTTCCAATGTGTACCATGGAAAAGTACTTTCATTCTTGAGACACTCAGGCAGAGACTGCTTTCTGCTGCCCATTCTTCGATTTCAGAGCTGAAGAGAATCACTGATTTAAGGTGGTCCCTACCCTTTGCCAGTTAGGTTAAGGACTGGACATCATGAGAATAGAATTGGAAGGCTAGTGCTAGGATGTCAATAAGCGTGGCCAATAAACTGGATGTGGACTTTGAATAAAAACATATTAAGGGGAATTTAAAGTGGATTCTGATACCCTGTACGTAGTACTGGAGGATCCAGGGAATTCACAGATAGGGCCATGTCAGGGTCGAGCCTGGGGCCAGGCCTGGCTCTAGGAACACACAGCTCGAGCCCAGAGTGATAAGTAAATAGCCTGAGGAAGACCCCACATGCCAATTACACACTACCTAACCCCTTCCCTCTTAGCTCATCCAAACCTTGTCCCTTAATTTTGTGATCCTAATGCAACTAATAGTGAACCCTTCATTGATCATGCAGCAAACTATTAATACTTTGACTGTGAAACCTGCCACACCTTGGCCAGGAACAAGTTATCTATATTTAAAAGGAGGTATGTGTTGGAAGAATTCAATGTAAATAGGGAGGCATGTTATGTCATACGCCTCATTGATCTTCCCTCTCAACTGTCCATATTATTGTGTACCTTAAACATTATCCTATGCCCAAGTAAATGCAAGCACAGTCTTGGATGTCAGCCATATGCTGACAACAATCAAAGCATACCAGAGCTGCCATCAGGGTCGTATTTCCTTTTCTTCATATTTGGGCAAAAATTTAAAGAAATCCCCAAAAAGGAAAACAGATCAATGCAGCCCCGGTGCACTGTGGCCAACTGGGCCACATTCTTTTTTTCCCCTTTTTGTGCATTTCTTTCTATTTTGCCCACGCCGCCAGACAAAATGGTAAGAAATCCTAAAAAAAAGAAGATAGGGCGGGGAGTGGGGGAACTAGCCTAGTGTTTCCTCCCTCACGGATGTTACCTCTTGACCGGTTGCAAATCAAGGGTGTTTTGCCTCCAGCTCATTGTCATGCAAACTTCAGTATCAGCCTGTTTGCATGACAGTGAGCTAGAGGCAAAATGCCCTTTATTTTCTGCACAGTGAGGGGGATGGGAGCGAAGGCCCATGTGCGGCTGCACCCCTCCAGCCTGCGCTGTAACAGTGAAGAGCAAGGATGGGAAAGGCAGCCGCGAGCTAGTCTTTTTATATATTTGTTTTTAATCCAAGTGGGTGAGCACCCAGTGGGGCTCATGGCCAGCCCCTGCTTTTGGCAGGCACTGGCCCGAGAGGGGGGTCAGGCCAGAGCCCTAGGTGGGGATTGGGCCGGCCCGAGCCCCACCAGGCTCACCCAGCTCTACCTGTACGTATTAGGTCCTCTAACCAGAACCAACTCAGCCGTCGAGATGGTGTCTAGCCCTAGGTGGCAGTGATGTGCTGCCTATCTAGGGTGAGGGGACAGAGAGAGGCTGACCCTATTACTCAACTATAATAAACGACACAATCAGACACACATGTGTTGTCTCCATGTAACAAGTTCTAGCAGGAACCACAATTCTCTTAATTTTCCTGATTTGCAGACCGGTTTCAGTGGCTATTGTCAGTGTTGCCACTTTCTTCAGGACCTTATGTGCTCCATATCATGTGGAGCATTAGTTCATCTGCTCCTTGGATTTTGATGGGGTATCTTATATTTTAATATTTTTTGATTAGAACTAATTCACTCTTATTGCAAAAACAACAACAACACCATGATTTAAAACATTAACTAATGCTTAAAAACATAGGCAAACAACATTGTTAAAAAACACAATGGGCCTCATTCTGAGGTTGGTGCTAGTCATGGCGCTTTCAGCGCCATGACTAGCACCAATACCGGTACCGCCACCAACGTGGTGGTATGGGGACTTACCGGTCCATTCCGCCCTTTGTGGGACTGGTAAGTCCCCATTTGAAATGCCATTCCCCATTCCCATTCGAGCCCCCAATAGGGCTCAGTAGGAAGGTGGCAATAACGGTACTGTAAACTACGATACCGTTATTGACCCTGGTATCCCTTTGCGGGTCCCGTCCTTAACGCCTGCTAAAACCAGGCGTTAAGGAAGGACCCGCAAAGGGACCTCAGAATAGGGCGCAAAGGGATTACCGGCACCGGTGTCATTACCGGTACCCGGTATCCGTTTGCGCCCGGGACTTAATGACCCCCAATCTCTGAACTTCCTCAGTATGCTACCGTTATTTCATGAATGGCGACTAAACTCAAATTTTTGTATAGACTCATACCCAGAATGCTTGGGTGAATTAATCTCCCTGTGCACAGAAAGGTAAATAAATTACCACTGTTAGGATGGGCCAATAAGTACCCAAGTGTCTTCAAATAGAAACCAGGAAACACCTACATCGCTCTCTGAAGTATAAAGATGGAAAGCAACAAAGGCTAAAAAAGTTGATGCAGCCCAAACGAATCAAAAAGGCACCTTTGCGGACTTAAATATATTTGTTTAAGCTGACATTTGAGCTTTAGCAGGAATGTATAGTAAGGGTGTTTCCTGGTTTCTATTTGAAGACAGTTGGGTACTTATTGGCCCATCCTAACAGTGGTAATTTATTTACCTTTCTGTGCACAGGGAGATTAATTAACCCCGAGCATTCTGGGTTTGAGTCTATACAAAAATTTGAGTTTGCTCCCCATTCGTAAAATAACGGTAGCATACTGAGGAATCTCAGAGATTGTGTTTTTTAACAATGTTGTTTGCCTATGTTTTTAAGCATTAGTTAATGTTTTAAATCATGGTTTTGTTGTTCTTTTTATATGTTGTATCATTGATAAAAATTAACAAGTGGGGTCCTGGGAGTCCCTCTGCCAGACATTAGTCCTGGTTATGAGAGACTTACCCAGAGTCTTTAGCTTACTATCTTTCACAGAGAAGAAATATCCCAAACATATCAGTCCTTGTCCTGCCCTGGAGCAGTCCAGCACCGAAATGCAAGGCAATTCTCCTCTGAACAAGAGTAACAACAGAAACCCCAGACACGTGTTTCGGTCTGGTTGGACATCATCAGTAGGGTGGATCTGTGCCTCTCTAAGAATAGTGAGCAAGGGGTCCACGTCTGGATTCCCCTAGTAATTTAGGGTGAGACCCAAAGTTACTTAAATATGCAAATTAACAAGGGGGATCCTGGGAGTCCCTCTGCCAGGCATTAGTCCTGGTTACGAGAGACTTACCTAGAGTCTTTAGCTCACTATCTTTCACAGAGAAGAAAAAATATCCCAAGCATATCAGTCCTTGTCCTGCCCTGGGGCAGTCCAGCACCGAAATGCGAGGCAATTCTCCTCTGAACAAGAGTACCAACAGAAACCCCAGACAGGTGTTTTGGTCTGGTTGGACCTCATCAGTAGGATGGATCTGTGCCTCTCTAAGAATAGTGAGCAAGGGGTCCACGTTTGGATTCCCCTAGTAACTTAGGATGAGACCTAAAGTTACTTAAATATGCAAATTAACAAGCGGGGTCCTGGGAGTCCTTCTGCCATACATTAGTCCTGGTTACGAGAGACTTACCCAGAGTCTTTAGCTCACTATCTTTCACAGAGAAGAAATATCCCAAACATATCAGTCCTTGTCCTGCCCTGGGGCAGTCCAGCACCGAAATGCGAGGCAATTCTCCTCTGAACAAGAGTACCAACAGAAACCCCAGACAGGTGTTTTGGTCTGGTTGGACCTCATCAGTAGGATGGATCTGTGCCTCTCTAAGAATAGTGAGCAAGGGGTCCACGTCTGGATTCCCCTAGTAATTTAGGGTGAGACCTAAAGTTACATGAATATGCAGATTAACAAAGGGGGTCCTGGGAGTCCCTCTGCCAGGCATTAGTCCTGGTTACGAGAGACTTACGCAGAGTCTTTAGCTCACTATCTTTCACAGAAAAGAAATATCCCAAACATATCACTCCTTCACCTGCCCTGGGGCAGTCCAGCACCGAAATACTAGGCAATTCTCCTCTGAACAAGAGTACCAACAGAAACCCCAGACACATGTTTCGGTCTGGTTAGACCTCATCAGTAGGGTGGATCTGTGCCTCTCTAAGAATAGTGAGCAAGGGGTCCACGTCTGGATTCCTCTAGAAACTTAGGGTGAGACCCAAAGTTACTTAAATATGCAAATTAACAAGGGGGGTCCTGGGAGTCCTTCTGCCAGACATTAGTCCTGGTTACAAGAGACTTATCCAGAGTCTTTAGCTCACTATCTTTCACAGAGAAGAACTATCCCAAACATATCAGTCCTTGTCCTGCCCTGGGGCAGTCCAGCACCGAAATGCTAGGCAATTCTCCTCTGAACAAGAGTACCAACAGAAACCCCAGACACGTGTTTCGGTCTGGTTGGACATCATCAGTAGGGTGGATCTGTGCCTCTCTAAGAATAGTGAGCAAGGGGTCCACGTCCGGATTCCCCTAGTAATTTAGGGTGAGACCTAAAGTTACATGAATATGCAAATTAACAAGGGGGGTCCTGGGAGTCATTCTGCCAGACATTAGTCCTGGTTACAAGAGACTTACCCAGAGTCTTTAGCTCACTATCTTTCACAGAGAAGAAATATCCCAAACATATCAGTCCTTCGCCTGCCCTCGGGCAGTCCAGCACCGAAATGCTAGGCAATTCTCCTCTGAACAAGAGTACCAACAGAAACCCCAGACACATGTTTCGGTCTGGTTAGACCTCATCAGTAGGGTGGATCTGTGCCTCTCTAAGAATAGTGAGCAAGGGGTCCACGTCTGGATTCCCCTAGTAACTTAGGGTGAGACCCAAAGTAATTAAATATGCAAATTAACAGGGGGGTCCTGGGAGTCCCTCTGCCAAACATTAGTCCTGGTTACGAGGGACTTACCCAGAGTCTTTAGCTCACTATCTTTCACAGAGAAGAAATATCCCAAACATATCAGTCCTTGTACTGCCCTGGGGTAGTCCAGCACCGAAATGCTAGGCAATTCTCCTCTGAACAAGAGTACCATCAGAAACCCCAGACACGTGTTTGGGTCCGGTTGGACATCATCAGTAGGGTGGATCTGTGCCTCTCTAAGAATAGTGAGCAAGGGGTCCACGTCTGGATTCCCCTAGTAATTTAGGGTGAGACCCAAAGTTACTTAAATATGCAAATTCACAAGGGGGGTCCTGGGAGTCCCTCTGCCAGGCATTAGTCCTGGTTACGAGAGACTTACCCTGAGTCTTTAGCTCACTATCTTTCACAGAGAAGAAATATCCCAAACATATCAGTCCTTGTCCTGCCCTGGGGCAGTCCAGCACCGAAATGCGAGGCAATTCTCCTCTGAACAAGAGTACCAACAGAAAACCCAGACACGTGTTTTGGGCTGGTTGGACCTCATCAGTAGGGTGGATCTGTGCCTCTCTAAGAATAGTGAACAAGGGGTCCACGTCTGGATTCCCCTAGTAACTTAGGGTGAGACCCAAAGTACTTAAATATGCAAATTAACAGGGGGGTCCTGGGAGTCCCTCTGCCAAACATTAGTCCTGGTTACGAGGGACTTACCCAGAGTCTTTAGCTCACTATCTTTCACAGAGAAGAAATATCCCAAACATATCAGTCCTTGTACTGCCCTGGGGTAGTCCAGCACCGAAATGCTAGGCAATTCTCCTCTGAACAAGAGTACCATCAGAAACCCCAGACACGTGTTTTGGTCTGGTTGGACCTCATCAGTAGGGTGGATCTGTGCCTCTCTAAGAATAGTGAGCAAGGGGTCCACGTCTGGATTCCCCTAGTAATTTAGGGTGAGACCTAAAGTTACATGAATATGCAAATTAACAAGGGGGGTCCTGGGAGTCATTCTGCCAGACATTAGTCCTGGTTACAAGAGACTTACCCAGAGTCTTTAGCTCACTATCTTTCACAGAGAAGAAATATCCCAAACATATCAGTCCAGCACCGAAATGCTAGGCAATTCTCCTCTGAACAAGAGTACCAACAGAAAACCCAGACACGTGTTTTGGGCTGGTTGGACCTCATCAGTAGGGTGGATCTGTGCCTCTCTAAGAATAGTGAACAAGGGGTCCACGTCTGGATTCCCCTAGTAACTTAGGGTGAGACCCAAAGTAATTAAATATGCAAATTAACAGGGGGGTCCTGGGAGTCCCTCTGCCAAACATTAGTCCTGGTTACGAGGGACTTACCCAGAGTCTTTAGCTCACTATCTTTCACAGAGAAGAAATATCCCAAACATATCAGTCCTTGTACTGCCCTGGGGTAGTCCAGCACCGAAATGCTAGGCAATTCTCCTCTGAACAAGAGTACCATCAGAAACCCCAGGCACGTGTTTCGGTCCGGTTGGACATCATCAGTAGGGTGGATCTGTGCCTCTCTAAGAATAGTGAGCAAGGGGTCCACGTCTGGATTCCCCTAGTAATTTAGGGTGAGACCCAAAGTTACTTAAATATGCAAATTCACAAGGGGGGTCCTGGGAGTCCCTCTGCCAGGCATTAGTCCTGGTTACGAGAGACTTACCCTGAGTCTTTAGCTCACTATCTTTCACAGAGAAGAAATATCCCAAACATATCAGTCCTTGTCCTGCCCTGGGGCAGTCCAGCACCGAAATGCGAGGCAATTCTCCTCTGAACAAGAGTGCCAACAGAAAACCCAGACACGTGTTTTGGGCTGGTTGGACCTCATCAGTAGGGTGGATCTGTGCCTCTCTAAGAATAGTGAACAAGGGGTCCACGTCTGGATTCCCCTAGTAACTTAGGGTGAGACCCAAAGTACTTAAATATGCAAATTAAAAGGGGGGTCCTGGGAGTCCCTCTGCCAAACATTAGTCCTGGTTACGAGGGACTTACCCAGAGTCTTTAGCTCACTATCTTTCACAGAGAAGAAATATCCCAAACATATCAGTCCTTGTACTGCCCTGGGGTAGTCCAGCACCGAAATGCTAGGCAATTCTCCTCTGAACAAGAGTACCAACAGAAACCCCAGACACGTGTTTCGGTCCGGTTGGACATCATCAGTAGGGTGGATCTGTGCCTCTCTAAGAATAGTGAGCAAGGGGTCCACGTCTGGATTCCCCTAGTAATTTAGGGAGAGACCCAAAGTTACTTAAATATGCAAATTAACAAGGGGGGTCCTGTGAGTCCCTCTGCCAGGCATTAGTCCTGGTTACGAGAGACTTACCCTGAGTCTTTAGCTCACTATCTTTCACAGAGAAGAAAAAATATCCCAAACATATCAGTCCTTGTCCTGCCCTGGGGCGGTCCAGCACCGAAATGCTAGGCAATTCTCCTCTGAACAAGAGTACCAACAGAAAACCCAGACACGTGTTTCGGTCCGGTTGGACATTATCAGTAGGGTGGATCTGTGCCTCTCTAAGAATAGTGAGCAAGGGGTCCACGTCTGGATTCCCCTAGTAACTTAGGGTGAGACCTAAAGTTACATAAATATGCAAATTAACAAGGGGGGTCCTGGGAGTCCTTCTGCCAGACATTAGTCCTGGTTACAAGAGACTTACCCAGAGTCTTTAGCTCACTATCTTTCACAGAGAAGAAATATTCCAAACATATCAGTCCTTGTCCCGCCCTGGTGCAGTCCAGCACCGAAATGCTAGGCAATTATCCTCTGAACAAGAGTACCAACAGAAACCCCAGACACATGTTTCGGTCTGGTTGCACCTCATCAGTAGGGTGGATCTGTGCCTCTAAAAATAGTGAGCAAGGGGTCCACGTCTGGATTCCCCATGTAACTTAGGGTGAGACCCAAAGTTACTTAAATATGCAAATTAACAAGCGGGGTCCTGGGAGTCCCTCTTCCAGACATTAGTCCTGGTTACGAGAGACTTACCCAGAGTCTTTAGCTCACTATCTTTTACAGAGAAGAAAAAATATCGAAAACATATCAGTCCTTGTCCTGCCCTGGGGCAGTCCAGCACCGAAATGCTAGGCAATTCTCCTCTGAACAAGAGTACCAACAGCCACCCCAGACACGTGTTTCAGTCTGGTTGGACCTCATCAGTAGGGTGGATCTGTGCCTCTCTCAGAATAGTGAGCAAGGGGTCCACGTCTGGATTCCCCTAGTAACTTAGGGTGAGACCCAAAGTTACTTAAATATGCAAATTAACAAGGGGAGTCCTGGGCGTCCCTCTGCCAGACATTAGTGCTGGTTATGAGAGACTTACCCAGAGTCTTTAGCTCACTATGGGCCTCATTACACGGAAGGCGGTAATGGTTAACGGCCACCGTTAATGGTAACGGTGGCCGTTAACCATTACCGCCTTACTACGAGGTCCCTTAGCGGGTTGGTGTTTTAACGCCTGCTTTTTGCAGGCGTTAAAAACCAACCCGCTAAGGGACCTCGGAGCTAATTACGGCACCGCAAAATTGCGGTGCCATAATTAGCGCCTTCCCCATTCCCATAGAGCCCTATGGGGCAGAAATGGGAATGGGGAAGGGCAATGGCGGAAGGGGGATTTACCGCCCCACCAACCTTGGAATGGGGCGGTAAATCCCCTTTCCGCCAAGGCGGTGCCGGTATTTTACCAGCATGAGCCATGGCGCTAATATCTAATAGCGCCATGGCTCACCGCCTTCCGTGTAATGAGGCCCTATCTTTCACAGATAAGAAATATCCCAAACATATCAGTCCTTGTCCTGCCCTGCGGCAGTCCAGCACCGAAATGCTAGACAATTCTTTGAATAAGTGTACTAATCCTGAAGAAGACGTTGATCAATGGTTATGAAAAATCTGGCCAATTGATGTCAAGTCGAAACTATACAAAAGGAAATCCAATGATGAGAGGAATACTACTAGAATATTCTTGGATACTTGTAGTTGATGTATAATGGTGGACTGTCAAAGTAGGAGTATTACTACTGCAAAAGTTATTTTGAATGTCTTTATACAAACCAGATTTGGTTGTGAAAATGAATGGTTGAATTGTGTATTAGCGATATATGTATAGGAGAAATGTTTACACAAAAATGCGTTATTTGCACAAAAAAAACTTTTGTTTACTTAAAATATGTGTTTGTTGGAAACGAATTGTTGTCTTATAACTGTTTAGAAATGATGTATTTTATGAAATTGTAACAGAAAAAAATAATATATTTTTAATAAGAACACACTCTCTGGCTCTCAGCATGCATTTTCTGAAACACAGTTATTGAGTTTTTCAGCACATAGGGCATCCTATTTGCTTAGTATATATATTGAATTCAACCCAGATGCCCATGTAGGGGTCCCTACCTTAGTTTTTGGACATAATGGCCAGCATTTCAATCTGCTCAATGTGTCCCAGGCCCTGCTCATCTCTCTCACCTCATCTGCTTTTGGAGTTCTTGTTCGTGTTATCACGGGTCTGCTATCGTGCGGCTGCTGGTCAATGCATGCTGTGTCCCCAGCTACTAAATAATGGGCAAGCAGAGCCCGCTCCATAATTTGCGCATGCACGGTTGTGCCGGTAAATCTCATTGTAACAGGGGAGGCCATATTGGAGTATGTATTCCTGTGTGTTACTCCAATGATTAGCTTGATTCACCTCACTCCTTAACGTCATACATTCTGTCCTTTTCTCTTTCTGATAAGGTATTCCTCTGCTCAGGGTTTTAGATACACATTTACCCAAATTGGCGATTCATAACCAACTAGCATTTTTATGTTTTAAAACATTATTTTCACAGTTACTGGAACATGTCAATATCCATTATACAATTGCCTCAGTTGGGGACCCCTGTGTGCTGGGAATGTGTGCAACAGTAGTCCCGGACCAGTGGTTTACTGTTACTATGGCAACCGGGGGCACAACTGGTTGGATTTGCAGCAGATGTTGTATTCCTAACATGTGTGTTATGGATATCATAACTTGCTGTTTCAATGAAATGAAAAGCAATGAATGCGCAAAGCATAGTTATGTCTCAAAGTATGCATGTGGTGTCTAATCAGTTATATGTTTACCTGCAAGACTTGAAGTGATAGGCTGCAGAAAATATGGTTTGTGGTCTATGCAGCCTGTAAAACAGCCCTCCTAGTCCCCCACACTTTGTCTGTATCTCCAGGGTTACAGGGCCTGCGATAAGAGAGGTGCATATGCTATAACTAATCTCTACACTGTGGTTACATAGTGGCTAGCACTTGCTAACTTGTGCGTTCATTGAGACCTAGTCTATCTGTGTGTAAGTATATGTAAGGAGAAATGTTTACACAAAAATGTGTTATTTGCACAAACAACTTTTGTTTACTTAAAATATATGTTTGTTGGAAATGAATTGTTGTCTTATAACTGTTTAGAAATGATGTATTTTATGAAATTGTAACAGAATAAAATAATATATTTTTAATAAGAACACACTCTCTGGCCCTCAGCATGCGTTTTCTGAAACACAGTTATTGAGTTTTTCAGCACATAGGGCATTCTATTTGCTTAGTATATATTGAATTCACCCCAGATGCCCGTAGATAGATAGATCCAAAATTGTCTTTTAAAAAGTATAGAGTGTAAATCACCTCCTCTTTTTGGTATAGTGTTTTTCTCCAATCTGGTCCAGGTAAAGTCTGTGTGATTATGTCCTTTTTTTGTGTGCAATAAATGTTCTACCAGGGGGTCAGTGATTTTCGTTGTTCTGATACATAAACGATGCTCACCAATTCGGGTTTTGACTTGGTGTGTTGTCATGCCCACATACCTGAGGTTGCATGGGCACATGATGATGTAAATCACATTGCTGCAGTTGCAATTGGTAAAATATTTCTGGTGCCATGGGGTATATCAATGGATATCCTCCTCCGAGTTTGGGGGCATATTACACATTGACCACATGGGGTGTTCCATAGGGTGTTCTGGGTCTTTACTTCTACTTCTTTGTAGGTATGCACTAGAGATTCCCATAGATTGTTCCTCTATTTGCTAGCAAACCTTGGGGGGTCAATTTTTAGGGGACCCACATTAAGTATTGGCCAGAGTTTCATCACTTCCCATTTTAGATGGTTGATTAGCAGAGAATATCTAAATACTGCTGTGATGTTGTCTTGGTAATAGTCTCTTCTCCCATGTTTTTCTAGTGTGATGTCCCTGGGGATATATCTAGCACTCTTTCTGGCACGCCCTTTTGTTCTTTTGAGGTATCCACGATTCCTCAATTTACATGCCAGATCTGCAGCCTGTTGGTCCTAGTCCTGAAGGTTTGGTACAGTTTCTTCAATAGCATAGAAATTGCCCGAAAGGTGGATTTTCTCTAGGGCTTCTCGAGTGATAGCTTTGAAATAGCAATAGGGAGTTTCTGTCAGATTTATAATACACTGTACTTTTTATTCCACCGTCTTTTGCTGCAAGCACTAGGTCAAGAAAGGTGACCTCAGAGTGGCTGCTGGTCTGGGTGAATTCGAGAAGGCTGTTCTGGGTGTTCAACAATGACATGAAGTTTATGAGTTCTTCATCTGTGCTTTCAAAGATAATAAGAATATCATCTATGTATCACAACCACAAATTAATGTTTTTGTTGAACAGGTTGCCAATGTCGTAGATGCTTGTCCTTTTTCAAAATTGGCTATATACAAATTTGCTAAACTCAGGGCAAAAGTGGACCCCATTGCGGTCCCTGATGTTTGTTCATAAAAATCTTTTTCATAGATGAAATAATTCTTTGTAAGTGCTTTTTTTCGGCAAGCTGCATGATGAAGGTTACTGGAATGTCTATAGGTGGCTGTTTTTTCCCTCAAGATTTTGTCAATTACAGTAATTGTAGCTTCCTGTGGGATCCTGGTTTATAATGACTCTAGTCTTGTGAGACAGCTGAAGGTGTCTCACCCGCTAGTCCCCGGGGATCTGTCATCCAGGTGACCAGGACACGGCCATCACTTTTGCATCCAGTTCTTGTGGGTGGACCAGTGTGGGAGGATCACCTGGGTGAGGGGTCTTCAGGTAGTGGAACTGGGATACCGGATGGTGAGATGCGGTATCCTGTTCCCTGTAACACGATTAGCTCATTTTACCAAGTAGGATACTTAGGAACTCAACTCCCCTCCTTTCCCAGCACAAAAATGTCCTCACAGACAGCTCACTACAAGAGCAAACAGACTTTGGGGGGGGTGGAAGTGAGACAGCGGATGGAGAGACGCGGTATCCCCTTCCCTGTAACACCTTTACCCCATCCGACCAAGTAGGATACTTAGGAACTCAACCCCCGCCCTTTCCCAACAAGAACATTTCCTCATGGACAGCTCACTACAAGAGAAAACAAACTAACACCCAAGCCATATACCTGACATGTCCCCATGAAATGGTCAGTCAGGTTCAGGCAATTACTGCTGACCATTATACACACATGACTTCCATTACACTTCCCTACATGGATAAAAGGCGGAACACAAAAGCACACTCTGCACAAGGCAAAGCACACGAGGAAGCAGCAGTTCCAAGATGGCAGTTTAATACAAGGCGAAAGATGGCACGACCAAAGAGGATTGCAAGGAGGGAAGTACCCTTGGCATTTCAATGGAAGACCATTACTTTCATGAACCTTCGAGAATAGGAAACGTAAGACCAGGAATCAAGGCTGAAGAATCCTGTATTGTGTGTCGGAGGTACCTGGGGCACTCCTGCATCGATAGTCAAGGCGGGGAGAATTGTGTGCCGCTATGGTACTGTCCTTGGCCCCCACAACAAAGTAGCGCCAGTGAAGTCAGCACAGCCAGTGAGTGAGGAGACTGAAACCAGGTCGGTCTGTGTTGAAACCAAGATTGCAAGCAGCAACATTGTATAGTGAAAACTGAAGAGAACAGTTTATGAGGCGTATGTGGCAATCGATGCAAATATAATTTAAAACAGCCGATGAGTGATTGAACTTTGAAGCCAAGATATGATACCATAAACAGAGTGGTCGGCACCACTTGGGTGCTCATTCAAAAGTCTATCTTAGGTATCCAGCCGAAAGGTGGCAAATGTGCAGAGTGACAAAGAATTGTGAAATCGAAGTGGTCCTGCAACGGGTCAAGCAAAACCCTCTGCACATTCTAAAGTCTTTGTTAGCTGATAAATAAGGTATATCTCTCCCCTCTTGCTTCTCCACTCTTTTTGACTGCTTACTCTCTGTTCTCTCCACCCCTCACCCTTTTCATATCTCCTCTCCTCCTCCCCTTACTTTCTTCTACGCACTTACTCTATCAGAATTGTCCCTGGACCTAGTATGATAACAACCTCGTCTGTCGCTCCCCCATCCCCTTACTGTTGTAAGGACATGTATATTTTTACAAAATGTAATGGCATTTTTTTTATTGCAAATGCAATGGCATTTTATTGCCAGCATGTAGTGGTATTTTTCCAGCAGTAATATGGCACATTTTTTTGCCAGTGTGACATGTAAATGTGTTGTTGGTGGCATGCAAAGTACAGGTTTTACAACACAGCCAAGCCCAACTCAAAACTGCAGAGAATGAAATGCATGCATCGAAAAGCTTAGTGCTGCCAGGTCAAATAATGAAGTGCACCAGTTTTTGGATACCTCATACATGGAGACTACATTAAGTTATATAACTGACTAACATAATTAACATTGCTAAAATACAAATTCTAACTTCCCTAACATTATAATGCAGTCTCATATGCAAAATGAAGTGAAAATCCATGTTTTAGTGGCACTGCTGTAATTCATTTTTAAATGCACACTGGTTTTTTTTTGCATTAGCTTGTGGAGAGCAGACGGAATGATGCAATAGGAAACAGAATGAAACATTTATTCAGGGAGGCCTATAGCCCTCATTGTTCTAAACATGAGGGTTGATACAGAACACATTCTTGTTAACCTGATTGGGGAAATTATAGGCAGACAAGAAACGTCAAAAGGGGAAGGATAGGAGATTTCTTGGGACAAGAAATGCGGAGAAAAGTTAGTTCAGGCTGGGATGGGGAGACTGATGGTGTTCCAAGGGGTTAGAGCGCTGGCTGTGAGAGATATCTCGCTGGTGTACCCCACACAAGATTACTGAAGCATTTTGCGCTGACACTGGGCCTGCATCTGCGAAAATAGCAAGGGCATGATGGGAACTTCAAAGAAATACTAATCTTGGTAAAATATGTGCCAAGTGAGGGCCTTATGAGTGGCTGAGGAAGTCAGTGCATGTTTATTTTTCGTCATGTTCAGAATGTGGGAACATTAATCCATGTTTCAAAAGACTTGCTTGTTTTTTGTTTTTTTTTGTATTCCGATGCAATCTACCCATGGTAAGACTTAATGATGTGTGAATAAGATATAATATAATAAGTGTATATGAAAACAAATGGGATTTTGGTGTCATTTTTGCATCTGTGAATTCATTTATATATATAAAGTATACAGGGGAGGTTCATATCTGTTCAGTAATGCATTTGCCGAATTACTATTGCGGGTAAAATAACAACCCAGAGGAAGCTAATAATATTCAGTGAGAAGGCAGGTTTGTGTGTGTGTGTGTGTGTGCCTTCCTTGCATGCTGATGGGAAGGAATCTGATATGATATATAGATTACTGGATGTCCATAAGCCAGTAATGTCTAGTGGCACATAATTTACTGGATGTATATAAACCAGTAATGTCTAATGGCACATAGATTAATGGATGTATATAAGCCAGTGATACCAGCCACAAACTGTAGGTGGTGCTTTCAATAAAATCATTGGGTTCTAACAGTGCATAGGTTTGGAGCTCTCTACAGACAACTAGGGGGTATTCTAATAGAAAGGAAAGGTTTATTTTATGATGGGGTTATAGTATAAAAAGAAAACCATTCTCACCACTATACCACAGGTATAAATAAAACAAAACAAAATACCACTAAAATTACCACCAATATAAGCTAACAAGGTATGATCACTGAAATAGTGTGATACCAAACCCAATATAAATGCCAGACTAATTTATTGCCAAATTACCGGCAATATTTTTATGGTAAGAAAATAACGCCAAACCCCAAATTTACCCCAATAAGACAAAATATCTTAAAAATAATGGTGTGTTGGCCGGGAAAGTGGCTGTAGAGCACCTTGTGGCCGTGGCAGGTGTGTCTAACACTGCCATTCGTGTATTGAAGAGAACCCATTTTATGTGAGCAGCGTGACACTGGAAGTGAATCTCAGAATGTCTCAATTGGAGGCCACATTCCCAGAGTAAGTGCAATATCTGGAGGCAAAGTTATATGCACATGGAACATGGTCATCAAATAATGCCACATAGTGGCATGACGCATATATGGGGAAGTGCAGAAAGAACCATTGGATAATATTTTTACAGAAGGTAGCATAATCCAGGTCTGTCTTTTGAGATTATTAAATGCTGCTGATAAACATGCAGAGAAAGATTGTCTGATACGGCTATGTGCCAAGACATGGTTCATATTAAATAGGTCTATATGAATGCAAGAAAATGATGCCAAGCTGATTAGCAGATTAAAAGTTGAACTGGATGGAGCTAGTGAACAAGAGAAAAAGTTAAGAGCAGAACTGCAGGTATCTAAAAAGCACATTCAGTCAAAATGCAAAGACCTCGACACTCAATTGTCCCAAAGAAAGAAACAGTTGGAGGATAGTGAGCAAGAATTAAAACACTTGAAAGGGTTGTTAGATCATATTAGACAAGATAAAGACCAGATTATTTTGGAAATGCAGATTCTACAAAAAGAACATTTTGAGAAAGAAAGTGATCTTCAAAATGCTGAACAAGAGATCGTTAAAATATTTCAAGAAAGAGACAAGAGAGACAAAAATTTCAATGAATGCCAAATGCAAATGAGATTAATAGATTGGGTGATGAAAACAATTATTTGCGTAAGGAGGCGGATCGGCTCCTTAAAAAGTGCAAGGATTTGGAACAGCAAATATGGATTTCCAGGTCCCAGGACAAACAACAGGGCACCACATTCAATGGAATTGAGGGGAATTCTATTTCTACACAGAGAGCTAGTGCCCCAGTGGCTGGGACGGTGACTGAACTTGGTTGCAGCACTCTTGGGGGATTTGACACACCCATTGGGGGCCGCCACCAATCCCATACTCCTGAAACAAGGGTTGAATCACAAAGTAGTGCAGTCCCATGCAAAGCAACAAGTAGCCCTATCATAATAATGAAATCAATCAAGGCCCTAATCAAACCATTCAAAAAAGGAGGGGAGTGCTGCATAGAAGACCATTTAGAAGCGGTGCACAATATACTTAAAGCCCTCCAGATACCTAAGGAACAATACAGACAATACTTTCACTTAACTCTGGACGCTCCCACAGCCAGTATCCTTAGAGGATTAAATGAACAGCAGAACATGACATGGGCAGAGTTTGAAAAAGAGATTAGATGTAATTTTTCTCCATTCCAATCATTACAGGAGGTGAAGAAAGTTTCTTACACTATTACGGCTGGGCCAAATACATCCCCTCGCCAATTCTTGCAAGACTTAAAAAGAGCTTTTTCTCGCTTTGATGTATCTTTTGACCCCAATTCCAATCAGTTTAAAACTGCCTATTCTATGGGTTGCAGAAAGACATTATATCACAGTTAGTCCGCGATTTTTGATCGTGACAAGTCCCTTGAGTAGATTGTATACCAAAGTACAAAACTATATGAAGTGCTATACTGTCAGGGTAGAGAGAGTGATAAAATGAAAGATACTAGATCAAAATCTAAAGAATCCTCAGCAACAGTGATGGAGATCAGGTCAGCTAAAATGTCACTTGAGTCCGCTCAAAGTCCAGGTGAAAATAATGTGATACCCGAACAGAGGGGTAATCAACAAACGTTGCCGCTCTCTGCACCAATGTTTCACTCACATGATCCTAGTAATAGGGAGAGTTACATTAGCCCTAGGTACTTAGGAGACAGGCCCCGAGCAGGAAATCGGCCTGATATGTCAGGTGTGAACAATAATCAGAGACAAAATCAAGACCAAAGAAATAATGGTTCCTACCAGACATTGGGGACACAGAGCAGGTTTGACCCCAAAACCATGATATACGGTAATAAGGACAGATCCTGATATGTGGATCGATTCACTGAAAATGGAAATCAGCATGGGGGACAATACTCACAAAATGAGGGACAGGATATGAGGCAGAGTATGAATTATGCCCCATCTCAATACAATCACTCACCGACACCAGGGGACTACAACCAAAGGATAGGTACACCCCGCTCCCCGCCCCACGTGAATCAATAGTTCAGAAACAACCCCACTCAGAATCACTCTCCTGAGAGATATCAGAATAGATTCAACCAGGGGGAAAACAACCAATATCGGCATAGGCCGCAGAGATAAGATTATAGAGAAATGGAAAGATTCCAGTGTCTTGAAGCCCAAGTGTAAATGTTGGCTGAACAAATAGGAAAGCTCTGTACGGGCCAAAAACAGTAATCAAAAGAGGGGGCAGAAGGCCATAGTAGTGACCGGGTGGCTTCCAATTATAAGTGACTAAATCTTCATGATACCTGCAATGCTAAAAAGGCAGATTGCCGTGATCTGGTTTTGCATAATGTCTCTGAGATGTTTTAATGATTTCAAAATGAAAATACCGGCAAATGAACATGTGACAGAAATTGCAAATACATCTAAAAAAGAAGTTTGGTTTAACCTGGAGTTAAATCAAATATTGAAAATGTGTGCAAATGAAAAAGGAAAACATGAAATTCCAAAAGAACAAAGAGACAGATTTAAGAAAGACAACTCCTGCACGGGTAAAGTAATTGATGAGGGGGTAGAGGTGAATGTTAAAACGCTCTCCCTAGACAATCAAGACGCTAATAAAATACAGGCAGGAAAAATAAGTACTCAAAATGAGGGTACAGATCAGTCACCTGAAGAGTTCTTTGAGCCACAGATTTTTGAGGAAGTTTAAAAGGCTGGTATCATGCCAAATATCCAAAAATGCCCAGAATTAGAAAATGACAAATTATCAAGTGATGTTTCTACGCATATTCAGTTAGAGGATTGTAGTGTGAACTCTGATGATCCCCGGATGGAAGGGCGAACAGTGGCCACACTCCAAAGGACCTCTGAATATGGGGAAATGAGAAAGGTTTCTCAAACGGAAATGGACAGAAAGGAGGGAAAAATGTCTTTTCATTTACCAATGTGCTTAGCCAAAAATGAAAAAGGTCAGAGAAAAGTGAATCCTGAAATCAGTAAGAATTCATACGTTTTGTGTGTGTTAGAGGAAGTTGAAGACAGATATTATGGTCCCATTACTGTGGAAGAGAAATGCAATACATTTGCAATGATTGACACAGGCGCACAGGCCACAATTATGTCCAAAGAATTGGTAAAAAGTATCAATGTTGGGAGATCTCCACAGAATCAGATCACAGTGAGGCAAAGTGAAGGTCCAGTGCATAGCTTTAACGTAGAGGAGGCGCCTATCGTGGGTGTCACCGAGGTTGACATAAAGATAGGAAAACACAGAATGAAACAGGAAGTGTTGATCACATCTATTTGTGAAATTCCATTCCTGATGGGAACAGATTGCCAGAAAAGATTGTCTCCCCTCATAGATGGGGTAAATGTGGTACTGTGGTCTTTAACCAAAAAACCATTAAGACCTAAGAAAATAACACCACAACACAGCAGTATAAATGAATGCCACACTGTTGCTAAAACAAATGATGCAGTGGAGGTATACCTACAGAATAGCTGTGTGCCTAGTGTCACTGTCATTTTGATGTGTCAGGATAAAATGCCAAGTAAAAAAGAAAAAAAATCTGTGCACATTTATTTGGATCCCAGGAAGAAATGGCAAACTGAAATAGATGAACACACATTGCACTTCTATTTAAAAGAGAAGAAATGCAAACAGAACACCATTCCTAAAGCAGACACAGAAAAATACATCCCCACCCTTGCTGAAATACACATGGAAGATGAGCAGCCATGGATTCACATTGGTATAAATGACCATTCCAAATGATAAAAGCCACGTTGGCGCTTGAGCAAGAAAGGAGTTTTATTAATGAGAAACTACTGCAGAGAATAATGGAGAGGGAGGAGATCCCAAAATTTAGAATTAGAAACCAATATGTCTCTGGTTTGGACAATCCAGATTTTGAAAATCGAATTGCAGGAAGGTGCATGCTAAAGATTAACATTGGACACAAAACCATCTACCACAATGTGCGGATAGCGAGTGGAACACAAAAGGATTTTTACATGGGTAATGATATTATGCACAGAATGGTATTAGATTTTTTAACCAAAAAATATGGTCCCGACTAGGTGGGCCTGCGCCCGAATTTGAAGACAAGAGAAAGGCTTATCATTGTGCACAGTTGGTCCCATATGCAATTGAATTACAGGTGAAGAAGGATATCACTATTCCTGCATTCACCAAGCAGGTTGTTATAACAATAAAGTGCAAGAATGGACAGTAAATGAAAGATTCTGATGCATGTGTGTGCTTAAATGAATCCATGAAACAGCAAGGCCTGGATTATGAATATACCCCATTGATAGATGTTGGGGAAGGGTCTGTAAAAATTATGGTAAATAATAAAGGATGTCAGGATATTCATTCAGAAGAGAATTCTTTATTAGGAATGGCCATACAAAAATCACATTATACTGCAGATTTCTATAACATGGTGATTGGAAATATCCCTGAGAGATATGTAGATGCATAGAGTGTGTTGCCAGAATATCTGGATTCTCAACCCAAAGGGATCTTTAAAATTCAATCTGTGTATCCTTATGATTCCAATGAGACAGTATGCTGTCACCAAGAGAAATGTATAGTATTTGACTTAAATGAAAATGAAACAGAAAATCAGCACATTGAAATGGAAGCTGATATGCCAAAATGTTTAAAAGTAGCAGCTTTACAGAGAGATACAGCCATGTAGTTAGAGGAAAGCACAGAGATTCCTCCACTGGAGGATTTCCCAGAATTTTCAAAAATGGTAGAGGAGCAAATTCTGTTAGCAGATGCATGTGATAGTGAAGAGGATAAGAATGAATTGAGAAAAGTATTTATGGAATTTAAAGACATCTTTGCCAAATATGCATATGATTGCAGCCTAACTAATTTACATGTTGCCACATTACCAGAGGGGTGTGGTAGAAATCCAGTATTTGTGTACCAATATCAATTGCCATTGGCATGCTTGGAGTCATTGGCAGAGATAATTAAAAACTTGGAGTCCAGGGGAATTATCAGGCCCATTCATAGTACCTCTAACACTTCTATTTTGGGTGTGTTAAAGCCAAATGGTCAATGGTGTCTGTGTGCGGACCTGAGGGAGTTAACTAAAAGTGTGCCAGTGTCTAGATGGCCACTACCATTCATTGATCAAGGCCTTGCTCAGGTGCATGGGTCAAAGGTGTTTACCACATTAGATATCACATCTGGATATTAGTGTGTGCCACTGGCAGAGGATATTCAGAATTTATTTTCATTTTCATTTGATAAAACGCAATACGCATGGGCTAGAACACCATTCGGGTATGTCAATAGTGGAAGCAAATTTGGCATATTTTTGAGAAAGGCTATGCCAGATGCAGCGGATAGAGGAACTACAGTTTATGTGGATGATGTCCTGATAAAAAATGAAAACTTGAAAAGCCATTTTGATGAAATTAGACATGTACTTGGCCAATTGCAAAAGGCAGGTGCCAAAGTGTCTTTACAGAAAGCCCAATGGTGCACGAAAAAGGTGAATTTCCTAGGCCATGAGATAACTGAACATGGGCTAAATCCACAAAAGAAAAAGGTGGAGGCCATACAGAAATTGAAAGATCCTAGCAATGTGAAAGGTTTAAAAAGTTTATTAAGAATGACGGGATATAACAGGAAATGTATTGAAAATTATGCTGAAATTACTCAACCATTGACTAAACTATTGAAGCTGAATACACCCTGGAAATGGGAAAATGATCGATCTGAGGCAGTTGCTAAATTAAAGGAATGTCTCATAAAGGCACCATGTTTAGCATATCGCATAAAAAACAGAGATTTCTTTATAGAAATAGGTTTCACTGAACATTGTGGGGGTAATTCATAGAATTCAGCGCACAAGTGGCGCACGCGGCTGGCGCACAGTGTGCGCGTGTGAATCCCTGCGCCAGCCGCGTGCGCCAAAACCCATTTCCGCGCACAGCGTATTCATGGATTCCAGCCACCAAAACCAGCCGTGGCGCACAGTGGCGCACAGTGGCGCAGCGACCTTGCAGCAGCACCAGTTACGCCCCCAAGAACGCCTTCCGCGCAGGGAAAAGCCATCACAATCCCCAATCCAGCGCAAAGGGCTGCGCTAACCCTGTACCAGTACGGCAAGCGGGCTACGTGTATCACTGGGGTGCGCGGGAAGTACCTCACGCGATTGGCCCCGTGCGAGCAGGGTACGCATATTACAGGGGTGCGCGGGAAGTTCCACACGCGATTGGCCTGGGCGCGTGTATTTCAGGGGTGCGTGGGAAGTTCCACACGCGATTGGCCTGGGCGCGTGTATTTCAGGGGTGCGCGGGAAGTTCCACACGCGATTGGCCTGGGCGCGTGTATTTCAGGGGTGCGCGGGTAGTTCCACATGCGATTGGCCTGGGCGCGTGTATTTCAGGGGCTCGCGGGTGGTTTCACACGCGATCGGCCCTGGGGGAGCGTGTGCGTGTATTTCAGGGGTGCGTGAGAAGTTCCACACGCAAATGGCCTGGGCGCGTGTATTTCAGGGGTGCGCGGGAAGTTCCACACGCGATTGGCCTGTGCGCGTGTATTACAGGGGTGCGCGGGAAGCTCCACACGTAATTGGCCTGGGCGTGTGTATTTCAGGGGCTCGCGGGTGGTTTCACACGCGATCGGCCCTGGGGGAGCGTGTGCGTGTATTTCAGGGGTGCGTGGGAAGTTCCACACGCGATTGGCCTGGGCGCGTGTATTTCAGGGGTGCGTGGGAAGTTCCACACGTGATTGGCCTGGGCACGTGTAATTCAGGGGTGCGCGGGAAGTTCCACACGCGATTGGCCTGGGCGCGTGTATTTCAGGGGTGCGTTGGAAGTTCCACACGCGATTGGCCTGGGCGCGTGTATTTCAGGGGTGCGCGGGAAGTTCCACATGCGATTGGCCTGGGCGCGTGTATTTCAGGGGTGCGCGGGAAGTTCCACACGCGATTGGCCTGGGCGCGTGTATTTCAGGGGTGCGCGGGAAGTTCCACACGCGATTGGCCTGGGCGCGTGTATTTCAGGGGTGCGCGGGAAGTTCCACACGCGATTGGCCTGGGCGCGTGTATTTCAGGGGCTATCGGGTGGTTTCACACGCGATCGGCCCTGGGGGAGCGTGTGCGTGTATTTCAGGGGTGCGTGGGAAGTTCCACATGCGATTGGCCTGGGCGCGTGTATTTCAGGGGTGCGTGGGAAGTTCCACACGCGATTGGCCTGGGCGCGTGTATTTCAGGGGTGCGCGGGAAGTTCCACACGCGATTGGCCTGGGCGCGTGTATTTCAGGGGTGCGTGGGAAGTTCCACACGCGATTGGCCTGGGCGCGTGTATTTCAGGGGTGCGCGGGAAGTTCCACACGCGATTGGCCTGTGCGCGTGTATTTCAGGGGTGCGCGGGAAGTTCCACACGCAATTGGCCTGGGCGTGTGTATTTCAGGGGCTCGCGGGTGATTTCACACGCGATCGCCCTGGGGGAGCGTGTGCGTGTATTTCAGGGGTGCGTGGGAAGTTCCACACGCCATTGGCCTGTGCGCGTGTATTTCAGGGGTGCGTGCAAAGTTGTACACGCGATTGGGCTGCGTGCGGGTATTAGGGGTGCACGCGAAGTTTTACACGCGATTGGGCTGCGTGCGGGTATTACAGGGGTGCACGCACATTTTCACACGCGATTGGGCTGCGTGCGGGTATTAAAGGGGTGCGCGCAAAGTTTTACACGAGATTGGGCTACGTGCGGGTTTTAAAGGGGTGCGCGCGAAGTTTTACACGCGATTGGGCTGCGTGCGGGTATTAAAGGGGTGCGCACAAAGTTTTACACGCAATTTCAGCAGGGTACGTGTATTTCAGGGGTGCTGGGGAGTCCTACATGTGATTTGCCAGTGTGGGTCCTCCCAGGTGTTCCCTGTACACCCTCCACGGCCCCTGCAGGCAGCCCACACCACAGGGGACTACCCTGCATCCCTGGTCATGTCCCGCAGGCAGCCCACCCAACATGGGCATGCCCCCCAGCAAAGGCACATGTCTCCTTGCACCAATGATCACCAACTCATGTCCCCTTGCACCCCCACCCCCAGCATTGCGGGGCACCTGCCAGCAGGCCCCCACCCATGTCTCCCACCCCCCCACCCCCCCAGTCACCAGGGGCAGCCTCCACCAGGCCCCCACCCATGTCTCCCAGCACCCCCACCCCCCCAGTCACCAGGGGCAGCCTCCACCAGGCCCCCACCCATGTCTCCCACCACCCCCACCCCCCCAGTCACCAGGGGCAGCCTCCACCAGGCCCCCACCCATGTCTCCCACCACCCCCACCCCCCAGCAGTGCGGGGGCAGCCTCCACCAGGCCCCCACCCATGTCCCCTATCACCCCCACCCCTCGGCCACCATGGGCAGCCTCCACCAGGCCCCCACCCATGTTTCCCAACCCCCCACCCCCCAGCAGTGCAGGGGCAGCCTCCACCAGGCCCCCACCCATGTCCCCTATCACCCCCACCCCTCAGCCACCATGGGCAGCCTCCACCAGGCCCCCACCCATGTCTCCCACCCCCCCACCCCCCAGCAGTGCAGGGGCAGCCTCCACCAGGCCCCCACCCATGTCTCCCACCACCCCCACCCCCCAGCACTGTGGGGCACCTGCCAGCAGGCCCCCACCCATGTCCAACTCATGTTCCCCACCACCCCCACCCCCCAGCACTGTGGGGCACCTGCCAGCAGGCCCCCACTCATGTCCCCTTGCACCCCCACCCCCCAGCACTGTGGGGCACCTGCCAGCAGGCCCCCAACCATGTCCCCCTGCCCCCAGGTCCTGACGATACACAATCATGGCAGTAATGGACAGCATACCTAGCACAAACACCCAGCCAAGGATTGCATCCACCCACATAGCAAATGCAATTACATGATACAACCCCAATGGCAAGTATGTAAATGAACACATGTCCGTCACACACACATACACAATGGGTGCAAGTGAATGTCAAAACCCATATCATGACATGCATGAAACCAATGAGAAAATACCACAAAAGAAAGTTATAAAAACATGTATTCTCGAAGAAAATGAAGTAAACTAATCAAACATACAACAATGGGGATAACAAAATAAATTGTCCATGACCGATAAGTAATGTAAAAATCAAAAAAACAAAGGAATCCAAAAACTAATGTTGTCCAAAGCAAAATCATGGTGAAAAAAATAAGGAAAAACCATTGCCTCATGGTGAACACAAATATAAATCAAAAAAATGTATTTTAAAAAATCCAACTATACACAAGAATATTCCAGGGTCCATGAGCCCAACACTATAAATGAAACCTACTACTACCTAATAAAAAAACTATATACAGAAAAGTGGCCATTGTCCGAGCGGTCCAAAAAAATCTCAAAAAATAAAGGAAACCTAACACTAACTAACTAAAGAACTATATACAATGGCAGCGGGCAAGTCCTGCGGCTCACTCTGTGATGTTGCCGGCCAGGGCATCATCGAACTCCATGTCGATGTCCTGGAGGCGGGACTCTGTCCTGGCCCTGAGGTCTCGCAGGGATAACCCCATGTTCACCTCAAACTCCCTGCGAGCTTCCTCGAGGCACTCAGCCCGCCTCAACGCCCGACGCATGGAGAACTCCGCCCTGACCATGGTGAGCCGCTCCTCTTCCACCCGCTGCCGCTCCGCACCTATCCGCTGGACCAACTGCTCCCACACGGAAGACACTACCATCCCAGGGTTCTCCTGCCCTCCGGCCGATGCCTGCCCCTCTGATCTTGATGGCCCCGAGCCATGATGCCTCCCACGTCGAGCCTGCTGCTGCCTCCGACGCCACTGCCTCTGCCAGCACGACGGCATCCAGGATGATGGAAACCACCGATGATGCCGTCACATCCTCCATCTGCTGGGGTCCAGTTGCTGTGTTGTCCACCCCTGCTGGACCTCTGACTCCCGACCGAGCTGGCTGCATTGGTCAGGGCAGGTCCACAGGGGGCCCTGGTGGCATCTGGGCCGGAAGACGGCAAGGAGAACGATTGGCGTATAGTCTCCACAGAGGAGGAGAGGGCCGCCAGATTGGCCGACACATGCAGGAAACCCCCGAACATGGACGATCCCAATAGGGCCACGTCGGTACGGTGCTCTTCGTGATGACGTGCGTGCTCCTCCTGGAAAGCACGCACGGCATCACGAATCACAGCCGTGCGCATCGCGACCCCAATCAGGACCTTCTCCATACGGCCAGGGGTCCCCTTGTCCGCAGGTGGAGGGGAGTCAGATGACATGAACATCCCCTCTACCTGCGGACGGGCCTGGGACGGGGAATCCCTGCTGGTGCATGGTGGTGCACCCACAGGGTCAGGGACAGCGACATGCACAGGCCCCTCCACGGTGACCTGTGCTGCCTCCTGCCCCTGGACTGCACCACTTGCACCAGCAGGGATGCCCCCACCAGGCCCCATGTGCGCCTCAGTGGCGGCCTCCTCCTCCTCTGTGGAAACCACCAACCTGGATGGCTCCTCACTGTCTTCCGCCGTAGCAGGCCCCTGTGGGGGCTCACCCACCCCTTCCGCTGCAGCCGTGGGGGCATCCCCGCCGCCATGCTCCACAGCGCCGTCTCCGCCCTCTTCTTCACTAGCCGCTGCGTAGAGGGAGACATAGAACACAAGCATCAGGGTACTGTACAATGGTCCCCTAGACAGGAAGCAATAGCAGATGAGTGCCACTGTCAAAGTACACTTCCATCATGTCCCCCCACAACACATGTGTCAGTCCAGGCAAAACACACACAGTGACAGTCATGGTGCATGCCATGGACATTTCCATACATGTCCAATGGACTCTCGAAACATACAATGTAATGCTACTCACATGCATCATGGGTCATGCCTATCACATGCACACACTTCACCTCAGTCACATCCATCTGGCCCCGTACACCCCAATCACAGTGGATACAAGGATGACTAGGCTGCATCAGTGAATCTGTACATTGTCACAGACATGTGTCATGCATCCATGGCATTCACAAGTCACAGACACGCAGGTCAGGCACACAGACATGGATACCATATATGTACCTGGCATCAGCACCCATCCCTCACCCCCACCCATGTCCAGGAACAGAGACTGCCATGCTCTCATGTGTACAATCTGCATAGGGCTCCCCATGTCGCATTTAAACACATGCAACGACCGTGCGGTTCACACATTGCTGATCGCACATGCATTACCATGATGTCCCTGCACACATACATGCGTACATGGCCTATGTCACACATGCAGGCAAGTATCAGACAACCAGCACACTGCAACATGCCCTGTCTCACACAGCAATGCTTGGCCACTTACCGCTCAACTCCAGACGGGTCTCCCTCTCAAGGACCTGGGCGTGGAGCGCTGGGTGTGCGCGTTCCAGGACCCTCAACTGGATGGAACTCATGCGGCCCCGGCCCCCCTCCACGAGGCGCCGGGCCTTCATGAGGGTCCTGGACCTCAAGTCCTCCCAGCGCTTCTTGACCTTCTGGATGGTGCGGGTTGCCACCCCCTCCGCGTTGATGGCAACCACACAGTCGGCCCAGATCTCTCCCGTCCTTCCCTGTTGGCGCGGGACGATCCGAAGAGGGCATCATACTGCCCCAGGACTTGCTCCACCAGGACACCAACTTCGGTGGCAGTGAAGCTGGTGCCCCTCTGTCCCTCTGGCCGGGGGTTGCCACTGGGGTCAGATGTGGATGTGCCCGACATGGCAACCCCAGGGGCAGGAGTGGGTGGGCAACTGGGTCCTGGGGCTGGGCTGTGGAGCGATGTTATTCGAGTCGGGAGTCTTCTGTACCAGCAGGGGTGGACACAGCAACTGGACCCCTGCAGATGGCTGATGTGCAGGCACCAAATGGCAGGGCACGGTGGCAGCAGGCAGGCAGGCAGGCAGCAGCAGATGGCACGTGGGAGGCTGCTCGGGGCACTGGGGGGGCAGTGATTCGGCCTTCTGGGCAGGAGCATGGTCTTCCGTGTGTTTTCGCATGGCCAGCTTGATACGGAGTGATTTGGCACGTGAAAATCCTGCACGTCAGCGTGAAAATCGAGGAAAGGCCCTTAGCGCGTAAGCGCGTCAGCACGCGTACGCGATTTCATTGGACCAAAGGCCCTTACAGCGTAAGCGCGTCTGTGACGTTTTGCGCACGGGCATTGCCCTGGCAGGGCTTGGAGATCCCGCGTGCCTTTATGTTCTGTACGTGCTTTTCGTGCGGTGCGTGTGTTTTCCATCCGTTGGGGTTCACACGCTATTACTTCACAGCGGGTGTTGGCTAAGCGTTCTTCTACACGCAAGGCAGACGGTGAGTGGTACCCCGCTCCCCCAGGCCCGATCGCATGAAAAAGTTCACGCGAACCCCTGAAATACACGTAGCCCGCTCCCCCAGGCCCGATCGCGTGAAAAAGTTCACGCGAACCCCTGAAATACACGTAGCCCGCTCCCCCAGGCCCGATCGCGTGAGAAAGTTCACGCGAACCCCTGAAATACACGTAGCCCGCTCCCCCAGGCCCGATCGCGTGAAAAACTTCACGCGAAAGCCCTGTAATACACGTAGCCCGCTCCCCCAGGCCCGATCGCGTGAAAAAGTTCACACGAACCCCTGAAATACATGTAGACCGCTCCCCCAGGCCCGATCGCGTGAGAAAGTTCACGCGAACCCCTGAAATACACGTAGCCCGCTCCCCCAGGCCCGATCGTGTGAAAAAGTTCACGCGAACCCCTGAAATACACGTAGCCCGCTCCCCCAGGCCCGATCGCGTGAGAAAGTTCACGCGAACCCCTGAAATACACATAGCCCGCTCCCCCAGGCCCGATCGCGTGAGAAAGTTCACGCGAACCCCTGAAATACACGTAGCCCGCTCCCCCAGGCCCGATCGCGTGAAAAACTTCACGCGAACCCCTGTAATACACGTAGCCCGCTCCCCCAGGCCCGATCGCGTGAGTAAGTTCACGCGAACCCCTGAAATACACGTAGCCCGCTCGCACAATTGCTGTATGTTGCCACTTTTGTAATGCGCAGGGACGCTACCGCCTGCCTTCGTGTGGCGGACGTGTATCGGCTTGTGCGGGCTTGTGCGTGTCTTTCGCTGTGCGTGGCTTTGCCCTATTCGGTTCCATGAATACGTGTGGTTCGGGTGCGTGTGGGCGTTCCGTCTGCTTCCCTGCAGTACATCCCCAGTTACGCCCTTGTTTTCGCGAGTTGTTCCCCATTCCGCGCGTTACGCCCCGTGTTCTGCCCACTTTCTGGTGTATGCGCCGAGGTTGTGCGCTTTCACTGTGCGCGTCGCGCACGTCTTTTGGGATGTTGCAGTGACGTGTGCGCCATGCACGGGTTTGGCGCACATCCCGAGGTAAACACGGGCAGGGACTTCCATGAATCGCTTGCGCCTGCTTGCGCGTAGATTTTCGGCGCACGTTTGTTCCATGAATCGGCCCCTGTATGTCAGCAGTGTTATATCAAAAACATGATTTGAACCACAAAACCATTGCTTATGCAAGTAAGGCATTTTCCCAGATTGAGATCAAATTCAGTGAATGTGAAAAGGCCCTTTTGACCACTGTGTGGTCGTTGCAGCATTTCCGCCCCATTGTTCAAGGGGAAAAGGTCATTATTGAGACAAATCATCAACCATTACAGTTTTTAGAGAGTATAAGGATTAGGTCAGGCAATCTAGCACAGTCCAGAATTACATCATGGACATTGGCGTTGCAAGGCTTTCCTGTAGAAGTGAGGTATGGCCAAAATAAAAAGAGCCCAGTTGCTCAAGGATTAGCAGATTTATATGACTGTGCAGCTGAACGTGTATCCGACGAAGTAGAGGTGGAATCTAGTTTGCAGGAGTTTGAACAATGACCACATAAAGCTTTTGATGAAAAGACATGCAAGAATTTACCAACTGTATATGTTGATGGATGTGCCTTTCACATTGAAAATGACAGCAATAAACAGTTGGTGTCAGGTATAGGAAATGTCTGGTTGAAATGTGAGGACATTCCTAGTATAGGGATGAGAATTGGGGCTAGGAGTAGCCAGATAGCAGAATTAGCAGCCATTCATAAAGCAATTACTACTCCAGTTGATAAGAAATTCAGTGAAATTGTGCTGGTGACTGATTCTGATTATGCACGAAATAGCTATGTAGAATATTTGCCTTGTTGGAAAGCAAGAGGCATGATTACATATAATAAAAAGCCCCTCAAGCATGGAAAAATGATACAGGCTATAGATAAATTAGTGTCAGAGAATGATTTAACAATATACTGGAGGAAAATTCCTGCACATTTAAAAACTCCAGGAGAAGATAAGGATGGAAATGATAAAGCAGATCACTTAGCCAAGATTGGGGCTGTTATGGGAGAGTTGTTACCCATTTAACACTTAATTGGTGAAATACAACTAGATGCAGTTACACGCTATAAGGCTCCAAAAGAGGTAGAACAACCAGTGATACACCAGATCAAGATCTGATTAAAGCGCAAAAAGATGATCCAATATTGGGGATCTATTATAATCATTTGATGGACCTTTGAACAAAATCGTTTAACTGAAAAGCATTGTACAGGAAAAGGAGAGTTGAGGATATTATTAAAGAACAAAAAACGAATTAGACTACAGGATGGACTCATCCATAACATGACAGATACAATGGGTGGTACCCCTTTCATTCAGAGGGCTAATGTTACACCATGCACATGATGCAATAACCGCAGGACACAGAGATTCACAAAAGACTTTAGAAATACTGAAAGATTATGCTCATTGGCCACATATGTCCCAAGATGTGGAATTATACACTAGGGGGTGCCTGGTATGTGCCCAATTTAAACCCGCTTTACCAATGCATAGAGCTCCACTGATGAAAAGAGGCTTAACCCTTCCATGGTCAGATTTGCAAATTGACTATGTAGGGCCTGTAAAAAGGTCGAGTACGGGGAACCGTTATCTTTTGACTGTGGTTTGTTTGATGTCGAAATGGGTAGAGTGTATCCCTGCACCAGATTGTAGTGCACAAACCGCAACTACATTTCTGGTATATCATATATTTTCAAGATTTGGATTACCACAAAGAATAGAGTCAGACAGAGGAAGTCATTTCACAAGCACCTTGATGAGTAAGGTGTGGCAGATATTGGGGGTAAAAAGGAAACTGCATATTACGTACCGACCCACCTCTTCTGGAAATATTGAACATTGCAACAGGTCTGTTGTGGAGATATTGAAGAAGTTTGTAGCGGAGGCAGGTTCCAGTTGGGATTTACGATTACCTCTGGTATTGATGGCAATCAGATCGACACCTGCTAAAGCGACAGGTATCAGTCCTCATGAGGTGTTGACAGGTAGGAAAATGGTACTGCCACAACATTTATTATACAGGACATATGAGCAGACATTTGTAAGTGCATCTACAGTTCACGAATATGTGGAAGAACTGAGGAAGCATTTACAACATGCATTTGCATTTGTGCAGCAAAATTTGCAAAGAGCTGCTGACAGTGCAAAGTCATATTATGATAGAAAGACGTCTGTGAAAGAGAATAATGTAGGGGATCAGGTATATAAATTTCATTTTGGAAAAGAAAAACATAAAAATTCGAAGGGGTCGATTCATGGAATTAATGTGTGCCGAAAATTCCCACGCAGAGGTGCCAAAATGTGCGAATCGCAGTAAAAGTGTGAAAATCGCAGTGCAAGTGCGAAAATCGCAGGGAAACCAGTGCACATCGATTCATGGAAGTCCGTACGCGAGAAAAACATTGGATGTGCGCTGAAAAAGTGTGCCGCGCACGTCGGCGCACAGGTCATCCAACAGCGTGCGCCACGGCCACTGCGAAATCGCACATAGCGCGGCGCACATCACAAAAGAAGGCGGAACACGGGGCGTAACACTCGGAATGGGGAACAACGCGTGAAAATATGGGCGTCACGGGGGAAGTACAGGAGGCAAGTGCGCGGAATGCCCACACGCTCGCCTACAACCCGTATTCATGGAATCGAATAGGGCAAACCAGTGCACGGTGAAAGACGTGCACAGGGCCAAACAAGTACGCCACAAGAAAGCAGGCGGTAGCGTCCCTGCACCTGAAATAAATGTGCGCCAAAATGTGCGCTAACAAAAAGCACCCATATACAGCCATGATGAATGGTCCATACAGTGGCCCTCTAGGACAAATGAGGTGCAAAGGGGTACCTACAAACACGGACACCCGCGGTGTGAAAAATAGTGTGTGCGTGTGTTTCTGGGTGCGCGGGAAGTTCCACACGCGATTAGCCTGGGTACGTGTACTTCGGGGTGCGCGGGAAGTTCCACACGCGATTAGCCTGGGTACGTGTGTTTCGGGGTGCGCGGGAAGTTCACCACGCGATTGGCCTGGGTACGTGTTCTTTGTGGTGTGCGGGAAGTTCCACACGCGATTAGCCTGGGTACGTGTACTTCGGGGTGCGTGGGAAGTTCCACACGCGATTAGCCTGGGTACGTGTGTTTCGGGGTGCGTGGGAAGTTCCACACGCGATTGGCCTGGGTACGTGTACTTCGGGATGTGCGGGAAGTCCCACACGCGATTGGCCTGGGTACGTGTACTTCTGGTGCGCGGTAAGTTCCACACGCGATTGGCCTGGGTACGTGTATTCCGAGATGCGCGGGAAGATTCACATGCAATTTCAGCAGGGTACGTGTATTTCGGTGGTGCCGGGGAATGCTACACATGATTTGGCCGTGTGGGTCCTCCCAGGTGTTCCCTCTACACCCTCCACGGCCCCTGCAGGCAGCCCACACCACAGGGGACTACCCTGCACCCCTGCTCATGTCCCACAGGCAACCCATCCACCATGGCCATGCCCCCCAGCCAACCCACATGTCACCTTGCACTACTGTTCACCAACACATCTCTCCCAGCACCCCCACCACCCAGCAGTGCAGGGCACCCTCCACCAGGCCCCCACACATGTCTCCCTGCACCCCCACCCCTCAGCAGTGCAGGGCACCCTCCACCAGGCCCCCACACATGTCTCCCAGCACCCCCACCCCCCAGCAGTGCAGGGCACCCTCCACCAGGCCCCCACTCATGTCTCCCAGCACCCCCACCCCCCAGCAGTGCAGGGGCACCCTCCACCAGGCCCCCACTCATGTCCCCCTGCACCCCCACTCACAAGCATCCAGGGGCACCCTCCACCAGGCCCCCACTCATGTCCCCCTGCACCCCCACCCCCCAGCAGTGCAGGGCACCATCCACCAGGCCCCCACACATGTCTCCCAGGTCCCCCACCCCCCAGCAGTGCAGGGCACCCTCCACCAGGCCCCCACTCATGTCCCCCTGCACCCCCACCCACAAGCATCCAGGGGAACCCTCCACCAGGCCCCCACTCATGTCTCCCATCACCCCCACCCCCAGCAGTGCAGGGCACCCTCCACCAGGCCCCCACACATGTCTCCCAGCACCCCCACCCCCCAGCATCCAGGGGCACCCTCCACCAGGCCCCCACTCATGTCTCCCATCACCCCCACCCCCCAGCAGTGCAGGGCACCCTCCACCAGGCCCCCACACATTTCTCCCAGCACCCCAACCCCCCAGCAGTGCAGGGCACCCTCCACCAGGCCCCCACTCATGTCTCCCAGCACCCCCACCCCCCAGCAGTGCAGGGGCACCCTCCACCAGGCCCCCACTCATGTCCCCCTGCACCCCCACCCCCCAGCATCCAGGGGCACCCTCCACCAGGCCCCCACTCATGTCAACCTGCACCCCCACCCACAAGCATCCAGGGGCACCCTCCACCAGGCCCCCACTCATGTCCCCCTGCACCACCACCCCCCCAGCAGTGCAGGGCAGCCTCCACCAGGCCCCCACTCATGTCTCCCATCCCCCCCAGCATCCAGGGGCACCCTCCACCAGGCACCCACTCATGTCTCCCACCACCCCCACCCCCCAGCAGTGCAGGGCACCCTCCACCAGGCCCCCACACATGTCTCCCTGCACCCCCACCCCCCAGCAGTGCAGGGCACCCTCCACCAGGCCCCCACACATGTCTCCCAGCACCCCCACCCCCCAGCAGTGCAGGGCACCCTCCACCAGGCCCCCACACATGTCTCCCAGCACCCCCACCCCCCAGCAGTGCAGGGCACCCTCCACCAGGCCCCCCACATGTCTACCAGAACCCCCACCCCCAGCAGTGCAGGGCACCCTCCACCAGGCCCCCACTCATGTCCTCCTGCACCCCCACCCCCAGCATCCAGGGGCACCCTCCACCAGGCCCCCACTCATGTCCTCCTGCACCCCCACCCACAAGCATCCAGGGGCACCCTCCACCAGGCCCCCACTCATGTCTCCCAGCACCCCCAACCCCCAGCAGTGCAGGGCACCCTCCACCAGGCCCCCACTCATGTCCAACTCATGTCCCCCTGCACCCCCACCCACCAGCCATGCGATTTGCCTGGGTATGTGTATTCCTGGGGTGCGTGGGTAGTCTCCCATGCGATACCATCAGGGTACGTGTATTATGGGTCCGCGTGAACTTCCACACGCGATACCAGCAGGCTACGTGTATTACGGGGTTCGCGGGAAGTTCCACACGCGATTGCCCTGGGTACGTGTATTTTCGGGGTGCGTATGAAGTTTCACACGCGATTTTGCAGGGTACATGTATTTCGGTGTGCGCGTGATATTCCACACGCGACTGGGCCTGTGAGAGTGGGGTACGTGTATTCCAGGAGTGGACGGGAATATCTACTCGCGACTGGGCCTGGGAGAGCGTGTTACGTATATTCCTGGGGTGGGCGGGAAGATTCACACGGTCGCCTGCAACGCGCCGAAAAATAAATGGTCCAATCCTGAAACACGTACGCCAGCATGAAGCAGGCGTACGTCGACCCGCGCAGCATAAAGGTGCGCGCAAGCAACAAACAAGCGCAGACGCCAGGATGAATATACCGTTCCTAGCAGCAGTGGCCGTGGGTTACCAAAGGAGGAGGAGGAGGATAGTGAGGGCCCGAATTTTCACTCCCAGAACCAGCCTTTTTAGGATGCCTGATGACCAGGTGTATGGAAGGTACAGGTTTCCACCATACATAATACTGGACCTGGTCAGTGAGTGGGAGGATGACCTCACATCACCCACCCTGTGCTCCCAAGCACTCAACCCCCTGGAGAAGGTCCTTAATGTACTGCACTTCTTGGCCACAGGATCATTTCAGCGGACAAGTGCCATAGTGGGTGGGGTGTCACAGGCCACGCAGTCACGCTGCCTACACCAGGTCTTGAACATCATCACTGCACGCCCATCAGTCCGCAGGCACATATACCTGCCCAGGACACCTGCAGAAAGACAGGCTGCCGCCCTGGATTTCTACGGTGTGGCACAATTCCCCAAAGTGCTATGTGCCATTGACTGCACCCATGTGGCACTACGTCCCCCCAGGGCATCTGAGCACATCTATAGGAACCGCAAGCACTGGCATTCCATCAACGTGCAGGTAGTATGTAATGCCAAGGGAATCATCACCTCAGTATATGCCAACTATCCAGGGTCCACCCACGACAGCTTCATTTACCAAATGTCTACCCTAAGCCGGGACCTAGAAGCTGGGCGGCATGGCGATACATGGCTGCTTGGTGAGTATGAATGCCACTGCACATGCATGCATGTCAGATGCAGAGTTATGTCACTACCCCACTAATGATACCAATCACCTCCTCACCAGGGGACAGTGCCTACCCTCTGAGCACCCACATGATGACGCCAATTCGGAACCCCATCACGCCTCCCGAGGTAAGATACAACACAACTCACTTGAACCTGTGGGCTTAGTTGGCCCAAGGGGGTGGTCGGCCTTTCTGAGGTTCTCTGAAGAGACGATGATGGCCGCCATTCAAAAGATTAAGTCGTGCTCCCATTCTGATGCAGTCCCAGTGGCTGATATGAAAGAGATCTCCCCTGATCTCATGGGGGAGATCACGGTAGCTATTAATGATTCTTGTCAGTCAGGGCATGTTTTGTCAGAGCTTAAAACTGCTATGGTGATTCCTCTTCTGAAGAAGCCTTCACTGGACCCATCTTCTCTGTCTAATGTCTGTCCTATTTCTCTTCTTCCCTTTCTCACAAAGCTTTTGGAGACTTTGGTGTCGCCCTTACTTTCTACATTCCTTGAATCCTCACACCACTTGGACCCTGCTCAGTCTGGCTTTAGGCCAGGCAGCAGCACTGAGAGTGTCCTGGTCTCTATCCAGGATGACATGGCCAGGCTGGTGGACGCAGGCGGTGTGGGTGCCGTGATTTTGTTAGACCTATCAGCGGCATTTGACACTGTCGACCATCCCATCCTGCTGTCCCATCTTGCCCAGATGGGTATATCGGGGCAAGTACTGGCCTGGTGCACCTCATTCCTGCCAGATCAACTCAGGCTCTCTCTATGCCCCCTTTTCTTTCTGCCGCCTGCCATCTTAGTTGTGGGGTGTCGAAAGGCCCCTATTTGTCTCTGATTCTATTCAATATTTACATCTGGGCACTTGTGTGTCTAATTCGCTCCTTCGGCGTCAGGTGCTAATCCTATGCCGACAACACCCAGATCCTGATCCATTTAGATCTTGATCAGGCCGAGGTGTCGTCATGCTTGCAGAGGTGTCTGGTGGCCGTGCGGGACTGGATGAACCACAATTGGCTTAAATTGAACAGAGACAAGATTGAGGTGTTAGTGGTGGGCTGTCCTCCTGATTTCTCCTTTTGGCCTTCCTCTCTTGAACCTCTTCCAGCTCTGGTGGTGAAGGTGAAAAACTTGGGTCTAGTCCTGTCAGCCTCTCTGTCTATGGACTCCCAAGTAACAGCTGTCTGCCAAGCCGGCCATTTTCAGCTCAAGGTATTGAAGAAAATGTTGCCCATGATCCCTGCCCCTCTCCGTCATTCAATGATTGCAGCTATGGTGCTTACCCGGTTGGACTACTGTATTTCCCTCTACCTGGTGCTGCCAAAAGGGGCTGGTCCGGTGACTACAACGTTTGCATAATCTTGCAGCTCGCGTGGCTAGAGGCACATATTTCACTGGTGCTCCGGACCCTTCATTGGCTTCCGGTGATTCACGCATCAGGTTTAAAGCACTATGTATCGTCCATCATGCCCTGCATGATCAGGGGGTGGAAGATCTTCGCATGAAGTTTATCCGCTACTGTCCTACACGCTGTCTGCGCTCTGCCTCCTCGGAGTTGCTTTGTGTGATTAGATTGGGGGACGAGCCTTCTCCATAGCAGCAGCTCAGCTTTGGAATGAGCCTCCGCTGGCCATAAAGCCAATCATCCAATCATTTGACTTTTCAAAAGGCTGTAAAAACATATTTGTTTTAGGTGGAGGTGTGTTCTGGATTGGGTGTGTGCCTCACTCTCTAGCGCCAAGATGTCATAGGGTGAGCGTGTGCTCTAAAAATGTCCTTAACATAACATAACAAAGACAGTAAAGACAAAAACCCATTACTTGTCTGTCTGGCTGCAATGTGTTTACACCTACTGTGGAAATACAAGACAAAAGAGACACAGTGGGCCTCATTACGACCCTGGCGGAGTGGGTTTACGCCAGCGTTATTCGCGGCGGACCCGTCCGCCCTACTACGAGTTTCCGTAGCGCCATGGAGCGTTTTCCGCCTGGTTTTTCCGGGCGGAGAAATCCATGGCGCTACGGGACCTTGTCGTTAATTACGCCACCGTATTTTGAGGTGGCGTAATTAACGCCTTCCCCACTCCCATTATACCCTATGGGGCAAAAATGGGAATGGGGAAGGGTAAAATGGGGGATGGGGATTTACCGCCCCGCCAAGGTCGGAATGGGGCGGAAAATCCGCCAACCCCCATGGCGCTATCGGCAGCTTTCCGCCGTGCTCCATGGTGCATTTTGCACCGCGATTTCCGCCAGGGTCGTGTCTCCAACACATCATGGAATAGTGTTCATCACTTCATTAGCTCCTTGCAGCATACATTTTCTACCAGCACTAGAATGAAAAAGCCATTCAGAAATCACCATAAGAAACCAAAAGCATAACCACAAACACCCCTGTTTTCCAATATACGGGATATATGTCACAGCAGGGAGTCCCCTAGAAATTCAGGAGAATAAATAAATACCATTATTGACTCAGGGTCACCAAACAGTAAATCCACCAATCCACCATTCCGATTGTGCAGACAGAATAAAGCACAATTGCATAGCGCTTCAAATAGAAAACAGTGCGAGAAATGTAACAGCATCAAAGACACCAATTAAACCCAGTCTGTAGTGCTGGGTCCTTTACTGATTTCATCAAGACCGCAACCGCATTTCCTGGAGAGCGGATGTGGCCCCTAGCAACCATCACGTGATACCAATGTTTGCACGTATCAGCAAAGAGTAGAGATGCACCCTATTCCAGCTACTGCTTCCGATTGAGCAGATGCTTCAGATGTCATCCGTCACGTTATGTGGAAGAAAACATTAACTCAACCTCTGAGCCGATAAAAACATGTGACATATATCACATGATGCCGAAGAAATAATTAACTACACCACAGGGCTGGGAAAAAAACACATCCACTCACGGGGTCGAAAAAAATGTTATCCACATGCGTAGTGTTAGGACAGTTTTTCTGAAGTCCAACTAAGGGCTTAGAAAAACCATTCAACTGAGGCAGTGCAAGACTCCACTCTTAGTATAAGGCTGTACCACCTGAGTTCAGGGTAGCATAGACAGAGCAGCCAGGCTTATCGTAGGAGGGAGAGAGGGAGTAGACACAGTACAAGTGAAATTGTAATACAAATGATCCAAAGAAACACTGAAACACTATGTATTGTAAAAATAAAGGATTTATTTAACTACAGGTAGGCCCAGATAAATCTAGGGGTAAGTAAGTACTAAAACATTATAAGAAATCACAGTACAAAAACACAACACTATACTTCAAATCCACAAACCCAAGTATAGACCTTATTTCGAACACCTAACAGTAGTTCTAGCGAAGTCAAAACCTTGTTATACACATTTAGTATAGGTCAAGCCTATTCTTTGGGAGTAAAAGACAAATGGTTACTTTCAGATTACATTCAGTAATACAAAGGCAGTAGGCCCTTCCAGTTGTACAGTGAGGCTTAGAACAAATCACATAAACAGTCAACTGGACAATATACTTTTGGAGAATAAGTGAAACACTTACCCTAGGTGCAGTAAAAAAAACCTATAACTACTTTTGTCATAACACACAGTTATACCAGGTGAGTAAAACCTAAGGATGTAATATACAATTACAGATGCTTTTGAAATCAGGAAACCCCAGATTGAGGTAAGCAATAACTCTGGTAACTTATGTTGGATGGCACACAGCTAACACAAGGTAAGTTAAACCCACATACTTTAACTTCACAACGAAGGGGAAAGTAAAACCCAATGCCACACTTTACTGAATAGTTATTCTAGGTAGGCAACAACCTAATGTAGACTTATTAAGGACAGGCTAGCAGCAAGTCAGGGAAGCAAGAGCCAGTTGGGGGACACTCATACAGCTATCCTAACAGGACTAACCTGGTGAAACCAACACATTACTTGTGTAAAGAGGCACAACCTAATCACAGGAGAGTAAAATACCTTCACATCTACTTTCTATTAGACTGGCAAAACAGTGGCTAATGAAGAAAAGATGTTGACCATACTTTTAAGAATAGTGCATCACACATTCAAGAGCAGTAAGAACTTTTGTAACTGTTCACTCTTAGAATTACAATTACCAACCAACTCTTTACAAGTAAGTAAAACACTGTATTTATTTTCTAGGCAGAAGTCCCAATCCCTTCAAAGTCTTTGCCTTATTCTTGTGTTCTCAGTGGCAGAAGGGGGGGTCACTAGGACTAGTGACCAACAGGCAGTGTTAGAATAAGTTCTTTAGTAGCAAAAGTCAGAGTTCCTTAGGAAAACTGGGCAAACAGGTGAGTACTTCACTTTTAGAGTTAGAAGAGGGTCCAGGGGCTTCACAGAAGACACCCTACCGGGATTCTAGCAGTGGAACTGGGTGCACTGGATGAGGGACCTCTCAATCACAGAAAACACCCCAGGACTGCACAGAAATCCCAAAAGGCTTAAGGTAAGTATATACCCAAGCCAGCATAGTAGCTCAGCAATGAAGAAGAGATTGCAGCAGGAGAACTTCAGGGTCTGCAGCCAAATACATGGTCAGTGGATTCCTTGTCCTGGAGACTGAACACAAGATCTCAGAAGGGACTTTGCAGCAGGGATCGATGAATAAGGCTCTAGGCAAGATTTCCCTCATGACTGAATGCGGTTCTGCAGATTTGATGCTTTTTCAAGGAGCACAGAAGAAGACAGAATATCGCGGTTGAATTCTTGTTGTTACAAAGGGCCAGCACTCTTGTGAGGGGACTTTTCAGACTTGATTCTTGTCTCTGGGTATACACCAGGATGCCCACAAAGTTTTAGCGAGATTTGGAATTCGGAAGACTGTGCACCGCACACTGGCTGGAGGTCCCTGGGTATTGGGGTATTGCAAGAAAGCAAGGTCGCAGCAACCCGTGGGATGGCTCAAAATGCAGGCCTTCTTCATTCTAGTGGGTCTCACTAGACTATGGGTTTGGGTCTTTGTTTTCGGAGACCCCAGGCCGATTGGAAGGAAGGGATGCAGCAGACTCCGGTTACACAGCAGGCTCTCTGGTCGCTGGAAATCATCTGTGCTGCTTTTCCTTCATCATCCTCTTCTGTTTTCTGTTCCAGTGGTCTACATGACTTCAGATTCCTGGTTTCCAGTATTTATCAGGAACTACACCACAACCTCTGCAATCTCCCCCCACATTTTACAAGAAAGGGGTGTCTGGTTTTCCAATCAGGACAGTCAGACCCCCACTGGGATTTGTCCCAGTTGAAGAAATACATAAGACAAAGGATGGGGAAGTTTTGGACTGCTCCCCCACTTCCTGTGCTTACAGACTGACTGGAGCCTGGGCGGGGTTTCCAGGGGACTCCCGCCAAAGCCAAAAATCACACAAAGGAATTTCCCACCCTGGATGTCAGGGGAAGGAACAAGAAATGACAAGAAACACTAAAATGGCAGAAAAAGAAGATGGCCCATTTTGGTCAAATGAGCACCCTTAGGTGCCTTTACTGCAGCTGTGATCACAGCCCGCGGTAAAGGTGCACCAAATTAGTAAAAGGTATCACTGCCACCAGCCATTAAAGGTAAGCTTGTCACTGTAAGAGAATTGTTACAATTTCAATGTGAAAGGGGATACATTGTATCTCCCTAGCACTCCACATACGGTGGGGTGTGCTGGCTTCACAGAATAAAATATAAAAGGGATCCAAAGATCCTTTCTACCCTTGGGAACTGTAGTTCACTCAAGGTTAGCACAAGAAAGTTAAATGGGGAGCCCCTAGGGCAACCCAGCAACAATGGGCATGTATTGCTAATAAGTTGTTAAACATGATAACTTTAAAAAGACACTATGGAGAGTCTTAAAAATGACGCTCATAAAAAGAGTTAAATATTAGGTGAGTGTGGAAAAAGGTTCCCACTCACTGAGGTATTAATGAAAAATATCCCACTAGAAAAGCAAAAAGATCTGGGGTTGAACCAGGAAAGGAAGATTTACACCTAGGTAGGATGTATTATACATGTGACATCAATCACGTTTAGAGGATGGTGGCCCAAAAGGAATGGTTGTGCAATCACAGAAGCGGTAATTAAATGTGGAATGGAAAGAAGAATAAACATGTCGGCAGACCCCAATGGAGGCAAGAATAGCTCAGTTCTAATTTAGTTTGAATTAAGTAATGCTAATGTCAAATAGTCACCCATAAGTTATCCAAAATACATCTGGAGGCAAAGGTAATGACCTAGATCATTAGTCAAAAAATAAATAAATGGAATGTCCTAATTACCACAAGTAAACACCTGCAATGTCTTGGTGCACTTCAATAGCAATGTGCAGAGTTTTTCAATTGACATAACATTAATCAAGTTATCAAATTCACAGGACGTGCATAGTCTGTATAACTATTGACAGATCACATCTAAATGTTATAGTAAACAAAGATAACAATATAATTTCCAATGGCATAAATAAGAACAAATACAGAACATCTGAAAGGCTTCATACTCTTATTATCATAATCTCAAGTGCATCCAAGCTATGTAACTCAACGGGTAGACAAAGGTATACATACATTTTATAAACATGAAAAGACCTCTCTATATGAATGCCTCACTCAATGACAAAATACATCAGAGTCAGGTGACTGGCAAAAGGGAGGGCACCAAAGTGTTACGACAACCCCAAGGGGCTCCACTCATCTTGTTGGTTAAAATCTTATCTGTATGTATCCAAAATGTACATCCAGTGTTGCTCTCTTAGCACTAGAAGTTGGTCAGTATTCCTCTGGTCTGTACCAGTGATCTTATCGATTACCCACCATGTCATATAATCTGCATTATATCTGGTGACAGCATGTTCCTTCGAGGGGAGCCGAGATGGTTTTCGTTCTAATCTTCGATCTATGCTCTGTTAACCTAGTCCTGACCTGTCTGGATGTTTTCCCCACATAGGTTTCAGACAAGGACATTGGATGCTATAAATAACATTAGTCAATGAAAATGTGCAAGACCTACAGCTCCCACATGGGTAATGCCCCTTCACAGGTGGGAGGCCCAAAAATGATCTTATATTGGAAGATGGTTTGGCCATCACTCTGTCTGCAGATACCAAATGCTGTTTGAGATTTTTCACTTTCTTAAAAGCAAAAAGTGGGGGTTCCAACTCAGGGTGATTGAGTTGGGGCACATGCCATTTTTTTTAAATTGGCTTTTTGATCACATTACTCTACTGACTGAAAGATGTAACACAAACAGTTCCAGATATCTTGGTTTTACTGCAAGCTTTCTCAATAAAGTGGACCTGTCCACATTTCTCACACTCTTTTTGCCTTGTCTGATTGTATGATTGAGCTACCCCCTGTTGGCAAATCTATGAAAAGCAATGTCTGCCTCTTTTATGAATTCCTTGATTAGCGTACAATTTCTCCTGATGCAGAAAAACTGTCCAAAGGGCACATTGCCCCTAAGTGATTTGGGGTGGTAACTCTGATAGTGGAGAATGGTATTCCGATCTTTTGACTTTCTGTACAAACTCACCGTTAGTTTGCCCTCTATTTCCTTGTTCTCTAAATTCAAAAATGGAATATCTTCTGTAGGTTTAGCAAAGGTGAACTTGAGACTGGAATTTAAACCTTTGACCCACTTATGAAACTCCTCAATGTCGGCCCGAGCAGTGTCCCAACCAATTAGGATATGATCAATGTACCTTTTAAAAAGTTGTATTGCTGGAAAAAAAGGATTGAAGGTACTCAAAATAAACAGCTCCTCAAACATAGCCATATATAGAGTGGCCACATTTGGGGTGAAGAGTGCACCCATCGCTGTACCCTTGACTTGAATATAGAACTGGCTCTTAAAGCAAAAGTCGTTTTTATTGAGCGTCACTTCCAATAACTCCAATATAAAGTCAGTGGGCACATCGTGGAGTTGTGTCAAAGGGCTTCATCATGGGGAATATTAGAATACAGAGATTCAACATCTAAAGTAACCAAAAGGTCACAAACAGGGTCAAATGGCAAACCCTCTATGATGTTGATGACATCTCTTGAGTCGGCCAACAAAGTAGGAGTATCCATACCCAAAGGTCTGAGAAAGAATTCTCTTAGATATGTTAAACACAGGAGAAACCTTATATATCTCCGGTATGGTCTATTCTTCATCTCAAGTGCGTAAGGCTAAGCTTCCGGGGTGCCTGTGGTATGGTCTCTGCCAGAGGAGGCTGGCAGTTCTGAGGTAGAAAATTTCCCCTTTGACTTTCATGTCAACGGCCTCTCCTTAAAAAAGGACATTGATTTCCCCTCCTATTCCGATGTCCACTGTCCCCATGTTGGTCAGATTCCAATCACGAATCAGAGAATGTCACCCATTTCTTGCGATAATATCCTCCTGTTGCTCCTCTAGTGAATGATGATTGAGTCCCGAATATCTGCCCAATGTAATCTGCTTGGAGATAAGGATATACTTTCATCTTGTCAAAATTGGCTAAATCTTTTTTCAAAGTGTCCATTTTTCCATTGGTTAACGTCTTAACTAATTCATCTTGCTGTTTCTGTATCACCTCTAGCTTATCTTTGGCATTTTGTATAGATGGATCATTAAGAAAGGCCAATTCTGCCTGCTTCACCTCTTCCTTAATCTTTGCACTAGCTTTAAAAGCCTTATTTATAGTTAAAACAACCATTCCCTACTGTACTTAGTGTCAGTCTGGGAGAAAGATGCTTTATGCGCCTCATCGTCCAAAAAAAAGACATTGGGCCTCATTATAATGTTGGCGGCTACGGTATGAACGGTGCCGGTAAGGCACCGGCACCATTCATACCGTACTGCCGAATTATGAGTTCTGCTGTGGGTGCCTGACAGCCCGCCAGGTTTTACCTGGCGGGCTGTGCAGCACCCACAAGCAGAACTCGTGATTGCACCAGCACTGTTATCAAACGGCAAAACTAGCTGCACTAAATACAAAACCAAAGGGTAGGGAGACGCTACTGCCTCATTTATAGGGCTAATCAAACTCAATACTGAACAAATCGAATGAGGATGTAATTTGAATCTAACAATTATTTTATTCAAACATTATTTGTCTTTATAAAACCGCCATAGCTGGCTTGTAGTTCATTAGCAACACATAATACACACAATACATTACAATTTAAAAACATCACATTATACATACACACATACAAAACATATAAAGTGCAATGTGCAAAAAGGTGTTAGTATCCACCACAAAGATCTTTGAGATAAGGATGTATAACAAGAAAGTAAATATGCACACGCCCCAGTAGGCGTAGGTAGACAATACTGTGCCACCTAAAATCAAACACCTATGCATATGTTCCAAAGTTAGTAAAAACAAAACCCAGTCTAGTAGGTGAGACAGCCTTCTGACAACTGTTTTCCAGGTTCTAATGGAGCTCTTCTGAAGGGTCTGATTATTTTCCCCTTGCTCCTAGTTTCAACATCTCTCCTGCATTAGGAAATGTTTTCATCAGGACAAGTTATCCATATCTAAAAAGTGAAGAGAAATAGCATTGTTTGGTCACAATGTATTCTCATGTGTGCAACGTGTGCCAACATAATATATTACCAGAATAAACATATGCATATACTGATATTATTGCACAAAGTGCATGGATCAAGTTGGTTCTCATAGGTAACTCAACCAAACCCTAAACAACAGTAAAGACAAAGAACCATTACGTGTCTGTCTGGCTGCAATGTGTTTACATGTCGAGGGACAGGGCAGCCTCTATGAGGGTGGGTGCCTTTCACAAGGTGCCTGTAACAGCACCTATTGAGGAGCACCTGAGACCACAAAAAACCTTCATGGAAAAGGATGCCAAGCTAAACGGCAGACAACAGCCTGTATGCAGATCCAGGCACTAAGCAGGGAAAGGAGACTGGACCCCTTTAAAGAGCACCAACAGAAAGCATCCCAGTAACTGGAACAATTAGCTGGCTGGACTTAATAGCTCTGCAGAAGGAAAACACTCTCAAAGCTTAGATGATATGAGTATAACCAGTGTTCTATGGGACCAAAGTAATCTAGAGTAGTTCACACAAGGGAAACCCATTTAGAAACACCCAGAGATATTGAGTATAACATTTCTGCTCTGTTGAGGAACAAACAGATTCAGAGAAAAAACATTGAGTGTTGTTCTTACTCCCCAACAGTGTCACATGAGATAACATTTTCCATTTGTAGTTCTGAATTCCTTGGTGGAGAAAATAAATGTATGTAGTGTTCCCAAGGCTTACTGGAGGAGTTCTTCATTAAAAAAAAAACATGAGGGAAACAAAGAAAGCAGCTGGCAGCCTCAATATAATCTCAGGGGCGAGAGCACACATATAGCCTGTTCCGAATGAAATCCAAAATGACATCTAGCCATTATCACATGGTCCAACTGGAGAACAGCCCCAAATAAAAGAAGTCAGCCATCACAGATTTTGGCATTCTCTGGAAGAACTACAAACAAGGTGGTTGGAGTGCCAGAGAGAACTCAGGTCACACAATTTGGCAGCAGACAGAGCGGAAGTTGGAAAAGGGGTAGAAGCAGACCCAAGGAAGCGTGAACCAGAAAAGATATCCTGGAGAGTCCACATGAAGCACTGCAGGAAGGAAACCCTAAGGAGAATTAAGCTTGGAAAAATTTGATAGATTTTATAGGAATTGGAATTGGGTGGTGCAGAGAGAGAATCCCGAGAAAGGAAGGGTAGCAGATTGGTGAGGGAAACAAAAGGCATAATTCAGGAATAGAGGAAAAACGTGGAATAGCAGAATGTTTTTGATGCAACCTGGGAGAGGAAGAAAGATTGTTGGGGAGCAGATTGAGAAGAATACTATTTTGGCGTGGGAAACAAGAGGTACTATCTGGGAATAGAGTCAAAGGACAAAACAAACAGAAGACCAAAAATATGCAGAGAGGACAGAAGCAATTACTGGCAAGCAGGGAGGGAAGGATACCGATGCAGAGGGCGACTTGTTGATGCAATAGAAACAGCTGAGCTAGAAACTGGTTCTCTGAAATATGTGCAGGTTGAATCTTAAGATTGGGAAGAACCATGAGACTCTAATCTCAGTGTTCTTTGTTAAATCAATACATTGAGCATAAACCGGCTACATTTGTAGGTATGGGTATGCTGGGCCAGTTAAATCTTCATTTTCTTGCACCTTCTCACTCTCAGCAGGAGTGAATTTATGCTGAACCGTGCACTGTTACTATTGGAGGCAGAAACCCCAAAAAAATTCTAAATTGGGCACCTTCCAGATTAGTATATACTCGTTATTGGTAACCAGGGTTGTCTAATTATACTATAAGATGTTTAGAACTTGTTGTTTCTCATTGACACCAAAGTTTCTAAATCATCCCGATAGTGCTCTGGCCGGGCCTTTTCTGGTCAAAGATTTGGTGGGTTTCCACCCGGGTCGGGATTGGAAAGAGGCAAACATGTTTGTCATTTACATTAAATTCCTCTTGATGTTTGCTGAGTAATGCACTACCATTTTGAGCAAGGAATATATTATTTCTTCTCTCGACTCCTGCATTTGTATTCCTGGAGGAACCAGTGGTCATTTACATAAGAGCTTTGTTTGACTGAGTGATGTATTCCGGGTGGTGAAGGTGTAAGAATGAAAAAATATGCCAAAGGCAGGGGCTGGAGGATAAAACAATATTTTTTTAATTCATAGTCTGAGGTCAGCATTGGCACATTTACAAATTACATAGCGTGTTACCGAGGGGAGACTGCAGGATAGGAGGGTCTGTGGTTAGAATGGATCAAAGGGATAGTCAGGTCATTGGGGGCTTATTCCATTGCCAATAGATGGAGCATGAGCTGCCTTTTGAAGAGTTCCACTGAATAGATGGCTTTGATGAACAGGGACATAGCACTCCAATGGAGTGGGACAGTTAAACCAAAAGCAAGATGAAGCTAAGGGGTGTGGGAGATTGATCCTTTGTGAAGAAACAAGGAGTGGAAAGTTAGAGAGGCAGAGTGCAGTGAGGTGTAGCCCATGAAGTAGTAGAGGGATGCAAGACCATGGATATTTTTAGAGGAACAGCAGGAATTTAAGGAGAAAGAGATTTTCCATGGATAGACACCCAGTGTGGTAATGGTAAGTAGAGGTGAAAAGGATATGGGATGGTTGAGAACGGTGCATGCTGTATAGTTGAGTACCTTGCTGAGGATGGCATAAGAGAAGTGGAGTAGACCAGTTTGCTTAGCACACAAATATAGATAAGTGTTTTAGGTGAATGGTACACCAGATGTAGGCAGATTTTTCTAATGGTAAGAAGGTTGAGTTTGGCTGCAATGATAGTGGCCATAATGAACTAGAGTTTTAGGTCACTGTCAAAGGGAACCTCAAGGGTGCAAGTCAAGGACAGGGGGTGAGCAGATTGGGGGAAAGATAAAGGATGCTGGGAGATTAGGGTCGGCACTCAAGGCAGGGTGAAAGATGGCATCCGGCTTTGAGGATCAGACAGAGCAGAGCCATCCAAGGTGAGTGGTGGTTACACATTTGTTTATGCACTGAGAGATTGTAGGGTTGAAGAAAGGGAAGCAAAGGAAGATATGAGTATCATCAGCAAAGAAGTGATAGTTAAATCCAAAGAAGTAAATGCTTTTGTCTAAGAGGAAGGTGTATAGAATGAAGAGAATTGGGCCTACGGACTGATGCGTGAGGATCATTCAATATAAGGGTGTCAGAGAGGAGGTGTCTGGGTCCTATGATATGGAGGAGTAATCAGAGAGATTGGAGGATGCCCTGTCAAGTACAGTGCCATTCAAGTCAAGAAGGAAGAGGGTTTGAAGGAGGGCTGTGGGATATTTCAACCGATGCCAATGCGCCACAAAACATCCCTTTGCCAATGGGGGAAAGAATCTTCCAGAAATGGAGGCGCTAACCCCTGTGCGCGCCAAATCTGCAAAACTGTGCATGGTTCAAAAACCACAAAAGAGCTGCACACACAGGCAAAGTTGATGTCAAAGCAAGAACTCCCTGCAGGAGAATGCCAGTGAGTGCTGTTACCCGTTACAGGAATCAAAGATCACAGAAGGACTAACATCCAAAAATGCCCTTAAATAAAGCTTCCTAATCAATGGCAACCTTCAAAGTGCTGTTTTGGCACTAAATTCAGCCATTTTCCCAGTGAATTATTAAAATCAAAAGTGTGCTGAAATCATAGATTGTCCAGTGCAGTCAGATGAATCCATGCCTCACTGACTGACCGCTGCATCAGAAAATTAGCTGTCAAACCCTGTTTAAAGGTGTTTTTGTTTCCTGATTAAAATTGCGAAATCCGCCTATTTAAAGCATGTTTGTGAAGGGCTAATGCTTTTAAAATGTCAAAATCCCTTATAAACTGTGCTTATATTTTATATGTGAAATGAAAAGACTTTAATTTAAAGGAACCAGCTAATTTACTATTTAATTCTGATCTGACAGCTCAGCCTGGGAAAGATTCACATTTCAGCTGGACACTCAATTGCTACAGGACGGCTAATGGCTACTTAATGGTTCCCGAATATTGACAACAAGTAGCACAATGAGACTTCATTAGACATTTGTCTTGTGGCTGAGCCAAGAACAAAGGACAGGCTGAGCATTGACCTCTGCTGGGAGGGGCAGGAGCTGTCCTCTCCAGGAAGGGGACACACCTCCCTGATCAAAGGGATCTGACCGCTGTTGTTTGTTGTAAGGAGAGAAAAAAACTCTGGATTTCTTGGTGTTTAAATCTGTATTTGTGATTAAGTTTGAAACTATTTAACTGTGCAACCTGAAGGAGTATAAATCTAAAAATTGGTAGATGTTAACCTAATTTTAGGCCAATGCTTTTAAGACATTGATAAAATCTGTACCACTTCAGGAACCAAAGTTACAAAAAAATCCTTATGGTAGCAGACTATTAATGTTGCAAGCCTAAGATTGTATGTACATGATCCACTGATAAGCGCCCAGAGGTGTACTGAATGGTGCACCAAATTAGAAATTATGAATCCAAACTGTTATGATTAAAATTGATGAAATCCCATAGAATGAGAAGACAGCTCTCACCGAGATGGGAATTGAATGCCAGGATAAACCATAAAAAATGTAATGCATGTGTCTGATTTTAGTAGAGGACATAATTGTAAAAATGTGTATTTATGGGAAAGCTAAATTGTGGTCAAAATCAATGTGGGAGTTCCTAAATCGCATCATAAAGATGAAAGCTCCGTTCAGACCGCCAACCAGGACAAAGCATGTGCCTGTAGCCACTCACAGCCGTGGGGGTGTGTTTTGAAATTCTGCCCACATCATAAAGCTGGGGGAGGTCATTTGATAGTATACATATTGGAACTTCCCTCCACATAGACAGACTGCTTCCAGAACCCATCCAAATTGTCGCGCAGCACCTTGCTCCAGAACTCTTCATCGTGTAGCTGACTCCAGACTTCTTTGAAGATCCAGATTTCTTTGCAGACTCTAGACTTTAGCATTGCTGAACTCTTGCTAGCTAGACCCAATTTCAAAACATCCAAAACTTAAAAGAATAATTCTGATTCAGCTTGGCTTGCTACCATTAAGGCTTGCCGTTGAAACTTGTATCCTGTAATCTGCCGTGTCCAGTGACCAGAAGGGCCCATCCAAACCCAGTCTGAGGCGCAGTCCAAAATTGACCAGAACCGCGCCGCTGATCCAATCCCTCCAGAGGTGCCCTGTTGCCGGTAGACCTGAACCAATCCAATGACCAGAATCGGACAGCCCAATTTAATTACAAGGGACCGTAAATATTGATAGGAAGAACAGTGACCCATAGTATATCTGCATTGTATTATCCCAATCTCAACCCATCCCATCTTTAAATTCAGAACCCTAGTATCATTAGAATCCTTCTTGCGCTGATTTTTCTTATCTGTGTTACAAAACCATAACTCCTTACTGATTTTGAGTAACTAAACTAAATCCCAGAACGAAATCTAGTATCCACCACGTGAATGGTTGCGCTGGCCACGTAGCTGTGAAGATTCATGTGTGGCCTCCTCTTTTTCTTAGTCATTAATATAGTGTAATAAAACGGATCTGTCATTTTTTTTTTTCTCAACTAATAATTTTTCCAAAAGTCACAATTGAAAAACATACCAATGAGAACAAGTTATAAGCAATTACATACCTATCACTTCCCTAAAATACATACAACAATCAATTCATCATCGCCATAAAATTCCCACCCCATATTCTACACTAAACAAAACACAACACCAAAAAGGACAAGACAAACAACCTCCACCTAACTCCTCATCAATGTTACACCCAAGGAATAAATCCTGCACCTTATCCAAACAAATTATTAAACGATCCCCACATTTCCTCATAAGCAGTGTCCCGAAAACGCCTAGAAGCCTGAGTCTTCTCATACCATGAAAGTGTGCACATGTCTGATAACCAGTTCTCATAATGTGTTTTTTTTCTAGATTTCCACACCTTCATTATATGTTCTACCGCCATTAGTAAAGCCCTATCAATCCAGCCCAATGAATCCCATATTTCCCCACTCCTACTATCAATTGAGAGGAAGATGACCGACACAAATGTTCGAGGAAATGATATACCCGCCACCAAATCAATCCGATCCAAGACGTCCTTCCAAATATCTAACACTCTATTACACTCCCAAAGCATATGCAGATAAGTCCCTCTTGAGCAATTACATCCCCAACACAAGTCTGTATCCATTAATCCCCTCCCATTCATCCTCATAGGCGTCCAATAAATACGTCCTAAAATTTGTTGATGAATATATCTCAGGTTCAGATCTACCTTGGCTCTCACCGTCACCTTCCAAAGGTTCTCCCACAATTCCTCAGACAGCTCAGTTCCCAATTCTGACACCCACTCCATTCATAATCTATCCCAAGAATTCCACATACATTCCTGTAGAGGCATCAATTTTATATATGTAGAGACTGAACCTGGAGGAGTAGTAAATAATTCACAAATTCGAGGTCTACAACTCAGTGATCCACTCAACATCTGTAGTCTCTCTGCCAATAATTGTCCCAAAAGCCTATACCTCTCCATCTCCCTATTACTCAATCCATAGCGATTAGCTAAATCCTCAAATGAAACCATCCTGCCCTCCCTCCACACATCTTCTGTCTTCAAAATGCCCCTATTGGACCAAGCCCTCCAATTAAGCATTTTATTTTCAATCTGTAAACCTGGATTCAGCCAAATAGATGCCAAATCATAAAAGAACAATGACTGTCCACACCCTTGAATCCACAAAACCAAAGCAGATTTCGAGGCCACCAATGTTTCCAATCTTGACCCAGAATTAGGTAGCCTTCCATAAGAATAAAGACAATCTAAGGAAAAGGGATGCAATTTCTCCCTCTCCATCAAAAGCCAATAAAGATCCGAGCCCCTTCTATCCCTAAAATAATAAGAAGCCTTTTTTAGTAAGAATCCCTTATAATAATTCTCCAACACTGGATAGGCAAAACCCCCATTTTGACTCCACGTATCATGATGAAATGAGGAATTCTCGGCTTATTGCCCTTTCCCCACAAAAAATCCATAAAAAGCCTATCAATACTCTTAAGTATCTTCTTAGTAAACTTAAGAGGATGAGATTGAATATAATATAAGACCTTTGGCAGTAACATCATTTTTATGGCATTAACCTTAGCCCATAAACTCAAAGTCAATCTATCCCACCTCCGTATATCCTTTATCAGTACTTCCTTCAGCTTGTCCACATTGTATTCCACCATTCTCCTAATGTCACGCACTAGATAAATACCTAAATATTTCACCGAAAAATCAGCCCACTGACAATTCCAATCCAATAATCTCCTATTTAGTGGGTTCAATTTAAGTGGGAAAACCACAGTTTTTCCCCAGTTTACCATGTAACCAGACAGTTCCCCCACTTCCTGTATCATATTTCTTAGCAGAGCCCCTCCCCCATCCGGATTTGTTAAAACCACTGTCAGGTCATCCGCATACGCCAATACTTTCACCTCTCCATCCTTCATCTTCCAGCCACAAATATTCTGTTCCTGTCTAAGATATGTCAACAACGGTTCAAGAACTAAGTTGAATAAGAAGGGTGAAAGCGGACAACCCTGTCTGGTACCCTTAAACAACCGAAAAGCCTGAGACAAAACGTCATTAACCCATATTTTAGCCGAAATATTGTGTTGCAGAGCACCTATGGCATTCAAGAATAGGGGACCAAAGCCCATCCGAAGTAATGTATAATTTAGAAACGACCAATTCACACAGTCAAACGCTTTCTCAGCATAAAAAAAAAAGAGTATTTCTTCCGTCTTTGTGCGAGATAAACTTATTATATTCAATAGTGTCCTAATAGTGTCATATCTGTACCTATTATCCATAAACCCCACTTGTGAACAACCTATCAATTCTCCTATGTATTTTTGTAACCTGGTAGCCATGACCTTCGCAAATATTTTTACATCTACGTTCAACAAAGAAATAGGCCGGTAATTAGCACATTTGGAAGAATCTTTCCCCTGCTTAGGAATTAGAGTAATAATTGCCTCCTGCATTGAAGGACATAATACCCCGTCCGAAAGGAATTCTGTCATTTTTAAAACCGAATTCCCGTTCCATTTTGGCGCCTATTTTGCAAAAACACCTCTCACTAAAACCTCCATAACTTCTTCAATTTTAAAGATAGAAACAAAATTTCAACTCTCACTATACCCAAGACCCTTAGCTACCTCCACAACTAAAAACCGCATTGCGGAACAGTGTATTTGACCCGTTTTTCTCCAATGTCGCATAGTAAAAGTTTGCCGCAAATTTGCAGTTTTCAAAAGTCTATACTTGTCTTTTTCCCATTTCAAAGCGCTTCTTCCATCCCATCCTGATATAAAGTGTGTACTGTTGTTTATACTATAGCTCATGTGTGTTAGAACCTGTTTAGTTTTGCTTTCCTTAGAATTTTTCTCCATTTAAGCATTTTTGCACCCTTTTGCATTATTTTACAAAGTGATTGTCACCTGTCAGTTTAAAAGTGTAATTTGCCAAAAACGATTTTCTCTCTTGTTGGGGGAGGGAAGATTGCATCTAACTCTAGACATTGGGGGTCATTACGTGGTAGGAGGTAACCTTGCCGCTATTAGCGGCATGGCTACCCCCTTACCGGGTCCGGGTTCCCTGAATGGGGAATTACCGGGCCATTGGAGGGCCCGGTATTTCCCCATTCAGGGAAGCCGACCCCAGCACATCCCCATTCCCATTCGAGCCCCCATAGGGCTCAATGGGAATGGGGAGGGTGCTAACAACGGGCCAGCTAAGGACGTCTGGTCTTCCCGCAAGCAGACTCGTAATGAGGCGGTAAGGGGTTGATGGCTCCGGCACCTTTACCGGCGCCATTAACCCCTTACCGCCTGGGTCGTAATGACCCCCATTGTCTTTAATTCCTGAATACCCGCTGATTACTCACATTTATGTAGGATTGCTCATTTGTACTTCAGTACTTTGCAGGGGGAAAAATTAACCTAAACGCTATCTGTGCACAAAACAAAACTGTTCTTTTTCCTGTCGTTTCTACTCTCCATCATTATAAGTGAATTCAATTGCTTTGCTTATTTTCTGAATTGTATTACCACCGGTAGGTGATTGCTGTCCCATATATATATACATTGATTTGTGATTTGAATATTAAATAAATAAATACATATTTACCTTTACAAACTAGCCCGATTCCTGGTTCAGTGTGACTGAGGGGTATTTTGAGACGGATGTGATATGAGTGGTATATCATTCAGAATATTGAACTTTTAGACAAAAATAAATAAGGGTTTTATTACGCACAACATGCTAGGCGAGACCTGGGTGTTTGCCTGATTGAAATCAGGGTGAGATGATCCACTGTGTCGAGTCAGGAAATGGTTTAGAAGGATGAATATGGAAGAGGTAAGATTGGTGGCAGTGGTGAGTGAATTGGCGACATGGATGTGAGCCATCCCAGTGGATTCTTAGACCAGAATCTAGATTAATGGGGTCAGCAAGTGAGTGCACCCTGATGCAGTTGACTATGCAGAGAAAAAAAAGACCCTCATGAAGGATTTAGGTTAGTATGGAAGAAGAGAGACAGGTCACTAGAATGCACAGTTGTTCGGCCAGTACTTGGTTTGTTTCGGATAGGTTTGGCTGTGGCTGTTTTGTACCAGGCTGGAAATATACCACTTGAGGCAGTGAGATTGCATAAGGTGGAGATGTGAGTTGAAGAGACAAGTTCATGTTCTTAACAATCTGTGGGGTAAAGGGGTCAATTGGAGCAAAATATGGGAATTAGTTCAGTGAAGCAGGTGGGAGAGAAGTAGGATAACACGTATAGTAGGTAGTGATGGGAGACTGCCAAGTCCGCTTCTGGTAGCTCTTTTGCAAGTTTCTCAATTTTCCCTTCAAGATATTCAGTATCAGTTTCCGGTACTGCCATTTGGTCTCTTAACATCGACTTGAGTTTTCACAATGATGCTTGCATCATAGGGTAAAGGGATTCAATTTCATCCGTATATCGATGAGTAGCTGATTCAAGTCCTACCTCTCTATCCCTGCCGTTAGTTGATAGCACATGGGTGTTTCACTGCCTGTATCGCCTTGACTTGACCTTTTTCCAAATTGCACCCATCAAGCTTAGAATCAACTTTCCAGTACTGCATATCAAACCCACTCATCAAGTTTAAATTTGGTTGCAAGCCAGGTGGAGTTTGTGTTTTGATCAACACTGTCATATGTGTAAGATTATTTGTTAAATGCCTTGGAATGTTTCCTGCTCTTTCAATGGGCTCCAAAATAGGGGGAAGTTCAATTTGAAGGGACACTTGGGTTAAACCATTTGCAATGTCCATCCTTTGGTGCGTTAGCATTGACTATTTGTTTGGTTGCATGTATCCGGACTCACAAACTAGTCTTAATTAAGAATATCTGTATAAAAGGGCTAGGGGCAGCTCTGCATCTCAGTCAAGCCACTATGAACAGCTTCTATTGCCATACAGTTCTTAAATTGGAGAGCCATGGTGGCACTCTTCAAGGATTTGTTTCTGCTCCCTTGACATTCTCCAGCCCTTTACTGGTTAAAATGGACAACAGCCTGGCCCGTGCATTTGTTGTCCATCATGAAGTAACCCAATCCAAGAACCTAGCAGAGAGTCCTCTTATGTCACTTGTAGCAATTTCAATTCCACAAAAGGATATTTGTGGGCTAACCAAAGCATTTGATGTTGGCCTTTCTTTTGAGTCCTTAGCTGATATCCAAACTCAAAGCATAAGGGGGTAGAATAGTTTTTTGTTCTCACAGTTGCTGATCAAATCCTTGTTTCCCCTGGCAATTGTCAATGGCACCCATCTCCATATCGATGTCCCTTTTAGTCTGAAATCGTCCAATTTCTCTCATTTCTGTCCTATCAGTTAGTTTGTGATGACAGTATTGATATATCAATTATTGACAGCAGTTCTGGCATCCATGCTCCAACAGTCTGCTCTTGAATCGTCCTGTCCAACAGTCATTCTACATTTCTGTGCCCTTCTTGGACCTCAAGAGTTATAAATCCTCTCTCTTGGGTTCCTTTTCAGATCATTTTTGAAAGAGAGGCTTCTTCTCAACATTGCTTTCTAATGCTAGGGCTGTTCTTGAACCTTAGAGTGGCATTTCTGTTTTAGAATTCTTAGCCCTGTGACTTCTGAGGGGCCTCTTGTTGTCTTGTCCTTGTCCTCCAATACGATCTTGTTGTGACCCAAGTAACAGCATTCATAATTATCGGACATTCCTTGTGAAATTCCATCTGTTAGGAGGAACCTTTTGGCTTGCAAGGGTATTGGGTCTGGCTACAGAGAGCTTAATCTTTTGCCAGAACTATTGAAGACCTTTATTAGGGGAATCCTGGAGCCAATAAGCTGCTCTGTATTACAGAATGCATGCTTCATGATAAAAACTCACTTACAGTGGTAGACAATTTGAGTGAGTGAGTGGAACTGGTGAGAGATTTAGTGAATGGTGTGATGAATACTGCTTATAAGATCATGTTTTGTTTCCATGCTGCTTGAACATTGACAATTTTATTTGTACTTTTGCGCAGAAAATGGAACCACCTACATTGGGGAGATATCTTATGTATGATGCTTTTGAGTGCATGTTTTGTTTCCATGCTGCTTGTACATTGATGTTGTTTTTCACATTGTTCTGCATTATAATAACCAGCTCCAGATGCATAACAAGACTTTTTATTTTATTTTGTTTGTTTATGGTTTATAAAAAAACCTCTACAAAAAAACAACCTAAAAGCTTTGGTTACAGTGCATTAGAATTACACAAATTAGGACCTTATAAGAATAATATAATTTACAAACAATTTCATCAAAATGATCATTTTTTAAAGATAAAAAAACAGATTTCTAGTCAACCATTCATATTTAACAATCGGATCATTTTCTCATATGAAATACATAGACAACTTCAAAGTAATAAAATACAATACTAAGATAATAAAAAAATACTTTATCAGGCCTAGCATTCCCACACAAATGCAGGATAGAAAATATTTTCCTTCAATTGCTTTGTTCCAAGTCAATACAGTTCGACGTTGAGCTGAAATAACTCTTTACCATAAACTAAATCTGCCGGCACTGGTTTAAGATTACACAATAATATGTCTCAGGTTGGCCCAATTGCTTCTGATGAGTAACCAATTGGGTGAACAGTTTAGTGGACACCACTCTTTCCATGGTCGCCACCCAGTCTGCCAATTGGAGTAACTTCTTTTGCCGAAGTGGGTTATCTATGAGAATATTAACAGAGGCCCACATTTTCCGTTGTTTTTAGACAAATTATCTGAAGTTTTAACAAAGTTTCAACTTGGGATGTCCCCTGTTTGAGGCCCACTCCCAACATTCTGTACATGTTGTCCCCGTATCTAATATCAGCCTTCTATAGAGTGATAATTGGTGCCAAAGAACACAACAGCCCAAGGAGAGCAGAATCAACCATACCATATTGCCTCAATGGAAACCGATTTTGGTAGACAATACATTACAGTCTTCCTTATCTTTGCCTGTAATTTATGGAGTTCTGAGATTATGCCCTCTGGAAATAGCTCTAATCCATAAATTGTTTTAGGGAGAACCTTCAAGTTAAATATTGCAACAATTGGGTTATCAAAAATTTGCCAAACTTCTGTTCCACCTTTCTCATTTGGACAATTTGTAAAACATACCTTCTGTTGTAGATGTTCATGATATTGATATTTATTGAACTTGTCAAAGATGAGGGAACACAGATACTTCATTGAGTTTTTTATTTCCTATTTTCCATGGTTAATAAACCACGAATACCCCTTCCATGTTTTGCGATTGGTTAACTTCATAATGGTTTTTTTATTAGCATTAATATGTATGTGGTTTGTTTTGGTATAGGAACAGAAGGCTGTGATCATGCGCTGAAGACCCTTAGGTGACTGGTCAATGAGCAAGAAATCATCTGCATATGGACACCAGGTAACCTTCTTCCCTTCTATTCGTGATGGTATGAAAGAGACCTCATCCAAACATTTCCCTGCATATGATACATAACGGTTAAAGAGAGTAGGGGCGAATATACACCCCTGTCTCAGGCCATTGGCTATTTTGATCGGGAGCGAAAGCAAACCATCCGTATTTAAACGGACCTGCACATGTGAATCCTCATGAGGTGGATAAAATATTGCCCGGCATTCCAAGTTCTTTTAATTTACCCCATAGTATATCCCTGTCCACTAAATGAAATGCCATGCACAGGTCAATGGCGGCTAAGTAAATTGGCGTTGCCCCCACCTTCCAGGCCCTTTGTTGCAGTATTGTAAGTAAGAGTCAACCTGTTTCTGTCCCTGTTGAGTTTCTAAAGCCAAATTGTTGTGCGGGCAAAATCGGGTTATGTTGCGACCATTCAGTTATTTTGTTTAATATTAGCCCTGCAAACATTTTTGAATCTGCATCCAATATTGCTATTTTGCGATAGTTCTTCGATAATTTTCTATCCCCTTGTTTATAAATAGGAATTATGTATGAAAAGGGCCAGGATGATGGTATACATTTTGTTCGAATAATATCCTCAAAAAAAAATGAAAACGCCTTGGCCCATAGTTCACTATTCCCTTTAAGCAGTGCATTTGACATATTATTTGGGACAGCAGCTCGAGACGAGCTAGCATGTTTTATTTGGGTCTCTATGTCCTCCACCGATAGTTCAAGGTCCCAAGGCAATTTAAGGATATTATTCCAACTTTTGGCATCCACGGTTGGACATATAGTGTTCCAAAATGGCCACACCAGCTTTGGTCAGTGATTGGATTAGGTTGCGAAATACTTTGACTTGATTCTAGCCTATTCATTAATAACCAGAAGTTTCTGCTGGAACCATCTTTTAATGGCTCTTGCATAGCTTCATTGTCTGCTTGAAGAAGAAGTAAACTATGGCTTTTCAACCATTTTTTTGCTTCTGCTTTATCTTCTTTATCCCTAATTCAATGGCTTCACAACTTAACCCAGAGTGCCTTAGACATCTAATCTCTCTATTACAGCCATTTTTCTATTGTTTCACCAGTTTATCATACACATGTTTATGTCTAGCCACAGGCAACTTTCTTTTTGATGTTTTATTTGCTATAGTAGTAAACATTTCCTCTATGTATTGCTCAAAAGAATCATGGGTGTACAGAGTTTGCTTTTCATTAATGGTTCTTTCTGAGTTTCCCTTTAAAAATAGATTGTTCACTTTCAGTATGTTACCAGCAAGCCATTTCAGTCTTGATTTTGATTGATTTACAATCAGGCTATCCACATGTCAAGATCTATGTTTTGGTTCACTCCCCATATCCCAGATGACTTCTAACATACTATGATCACTCAGATTTGTCTCCATTATTTTAAACGACAGAGCTGCCTCTAATAGGTATTGGGACTTAAAAATGTAATCTATCACAGACAACCTAATTCCGTCCGTCCATGGCGAGAAGTAACAATTCCCACTATCTACCTCCTTTGCTGAAGATAAACCCCAGTTTCGGAAGAAAGTGGACCAAAGTCTCCCTTGCACCCTTTTGTTGCGACCTTTGTTGACACACCCCAAAGGTACTTCCCTCCTTCTTTCGAGCACACCAGTTATAAGGTTTTCTTCCTCACACTCCACATTGACTAAATCCAAAGCCTGTACAATATCTACATTTAGGTCACCAACCACAACAACCTGCAAGCCAGTATGTTTAACCATTTCTTCTGGAATAAGCATGTTCATTTTCTCTAAGGCTACTTGTAGATTGTTTTTGGGAGCCCAATATGCATTTATTATCAGTATAACAACATAACCTGATGTACATTTGATTTGCACCAAAAGTGCCAAAATTCCTTGCGTGACACTTGTGCATTTTAATGTATTAATGTCCCTCCCAATTTGTACAGCAATCAGAAGTCTGCCCGCCGGATGCCTGAGAGCACCCTGAGTAGCCAACTCACAGTAACACTCGTAGCCATCCAATATGTAGGGGCAAGTCATCAGGTCTCTTGTAAGTATAGAAAAGAATACTTTGTTAATTATACACAGAGAGTTACAGAGTTTTCCAAATGTACATGGCCCCTAGAATTCTAAGAAAGTATTAAGATTTCACCATTATTAAAGATTGGCCTTTAGGTCTTTTAGCTGGTGTATGGAGTCTCTTAGTGTCAATGCCAGCCACCTCCAGCTCATTGCATCTTCACCTGAGCCATGATTTTTACTCGGGCCCTGATTAATGCCACCTTCTATTTTACCCTGCTTTTGTCATGAGTGGTGGGGTTGGTGTCTGTTTCTGTGAAGCAAGCTGAGAAGTAAAGCACGTCATAACCCATTTTGTTAAAAGAACCTACCTGTTGCAGAAATGCATCATATACAGATTGTGAATTCAGTACTGAGCGAAAATGATCAAACCGCTCTGGGTGGATGATGTCAATCAGTTTAATATCCGCTGAGGACAAGGTTCTTAAAGCCGGGATTTCATTCAAAAGAGCTCAAGTTCACCATCCATTTAGTGACTCAGGGCCTCCATAGTCAAACAAGTAATATACCAATATGCTCGGATAATCTGGGTGGCAGGCTTGTCTCCACTGCACCCGATTCAGGTCACTCTTATTTACTGATTTAGGGGAATTATGCCTCCGATCTGCTGCATGTTTAGACATTTTGGGAGGATTATTTCCTTCAAATTGAATCGAATCATGGTAATATTAAGTTCCCATATTTTCTTCTTGCAAGATGTTTCTACTATTTCCGTCAGTTACATGGACACTAAGCCACCCCCACACCCCCTTTCAGTTAGAGGCTTTTGCAGCAGTATGTCGGCATGATTACCCACTTCACATCTTTCGCTCCCCTAGGGACCTGAAGGTAAATCATTCCCCAGTTCCGAAGACGTCTTTTGAGGCTTTGGGCGATCATCCAGCAGTTGTGTCACTACTCTTCTTATAATATGTTCAATGGCAAGATCCTCCCCCTTCCAACGCTGATTATTTTATACTCGAGGTCTGTTCCTTATTATTCAATATCAAGTCCGTATTTTCAGTCCGTATTTTACTACCTAGAATATTGAGACAGGAGTCGTCCCTCAAATCATTGGGCACCCCAGAATCCCCCAAACAAGATTTGTCTCTTTCGCCAAAGATCCGGCCATATGATACAGGAGATAGACTTCTTAAATGTACATGTTTCATGGGATTGATTGATTGATTGTTTATTTGTAAAGCGCCTATACACAGTGTGTTACAAAGCACTTCAAGGAGGGAGGGAACATGGGAGAATACAATTACATTCTTCCTGGTCCTTGAAACAAATCAGAATGTGAAAATAATTATCATATCATATCAGATAGTACAAGTGCATGGAACAATAAAAGAGAGGAGAGGAAGGGAAAAAAGGAGACAAGACTAGCAGTAACATTACTATGCCTGATGACAATTGTTGCAGTGCATGAATGACTAGAGGAGGGGGAGGAGAGGAGGTTGGGGCAGTGGAGAGAAAGGGTAAGGAGAGGAACAGAACAAGTGACTATCTAAAAAGTTCAAGTCTATTGAAGATAGTCCTGGGAAGGGAGTGGGAGGAAAGGACAAGGAGGAAAAGGGGGAGACAGACATGCTGTTATCAGAGGTCGAGTGACAAATGATAAGAGAAAGTACTAAGATAAAAGAAAAAGGTGGGGGAGGGGCAGGGGAGGACAAGGTGGCTGTAAAAGATAGGCGACTACGATTACTATGCCTGATGGCAATTGGGGTAGTGCTGATCTTTCACAGGATAAGGGTAGGGAACAGGAAGTAGGGGAGGGCAGGCTGCAAAAGACAGGGGATTATAGTTATGACTCCTGACTCTGGGGGCACTGTATTCTCTGTTGTTATGTCAATTATATCTTGTCCTGGAGCAACGTACATTGTCTCCTTGGATTAGTTTATACCGGGAGAGCCGAGCACTGCACTGGAGCTAGTAAAGTTTCGTGTCAGACCAATAACCGGCTTTTTGGGAAAGAACTTGAACAATTCCCCTTTTACCTCACTTTTGCTTTGCTCACCCCTTTCGCTTTCCCCTTTTTATTTTTATTTTGACCTTTTTCTTTTTCGGTTTCCAGAGTACCCCCTTCCCGGTTACACAGGACGTCCTCTTCCCCTGAGGTATCCAAGTTAAAAGTTAAATTCGGGGAGATCCAAGATGGCCGCCGGCGAGAACAGTCGCACATAATCGGCGCTCCGCCAGGGCCGCCAATTTAAAGCACTACCCACAGCAGCAGCGGCCGGCTCCGCGCCCCCCCCCCCGCATCCCCCACGGACAGCTGAAGGCCTCCCCGCCTTCTCCCCCCGGGAGAGCTGGAGCACCGATTGAGCGGGCGCGCGAAGAAGGAAACGAGGAGAAAGCGCGGCCGCCCCCTCCCCCACCGGGGTCGAGTGGGACCTGGCTCTCCCGCGCAGAGGATCGGCACGCAGGGCAAGCTACGCAGGGAAGCGGCCCGCGAACTACAATCTCGGAGGCAGAGCGGGGCCTCGCTCCGGGGGCCCCAGGAGAGAAGCGATGTCAAGGTGAACGGGGCGGACCGCTGGAGAGGAGGAGCGGGGGCCGCCCTGAACAGAAGCCGAAAAAATAGAGGTGAGCCGGCCCGGGGAGGGGGGCACAAATAAACCTCCCATCCGCCCTTACATGGACTGGGCTTCCCCCGGGGCCCAAAAGAAGGGATCTTCCACAACAAAGGCCCACCAAGGCCTAGGCCGGCGGAAGGGCTCGTACGACCGACCACCCACAAAGCCCGACCCAAGAGGGCACAACAACCGGGGTGGGGGTCTCGGGAGGGCAAAACCCGAAAAGTAACCACAATCAGCCACTAGAGAATCCTCCGAGGGGCCGACGTGGGAAGGAGCAGACACCACACCAAGCCAGGGTTTCCCCCCCACCCACAACAGCACAATAGGGGGACACAACGACGCAACGGCCCCCCACAGGCACCCCAACGAAGCACAATACAATGTCAAGAGCAAAAGGTAAGGGGAACCCCACCCCACAGACACCCCAAACGTCGAAACAAGGTGCAGATATACTACAACTGTGGTCAACAGAAGGGTCAACGCAATCAAGGGGGAGAACTCAGGGAGAACCGATGGGAGATGCAGAGGCTATCTCCCAGAGTCAACAACCACTGACTAAGGGAGACATGCAAAGCTGGCTCATGAACCTGCAGGAAAATCTCATGTCAACAGTCCAAGAGCAGTTTGCGACCATGAAGGATGAACTAAAACAAGTGGTGCAAGACATGAGAATAGACATAAATAACCTCGAAGAGAGAACCGACGTGGTGGAGAAAGCAGTACAAGGTCTTGAAGAAGACACGAGACGGATTAGCGAGACACAAGAACAATTGGCGACGCTCACACATAACATGGAACTACAATGTGAAGATTTGGAGAACCGCTCAAGACGCTCCAACATCAGAATCAAGAACATGGCGGAGACAGTACTAGACAAAGATCTGAAAGTGGCGGTAAAGGAAGTGTTTAGAGACATTCTGGGGGTACAAGAAACAGAAGACATCGGAGTTGACAGAGTCCATAGGGTTGGACCAAAAAGAACGGGGGCCCCAGGGGAAAGACCACGCGATGTCCTAGTGGCCCTCTCATCTTACCCGCAGAAAGAACAGATTCTCAGAAGGGCCAGGGAAATGGAACATATCAAAATGAATGGGCAAGATATCCAACTGTACCAGGATCTGGCTCTGGTTACCCTCCAAAAAAGAAGAGCAATGGCCCCATTGGTGAAAGTGCTAACGGAAAAACAAATCCGCTACAAATGGACGTTCCCATTCGGACTCCTATTCTCCTGGGAAGGGAAACAGAGGAGAGTGACAACATTGGAAGAAGGCCTAAGCACCTTGGGGCTACCAGAAGGGGAGACGGAGCGGGGGGAAGCAGCTAACAGGAGTGAGCGAACGAAAAGGCTAATGGGCTGGGAAACAGCCAAACAGAAGAAGGCAATGACGGGGAGGGCGACAAGGAGGAAAATACCTTGAAGAACTCAATAAAAGTATATCTGAGGGAACGGATTTGGGTATGGAGACGCCAGAACCTGGTGGGGGGGCGCGGATGCTGCGCCGAACGGACAATACACTAAAGGCGGTCTGGCTGAGCCCAGGCGGCTTGGAACTCGGTAAGGTCCAATGGAACAATGGGGTTTAGGAATCCCCACCACATACCCCCTGAGAGATGGGAGGGCAGGGAGCGAAGGGCGCAACGCCCTAGCGTCAATAGGAACCTTTGCCCTACTCGGGGGACAGTTTTCGTTGGGGATTAAAGTTAATGGTTGGGGGGGCGAGGGAGTTCAAGGGAGGGGGAAAAGTCAGAGAACTCTGATTAATGAATCATGCATCACAGGCGCACCGAAGCAACGGCACTTGAACAATACAACATGGGGATGATACGCCTTTTTTCGTACAATATTAGGGGGATGAACCACCCAACGAAAAGAGCGAAACTGGAGCAACAGTTCAAAAGGGGGAAGGCCGACATCCTACTCCTTCAAGAAACCCATATCAGAACAAGGGATAAACAGAAAACAAGGATAAAAGGTTACAAAATATGGGCACAAGCGACGGCAAAGGAAAAAAAGGCAGGGGTCCTGATTGCGGTGAAGGAAGGGAAAGATTTCAAACTTCTGGACATAACGGTAGATAAAGAAGGCAGATACGCCTTCGCCAATGCAGAAATCGAGGGATCTCTCATCACACTAGCCTCGATATACGCACCCAATCAGGGGCAGGATGGCTTCCTCAGGGACACTCTGTCAAAACTGGAGGTCTTCGCGAGGGGGGATGTGATCCTGGGAGGGGACCTTAACATGGCGTGGAACCCACAATTAGATAGGAGTACAGGTAAAACACAAGGCCAGGGGGCACCTACAAAGCGCCTGCGACAACAAATGGACCAATTGGCCCTAAATGATGTATGGAGGGAGAGAAAAGGCGAACAAAGGGGTTACACCCACTTCTCACATGTCCATAACACCATGTCCAGGATAGACTATTTCTGGGTGTCGGTGGGCCTGCTGGGAAAAATACAAGATGTAGACAAGGGAGCAATAGCCCTCTCAGACCATGCCCCCCTTTGGCTAGACGTGACTTTCCCAGGGAGAAAGAATGGGCTGTGGAGATGGAAGCTACCGCAGGATCTGATCCAGGACCCTGTAACCGGGGAGTCAATCAGGGAAGCGATTGAAGAGTACTTTATACAAAACGACACAGGGGAGGTAGCATTGAGCGCAGTCTGGGACGCGTTCAAAGCAGTACTGCGGGGAAAGATGATTGCGCTGAAATCTACGAGAGACAAACAAAGGTTTCAGTGGGAAAGGGAATTGGAAAAGGCGATAGAGGACATTCAAGAAAAAATGCTAACACACCCCACGAAGATACTGAAAAAATCACTAAAACACACACAGGGCCAACTGGAGATGCTACGGACGAGAGGCGCAGAAAAAAACCTACTCTATCTGAAACAGAGATATTACATTAAAGCAAACAAAGCGGATAGACTCTTGGCGAGACAGCTCAGGACAAAGCAGAAAGAAACAACAATCAAGGCCATTCGCGATGCGAAGGGGGACATTCATACACGCACACATGACATGGGGGAAACACTGAGACAATTCTATCAAACTCTCTACTCCACAGAACGCCCAGACACATCCGCCCAAGACTCATATTTAGAGGCCCTACAGATACCGAAAATTTCAGAAGAAGAGAAACAAACGTTAGAGTCCCCTATTAGTGAAGAGGAAATCAGGAAAGCAATAAAGGAACTCCCAGTTAACAAAGCCCCAGGCCCAGATGGGTTTACGGCCCAATTCTATAAAAAATATTCTGACATTCTGACCCCGATATTAACCAGGCTCTTAAACTCCTTTAGAGAGAATGGCAATTTAACTCCCACAATGAACGAAGCGAAAGTATTAGTTTTCCTCAAACCAGGTAAGGATCCAACGAATCCGGCGTCATATAGACCAATCTCCCTGATTAACTTAGATGCAAAAATCTACACTAAGATACTGGCCACAAGATTGTCCCAGCTACTCCCGAAACTAATTGGCGAAGACCAATCAGGCTTCGTTCCCGGCAGACAAACGCATGACAATACAAGGAGACTCGCCCACCTGGTGGAAAAAATAGGCATATCCCACACCCCTGCGATTCTTCTGTCTGTAGACGCCGAGAAGGCCTTTGACCGAGTCGAATGGTCTCTCCTGTTCAAAATCTTGAAGTGCATGGGGTTTGGGGAACAGTACATTGCGAGCATCCGAGCGAACTATAACTCCCCATCCAGTAGAATTATCATTAACGGCGAGGTTACGGATAAGGTAATTGTATCAAGAGGCACGAAACAGGGATGCCCCCTCTCACCCTTACTCTATGCTCTATTTTTGGAACCACTCCTAATAAAAATACGGGAGTCAACCAACATCAAAGGGATAGACATGGCGGGACAGCAACATAAAGTGATCGCCTACGCGGATGACATGCTAATAACCCTAGAGGACCCCGAATTAACCTTAGCAGTAGCGGTGAGGGAATTAGAACACTATGGAACCATCTCGGGTCTAAAAATCAATAGGAAAAAATCAGAGATCCTAATCCTGGCAGGAGACACCGCAAACATAGAAAGGGAAGCCAATTTGCAGGACCTCAAAATAGTAAAAAGTAGCATAAAATATCTGGGAATTGTGGTTCCACATAACATCGAGTTATTCTACGGGGAAAACTACCCATCACTAATCGCAAACATTAGAAAGGAACTAGCAAGATGGAACCCGCTACAGATTTCGTGGTGGGGCAGAATACAAACTATCAAAATGTCGATCCTCCCAAGGGTCCTATACTATTTCCAGGCTATCCCGGTGGGAGTCCCCGACACCTTTTTCAAGACCCTGACCAAATTAATATCATCCTTTATATGGAAAGGGAAAACCCCCAGGATAGCAAAAATGGTCCTAACGGCCCCAACCAGGGATGGGGGGATGGCGCTCCCACATTTTAAAAAATATTATCAGGCGGCACAGCTCAAAGTCCTGAGGGAATGGGTAAGGGAGAACCCGCAGCAGATATGGGCCAAGCAAGATAGGGCGGTAGCTAGGACCCCACTGGTTGAACTCCTTTGGAAACAGAGGCAACACAGACATGAAAACCTGAGGATTAGCGAAATTATGAGGACCACGCTAAAAGCATGGGACCGCCAAACACGAACAGGTATTATGACCACGGAACTGGGACCCTTTACACCCATTTGTAGAAATCCACAATTTCCCCCGGGGACGGAACTAGGGGCATTTGACAGATGGGAAGAGGAGGGCATAACCAAAATAGGGGAAATGTTTGCAGACAAGGAAATTATCCCACTGGAATCCTGTTTTACGGGCTCAAACCCCCCAAAAGTTGAGAGATATAGATATGAGCAGCTGAAACACTGGCTAAGTTCCCCGAATATCACGGAAGCAGCAACCAGAGATCTCACTGCCTTTGAGACATACCTCATATCCAACACGGGGGAAAAAAAGTGGGTGGCAACTCTATATAAATTCATAAACACACAAGGGGAAGACATTAAATGGTCCTATAGAATAAAGTGGGGCAGAACATTAGGGAAAGAACCAACGGATAGACAATGGGAGGACCTATGGAAGCAGATCCCCAAGATGACCCGCTCGGCACAAACCAGGGAGATGTGGGTCAAAGTTATGACTCAATGGCACTACACCCCAGAGAGACTCCACTCCATGTACCCAAATGTGTCAAATCTATGCTGGAGAGGATGTGATGAAGTGGGTACCTGGAGACATATTTGGTGGGACTGTGAGGGTATTAAACCATTCTGGGAAGAAATTAGAAACGATTTGGGCAAAGTATTCCCGGATGTGGGGCTGCTTGGGGAAGAGGTCTGGCTATGTGGACTCAGGGATGACACTGCAAGACTATACAGTAGATCACAATGGAGAGCATTCACAAGTCTACTCATCGCGGCATGGACCACCATAGCACAGAAGTGGAAGAGCAAGGATACTCCACTGACATTCACATGGCTGCAAAAAGTATGGGCCCACATTAAAATGGAGAAAATCACCCACAAAATACAAGGTTCCGGAGACAAATTCGGAAAAGAATGGGAAGGGACCCTGCAATACCTCCAGTCAGACTTTATGGAACAGTGGTGCCCCCATAATATTAAAGTCTCAGACATTTTCAATGCCTAATAAAAGCCAGAGACAATTAGAGCTCTCCGACACAGGGGGGAGGGCGGGGGGGGGGGTAGAAGGGTTTGTTAACTATGTTTCAAGGTTAATTCTCGATGTATTCATGCAAACTAATAAAGATATGTTTTAAAAAAAAAAAGTTAAATTCGGGGTGAAGATGAGGGGAGTGGACAGTATGGTGTCATACATCTGCACCCCCATCGAGGTTTCTTTCCTTGTTTTCGGCACCATACGGTTGTTGTTAAAATTCAGCATAACAGCCCCAACAATATCACAGAGTGGTATTAAGCATTGCCAGTTATACCACTAACAGAGCACATGTATATTTAGTGAGACCCGTAGCCCACTTGCCCCCGAAAACGGCAAACAACAGGCAAAAAAGGCACTCACTGGGCACTCCTTGAGGCTCGTGGCCTGGGGTAAAGCTAGTCACGAGTGGTAAAGTGGCCGTGGCTTCCAAAAAATTGGCAAATCGATAGAAATATAGAAAGGGCAAATTGTAAATATATTTAGGTTTACTCTATTGATTAACGTTAAAGAGTCTGTACAAGTTAACTCCACGTACTTAAAGTCCAATGTAGTAAGAGTTGTAGTATTAGTATCCTCATGCAGCAAACATCCAGCAGAGCTTCCCCCAGGCTAACAGGCACTCACTGGGCACTCCTTGAGGCACGGACGCAGAGGCACGTCGCCTAGGGTAAATATAGTCACGAGTGGTAAAGTGGGTGTGGCTTCCAACAAATTGGCAAATTTAAAGTCCAATGTAGTAATAGTTGCAGTATTAGTATCATCGTGCAGCAAACATCCAGCAGAGCTTCCCCCAGGCTAACAGGCACTCACTGGGCACTCCTTGAGGCGCGCATGCAGAGGCACATCGCCTGGGATAAATATAGTCACGAGTGGTAAATTGGGCGTGGCTTCCATCAAATTGCAAATTTAAAGTCCAATGTAGTATGAGTTGTAGCATTAGTATCCTTGTGCAGCAAACAGCCAGCAGAGCTTTCCCCAGTCTAACAGGCACACACTGGGCACTCCTTGAGGCTTGCAATACATTTAAGCAATACTTGTATGGGTGTCATGCTTGAACGGTGACACATGTCTTACAACCACCCTCCAGAAACTGATTTGTGCAGATGTACGGACAAAGTACATGCAAGGATTACATGGAGATTGAAGCCTGCAGTTTACCAAACAGCCATTAGATGTCCTTACAATGGATAACTCTGAACCCAAGGGATGTTGTTCATATTGTGATATCCACAAAATCAAAAAACAGACCATATATGTTATCACAATGGACAACTTTGAGCGAAGGGATCCAGTAGAATTGTGAGGTGTAGCCCCCACCCAGCCCTCATGCTGTACTGCTATAAGCTAAGAACATTGAATATGGATGAATTCAGTAAATATGACAGACACTGACTGTTCATCCACTAGTCAGCTCATGCCCTGAGCTATGTTCTCGTTCTGTCAAATATATAACAAAGACTTATGCAAGCTTTTGCGTTCAGTGCCGTTTTTTGGAGATTCTGAACACTACTGTAACATTGGGTTAAAGCCCGTACGTCCTCACTGCCAGCTGCCTCATGCAGAGGAGAGTAAACATGCACACAAGTATCAGGTGAAGATTAAAGGCTACAGTTCACAAGACAAACAACAGATCTTCCCAAAATGGATAACATTAAGCCCACGGCCAGTACATTTCTGTGAGTGCATGGGTGACTGGTTATTTCCTTTAAACATCAGTCCAATGATTAACATGTCAAGTTATACAGGCACACATCAAACACTCAAACAGTGGCACCCGTGCCCCCAGGCCATGCATCCATATACTCTTCACCAGTACAACCATTCATATACTACACAACACACACCTAAAACAAGCCCAATCTATTGTCTTTGCCAATTATTGTTGTGTATCTCTTCAATTGTGGACTGATGGTTCTTAAAGTCCCTGGCACCTTTAAATGTGCATAGTGTACAAGTAATTATATTAAGTACATAAATATGCATCAACTCAAATGCTACAGAATAACTACATTGCTACTCGAGTGTTCTACCCAACATTGATTTAGTTGCCACTAAAAAGGCCAACATATCAAATACACCTGTGGGTTTTAATTGATGCTTCCCTATTCTTGTAGTTTTATTTGCAGCCATGATGTCTATTTTCATATTCAATTATAAATCACCTGACTTCAATGTCTAAACCTGCTTTCAATTGAACAATCAATAGAACATATTTAGCTTAAACAATCTTATTGGTGTTTTAGTTTATTGGGCAGTGTAACCAGAGAGTGTAGAAGGCGAATACTGCACTTTTATGAAAATATATGAATGCATTCCACATTTTCTTTTGCTTTTTGTTGTTATCAATTTAGCTTTACTGCATTTCATATCTTTTTTCGCTCTCTGCTTTTATATTCATTGCTGATCAGACTTTTTTTTATATATGTCTAGTTATTTTAATGACAAGAGACGTTTTATCCCAAAAAAAAAAATTGTATTCATTAAATGCACTTATCTACGTGTTCTAGTGTGAACATTTCAGAATATAGATACCCATTTCCTGAACCTGAAGAAACAGTTCAGTTCTTCTGTGACACATTTCTGCTTTTATCCACTTTAAAAATAAATACTGCTCACTAACAGTTTTTTTTCCAGCAATTATCTATGTTTCCCTGCAAAATAAAAGAAATTGGATACACTGGTTGATAATGAACATAGGTTCGAAGCAGGAAGACGAAGTGCGTATAATGTTTTGATTTCATCGCAAACGGTCAGAGGTTTCAGAGAGATTATGTTTCACTCCCACGTTTTCTGCGGTTCTCACATCTTTTTTAATGAAGACGAAATGGCTGATACTCAAGAAAGAAAATTGAATCATTAGACCCTTTCTGGCACTAATCTTTATAATCATGTCTCACAGTTTGCGTTGCACTGGGCACCTCTGCGGTCACAGGAAATTGTTAGTAGCATAAGAAATGCACCTATCACTAAAACAAAAAGGTGAAGCTCTTGTCAAAATTCCAGTTGAACACTTACAGTGCAAATGGTCTCAACTGGATCATATGGGATTTTTCATTTTGGGGGGATGTGTCCAGGGATGCGAGGAATTGCAATCCGGCAACGGTGCAGAGCCCTGGCTTTTTTATTTGTATTAAATAATACAATTATGCAGGTAACACCATCTAATAAAGGGTCATCTTCTGCTCAGATTCCCCTTTCATAAGCTCCTTGCCAAAAGCACGGTATTCATCATTATCCTGATCTGCAGAGCCTGCTCTACCAGTGACACAGAGCGGGTTCAGAGGTCACAGCTGCCCATTTGTCAGCTGCAGTGACACCCAAGTCTCTGCATGTAGGGACTGCATTTAAATTATGCAGAGGATAGTTGAAAAAATGAACAAACTTTTAAAGAACAAGTTGTCTAAGATATGTGCTACTTGAGGGAGGAATTGGATGCAATGCCTTGCTCTGGATTTGTTTAGACTCAGAGCGCAACCCAGTAAAGATCAACACTTGTCCCCGCACAAAATAGGGATGTGGCGAAGGATGCACACAACTCTTACGCCTACACCACAGCATCAGATGCTCACAGGGCAGCAGGAGTTTTTGGGGAAGGCGTTCAGGGGGATTCGTGGGAATTAGCAAAGTGTATACAAGTTTTACTCACCAGATTGCTCCTAGAAGAGAACACAGAGCCGCGGCATCAGCGACAAATGAACTAAACTTGCCATCGCTGCAACTGTTTCCCACAGAGAACATATACGTTCAGAATTTTATATGTCGCTGGAACGAACAGAAGTTCCATGGCACATTTACTGTGGTGTTTGCCACCCCCTTTGCTGCTTGGGGGAAGGAGCAGCGCTATTGAGTTCACCTGTCATTCGGAAGGCACCCAACACCACTCCACCTTCTAATGTGACTGGCTCATTTGCTGCCTAAGATTAAAGTATATGTTGCAGCACATTTTATGTTTGATTTTGCAGCTATTCAATACCTTTAGCCCATGAGACGGGCGCACCCAAATTGTTTATTGCAAAGTACGAAGTCTCTTGCAGAGGCACACTGTCCAAGTGGTAATAATGGATGAGATGATGAAGAATGTGGCAAGAAGAAAGAACAAGCCCAGGGCAAAGGTAGGACCATTGCTGAAGATGGAGGGAGCACCTGGCCTCTTTGCACCCAGCAGTTTTGATAGTCCCTGATTCCCATCTTTCAGTGATAAATGTGCTGGCCAAAGAACCAATTAAGCTCCCATTCGACAAGCGTGTTTGTCGCTTACTAAGAGGTCGCCGTCAGGAGATCCAAGTATTTGTCCTAAGACTTCTCTGATAAACTTGATGTGGTCCCAGATCAATATCGGTTATTTACGAAAACCAAAACCTTTTTCACCTCCCTTCTGGTGCCAGTTATCCAGACTGCAGCCAACGCCAAGTGACTACTGTGACAAGTCCCAGGGTATTGTCACTGCTTCCATGGGGGAAGCACCTTCCCATGGGGCCAAGGAGGTGAGGCCTCTACCCGATATTCCCCCTAGGGGTGGTACTCAGTGGCTGGATCTCATGGGGATGGAATTCCATTATGGGACTGGTGATGATGGCCCTTGGAGAATGCTGTATCCATTTACACCTTTGGTGTCTGCACTAACCTCATCCCCCATTCAGGTCCCTCTGGTCCCTCATACCACTATTTGTTATAGTAGAGTATATCCTTGACAAGAATGGGACAAGGAAGAGGGAGACTTACCCAAGCTTGATACAAAAGAATACTGTGATGAAGAAGATTGAACAAGGAGGTACAGGCCCACCGCAGAACAAACACACGCAGTACAGCTGTCAACAGTTAGCCCCAATCATTACATGGGAAGAAGGACTCAATGGTTCATCGAACCATCCCTTAAGGAACACAAAATGAGATGCTCGTTCTGTGGCAGTGGACCGAAAGGCTGAGAACCAGGACGCAGAGAGTCGTGGTGACCAGAGAGGTCTAGGCGAGGTGGACCTGACCAGTGGCAAGAAGGAAGGTAGCCAGATCAGCAGAAGCAGAGCAAGAAGGAAGGTGCATGCAACCAGAGACGTGAGGGAGAATACAGAGCTGCAGAACCGTGAGGAGGAGGAGAACGCAGAGAGTGGCAGCAACAGAGAAGCTCTGCTCTGCCACCCGAAGAGACTGGAGACCACCCAGAGGCTTCCCAAAGGTAGAGAAAAGGTTGGACCGGTAACTAGGGCACTGAGGCAGGTAGAAGAGCTGAAGCCCACACAAACACATCCCAAAGAACACTAGGGGTTACAAGAGGCATTTTATTTTATACAAATTTTGTAAACCATGCAAATATATCCCAAAGAGCACAAAAGGATAAAAGCGGCATTTCACAGAGTGACAAGAACTTTGTAAAGCAGACAAATACATCCCAAATACTATAAAGGGATAACAGAGAGAGTACTCAAGCTGAAACCAATATTAGGAATATTCTTATGCGGGATAGTGCCTGGCAGGAGAGTGCACCAGGTCTTTCCAAGTGGACACTAGGTAAAGGAGGGAAAGAAATCCCGCAGAAGCAGAGCAATATGGTCTGGGACCCACATGAAAGTGGGGAAGCACCACCAGCGTGCAGCAGGGTCTGGGACCCAAATGGAATCGGGCACGGCCCATCAGTAAAATATCTAAGGATTGAAGGCCCTCATCAGTGCAGAGATAACTTCAACCAGTGGGCTGGAACTCAGATACAGTGGGGGAGACCACGACTAGAAAAAGGAGAAATAAAACAGAAAAGCAGCAACAAAGCAAACATCCTTTGGGACTAAAATGTTGTGAAATCAATTCTGGTAGGTTAGTGAACTAGACTTGATATACCATTGAGAAAGTCCACGGTCAGGACCGGCAGGTTAGTGAACCAGATCTGATAAAAGACGGTTAATTTTGTTTAAACAAACAGAGAAAAAACATTCCTCCAGAAGATTTGAGGAACTGTATTACATTCACAAGAGGGAGCAAGATCCAAGAAAGGGTTTCATCCCAGAAGTTTGAGGAACAGTATTATTTTCTTTCGTCTGAACATGCAAGCAGTGAACATTTAACCATATATTCTTTGCAGAATAACGGTGCCTTGCAATCTTCATCCAGAGCGAAATGGGCCTCCTTCTGGGTCAGATAAGACATCCAGTTTTCGTTAGTTAGTTGAAAGTGTAAGGTACGAATATAGGTTCAGACACAGGATGGTGGCTATTTGACATTACGGACATCGTCGGTCCTTAGTATTTTTGTTGAGGTATGGCAACTCCTCATGGTAAGTAGGGCAAGATAGGGTTTTCTTCTGATTTTGGTGTTGTAAATAAAAGTGTATACTAACCAATATGCCACCTCTGTGTCAGACTCGTACTTCTGCACCCTTACTTGGCTAATAACTAGATGGGAGATGCTTCAGATGGCGAACCAGACTGAGCAGGGACTTAACTCGATAAAGAGCGAGTTGAGGGCAATCAGGCTCATGAACCCCCAGAACAGATATGTTCTGGGTTTGCTCACTGCAACGGAAGAGCATTGGACTGTACTGTTGCATGTATATTACCCAAATGATGCAGACAGTTGATCCTTATCGCATGTGATAGGGTCCCTTCACAACTTGAGGATTTCCATGGAGAAAAAGGATAGAGTGAACACGTAGTTAGGAATATCTGTATAAATGCTGGTTCCCATCATAGTTTTTTTGCTCATGCTCTTTTGTATGTGCCAGATGACCCTTAGGTGCTGCACGAAGGCATTGCCGAAGAGCCCCATGATGATAGTGTCGATAAGGCTGGGTGGAGCCCCTCCTTTCACAAAACACAAGTACACCCAGACTGATAGATGGTATTGGGTTGTGAGGCCACAGATGGTGAAAATAGAGCAGGCTTTAGAACCTACAGGATCATTGACCACGCCACCACCAGACCCAGAGATAATCGAGTGCTGGATGGGGGGTGCTGTTTTATGACTAGTACTCCAGAAGGGTATGAAAAAAGGCAGGGGGAGTTTACGTCATGTGTGCAAGGCATGGATACCTAAGGATGATGAGTATAGGAGGGAGAAGGCAGCAGGGTTAGTTAATGGAGTATTAACTAAAGACTGGAATGTTGGGATGAATGTACAGGATCCCAGCCACACAAAAAGGTTCAGGTTGATGAAAACCTATTGGAATGTAGCATCATGGGAGCAGAATGAAGTTTGCCCTGCAGAAGGCACATGCACTGTTTTAGTTAGGCTTGACACATATTAGATACTCACATATGGCAACACAGAAAGAGCAACAAATGTTTTATTGTTGTGGTTGCAGAGGTCATAGATAGGGCAGCATTATAGGCCTGGTGTTTAGTTGTTGTATCTGATGTAACAAAGTGTAGTGTGATTTGCGGGATGGATCGAACTAGGTGGAAGATAGAGTCAGCAAGGTATCGTGGTTGAAGCGAGGTCGGTGTACTAATATGACACAAGTGTCGCCAATTTGGATGTTAAGGTCTAGTACACGATGAATACAATAGAGCGCAGGCTGTGATGTGAAGCTGCAGCTCTGTTAGCTCAGCTCCGGAAAAAAATACCTTTTCCTGTTCCCCAGGAGAGAAGCCGAGGTCAGAGGCACCCAGGGCACACAGATAAGCATTAATTGTATCCAGCTACAGCATATAAACATGGTGGCAATGGAACGTTGTTTGAAGAAAGAGCAGAAAGGGATGTGCCCTTTGAAGGACAAATTCATAGGGCAGGAGGTTGTGTGATGCCAATGGGCAATAAGGAGATTTAGAGCACTACTGCCTTCACCTATGAGCGGTCATCCGATTTAAACTGCAGGTCCAAGCATTACCAAAAACAAATCTTTGAAATTTAGACTCAAGAGTGATGCCGGCCATGTCATTACAGGGCACCTGGGATTGAAAGGCGATAAGGGGGAGCCATGTCTGCAACGTCTTATGATTTGGCATAGGAGGAGCAACAGTGATGCCAGTACATTTTGTACAAGGCCAGGGGTGCAGCTTTTTCGTGCTGCAGCATCTGGGTTAATGAGGCAGCCTATTGTCTTATCAAAGCAGAGTTGGCCATGCCAGCTTACTTTGATTGTGTCTGGAAAGGAGGGGTGCACATCATTGGTCTCAATTTATGAACATATTAATAATGAGAAGCCACCAATCATGTACCTGGACTTGGCAGTGATGATGTAGGGAACCACATGTTAAGGAGAATGTGTTTAGAATGAATGTGGCCAATCGTTCCAGGGACTATAGTGGGGGGATTACCATGTTCTACAGGTGGTAGCCTATGAGGGCGGTGGGATTATGTTGTACTCATTATTATGCATAGTATTGTTTATTTGCTGTTTCTCAGCAATAAGTGCTGTAATTTCTAGAGAAAAGACAAGCTCTGTGTCAGTTTGGTTCTACGGGACTATCTGATACCTTTTCATATGAAATGAAGCTTGCTTTTCTTTGCAAAAAGGTGCAGGTATTATTTTGCCCTCAGGATTGTTTTTACCTACTGGTTTTTGGGTTACTTTCCTTTCACCGCACCAAACCGGTAGCTCCGTATTCACCGCACTTTGAACGATAGTGAAGGTGCCGGTGCTAGCTTTTGCGCACATCCACCAATCCCAACTATTGCCTGCCTGTCAAACCAGCTTGACACTGCATCAAGCCCTAGCTGAGCCCGTCAACTGCTAGGCCTGATTCAAATGTCCGATGCTGGCATCCAAACCGAATTACTGCCAAGTAACAACTCTCACCAGGGGTTACAGCCATTGCTCGACCCAGCTAGGCCTTGAACAACCGCCTCATCGACCTGCACATTGTTGCGCCCAAGATCACCACTTCAATGACCATTGCCTGCTGACTCAAACCGCTGGAGCGTCACTCATCGCTTCTTCCCAGCGGCGAAAGCCAACTTGGCCTGGCCGAACCAGGTTGACATGGTGTTTTTCCCAAGATTTGCGAGTCTCCTGCAAATTGCACTCATTGGGTAGATCCCACGCTTCAGCCAGGCGACAAGAGACCTTAACAGGGCTCGACGCTGACAGGCTCTACCTCCTAGAAGAAAGGAGGCTGGCTCTAGAAGAAGAGAAGTAAAGGGACTACGTGTTGTTGCATAAACTGGAGAATGATACCCAGAAGGAGTCCAGCAAAACATCTAGTTGGGAAGAAAGTGTCGCCAGCGGTGGCACTCAAGGAAAGTCTAGGTACCATCTCCCCAAGGACTTATTCCAGCCGTATGATATGGGGAAGTAAATTATCAATAGTTAGCTTTCCGCCTCGAGGAGGTAGAAGAGGATTTGTGGTGTTCAGCCCTTATGAGCCGGCTACTGACAGTTGGAACGGATGTGATTATTCAGCTGACGTCTGAGAGGCCTCTCTGTTCCAAGATGAAGGACACAGTCCTCAGGAGGTTATGCAAAACCTCAGAACAATACCTCAAGAGCTTTAGAGAACTCACAAAAAAGGGGAGTCAAACCTTTGAGGCGTTTACGAATCAGTCACTGAAATATGTGAGTGAATGGGTCACCTGTGACAAAGTTGACACATTTGAAGGCTTGTTTAAGCCTATCACATCTGAGAGCATCCTTAAACAATGTAAGCTGGGGTTATACCAGAATGTAGTGGACATGAATATCACAGTCCATCTGGAGCTTGCAAAAGCAGCCGAACGGTTCATGGCTACTCATGTCCCGAAAAAGGCTGTGATTAGAGCATCCAAGCCGGATCACAAGGGGGTTGAGAAGAGAAAATCAAAACAGGGTAAGAACAAAGGTTTGCACCCTCTTGCTAAGAAATGGCCCCAAAAGCCTGAGGGAAATTTCTAGCCACCTACATCATCTGCTCCATGAGAAAATGAGAAGTAAGGTCACCCCTAACACTCTGGCACCCACATTTACAGCCCCACAGGACTGCCTTACCAGAAGAAATCTGAGACATAGGAAAGGAGATCCTGACTGCAAGGGTAGACCTAAGTAGGCAGTAGTTAGCACTACTCTCATGGAGGAGGAGGAGGCGATAGTAAACATGGGCATATTAGATGATGAATTCCCACTCGGCGTGGGGCTGGCCGAATGATCCCTGGTATCCCTAAATGGTAAAGGTATTGGGTCTCCCACCAATGTTCCCGGTTCCTACTAACAGAGAGGTCTTCTTGGACCACATGTTCATTATTGGGAACAGAGCACAAGCACTTTGCGTTACTGCTGCCAGTATCACCGCAGTCCGACAACGGTGGGTGCGCAAAGACCAGATCATCCCTGGTCCACCCAGGCTAGTTAGGTGATTGGATGGTCTCACCTGATGCCCACTGGGCATTGTGGAGTTCAATTGGAGGTGGCATTCCTGTAGACTGTCTATTAGGAAATGAAAAATCGGACTCCAAAATCATTGCCATGTTGACACGTTCGAGGGCAAAGGAAGCATAGTCCAGGGGCACTTCCAGCTGATGATGGCAGGAAACCAGCACCTCTGGTACTACCTATTCCATATCCCGAGTCCACAGATACACCTGCTCCTGTCAGAGAGGGTCTAGTTGCCACTGAGGTGCCTGCTGCGGAGGCATCAGACTCAGCAATCTCAGGGTCACCTCGAGCTAAGCAACTTGTCATTAGCGGGGGGCCTGAGTCAAGCTGACTTTTGTCAAGTACAGCACAACTGTCCAAATTTGGCAGATATGCATGAGAAGACAGAGAGGCAGACCCAGGGGGAAGCCTTGGATGTTCAAGGGGTATCGGGAGAGAAGTCCCCTGTACAGTAAGCCCAAGACCTCTGAGGCAGGGGCCAGCTGGTGTTTGGTGTTCCCCCAGTGTCACAGGAGGTTCCTTTTGGACTTGGCTCACAATATTCTGTTGGCAGGTCATCCAGGAATGACAAAGACAACCAAAAGACTGCCCATTTCTAATGGCCCCAGATGTGTTCAAAGATAAGAGAATGTATCCAGTCCTTCTACACTTGCCAAGCATCCAGCAAATTGGGCGGCGCCACCAATGCCCCCATAATTCGTCTACCCATAGTCAGGCGGCTTTTCGAGAGGATAGGTATGGACATTCTGGGTCCTTTGGATCCCCAAACCTCCTCAGGTTACTAGTACATTTGTGGTCTTGAAGGCACTCATTCGGATATTCTCTCATGTGGGATTCCCTAAGGAAGTAATTTCCGTCAGGGGATGCAACTTCATTTCAGTGTATATGAAGGTGATGTGGGATGAATGTGGAGTAACCTACAAGTTCTCCACAGACTTTCACCAACAAACCAATGGGCTTGTTGAGCAGTTTAACAAGACCTTTAAGGATATAATAGGTGGCTTGGAATAGCCCCTCAGGAGAAAGTGGAATATTCTCCTGCCATGTCTACTGTTCTTCTACTGGGGGATGCCAGAGAACGGTGTCGGGTTCAGTCCCTTTGAGCTCCTGTTTGGCCATCCCATTAAGGGTCCGCTAAGTCTGGTGCAGGAAGGATGGAGGGGGAATCTCCGAACTGCTTCCCACAACATAGTGGACCATGTGCTTGGCCTCCAATCCAAGTTGGCCAGGTTCAGAGAGCAGAGCACCCAGAACCTGAATGAAAGTCAGTAGCTCATGAAGCACTGGTACAAACAGAAGGCTGCCATGACAGAGTACATGCCAGGCTACATGGTCTGGATCATGGAACTTGTCAAGCCCAGTGCCTTGCATGCCATGTGGACTGGGCCCTACTTGGTACTGTAAAAGATCAGTGAGGTTAACTACCTCATTGATACCAAGGCATTGAGGCAGACATATCAATCGGCTAAAACCCCATTACAGCCAGGATGACTTAGTGATGGCTCTGGTCACTGATAACGAGATGGAGGAAAAGACAGATCCCCTCCCTGACTTGTTACATGCCAAGCCCACTGATGGACCTCTAGAGGAAGTTCAATTCTATCCAGACCTCAATGAACAACAAATGCAGGACTGCCAGCGGTTGCTGGATCAATTCGCAGGACTGTTCTCACTGATTGCCCGAAAGATTGATTGGTGTGTCCATGATATTGACAGCAGAGACATTAAGCCGGTGAAAAGTAGCTTTCACCAGATGTCACACAACTTTGAAGATACCATCAAGGAGGAAATCTTTAAGGTGTGGTCTTGGGGGTTATCGATCCTTCCTGTAGCCCCTGGGATAGTCTGGTGGTACTGGTCCCTAAAAAGTCCAGTAGTAGGAAAACTGAGGAATTATCGGGGCCCCAGCTCTGCCATGAAGACAGATGCACACCCCATCCCTCAGGCAGACAAACTAATTGACTGGTTAGGTGCTGCCAAATTCATGAGTGCCTCTGACATCACGACACAGTAATAGCAGGTCAGTCTGACCGATCATGCAAAAGATAGGTCTGCATTCTACACCCCGGAGAATGTTATGCCGCTTGGATTAAATAATGCCCCAGCCACCTTCCACAGGATGGTGAACCAGGTTCTAACATGCTGGAAGACTTCAGTGTTGCCTACCTAGACAATATTGTGATATTCATCAACACATGGGAAAACCATGTAGAAGAAACTGCTGAAGAAGGTCACCTGGACCCCTGCCTGTCAGTCATCCTTCCAGATGTGGAAGGATGGCCTGTGCCAGCTGTAGTTCCAAAGATCCCAGATTTTGTTCAAGAGTTCATCATTCAGACAGACGCTTGTGAATTTGGCATCATTGCAGTATTAGCGCAACTGAAGCCTTAAGGGGTAGAACAACCTTGTGCGCACCGAATTAGGTACTTGCCCAAGCAAGAGCGCAACTGGGCCATCATTGAGACAGAGGTATTTGCAGTAGTTTGGGTGGTATGAAAGCTGAAACCCTACATTTTTGGGTCTCACTTCACTGCACTTGGGCCATATCTCTACAGGGATTGGACAAGGGCATCCATCACAAACCTGGGTTTCAGCACTTCAATACAGATGGCCTCAGTCAGTACTTTTGCCAGGAGGATGAGCAAAGCACTTAGAAGTGTGATTATCAACGCTTTAGGCTGGGGGTGTATGAGGAATTGCCATCTGGAAAGGGTGCAAAGCCATTGCTTTTTGATTTGTATTAAATAATAAAATGATGTGGGTAATTCCATCTTTGAAAGGGTAATTGGCTGGTCACAATCACCTTTCATAAGCTCCATTCCAAAAGCATAGTATGTATCTGTGTCTGCTGCATCAGTATCCTGATTTGTTCTACCAGTGGCACAGAGCAGGTTCAGAGGTCACAGCTGCCTATTTTACAGCTGCAGTGACAGCCAAGTCACTGCAGCGCAGGGACTGCATTTAAGATATGCACCCCTGTACCAAAACGATGATGATCATAAATAGATCATGAAGGTGACAGGATACATTCTAAAAATAAAGCAATACCTGAGTTTATGCACAGTACAAAGAACTAGCTGTTATCTTGGACCCACATCCCAACTGATATCACACACGTGTCAGCTCCTGTGAGTTAGTTCTGCTGAGGAAGGTGATGTGCATTCTGGTCATCCAGGTGGAGACTGCCAAAGGGCAGGACAGGATCCTGGAAGACCGAGCCTCTTCTTTCATTACTTTGTGAGGGCAGGTAACACCCTCCCCCAGAGGCAACCGCACAGCAGGCGACTGTCTTGGGCACATGCATCAAAGAAGCACATCCATTCAAAAGGAGTAGCGCCACACCAGGTTGTTGCATATCTAAAGACCTTTGTTGTATGTGAGAAGGAGAGTGGGTGGGATTCGAGTAGGCAGGAGTGATCTGGTCAATGGAGGAGACTTCCACCATTTTGTTTCTCTCTCCCACTTTTCCCTTTCTTGTCCCCTTCACTTCCTCTGGAGCAAAGCACTTTGGGAGTGACATCAGAAGGGCAACATCCACTCCATTCAAGATTGGGGGTTCCGACCACTAAGGCTGGATAGCTTTATCTCAAGAACTTTGGGACTTTTGGCCTTTAAAAGAAGGGGTCTCCCGCCCTTATTCAGATTTTCTCAGATCCTCTCGGATCCCATCAAGACTTGCAGATTTGCTCTGACAGAACTCTCTGGACTTCCTTTGTACTTTCCAAATCCCTCAGCTTGAGGTGAAGAAGGAGCCATCCAAGGCACAAGGAAATGTGTCCCCTACCGACTCCCAGGGCACATTGGGAGTGCCCTATGCTGTAGACCAGGACCTACCAATCTGCACCAGAATCTCCTAAAGCTGGAAGAACAGACCCTGAATGGAAAGAATCTGTCCTCGAGTCCCCCTAAATTGGCCTCCCAGCAGCTGAAGGGCTAGACAAGTCAAAGCTCTGCCACACCAAGCCGGTCTCTCTGTGTTCACTGCACCTTGAACGAGAGGGAAGGTGCTGGCATTTGCGCTCCTATACCAATCCAAACTATTGCTTGCCTTTAGAACCAGCTTGATGCTGCATGGTGCCCTAGCTGAGCACGTCCCCTGATACACCTGAATTCGACTGCTTGATGCTAGGATCTGATACAAATTAATGATCAGTCACATGCTGACTCTGACCAGGGGTTACAACCAAGGCTTGACTTAGCTAGCCCTGGAACAACTGCCTCATCAGCCTGCAACTTAATGCACTGAAGATCACTACTTCAACAACTGTCACCCGCCGACTCAAACTTCTGGATCGCCACTCCTCAGCCCCTCCCAGTGGCAAAAGCTTGACTCAGCCTGGCCCAACTGCAAAGCGATCCTGAGACAGCTCAGCCTGCTCCTTTGAGAGCCACCCTTTGACTGCACCGAGTGACCCCATTCGCCCATACTAAACTCCTGCCTGCTCCTTGGGCCCCACAATCCAATGTGCCCATACTGAGCTTTATCCGCTTCCATCATTGTTCTAAATTGGGTCTGACTCCTTCAACCCACCAAGAACTGAATTCAGGTGCTGTTGACGCTGAACTTCCCCCACAGTCCACTTGAGCCCTAGAGACTGGTTGGGCCATAAGCTCTCCTGTTTTCACCAATGGCATATCCTTTTTTGTTGTGGCTACTAATTTACCTACCACCCCTGTAACTGCATTCAGAGTGCTACTTCCCGCAGTCTCTCGCATACTCTCGTTTCTTCCTTCGGGGTGGGTATTTGTACAATGTTTTCTGTTTCTTCTTTTGCAGATGGTGAGTTTGATTAAAGTAAATATATTTGTATAGAACCGTGATTCCCTTTATTTTGAACTGTGATGCTGTGTTGTTTGGGTCACTACTGGTTCATCTTCACACCTCTCTTAAGAGCATAGCCTTACTTCCATACTTCGGGCCCCTGTTAACAGTAAAGGTGAAGGAGGTATATCTCTTAACTATCCCTGTTTTATCTTTATGATTGTGTTGGGTTTTGGGTTGTAGAAATGTGAGGGCTGAGTTGGACATTTTACCGCTACTCATCCTTGTACTCCTGCCAAGCAGAATCCAATTTGTCACAAGGGAAATCCAAAGGGTTAAAAAGAGTACCAACAGAAAGCATTATACAGGTCATGAAGTGCAAAGAGACCACGAAAAGGGCTATATAAAGCCCAACCACAAAATATAACATATTCAGCTAGTGGATGTTGCTGGAACAGTTGACAAATGAGAGTTGATGGCATCATAATAGAATGTTCTGAGTTTGGAGTTGAGGAAATTATAGGATTTTCTGGAATGGCACTTAGGCTCCTATTATTCACTTCTGTTTTATTTTAGTTTTAAATAGAAGAATGAAATAAAGAAAAACTGCAGCTTCCACAAATTCCTCGTGTATCGACCCTCCCTTTAATTGGTCCTCCACCAAAGTTGCTCACTCTAATTGTACATCCTCTTAATTAAGGAACTAGCAAGTCCTCTTTTCTTGCCACTTCCGCACTTCTGTATACAAGTATTTCTCATATTCCAGATTATATTATTTGATATTTCTATCAATTAAGTTAAGCGAAAGATCTTGAATGTTTCAATGGCAAACAGTATAATGCTGTTGTATGCCGATTATGCATGTTAGTAATTTCATTCCATCGTTGTGTTAATGTGTGACTATAGGAATCTTTACTATGTTGGGATGAAACACTGGGGATGCGGTTGTTACTTACTGGCAATATCTAGCGAGGATCTTCTCCTGCGCTGCTGAAGTGTGAGAGCCAGAAGTATGCTTCCAGGGCTCTGCTCATGAGCGTTCATCCTTTAAAGGAAAGGACATCATGCTTGCAGGTAGAACTTTGGAGTTTTTATGGTTTTGCACCATAAATAAACTATGGAAATACGAAGAGAGCAGCAAAGAGACCCTTATCCTTCCCCATCCTTATTGGTCCCTTAGGAGTCCAATGGGGAGGAATTATGGTGCCTGAATCTAGCACATGTTATTGTTTCCCAGGCAGTCACTTCAGAGGTAGACAAGTCATTACCTCCTCAGTGGGTGCATTGTCTGCAAGATTTGGGCAGTCAATAGGTACTGCAGTCTCAAAGCCCTGTACCGAGGACAAATAATAATGCTGCCAGGAGAATTGGTGTTGCATGGTGTCCCCAACGAGATATTAACCATGCCCAAAAAGGGGCAACATACTGTCATCAGTCAATAAGGTATGTGGTTAGATGAACAGTGAAGCCACCCTAAGACTGAGACCTTGCAGGTAATGGAGGGGAAGCATAGTATTCACTCAACTGGGCGAGAGTTGATAATGCCCTGATCTCATTGCCTGTGAATCCATGGAGATGGTTATCCAATTCTGTGATCTCCACAAATCCTATGCACTTATTCAATGCCCCTGACTCCCTTCCTATTGATACCATTGATGCTATGCCTAGAACATTGGGAGTTATTGACCACATAGGGAATCCCCTCTTCATTGCTTTTGATTTGTCCCACCCAACCGCCTCTGAATAACCTACTCTGCACCATGTAGATGGTTTTGCCCAACACTTGCTGAACAAAAAGCTACATACCCTTTCGAGAAAAAAAAATGAAAGTTGAATGCCCACGCCGTCCATGGGGATTGAAAAAGACAATACTGCAATGATTGTTCCAAAGTTATTAATAGCCTTTTCAAGATATGGAATAGACATTACAAAGCCTATTGATAAGGCTTGGGCTAACTGCTTGAACAGAATTACTTCCACAGGTCCTGTGCTGAAAATTGTACAATTAGGTGAAGAGGCCCGAGCAAATGGAGGTAACTTGGTCCAGGGGTGATTAGTAGCTTTGTTTTTTGGACATAACAATGCATACATTATGCAGGATCCAAGACTGTTCAGGAAGCTGAAAGTGGTTGGGAAATAATGATCACTAGAGACGACATACTAGAGAACATCAAGAAAATTAGTGCGTCGAGGGCTCCTGGCCTGGATGGTTTGACAAACCAAACACTCAAAGAGCACCCTGAAGAGTGGACAGATTTCTGTGTAAATTTGTTCAAGAATATCCTGAAAGAATGTAGGATCCTGAGTAAGATCAGACCCAAGAAATGATAGGCCGATGGCACTCCTGGACGTCGTGGGGAAGATTTTTGGCACACAACTGCTAAATCACCTTACAAAATGGACCTAGAATACAGGAAACATCGGCATCCGTCAAACAGGTTTTGTAAGGGGGGTTAGATGTGGCCTCAATCCTTTCCTAATTAATCTGTTAAAAATGGATGCCATAAGGAAGAAAAAAAATAATATATCTGGCCTTTGTCGATTTAGCACAAGCTTTTGACAGTGTGGATCGTGAGTTATTATGGACCAAGCTGGCGATGAAGAATTGTCCTAATGGATTATTGAGAGCAATCCAGTAACTTTATTCTAACACCGAGATTAAAATCTGATTAGATCAGAAGGGATCTCTCTTGGCTGCAATAACAACATCCAGAGGTGTTAAACAGGGTTGCCCCCTTGGTGCAACTCTGTTTAATCTATTTATTAAAGACGTCGGTAGAGAAATCGATGAAGTAAGAGCATTTGCGCCAAAGATCAATGGGAATCCGCTGAGCTATATGTTGTATACCGACGATATTGTATTGCTAGACTTAACACTGATCGGCCTGCAGGGTAAACTCTCTGCGCTGAAAGAATACACTGAAAAAAACGACCTTGTGATAAATGCTACAAAAACTGATATTCTAGTACTACAAAATCTAAAGAGATCAAAAAGTAAAACACACAATTCACATGGAAGATTGGAAAAGAAATTGTAAAATGCACGAACTAGACGCAATATTTGGTTTACTAATTAATTCCCATATAACAGATGAGCCGATGGTTAAAAGAATCAAAAGGTAATGCGAATTTCTGGCAGTACAAGGTGCAATAATAAATAAAAAGCTGAGTAACTTTTCACTGAAACCAGTTGTGGAAGTTTACAAAGCGAAGGTTATACCTACCCTGATATTTGTTTGTGAAACAATGCTGGGGTGCCCTTACTCAACATGGTCTGCATGTGAAAATATATTTTGCAGGAGAATCCTATAATTGCCTAGAGGTACCCCGATGGCTTGTATCAGATGCAAGCTAGGTTTAACTTCAATCAATGCAAGGGTTCTGTGGAACATGCTCTCTATTTACAGGAAAGTGAGTGGAGCTGACGATCTTCCTCAGTACAAAATCTTGAGTGCCCCTGCAAATGAAGTAAGTGAGTCTGTTTTCGATAAATGGCAACAAATATGCAAGATGCCCCTGGACCAATTGAATTCGAACAAAGAAGCCTTGATAGACAACCCGAATACTGTAAAAAAAAGATTGTGGGGACAAGACTGGTGTGAAACATTAGAGCAAAGAGCCATGCATAGGTGCATTGCACAAGCTGCACCTGAAAAGGGAGCAAGAAACACACTTCCTAAGTATTTAGAAATATTTCCATGTTATAAGAAAAGAAAAACTTTCATGAAGCTACGCTTAAATCTATTTCTAACAAAAGATGTTCTCAACCTGAGAAATAGAAGAACTGAGGCTGATTCTCAATGCAAGTTCTGTGATCCACACAAAGAAACATTGAAACATCTAGTGCAGGTTCTTATGGCCATAGAACACAAACCCCCTCTGTAATAGCCCTCTCTAAACCTTATTTCTTCTTGCAGAGAGCTGAAGGACAATGGGATAGAGGATCCAACAGTGGAAAGAGAACTCCCAATTTAGTACTTTCAAGTTTACTGACGACTTGGTTCCAGTGTGGGTCCTCCCTCGATTCTTTTTTTTCTTACCAACTGGCTGAATACTTCAAGAAGCCTGCAGAGGGTACGGTACAGGGTTTTCACGTGTAGTTTGAAATGACACTTTTTCAGGAATCGACACCCCATCCATTTCAGGTAAAACTGGCCCAATTGCAGCTTGTTTATTACGAGATTTTGGAAATTGCGTTGGAAGACTGCCATTGCGATGAGAGTGAGAATAAGATAGCATTTTTACAACATAATATGTTTCGTGTGAAAACGGACAGCATTCTCAGTCTAGTTTCTCAACCGTAAGAACGTAGTTTGCAGGCATTTCAAAATGCAGATAATTGCGTTTTTTGAGAGACCTACACAGGCCAAGAGCCTGGTTTATCCTCTCATTCATTTATTTATTTGTTTAAGTATTTACTTATTGTTGTTTTGTGCCAGACGCAATGTGACACTGCTATGGGTGACCCAATAGGGAAGGGGTCAGGGCCAAGACAAAGGAGGGAAAACAGCAAGATGATCATTCACTGATCTTCGTACATTCAGATCAGAATAAGAGTAAGGAAAGGGGGAAGTGCAGATCAGTCCTGTTACAAAGCAGTGAATATATACCTAAATACAGAAAACTAACTAAAGCAGTACGGCACAGGTAACAGTCCCAAGAGCGAGGGGATTATTCCATCTGGAACACTTGCTTGAAGAAGAAACATTTTGAAGTTGTTTCCTAAATTGATGATTGCTTTCTTTACATTCGATGTCTGGTTGAAGACGTTTCAGAGACGGGTGCTCCCTACTCAAATTGAGCCCTAGCTTTTCAGCATAGAGAATCTAGCATTTCCGGGGGGAATATCTCTCCTGGGGAGATCATTAAGGAGATGAGATGTCTTGCCATGCTATGCTTAGTGGTTGAAGCACAGGTATTTAAAATCTATTATTTTTTTATGCAGAAGCCAGTGCAAGTCCTTCAAAGCCGATGTAAAGTGGTCTCGTATTATCCACTTCTAAATAAGCCTGTCCTGGCTCATATCATAGCCCTGGATATCTTAACCTTCTGATTCATGTTCAGCAGTGGTAGAATCTGCATTAGCATATGCAAATGGAAGCTCCCAAATCTGCCGACTTAAGGAGAGATTGCAGTCGAAGAAAATAGCTAGGTTTTTACCTTTAGCGACAAGAGCAGGGGGTTCCCATCATAGAGCAAGGGTTACCCATGCCAGGAATTGTGATCCCAGTTTTAAAAGTGTTTACGCACAGGCGGTTATTAACTAATATCAAAAGCTGTGGTGAAATAAAGTGATTTGAGATCCAGCAAGATGATATCCCCATGTTGTGAAGGTTGAAGGCAATCTCAATGTTATCTACGTGCAGTTAAGGAGGGCAGCAAAGGGATGTAGCAAGTCAGAAAGGGACCCCATGATGCTGTTATGGAGCAGTGGAGCACGTACTGAGCTCTACGGAACATCTTCTAATGTCATAAAAGGTATTTGGGCCTGATCATACAAATAAGACTCCATATTTCAGGCTGGACATACTTCATCCGCATGCTGTTCCTTGAAAGCCCAGACAGTGCTTAAGACTTTTCAGCAAGATGCAGTGGTTGATCATGTGAATCAACATGGACAAGTCAAAGAGATGGAGTGTTAAAGATTGAAGAGCTCTTCAGGCAGCACAAGTAAGTACTTGTTACTTTATTAGTTACATCAATTAGACACATGAGATGACAGGAAAGAAGCCAACTGGCTCCCACCACCCAGGCTACATGGTTTCAACTGCCTAAGGTGGAACACTCATGCAAGAGAACATTCCAACTCATCCAACATTCCACACATGACATCACTCAGTCACTGACATCATTCAAACTCTGCACACACTCAGGTCCAGTCATCACATACTCAGGTCCAGTCATAACACGTCCTTCCCTTCACAACCAAAACACAGCAACACAGCAACCTAACACACCTCCTCTCCATCAAACACGAAAACCTAACCTGCACACCACAACACATACTCTCCAACTGAACCAACCTCACCACTGGCCAAAATGCAGATTGTAAACCGACCAATTGGGTGTAACTAACCATCCAGTGACTTACCTGGCCCAACCAAAACAACGTTCACCAACCACCAAAGCAAATGACCAAGCACCTTCCATTCATGGCTGCCACTCATGAATCTTGAGGCTGCCACCCCTAAGCACAACTGCCGAACATGGGCACTGACACACAAGTAAGCCACTCACTTAGGGTGTACCTAACACTCCACCGGGATCCAACACTGAGCATGGCCATCACTCTTCAACCAAGATCACAGAACAGCAAATAGAATGAACGCATACACATTGAATGACTCCAAACACACCAAGCACAGACAAAACACAACCCACAACACAGAATGGCAAAAACTGCACCTCATCATCACCACCAGTGAGCCCAGAGGCAGCAAATATCTACTAGACTCAAAAATGCATGTTTGTTGGCCAGACACACATGCAACCAGCAAGAACCAAAACAACATCCTATATGGCCGTAGACATGTTGAGTGCCACAGCTGAACACTTGGATGTACTAAGGACAAACGGCAATAGCATGGCATACCACACAGTGCTGCCGGCCGAAATGTAAAATGAAACATTTCCAAATTAGTGTCAAAGGCAAACTTCCTCAAAATGGCAACTAGGATCCAATTCTACAGTATGTTACCACTTACTACACGTTTCACACAAAGACTGAGCACACACCATGCCACAGCATAACCTCATACAGCACCCAGAAGTCACTGACAGGCTTTTCCACTGGCGACAGTAAAAACACATACCTTTGACTACAAGGAAGGATATGTTCCCTATTTGGGGAACTTGCGTCCCCTGCACACTATTTGTGGCTCAATAAGACCAACTTTCTAGAAAATGCTAACCCTAATCTCGAGTTTGCTGTTAGGTGAGTTCTTATATAATTATTTGAACATTTCACAGTATTCATATTTCAATTATTTAGAGACAATCACTCTCAGAATTCTCTTTTTCAGTTGTAATCTTTTATTGCCCAACGCCTTTCAAGACTATCTATCTCTTCTTCAGGGGCTATGTTTCAGACAATGGGCCTCATTACGAGCATACCGGTCCAGTAACAATGGTGCCGGTAAGGCTACTGGCACCGTTGTTACCGGAATGGCACACTCTGACTCTGTGGGCGGCTGCCGTCCCACCCACCAGGTATGGCCTGGCGGGTGGGACAGCACCTGCCCGCAGACTTTCCAGGAAGCACCGGCACCATTATTAACGGTGCCTGAGCTTCCATCATCCCCATTCCCATTGAGCCCTACGGGACTCAAATGGGTATGGAGATTAATATTTTTCAGGCGTCTGACTTCCAGGAACACCAGGGTCATAATCCCCAGGTGTTTCCATGAAGCCAGGTGCTGGAAAAAATCACATCTCTGGCGGCAGCCTACTACCGGAGTTGTAATGAGGCCCAATATCTACAAAAAATATTTACAAAAATATGTACAATTAGTATATTATCTATTTTTAAATTTTACAAAGATTTCTTGTTATCTCCCATGCACCTTCAATATCCAAAACACACCTTACTTAAAAGTCCAACACTGTGCAAGGAGAACCAGGAATTTGTAAAGCACTGGGACAATATTGAATACATGTTCTCTTGATTTAATATTATTGACAATTGAAGAATTAGCAAAATCCTTATCTTCCGTAAAATTGGAGATAGAAGAGATCAGTGAATAACTATCTATACTTAAATCAGCAGTGGAACTTAAGAAGATCCTGGAAGATACCAACCAAAAATCGGATTTCTATAAAAAAGACATAGAACAGCGAAAAATTAGAAAGTTCAAAAGAGACACGCTTGACAACGCAAGGGACATTGTAAACACATGGCAGTACTTCTATCGAAATTCAAGACAAACGCCCTATAATCCAACCAAAGAAACCACCGAACAAAGCCAATGGTGAAAGCAGTGATGCAACCAGTGGTGAGGGTGATAATGTAAATAATACCAATACTAACATCCAAACTATTGACACTGTACCTAGAAAAGAGACAACTCCATCACAACCAAGCAGTTCGACCTTACCATTACCTGAACAAGAAAGCATACCCGAAGAGGGCAAAAGAAAACAAAGACCAAGACACAGATGAATGATTCTTTAATAATCAATATTTCAATAAACCACTAACCAGACCACAAATGGATACACTCAATTTCGAACTGTCCCTCATTCCAACAAATAATACAACATGCTTTGAGGAAGAGGTGAAACTCTTTAAACTGATTCGAAAAATGGAGTTAAACATTTTCTTTGAGAATTTTCTAGAGACACAAAACAGAGCCATAGAAATAGACTACTTAGAAATGAAAGGTAAAAGTACTTTTCACCCACAAATAAGCCATCCAATTATAGACCTGTTCAAATTGAAAACAACCAAAGAGCACAGACACCTGAATTACAACACACAAGGAACCAGCAATATCAGACAACGTCAACTGAGAAAAGAATTGGCCCGAAGACAGGACAATTGTCATGAAACCAGCTGCCAATGGGGGCGCCCTAGTGATAATCGACACAGCCTTTTACAATGGAGGCTGTTTACAACTATTACTGGACCAACAAACTTATTTACAATTGGATTATGACCCCATAATGGAAATAAAAGAATTGGTGGAAAAACGTTTAAAAAAGCTGTAGACTCACAATGGATTACAAAAAGCACCATGGAATTTTTTATGAATACATCTCCAATAACACCAGTTTTCTATGCTTTGCCTAAAATCCACAAAAACTTCACCAATCCACCATTTAGGCTGATAGTGGCCGGGACTGAAAGTATATTTCGGATGCAGCACTACAACCACTCATACAAGTGACAGATACTTACCTCAAAGACACTGCAAATGTTTTACAATTAGAGAAAGAATTACATTTGACAAATGCAACACTCATATTTTTCACACTAGATGTCACAAGTCTCTATAAATCCATTTCACATGGAAAATGAATAGAAGCAATGGAATGGTTTCTACTAAAACATGAGAATTGCATGAGTCAGAAAGTCTTTGCCATTGAACTATTGCATGTCATCTTGCACAAAAATTACTTTATGTATAATGAAAAGTTCTATCTACCAATAGCAGGCACCTCAATGGGCTCATCCGTAGCACCATCATACGTAAATACCTTAATGTATCATTTTGAAAAAATCTTTATGCTTAATAACCAAGAATGGACACCAAAGCTGAAATTTTGGAAGAGATTTATTGACAACATTTTTGCAATTTGGGAAGGAATTGAAGAAGAACTCAACCAATTCTACAATTACTTAAACAGATGTAATGAACAGATTAAGTTCACTTTGGAAGTAGGAACACCATATATTAATTTCCTAGATGTCATGATCCATTACACAGGAACATAACTTCTAACTACAATCCACCATAAACCAATGGATGTGAATAACAGCTTAAATTACAGAAGTTTCCATACTAACCGTTTTAAAGAGAAATTACCTTTCAGCCAATTTCTAAGGCTTAAAAGAATAATATCAGGCACAGAAAATGTACATAACGAATATGAGAACATGGGAACAAGGTTCACGGAGAGAGACTTTCCAGATATAATTCTAGAGAAAACAAGAACAAGAATAGAACCGCTTAAAAGAGATGACCTCCTGAAATGCAGCAAAAAGAAGGAAACCACCAGATTGGTACAGTCCTTAAAATTCTCATCTCAAAGTTTCCAAATAAAATAAATCATAATGAAGAACTGGGATCTTATTAAAAATGAACCACCTGTGCTAGCCTACAAAAGAGGCAGTCACAGTCACTATTGAGAAAACATAAGAATTGAACTTTTGCCTGCTTAAACTGCTAACACTTTTCAAATATGATAAAAGGAGACCATATCAGACCTCCTAACACAGGAAAGAAGATTCAATTGAAGTACTTTGCAACTTGTGATTCCAAAAAATTAATATATGCTTTGAAATGTCCCCTTGGGAAATATTACGTAGGTAAAACAATGAGGAAAGCCAAAGAACGTTGGACGGAACATTAGTCTAACGTTAGGACAAGTAACATAATGTCCCCAATTTACAGACACTTCAGAGATAATAAACATACAATAGCACATCTAAGATGTTTAATTATGGAAGTAGTACATCCCCTTCCAAGGGGTGGCAACATCTCTAAGATACTCTCACAAAGAGAATTATACTGGATCCACAAATAGACTCTATGTCCCCCTTAGGTACTAATGAAGACTATTACCTGGGGCCATATCTCTAAATGAATATAGAGAGAAATAATCGGAAGGGTATGGACAGATTGTGAACTTATGAGGCAAACAAGCAATAAGTGGCTGTAACCATTAATTACAACAACATCTAATGTGATAACAAGAGAAAAATCTCCAATTTGGTTGTATACATATGTATCACTTAGAGATAGTGAATTGAGAATATGACAGCTTTAAGGTCAAACTAATGTCATAAGACGAATATACCAACAGAGACAAAATCCCCAAACTATGGAGAATCACCATTTGCCAAAATCCCCAAACTATGGAGAATCACCACTGCCAAACCCCCGGCGCTATTAGCGCCGGATCACGGGTTTGGTGGTAATGGAATTCCTCATTCCCCACTGAGCCCATTCGGGAATGCCCATTCCCCATAGGGCTCAATCGGGAATTTTCGCGCTCTTACCTCCGGCGGATTTCCCGTTGGCAGTAATAAGGCAAATTTTCAGTGGATTTCCCCCAAGCTCAATACTGGGGAGAAATCTGCAAAAACCCTGATTTGACGGACCCTTAAATCCGGCAGTAATAGCGCGACCGCCGGATTTAAGGGTTACCGCCAAACTCGTGATGCACCCATAATCTTATAAGCGTATTATGAAGAAATATCTGTGAATCTTGTATAAATAACCTTGTGTGAGAGATCTTATGGATATGCAGTAACAAATGCCAAAACTAGACAATTGATCAAGCACAGTTAGGATGGAATATATAATTTCTCACCTAGAGAAGAACATATCTTATTCAATATCTTGGAGGACTAATAATAAGACCTGGCCTCGAGGAGCACATATAGCATAATGAGAAAGGACCCAGAATACTTCTCATCAACGGTCGAGATAATTTGATCCATCAAAAGATTTGTCTAAATTAACAAAAACTCCTTAAACACGTTGAATAACACACATACATTTGTGCATATCTAATACAAAAACCAATGTGGTCAGTTTTTAATAACTCAATCTTAACATTGGTCTTGGAACCTTTATGATGGACATTCTGAATTGTTTCTCCCCACTACAGCCAGGCTAAGAACAGACTACAAAGCTGTAGATCATGTAGCATTAAGAGCAGATTAGTCTTACATTAAGTTGAAAAATACATGTATTTTCGTGTCAAGCTAATATGAAAACAAATGCGGTCAGTTTTGACAGACTTCATTTTTATTAATCATTTATTGGCCTACCATGATGGGCATCTTGATTTGAATAGTCACATAACAGCCTGTGAGAGAATAGACTATTAATAAGTAGATGAGTAAGCAGTAATTGCAGCTTATTTGTAAATAACAGGAAATTACCACATTTTGCAAATTCTCTTAATATTAAGAAGTTTTTGTTTAAATATTTGATTGTTATCCGGCATGATTTTAACCAACATTAACCACTAAAACAAATCTGGACCAAAATTGGTATATTTCATGTACATGTGCGCTGATGCGTCTCATGACTCTTTGTTTGCATAAGTGACGTCATTGACGTAATACACAATGACATCACAGATATGCGATGAAGCTGCTTTATAAAGCAGCCATTTTCGAGATCACGGTCTCCAGAGAGAAAGCGAAAAACTTTGTGGGAATACTGCTGTGTGATACAGGTGATCTATTATACTAAACTGTGTTATCCCCATGCTTACTGATGGACACAGTATCCTCAATTTTAAAACAAAACACTCTTATTGTGTTTTGTGTCTTAACAGATCCTACTAGGACAATAAATGTTTCCAACAAGGGATTTTGATGCTAGAAAAGATGAATCACCTTCTCCCTCTTCCCACATACTCATCAGTTACAGGTAATTTCTAGAAGTCAGCAAATAATTCAATGTTATTCAACATTTTTCCTTACTCTAAATACAAAATATTATTATTTATTTAAACAGATCCGTAAGGTGAAAACTTGACCTTACATTGATGTGAAAGGAAATCAGGAAATCTCATCTTTAATTACTTATCCCGATATAATCAAGTGAAATCTGGATAAAGACCAATAGAGCAAGTGCAATGTCACTAAATTGTTAAATAGTACAAGAAATTACTTGAGTGCAACTAATTAGAACCTAATTGAATCTAATCTACTCGGGCAGAATGACGAAATGTGGAAAATAGTTGAAAAAGGAACCTCTTGCAACGTATAGAGGAACTGGTCACAGATGAAAGAATAGGACTTCGTCCTCTTCTCCTTTTCTAAAAAATACAGGTTAGCAATTAGTTAACGCTTGTTGATTGGAATTGGTTTTTGGACACACGCATGAATGGTCAGATTATCATATACCTAAAAGGGTCAGCCTTGTTATAAAAATGCACAGGAGTACCAGGATTGACAAATCATAGAATAAAGGTATTGACTATTTTTGCAATTTATATTCACTGATGAATAGATATTCCAGTAAAGTCAGAACACAAAGTACATAGAAAATTGATAAAAAATAAATGTCGCTATTTGCATAATGTCAACTTAGATATATTATTCATTTTTGAAGTGTGGATGTTCTGTTACTTTGTCTAAATGATTAATAACGAGACCTTTTGTAAAATTGAAAAATGGATACTACACTAATTGAATATATTTTTGTAAATAGAATAGATAGTCTCAAAACTCGTTAGGTAATAAAAGTTTACAACTGAAGAAGAGAATTCTGAGAGTGATTGTCTTCAAATAATTGAAATGTGAATACTGTGAAATTGTTTTCAAATAATGAAATATGAACCCACCTAACAGCAAACCCGAGATTAGGGTTAGCATTTTCTAGAAAGTTGGGCTTATTTATTGAGCCACATAAGGCGCAATATCTAAGACACTCTAGCATGACTGTACTTTCACACACAGCTTCTATCATGACACTCTCACCATAGTAAACACCCATCAGTGACATACCAGCGCTCAGAACTCGACAGCATTACTATACCCTTTCACACTCAGGCGTACGTCAACACCCTCAAAGTGATCCACTGCCATCAGGCAAAACACTGTGTCTGAAGCCCTTCCTTGGTTTTGTGCCATTTGTTCTCAAGATACCTCTTTCTTTGTTTGAGGAAGACCAGTTTGCTTTCATACCACTTGTTATTCTTTTTCTAGGGTTTTTACATTTTTGGACAAGGTGAGGGCCAGTATAACCCTAGGTCTAGTAATGTCATCTTCGAGAGTCATGAGGAAATTGTCAGGCCAGAGATTGTCAAGCGAGGAAGGAGAAAACGTTTGGATGAAGTTGAGCGTTGAGACCATTTTTTAGTTGCCAGACCAGCATTGGTGTAATTCCAGTTTCTGAAAGGAACAGATTAACAAAGAGTAATCACCTTCTCACCACAGGTCACCAGAGTGGGTCAAAGAGTGATGGTAAGAACACCTAACTACTCTAGGAAGGATGCACTGGTCTTGTTTAAAGAGGCAGTCGATTCAGATGTTCAGGTTGCCAATGTTGTGAATCCTTCATGATGAGTACAGAAATGTGGCATAAACATTATCATCCGGTTTCTTTTTGTAGAATGGCTGAAGTTAATCATGAATGCAGCGGGGTTGGGTGTTTCTACTATGGGATTCACTCCTGCAGTGGCGTTATGGTGTTTAAGTCCTTTGGTATAATATTTCCTCTGTATACCTCTTGTGCATGCTTCAGCCATTGTTATTTTGTGACTTTGACGCATACACAGTAGGGACCCACATGGCATGCCATATGATATGGATTCATCTTAGAAAATGTTATCATGGGGGGGGCGCTGCTGGCAGCAACAAAGGTGGCGGCTTAGCCTGTGAGCTGTAGTATAATTTATAGTGCTTTGAAGTATAGTGCTTTGACGTATAGTGCTTTGAAGTATAGCACTTCACTGAATGTGATAGCATTCTATTGCCAGCAATGATGTGGCACACACATATAGCCATTTTATGTTGCCAACAGAACAGATGAATATATGGCTGGATGCATGCTAGTTATGGAATTCATATTGCAGCCAAAAAGCTCATTATAGAGCGTAAATGTGTATCCATTTTCTTATTTTCTCTTACTTGAAATGCCTCATTCACAGGAGACTACATTAGCTATCTAATTGACAGACTTAATTAACAAATACTAATCACTAGTACTAACTCATTAACATTATAATGTAATCTCTATGTAGAAATGAAGTGGAAATACATGTTTTGAAATTCGCTTTTAAGCGTACATTTTTCTCTGATTTTCTCTGTCTGTGCTGAATGTGAAGGACGGGAAGGCAACAGGAAATCAAATCGAAACAGTTATTATAATATGAAGCTCCCATTGTTTGTGACACAGGGGTGTCAACCTAATACACTCTCTGCTAATATGATTGGAGTGAAGTATATCTGCAGATAGGCTGCGTAAGCAGCAGAGTTCTGCTGGAAAAGTCTGACAGAAAAAAAGTTCAGATTGCTTTTAGCTGAGCTGCTGAGATGGACTATTTGAGGCTGGGCTGTGAGGCAGGCATGCCCAGTCTCAATTAGCACTTGCTTGAGAACTGCAGATAACTGCATGTTCTCGCTGTGCACTCCAAACCTTCGAGATTACAAAAGCAAACCTGGGCCCATTATTCGGAGTGGAGCGATGAGAGGTCGTGTGTGGGAGAACTACAGACAGCTGGTAAATATCCAAGTGAATTGAGGTTATTGTGTGCTGTACGAATGCCCTTCTATAAATATCAGGCAGGGAGAGTAGCCAAAAAATCCCCTGTGTTTAATTGACAAAGTGAATTTTGTTCAGTCGCTGTATTTTTTTTCTCTTCTTCTTGTTACATATAATGCAAAGTGAATTTTGCTCTGTCGCTGTATTTTTTTCTCTTCTGCTTGTTACAGATAATGCGGTAATACAATGGGGTAAAATGTTATTTTGAAATGCAACTGTTTATAATACAAATTATTTATACACAAATTGTGTAGAGTGTTTTTGCTTTTGTTTATTCTTGGTGCATTTGAAAGAATACTGCATGAAATGGGGAAGATTTTTAAGTAATACATGTGTCAAGTTTCCCTGCAGATGGAATAATAGAATTAGCAGTGATAGATGTATGTGTGTGTTCATCCAGTGCATGGTGTCTGGATGAAATCTAATACAATAGACATTGCTGGGGGTCCAATAACCAGCAAGGAGGCCTATGGAAGCATAGTTCACTGATGTATGTAAATCAGTGATAATACCACAGGTTATTGAGAATGCTATATGTGAAATTGTGGTGTTTCTAAATGTAGGTCCAAGGCCTCTATAGATCACAAGAACATTATAAGAATAAGGAGGGTTTTGTGTATGTTGGGGGCACAAATAAAACAGAAAAATCATGCTCACCACTAAGCTACCGTCAATAGTGTATACTAATAAATTATCCCATGTAATGTAATAAGGTATGGTCACTGAAAGGAAATAAGGCCAAACCCAATCTAAATGCAAGGGGTAGTCATCACCAAATTACCAATTTTTTTTGGTAAGAAAATACAGCCAGACCCCAGATCTACACAAAATATCCTACAGAGCTCTGGTCCCCGGCAATATCCTAATAAAAATAAATCCTGATTTCAGCCCAGTGGATCGGCTCCCATGAGGGTGGCAGGTGGTTGTAGGTGCGAGAATGAGGTAGCAAGGAGCCAGTGATGATTTGAGCCGGGTGCGGGCAGCAAGTCACACTACAGCAGCCTGCAGGGTCACTGCGTGGATTCGCTCTGTGCATGTCTCCCATCTGTGCTGCAGGCTCTGGTGGCCTGTCCTGAGGCTGCACCCGAAGGGAGGCGGCGAGGAGCAGCACGGTCGGAGCCGTGCTGAGCCCGGGCACGTGTCACTGGGATGGACAGTGCTCATTCAAGGGAGCAGAGTTGGAGTGTGATGCACGAAGAGGCCCAATATTCAACCCACATTTGGTGCCAGGTTGAGCAGCTGCTGAGGCAAGGCAGAATCTGAGTAGTGGGGGGAACACTCTGTACGCTCTCAGGCCTGCGGGCATGTGGCGTGGTATAAAAATTTAAATAAATAAAGCCTAGTGACTGTCAATACTTGAAGACTGGACTGCAGGACAGGAGGTGGTGCAGAGAGGGACAGGCCCCCTGCCGGTGAAGCTGTACAACCCTGTGGGCACAAGTGAGTGAGACCACTCTTCTGAGTAGTTGGGCTCAGTATTACTGAGAGTGCAGTGTGGCACCGGATGATCCATAGCAATACCTGGACTTATTACCCCAAGGCCTCTGAGGAGCACAGCAAGTTAGCAGTGAGGTGCCCTCCGTGCATGATTGTGCAGGAGTACCGCAGTCATGAGTGGCAGCAAGGCCTGATGGGGTGGTGTTGAGTGAGGTGGTCAGTTCATTAAGGTCTGGTGGTGAGTATGCTGGCCCCGGCAGATGGGTGTTTGACCTGGCTCCTGGGAAATCCAGCAGCAGATAATACTGCCAGGCTGTTGGATAGTCCAGTCCGAACCAACCAGGTATCTCAAATTGGGACGCGCTCGAATTGGGAGAGAGATTGGGGATTTGAATTCACTTAGGGACAATGGAAAGAAATGCTGCCTCTTAACTAAGAAAGTGTCTATGAATGCAGGATTTAGGATAATTCAGTTTGAGGGGCTGATCATTTACACTACACACCAGCTAAACTTGCCACATTCACACAAGGGGCCAGTGATGCTTGCTTGAATTGTGGGATATCACCAGCAAACACCATACATATGTTCTGGGAATGCCGAATGTCTCTCGTTTTTGCCAACAGGTGGCCGGGGCTTTAATGGGCATTAGTACCCAGTGCACTGCAAATTCAAAGGAAGCGTCCCTCCGATTGGAGCTTTTCCGAGCCTTACCTTGCAGTAAGCCAGATCACGTTGCGGCATACATCCGGTGCTGGTTTCCAGCCCACCATGGAATGGGAGAAGGGACTATGTGTAGTCCCTTCTCCCTGTTCCATGGGCGGCATATTTTTTAAAACTTTTTTTTCATTTGTTCTAATGGCCGCTGTTAGGACTGATTATACTCTGGCCTGGTGGACAGGTGTATAAAAGGCCAACCTATATTGTGACAGGGATAACTATGGGAAGCTGTAGCCAAACCAGTTTAGGTAGCAGTGACAGGCGGTCTAGGCTAAGTTCTTCAGAGGGGTGAGCTTGTAAAGGGTCCACAATGAGGTCACACAATGGGAATCACAAATTTCACTTAGACAGGATGTATAAAAATACAGTTATTTAATTATGGCCAAAACATACTATAAGAAAATAAATACAAGCAGGTGGTCTTACCACACAATACTATCAAACAAAATACATACATGCATTCACCAGGTTATAATGCACAATACAAATCAAATACTCCTGCAAAGGAATGAATAGGTAAGTATTATACACCAAAAGGTCCACAGAGAGGATCCCTAGCTAAAATTGTCCAGCCCTAAGTTTCCAGGGGCCTTGTGCCCTATTTTTCAGGATACAGTTGCACAGAATTTAGGATACAGGAAAAATGCAGGTAGGGTCTCTGGGGTCCAGTGAAGTGTTCTTAGAGTTAGGGTTCAATGTAGACTAATGCCCAAAATGATCCCCAACATTCAGAAGTCTTGCAAAGGCAAGCATTGGGAAAGCCAATAGTGTTCGAAATAGGATTATTACAAGCCCATTGACTTATAATGGCAGTATAGGGGTCGGTTAAAAGCTCTGTAGTTTACCCCCCTAACTCCGAATATTTCCCAGAATTGGCAGAACAAAGGAAGGTCATCCTACTGTGATTTTCCCACCAAAATCTGCCGTCCTCAATTTCCAGGGGTTGCAGTTTCGAGAATAACTCTGGTTGGTATCTTTTGCTGGTGCAAGGTCTCTCGGTTTAAAAATGGAAAAACAAACAATGCAGCACCCCTCTCGGGACCAGACTCGTGTCAGGTAAGCAGGTTTCGGACAGTGCACACTGTACACAGCGATGCAACAGGACTCAGTAGCCGCGGTAAGACTTTCTGGTCTTTCTCAGGTCCCCTTGGGGCTAGGACGCTGAACTTTTGCAGGTGTTCTTGCAGTGGCAGCAGAAGGTCTGCTAAGTTTCAGGCGGAAACTCAGAACAGCGATGAAGTTAGCGCGGTAGCCTACAAACAAAGCTGGTCAGACACAGGACGGTTCCAGGGCACTTCCGAAGGCGGTTTTTGTGCTGCTCACGAGCAGACATCGGGAATGGATGGTCCCTCCACTCCAAGGGTCGTCGCACCTCTGCAGGGCTACTAAAGATCACGAGACAGACAGGGCTCCACCAGGGCTGCAGCGGAAGTTGGTTTCCAGGCCTCCTTCAGTCAGGGTTCCGGTTTCTTCACAGGTCTCTCAGCTGGACAGGATACTTGGCTCCTTCAGGTTTCTCCAGGATCGCTGAAGAATGCATGCAGGGGACCTTTTCTTATCCTAAAAGCCAGGTAGGAGCTGAAACTCCCACTAGCCAATAGCAAACCTAGCCCACACACACACCCCACAGTGGTCCAATGAGGACCACTGGCGCGAACACTCATGCATACCACTCAGACACACAGAAACCAGAATGTAGATTAGGGTCTGAGGACCCAGCCCACATCCTGCCTGCAAACACATTAAGCCCACCAGTAGCCCGCCAAAAGCTGCTGCTTTAGCGGGCACTGGAAGTCCTTATAAGGATCTTTCTGGCCTCTGAGGCCTGGAAGAAGGCTAAACAACAAGATGGCAAAAGAACAGGCGAAAAACCTTGTGGCACAGCCATGTTTAACCAGCAGTCACAGTTAGTAGCCAAACGTTGTAAATGCAGAAAAGCTAAAACGAAATTCCCCAAAAAGTGGGGAAAAGTCACTGCTGCCATCAGACCATATTTTAAACACATCTAGAGTAACCAAAAAATCCTCCGAGTGTTTGTCTAGGGCAAAACAAAAATTCACCCCATTGCACTGCAGTGTAAGCTGCTTTGTGCAATGATAAAAAGTTACCATAAGTGATACAAAAGTAACCACAAGTAGCAACATAGTCACAAGACTAAGGGAAACACTGTTTCCCAGTACTAATATCCTGAAGGACATATCAGTTTCCCCATAACATATGAGCAAAGGCCAGTACAGTGAAGCTTAACGCTTCAATGTACTGCAAAAAGTGCAGGTCAGATTAAAAATTAAAGCAAAAAGTTTGGGGGTTCCATAAAGATGAAAGGAAAGGTGCAGTAAATAGAATCTTTCCTAACAGCCGGAATGAAACAGTCTCCCGTTCCATGGTGCCCATTTTCTTTGTTTACCATGGCTGCCACGGAAAGGGAAAATGTTTGCCTGTCCCCGGTGGACATTTTATTTTCTGCTGCGAAATGCGGTGCATCTCGCAACCGAAAAAACCCACCATTGGTACCCTGGTCTAATGGGCCAGGGTACTTATGGCATAAGCCCCTCGGCGGGGGGGGGCATTGCGACGTCCGGTAATGCCCCCAGGGCCATCGTCTTTGTATGCATCTGGAAACAGACTTTCTAGCCCAATGGATGGAAGGGAGGAGAAAGCTCCTGCAGGCCAGGGTGATGCAGAAGTACACCACCAGCCCACTAGGGGCTCTTCCCTAAAATGTGGGCTAGGGTGAAGGCAATTAGACCTTAAGATGTAGGGGGTATAGTATAATCTGGTAGTGACCCAGAGGGGTGACAGGAGAAAATGATCAGGAGAGGAAAGCAACCAAATGCAAGATCCGGCAGGACAGGAAGTGTCACAGGCAAAGCAGAAACACGCAAGCGAGCAGGAGTAACAACTTAATTGCAGGGCACTGGTTAAGTGAACCAGTTGGCTTCAAATAGAGGCAGTCCCTCCCACTTATTAGATGGGCTTATCGGAAGGGGCCAGCATGGACAATGTAAAGGTAAGGCTGTTTCTGGATAGACAGGTGAAGAGGGGTCTGTCTGCGCTGTAGGAAGAGCATGGTGTAGGATATGCTAGGGGCTACTGTTGCCTGACAGTGGAAGGACAACAGGCACTGCAGCAGTCGTCCATTCCAGGCACTGCTGCCCCAGAGAGGAGAAATTGAGCAAGCACCTGTGGAGTGACCCATGAGTCCAGATACCCTAAGAACGAGGAAAAGAACACCCCTTGAAATAACTGTCATCAAACAGTTATGTCAACTGATGAAAGGGAACACAAAGTGACATGTGGATGGTGACTAAACACCTGAGCTGGAATGGCTCTGAAGAGGTTCTGCATGGCAGGTGGAGCCAGCAGCAAGAATCATTGAGAGCCTGCCAGCCTGGTAGAGCCCGCAAAGGGAAGTGCTAACATCTGTTTGCCAGTTCGAGGGCCAGTACTGCCATAGTCTTGTAGCAAAAGGCTCTGAGCAATAGGGGGACTCTGGCACTTGGATCTGTTGTAAGAGTTGCAGTGTTTGTAGAGAAATCGCACAGTCACAGACCTGTCTATAAATGAGATGAAGGCTGTCAGGAAGACTGTGAAAACCCACCACCTAAACTTTAGGACTTGATCAATTCTGCCCGTCAATTTCTTGTGTCGTTTGGTTCCTGTTGCGCCTAGAGGCAATTTAATTGGAAGAGAATGTGCGTTACAAATGGCATGATACAATTAAATTAAACTTCAAGTACTAGAATGCATGCCAGTCACATCTCAGCTGAGAGTGTTAGGTATGCCTTCATTGCACTTTGCATTCTGTAATTTAGATTTGATAAATACAGGGTAACAAGTTGTATTTACCCATCAACCCTTCCCACCCATTTGTCTGGCGCCATGCTAGTATTTTGGTAATTATAGTAGTTATATTCTGGACTTTAGGTGCTAAATTGCATCCAGTTGTGCCATTTCATGATTGCACCTTGTATTCTGGTATTTGCAGTTTTTATTTAATGGCCTATCTCATCCATAACTCCACCAGGTGTGCTAGCAGGGGAATAAATAATCAACCACAGTACCATCCCACCCAATGAGTTCCTCCGTTACTTTAATGTCATAGTACAGTGCTAGACCAATTCGGAGTACAGACAGAATTGTAATACGTTGATTTTAGTTAGCATTTTATCAAATGCAGATGTATACTATGTTATTGCCGAAGAGAGATGGCTTATTTGGTAGGAAGGAGATAATAAGTATTTTCTAGCCTGTGGCGTACTGTACTGTTCTAGAATCCTCAACGCGTGGTCTTGGTGATGGTGTGATGTTGTGAGGTCTATGCAGTGAGGTTCCGTGACTGTGCTTACCAAATTGCATTTTGTGAGCGGGACCTTCATCTGTTGGCTGAGCAGTCTAGAGAAATTGCAGATAGCCTTGCTACCTCCTGGCCATCAGCGTGGAAATCACTGAGATGCATGTGATATCCCTCAGGCAGCGCTGTCTGTGCCCGCAATCAGGCACTTGAGATTGACTGAGGGCCCTGATGCCACAGTGCATCCTTCATCGATGCCAAAGGACTTCTTAGGGGCCCACATGACATCTTTTGCTGCTATGCCTGCGTCTTTGCTGAAGACCTGCAGTGCCAGCACCTAATCAAACACTGTTGCTACGCCCCGTTCTTCCGTCAAAGAACTCTGTTGCCCTACTCCTCAATGAAAACTTTTTAGTGCCCTGTGCCATGGCTGAGAATGGCTGCTTCCCTTCACCACTGCATAAACTTGCGGATCCTATGCCCTGCATTAGGCCAGATGGCAACTGCAGCAGCTTTGAAGAACAACATCTGTGTACCCAGATCAGATACCTTCTGACTCACGCTGCTTCCAAGAACTCAGTGTTGTCTTTGTTTTAATATTGGCTGCAATCTACAATGGAATTTTGGTCGAGTTTGTAAATATGGGGGTTTTATGTAGTTCACACTAGTCAAGGGTATCCAGCCACACAAGTAAAGCATTGATCTCTGACACGAGGCTAACCTGCACTTCACAAGTTCCAATCCCTGATCAGGAACAATGTAGCCTTCCATCCCTTTGAAGTTAATAGATTAAGTAACATTCCAAACGAAGTAATGAACCCTGTTATTACAGCACTTAGAAGATAGAAGAGTCTAGCATTAAGTGCTATATAAGAACTCAATGTTATTATTATCGCACTTTTCATATTCTAAATAGGTGATTTATGTGCAGTGCACAACAGCTAGTGACCATCATAAGGAATATAAGTGATTTCTGAATGTATGATCACCACAGATGGACCCATTATCTAACCATAGCATTCTGTAGAATATCAAGAAGGCTCCAACCGGAGATTCACTTTTTCAGTGCCTACATTGCCGGTGCTTTGAATCCAATACCATCATGCTCGGAGCTCAATGGCACCTGCATCCTCGTCTGATGGTCCCAATATCGCAACGCTTGCATCAATCAGAAATCCTTAGAAAATGACACTGATGGGCTATGCAATGCAGGGCTTTGAGATACCAAATGCAATGTGCAAATGCTTGCACCATGACCAAGCATCATCAAAAGCCTCGGGTGCCTTCTAAAATGCAGATAAGATCTGTTCCCCCGCCACCTGAAAAAAATACCTTTCTACTTCCTACCTGCGTCTGTGATCACATGACTGCATATCCGTTACCGGAAGAGATTCTCATCTGCCATGAAAACAACAGTAGCGGATGCAGGCCTATACATGACCATCAATCGGTCATATGACAGCTTCGTCCAGCTTTAATTGGCTTGCGTGAGGAGGCACAGGCCATGTTCCTGACGCCGCAGACCTTAGCCCTGGTGTATCAGACAAGGATCTCTCACTATACCTAATACGCTACTGTAAAATGATAGGTATAGTGGCGCTCTCTGAAATGGCAGCTGTCCCAGTATGAGGTACAAATAGATGATCAGTGATGCCTGCAAGTCAGTAATGCCTGCAGTCTGCGAGTCCAATGGGCAATCAAACTCATCACTCTTTTGGCCAAGATGTTAGTGATCTCATTTACAAATAGTGCATGCCTAGGGGTCACCAATGCTATTAAGTTGAGATCTATTTGACTGAAAATGCCAGTTTTACCTTCTGAATTCCTGGATCTATCGAAGAGGAATGTAGTTGTTGTGTCTTGTAGCTTTAGAATTTCTAACACGTGTTGCCATTGTGCCCTCGCACTCAAAACGTCCCCCCCATGATGTTACTGCAGCACAGCTCAGTTTCTCAGCCACTGCTCTATCTTATTTTGCACCTTATGACAGGCCTTGCCTTAGCTCATCTCACAAGAAAGGAAACCTATCATCAGCCTGACTCTGAAAGTATCTTTCCAGCATTGCACCCTTGGATATGGTAAGATGTGTATGTGTGACCTGGAGGAATCACAAATAGAAGCAAGGGCAAGCAATGCCGTCCCATGTCTCCAAACCCCATAGACCTAAGTATTTAAAACATAGTGAGAGCCTCCCAACCCATGATCACACACACACATTAAATCTGCACTTCAAATGGAGATCATCTTTATAGCTGATATATAGACTTAACTCGTGCTGGTCATCAGGCTATGAGAGTATTTTGTGTAATACATGCATCTCTAACATTAGCCTCATCAAATACATTGGGCCTCATTCCGACTGGGGCGGCCATGGAATGAACGGTGCCAGTAAGGGACCGGCACCGTTCATTCCGGGCCACCACATTACGAGTTCTGCAGCGGGTCCCGCTCTGTAAGCCTGGCCAGACCAGACGTGCAGAGCGGGACCCGCTAGCAGTCCAGGATGCTAACAACAGACCCGTTGTTAACGGGCCCGTTGTTAGCATCCTCCTCATTCCCATTGAGCCCTATTGAGGCTCGTATGGGAATGGGGACGTACCGGGTCCGGGTCCCGTGAAAGGGAATTACCTGGCCCTCCAAAGTTCGAATGACCCGGTAAGTCCCCTTTTGCGGGACCCGGACCCAGACCCGAGTTTGGGGGTAGCCATGCCGTTAAAAACGACATTGCTACCTCCTGACTCGTAATGATAGAAGTAACGTGACGAGATGTAGCTAAGCAGTAGATGTGCTATAGCCTTATGCGTAGCCAGCATTCATTACTGTCATGTCAGTATGCTATAAATGGTGACCTGAACTGAACATTTCATGGTTTGTATGTTTCATGTTTACCTATTAATTCATTTTTTTTTTACATTAGCTATGACTCTTTTGTCCCCATTTTTATAAGGTCATTTGGCCTCATTAAGAGTTTGGAGGTAGCCATGCCGTTTTTAGCGGCATGGCTACCCCCAAACTCAGGTCCGGGTCCCGCAAAAGGGAACTTACCGGGCCATTCCGACCTTGGAGGACCAGGTAATTCCCTTTCGTGGGACCCGGACCCAGTACATCCCCATTCCCATTTGAGCCCCCATAGGGCTCAATGGGAATGGGGAGGATGCTAACAACGGGCCCGTTAATGACTGGCCCGTTGTTAGCATCCTGGACTGCTAGCGGGGCCCGCTCTGCACGTCTGGTCTAGCCAGGCGTACAGAGCGGGACCCGCAGCAGTACTCGTAATGTGGTGGTCCGGAATGAACGGTGCCGGTCCTTTAGCGGCACCGTTCATTCCGTGGCCACCACAGTTGTAATGAGGCCCATTGTCTGCTTAATGATGTGATCTGAGATATCCCGGCTCCCTTTGAGTGAGTAGTGATTCAAGTGAGCGTAGATCTGTCTCAAGCTGCTAGGAGATCCCTTTAAGGGAGATTTAGAGATTAATTAAGCTTTATAGACATAACCCGCGGGCCATACCAGGAGTTATGGGTCCTGAAGACCAAGTGAAAGGCCTGAGCCCATAACTCCCAGTACAGCCTAAGGTCGTGGTCTATAAATGTCCCTTAAAATGAAAAAAGGCATCTACCTAGAGTGGTTGCTGGGAGCTGGCTAGTGTCCAGAAACCATATACGCGGTGGGAGGGGCACGGCTTAGAAAAAGCTGGACCACATCTGTCAGGTGCATCCTGGAAAAGAAGACTGCAGGCAGTAAGGGGACAGGTGGCCGCCCGCACTTTACAAGGTAAGGAGTAGGGGGGAGGGTGGTGATTTCACATGCCTGAACTGCATCTGTTAGATACGGGCCGGGTGAGGAGGATAGCAGTACTGGCAGGGGGGCCTCTACCTCCCATCCTAAACAGGTAAAGAGCAAGGGTAGAGAGTGGGTGATTTAGGTTCCTGTGCTGCATCTGTCAGGTATGACCCGGGCCAGGAGGAGAGTCGCACTGACAGCATCGCTGTCAGCACAGCGCTCCTGTGAAAAGAGAGAGCACTGCACTGCGAGGCACAGCCACATGACTGTCAGCACAGCGCTCCTGTGATTAGAGGGGTGTTCCACCAGTGCAGCGAGCCTGGGGTAATGGAAAGTCTGTCCTCATTGGCCAATATCTAGGCTATACAGATTTTATGAGCCATACCGGCTGTATAGCCCAGAAAATGGCCTATGGGGCATGCCACGTCACTTCCCTGGGCCATCATATTTATTTATCACCATTTGCCAACTTCAAAACGAATCGTTTTAAATTGTACTATTACACTTTTGGCAGTTATAAACAAGTTAGCTCTCTTAGCAATTGTCGATGTATATGTGTGTATAAAGCGTGAAGCAAGGGAGAGCTGTCTATATGGAACACACCCAAGTTGATGAATGCACCTGAGTGACCCTTGACTGTGTGTTTTGTGGCAAGAACTGTGGAAGACGTATGATAGATGAGCAGGATTCACGCTGTGTAGCCATAGGGTCCGGTAGTGCATAGTGGGGGCAGGTAAACACATCGGTTCTCTAGAACAAACAACCTCTCTTTCCTAGGAAGGGCTTGACTAAGAACTATCATGAATTGGTCTCCCTGACGGAGGATAGTGCTGCTCATCCAGACTAGGCAGACGATACTCATTATCTGAGGTGTGATGCAGTGTAATGCATTGGATTATGTAGACAGGATTTCTCGCATCACACATTCAATCCTGCAGGTATTCTTCACTATTCCCACACCGATATGCTCATAGCTGGGATTAATTGGTCAATCTCTAATATGGACCCATATCAATTCGGTGGCTTCTCCGTGAGATTCTATACCAGAGCTAGCCTTTGCAGGTGATGGTTTTCCACAGATCCCCCGGTGCAGGGCATTTCCAGATGTCAATAAACACAGTTCTTAGAGTTAAAGTATTTGCCAACTATCATCTTATATGCAACATCCGATGTTTAAGCACACGTTTGGAAATGACAGTCTTCACCTATGCCGGGAGCTGTTAAGAAGAGGCTAGTTCATTTACAATTGCCATAGGTTCCTTAAGAACTTTTCATTGTGGAATATCACATCACACACCATTCAGCTTTTGTCACCAAAACCCGGCTTGTGGACCTGACTTCTCAAAGGGTTGCACCGGGGACAGTGCTTTCTCCCTATGTTGAACGTTTAGGCCAGACATCCGGGTCATATCAGGCGGTATTAAGGGAAAAAATAGTTTTCACTTAATCAGAAAAAAAAGATTGGTTTAGAATGACCGCTCGTTGACCACACAGAGTGGTTTATCTAAATCGATCTGTCATGCCCCTGCCGCATACCAGTCCGCCCAGGGGCTGACAAGCACGGGCAGGAGAAGAAATGCGCATCGAGGGAGGTAAGTAAGTGTGTGTGTGTGTGTGTGTGTGTGTGTGTGTGTGTGTGTGTGTGTGTGTGTGTGTGTGTTCACGTGTGTGTGTGTGTGCATGTGTTTGGGTGAGCGGCACATTGTTCCTGAGAGTGGCTGTGAAGTCTGGGAAGCTGGATCCCTGCGCTTTTGTCAGACAAATCTTAAGTACAGTGAGGAGGTGGCTGTTTGAGGAGCGTAGCGGTCTGGCAGAAGAGTATGTATTGAGTTTTTGGGCCAGGTAAGAGAGTGCATTGTTCAAGAGGCATGATGTGAGATGTAGAGGATTTTTGAATTTGATCCTTTCCCTATTGGGGATCGAGTGGGAGGCATCAGGGATGTGGTAGTGTTTCCTTCGGTCCACAACATCTCTGATGGCATTATTTTGTACAATCTGGAGCTTGTTCAGGTTCCTTTCTGATGCTCCACACAGGAGGGTATTGCAATAGTCTAGTTTAGTGAAAATGAGTCCACGAGTGACAATGATGCGATTGTCGACAGAGAGAAAGGGTTTGCTTCCATGGATGAGCTTGGCGGCATAGGCAGATGTGGTGGCAATGTGGTTAACCTGCCCAGATATGTTATGGGTGGCATCCAGGTAGACCACTAGGGTTTTGACAGTAGTGGCTACTGGGATGTCATGACCGTCGATGGAGAAGGAGTTGTAAGTAGGGTCTAGTTTTGCGAGAGGGGTGAGGGTGCCCAGTAGGAGGAGTTTGGTTTTATCATCCCTCAAACACAGGGAGTGGGCGGCCATCCATGTTTGAACTTTTCATAAATGGTGTTCACTTTGAGCTGTCCTGGGTGTGGTTACTTGAAAGGGGCCTTTTTAAGGAGGGGGGAGACCCAGGATTCTTTCAGTGAGACAGGTACGTGGCAGGATCCAAAGGAGTTGATGATTGAAGTGATGAGAAGAAGAAGGGGTTCAGCACATTCTTTCACTAGGGATGCAGGGCAGATGTCACCTATGCTAATTGAGGGTTTGAGCCATCTTATTATGGCAGCAAGGTCAATGATGGAGATGGGTTTGAATGTGAAGGGTTGGAAATGGTCTAGAGGGCCAGTGGAGAGGGCAGGTTCCCCAGTGTCTGGCAAGCTGGGGAGTCTTGGAGCTGATTTTGATTTGTATGTTGGGGATTTTTCTTGTGAGGGCGTTTTGTACCTCATTGCACCATTGGGAGTCGTTCACAGTGATGGAGGGGGAGTGACTAGGGATTGTAATTCCCGGAATATGGCAAATAGCTTATGGCAGCTGGAGGAGGCATTAGCATTATCCTGTTGTTTTAAGTGGCAGCTTTGGTAGTGTGGACAGCTTGTCTCTATGTTTGTGAGATGGCAGTGAAGGTATCTTTGTTCTGAGGTGTGGGAGCTTTTTGCCACACAGCTACAGTTGCACATTTATTGGCTTGGATTGAGCGAAGGTCTTCAGTGAACCAGGAGCTGTCATGCATGGAATTCTTTGCTTTGCAAGCTTTGAAAAGGGCAGGGAGTTAGCTGCATTGGTAAGCACAGCGTTGTAGTGGGTGACCAGGGTGTCAGTGTCCGTGAGAGGGGGAGGTCGTTGGTTGAAGAGGGGGAGTAGTTTGGTACAAGTGAGGTTGTGCATACTACAGGCAATTGTGGGGGGTGAACGGTAAGTTGACTTTGGGGCACCGGATAGGGCAAGGGATGGTGAAGGAACTGACATTGTGGTCAGTCAAGGGGCAGAGCTGGTTGGAGACAATGGAGCAGTTACAATTGTGGTCCAGGAGCCAGTATAGAATGCACCCATTAAGATGCGTGGGAGTCAGGATATGTTGTGTACAGCAAAGTTCTGCAGTGGCACTAGCAATGGCAGAGACGTTAGGATTTGTCAGGTCATCAAAGCCTAAATTGAGGGCTCCTAGGATGAGACGCTAGGAGGTAGGTTTGAGATTGGATGATAAGAGCTGGATGAGCGCAGCTTCAAAAGTGTCGACCAAGCCAGGGGGTCAATAGAATAGGTGGACAGTGATGGTGGAGTTGGGCGAGCAGCGCAATTTCACAGAGATGGCTTCACATTGGGAGAGGCAGGTAGAGTCTAAGTCATATAGTGAAAGGAAGTCTTTATAGATGAGGGCGACCCCGCCACCTTTCTTGTTGTGTCTGTTATTGTGCAGTATAGCATAGCCAGGAGAGATCACAATGGATAGGGAGGAGCCGGCAGATTGGGCGAACCAAGATTCTTTGACCGTTAGGATGTCAATGTTGTTTTTAATGATAAGATCTTGTATGTCAGTGGCATGTGCTACTGTGGATCACACATTGATTAAGGCACAGAGAAGAGCAGTAGTTGGAGGGGTATTTGAGGGCCGAGGGCCATCGGGAAGGGGGTAGTGCAGTAGGGCAGGTGGAGATTGCACCTGGATACTGCTGTTGGGTGGGCCGCACGTGTGGTCTGAGTGCAGGAGGCACTAGCATGGAGTTGTTCAGGGCCTAAGTGAGTTGCTGAATTAGGAATGCATGGTCTGTGCAGTGGGGCGATTTTAGGTTGTGCCTGTAGGTGCCTCGTTGTGGTGGAGCCTTGTGCAGTGGCTACAGGAATGCATTGTGTGCAGTGGGGCGATTTTAGGATGCATCTGTAGGTGCCTCCTTTTGGTGGAGCGTTGGGCAATGGCTACAGGAGTGTATTGAGTGTGCAGTGGGGCAATTTTAGGACGTATCCATAGGTGCCTCCTTGTAGTGGAGCCATGTGCAGTGGCTACAGGAATTACAGTTTTGGCAGAGGTGTCCCTTGTGCTGAGAGTAGAGTGCACCGTGCCAGAGGCTTGTAGAATGTGGCTAGGAGGTAAGAAAGGTTCATGTATGGAGGCTAGCGGGGCAGGGGAGCTCCCAAGGGGAGTGTGATTTGGGCGAGGTAGAGTGTGCCCTGTGGTAGTGGCAGGGTGGTCCTGCACTTTGATAGGGTTGGCAGGTGTGTGCGATGCTTTCTTTCGGGGCTCAGTGTGGTTGGGCAGTGGCTGTATGGGAGCGAACAAGGTCACAGGGGGAGTTTAGAGGCAGTCGGTGGAGAGAGTAAGAAGAGGGTCACACGTGGTATAGGGATATAGGAAGTGCAAAAACAATTTATGAACGTACTGTGGCAGAATGCTGTGTGGTGCAGCCAATGCGTTAGCAGAGAGCTTGGGCAATGGCTTACCTGGCTCCATGTACCTTGTGGTAAATATAAAAGAGCAGCAACGCAGGTAGGTAGTGGCAGGAGATGGTCCAGGAGGATCAGCAGGAAGATCAAAGGGGGTCCTTGGAGGGGTGACAGCTTCGCTTGCCAGCTCCCATAGCCTCCATACATAAGTTGCTGAGGTGGACAATCGGCGGGCGGCAAGGGTGGGACAAAGGGCACACATGGCCGGAAATATAAGGATGCCACAGTGGCGGCCATTTCTGAATGTAATTGAAGCTCCTGAGTAGTAAACAGAAGCCCAGCAGGGCTTACCTTAGTGAAAGCATCAGTGGCTTCATGTGGCATTGATGGTCAGCTGATGTTCTCAGGGCACATGGAAGGTGTCTGTTGCAGTCTACATGGCCGAACAGGATCCCCGATCCTCAAAGGGGGTCCTTGGAGCAGGCTGGCTTCCCCTTCTGGCTCCCATAGCCTCCATACATAAGTTGCTGAGGTGGCCAATCAGCGGGTGGCAAGGGAGGAACAAAGGGCACACAAGGCCCAGAATTCGAGGATGCCGCGGAGGTGGCCATTTCTGAATGTAATTGAAGCTCCTCAGTAGTAAACTGAAGGCCAGCAGGGCATACCTTAGTTAAAGCATCAGTGGCGCGCACCGAAGAAAAGTACCGGAAAGTACCGCTTGGCCGCTCCTCTCTGCCTGAATTCAGATATTCTTCGTTTCCCTGGACTACTGTAACCAGAAGGCTCGTTGCCTTTCTCCTTGGGCGGAGCTATATAAGCCTGGAAGCGCGCGCACCGCGCGCGCGCATCGAAGCAAAGTACCGGAAAGTACGGCTTGGCCACTGCTCTCTGCCTCTCTGCCTGAATTCAGATATTCTTCGTTTCCCTGGACTACTGTAACCAGAAGGTGATTAAGGCTTGACTTGCCTTGGACTTGTTCTAACAAATATACGGAGTTAGCATTCATTATTATTTACTTTTGTTTATTCATCTGCAGGCTCGTTGCCTTTCTCCTTGGGCGGAGCTATATAAACCTGGAAGCGCGTGCACCGTGCGTGCACACCGAAGCAAAGTACCGCAAAGTACCGCTTGGCCCTTTCCCGCTCTTGCAGCGCTTCTGCGGTGCCGAGCGGTGCTTCCCGGCACTTGTTCGTATGCTCGCTGCCAACATGAAACGTAAGATGGCTCAGCTGTCTCTGGGCATGCCGTTGCGTACGGCGATACAAATAAACATGAACAATGGCATCTCGTTTTCCTCTCCGGAGTGAGCATTGAAACAAGTTTGCTCTTCCTCTACCCCCTTAACAAGAAATCCCCAGCTCAAAGTCGCTTCTCGGAAAAAAGAAAGCAAGAACACTGACATTCGTTCGTTTTGCCAGGATACTCCGACGCATGGCAAAATCCAAGGAGACATGACCCCCGGCCTTCCTGTTTTGAAACCCGGGGCAGTCCCTGTGATTAACTGTGTTTCATCATCTGCGGAAGAAGAAAAAAAATCACTTGGACTCATTAAAACATAACGGTATTACTGAAAAAGTAAATGCAAATGGGAAACCAAATGCTATTGATTCCGAATCTGTTATCTTTGCAAAGAAAAATGTTTCTCTCACTGATAGTGCCCTTTTGCGTAGTGTACTGACAGTCGCAGCTGCCATTTCTATAAATTCAGATGGTCCAACAGTCCATGAAAATCCGGCAATAATTGACCTAGACCCGAATGCCACTGAATTTTCATCACATACACTTCCTGAAAATCTATCTAAGTCACCAGACATATTTGCTAATTCTAATACGTCACAATCGAGTAAGGAAATGTCTTTTGCTGTCCCAACTCCTCGTAGAGCTCAGTCACATGCCCCGTCCCCTAACTTTCCTCTTACTCCTTCACTAGAACAGCCTTTAATGGCTTTAGATAAGGAAACAGAGCAAAATATACCATCAAATGGGCTGACAGAAATAGCACATACTGCTATGAACCTTGCCATTCAATCATTGGTTACATTATTTAACACTCTAGATACTAGATTAACATCTCAAGATGTACAACTTGAGAAGATTCTAACTTGGCAACAAACATGCAAATTAGACTTTCAAACTTATGAAAACACAGATAAGGTTGTATCTATATCCAAGACGAGAAATACTGAAACGTCAATACCAAAATGCCAACGAGATAATAATGTACCCCCAGCACTCCCTTTGTTTCCAGAGCCAATTCTTGAACAACAGGGAGAATCTATTGCACATGTGGTTGAAGATATATCTATGGAGAATCGAGCCCTACCCGCAGCTAAAATTAAAATAAATGTTCCCGTGTTCTCAGGGCCGGGTGATCAGAGTATAGAAATACAAAGCACACAAACTAAGACAAATACTGATCAAGTAAAAAAATCTCAGAATGTGAAGAATGTCAAACGATTAACATCTTCACAATCGAAACAATTTATTAAAAATGTATCTCAACCAAAATCGGCTGCAATTACAGCCTCTAAAGCTATTGCAAAAAAATATATGTTGCAATCGTCACTAAAACAGCAACTACCTATAACAAATACTGCGAAAAAGGTGCACTCCTACCAACCTCTGGATGATCTGATAGAAGTTGTAACAACAATATCCGATAACTCTACCTCCATCTTGACTGAATCAGATCAGACAACCAATGAGACTGACAGACTGGCTCTGCGCCGAACTGAACTACGTTACACAGTGGATGCCTATATGGCTGCACATACAGCCAAAAAAACTTTGAGATTCTGCCCATATGATAAAGACATCATGAATTCTAAAAACAATGTAAATAATTATACATCTGACGTGCTGCTTCAAGCCCAAGAACCCAAGTCAATTTATACGAAATTCCTCCTTACGACAGAAGGATTTCCCTGAAGGACCCCAGAAACAAGTGCCTGATTGTAATCCAAAAAATCCAATAATCAATACTATATCTGATTTTGTTCTGACAGAATTAATTAAAAACAACTGTGTCGCAAATGATAGAAGAAACAAAACCACAAAAGGAACAAGTAAAACAGGATTTGAATACGATAACTCAACGAGCAAAAACTGTGTCTCAAGTAGCTAAAAAGCCAGCATTATACTCTCTTACATTAACATGTTGGCCGTTGCCTTGTACTCAATATAGTTTGAATCAAGCCTCGGTGTTGGCAGTCTTTAGTGAACTCCCAGCTTTAGATGATATAGGATCAATTGATTTGGAATTGATTGAATTTGTGGATGCAGCAAAAAGAACCTCAGTTACAATTTGGTTGAATTGGAGAGTGGTGCTTAATACAATTTGGGCAGCTAGATCACATCTTTTTGAGATAGGCTTTGTTCTTTTAACAGGTCCTACCCACTTAGTGAATCAAACAAATGTCCACACGCCTCAAGAGTCCTCATCGAGGAATAAAGTTGAGAAACACCAGCCCTCAAACCACTCTCCTTGTAAATGTGGTTCAACAGTCACTATGAATTAGATAATTTAAGACAATTCCAACACTTTGTCATTAGTGAGTTGGAATTCGAGAGGCTTTAAACATCTTTTAAGTAATAAGGCTACCGCACTAACTAAATACAATATTGTTCTATTACAAGAAACCTGGCTTGTAACACCACGATTTTGGAATAATTATGTAATCTTCTTAGTTTCTGCTAAAAAAGCTAAACTTGGAGGACCGACTTCTGGACTTTTCATAGCGATCAGACAGGATTTACAATTAAATCCAGAAAGTTGGTTTAATCCAAACCCTTTTCTTCAAATGATCAAATTGAGGATGAATCAAACTGTTTATGCAGTAATAAACGTTCATTGGAATCCGAGTGGAGTGAACGATGACAGGTTTCTTGAAGCCATGGCAGAAGCCCTGGATCGAGCAGCCAAAGAAAAAAAATATTGTCAGGTGATAATTGCAGATGATCTTAATCTACATTGCCTAGATTCAAATAGATTCCTAGAACAGACGAGATTATCCAAATGGAACAATTTAATGAGATCCAGAAATATGTTTATGCTCAATGGATCCCTGTCATCAGACATTCCACCCAAAGCGACCTGGCACAGAGGGACCAGTTCAGCTATTATTGATTTCATATATGTTGACCAAGTACTGTTTTCTCAATTATCGACCTTTGAAGTGATGGACACTGAACTAAGTGATCATAATCTGTTAAGATTTTCATGGAGCTATAGTAATATGAATGGGTTAACCCCTTGTAAAACAACCGTCAATGCTCCACGCAATAGATTAATATGGTCAGAGTCAACATTGCATGCCTTCAAAAAGTGTTATGCTACTGCATTTTCTCAAGCCAAACTTGATAGACATTATTCTTGTATTGTGTATCCGGACTTGATGCAACAATTTCAATCAACCTCTGTATTTATGAAGACCAAACAAACTCCACATCTACATGTCTTTAACCAAGAAGCTAAAGAAATGAAATAAAAAATGAGACAATTGAAACGAGATGCTCTAAAACTACCCTCTGATATTAGAGAGAAGACATTAAGACATATTGGGACTAGATATAAGAATTTTATAAAGGCCATGAAGTCTAAAATGTACCAAGAAGATGGCAGTAATATGCTGAAGAAATTAGCCAGCAAAAATTTCAGCCAAATATGGGCTTTAATAAATCAAACATCAGCTGGTAACCAAGTGGCAGTGCAAGCTAATTTGATTAAAGAACAAGAGTGTATTGATTATTATAAAAAATTATATAGCCTACCGCTCTCTGCGATATCAGATGTAAGTCAAATTGAAGAATCCCGTATCAACCTTCATTACGATCGAGACGACATACTATATTATATTCATAAAAGTAGCCGTTCAAGAGCCCCAATGCTACTCTGAAAAACTTTCCTGAAATATGGGCTGATATTTTGCTGACAATGTTTGATGGTATTCTATTCTCTCAAAAAATACCAAAATCTTGGAAATGTTCTATTACAATACCTATCTACAAAAAAGGTGATCGAGCAAGCCTGGCTAGTTACCGGCCTATATCCTTGTTGGATGCCCCGGGAAAATGTTTTGCTAGACTTATCTTAATAGAGCTCAATACCTGGTCAGCAAAAAATGAGAAGAGAGACCCTCTGCAAGCGGGGTTTGTTAGTGGGCTAGGAACAATTCCTAATATAATCACACTTAACTTGATTAAATCTCAAATGGCCAGTCAAAATCAACCTCTGTATCTGGCATTTATTGATTTTTGCAGAGCTTTTGACTCTGTTGATAGTAGTCTACTATATGCTAAATTAGAAGCCTATGGCTGTCCACCATCACTATTAGCTCTAATTAAACAATTGCATACTGCCACTACCATGCAAGTTAGGCTATTTTATGAAGGCCTTCTATCAGCTGTTTTCGAGACTTTGCTTCGCCTAAAACAAGGATGCATAATGGCCTCGATATTATTCAATCTATTTATACTTGACATGGGAGTCTTTCTTCTTAACACTATATCAGATCCCCCCAAATGGGGAAATCAGCGAATAGCTTGGATGCTCTATGCGGATGATCTAATTTTATTGTCTCAAACCCCAAAAGGCCTTCAAAATTTGCTGAATGTACTGGGAGATTTTGTACAAACCAATAATTTAGAAATTAATCATGAAAAATCCCAAGTGCTTATTTGTAAAAATTCAAGGAATTTGAAACAGAATAATCTGTATTGGTCATTGCAAAAGCTAGTGCTTGAAACGGTAACAGAGAATAAATATTTTGGTTTACCTGTCCATCACAAAATAACTAATATCACCTATTCATTATATCTTGAAAATAAAATCAATACACTAATCTCGCTGGCAAAGATTCTAAATTTTAAATTTGGAAAATTCACTTATAAGCCTGTGATGGTGTTCTATGAACAAAAAGTCATCCCAGTGCTATTATATGGAGCAGAAGCGAGGCCATTTGTTCAAACCAAAATGTGGAATTCCCTGGAAGCACGGTATTGGAAATCAATATTAAAGCTACCAAACTGTACACCAATGCCAATTCTGCGTCATGAGCTAGGTCTGGTTTCTTTAACATCTTCTTGCTCTTTAAATCGCTTGCTCTGGTGTATGTGCAAATGCTTACTGGGGGTAAACAATAATAAAATTTTGAGTGTGATAGCCCAACAGTTATTAGCCTCTTCTGATGTCTTTCCAATGAGATGGCGTAAATGTGTAATTGATGTTTTGGCGGAAGCCGATGTCACCATAACTCTACTTATAGAGAATCCATCCCGAGCCAAAGTGAAAATATATCAATGGGACTGGTCGACAAATAGAATGAATTGTATGAAATATAAGGATTTTAATACTGATTATTTTGGTTACAAAAGACTGCAGATTATGGCGTCTTATCTACTAAAGTGTCCGTCCACAAACCTAATAAATACATTTTTGAGATTTAGGTTGAATCTTTGGCCCACAAGGGAAATCCTGGTGAGAAGAAAAATCATTAAACCATCTTTGAATTACTGTCGCTTTTGTAAGGTGATTACCGAAAAAGAGACTTTGCAGCACTTAGTGGTATCATGTTCTGAACTAAGTATCCAAAGAATGTTATTTTTCAAAAATCTACTATGTTTATATCATGATGAAGGTGAGGACAAAGTTTGGTGCATTTTGTCAGATGACTATAATGAAAGCAATAATCCAATTTTTAGATTGTGTCTTACCAGAGGAACATACAACATGAAATTTGGGAAAAAATGCATATATGCACAGTCAGTGTATTTTAAGGTATAGTTAAAACTTAGGTTTGTTTTATTTAGTAGTTCCTGTGAATATTACCTCTGGGATTTTAACAGAACAGATCTGAACAAAGATTGAATGTTAGGACGTAATTTTATATTAATTTGATGAGCTGTGAAGAGAATTGTAATTCATTTTTTGATTCCTTTAATGACTATGATTTTTGTACTTTTGTATGTAGCTTATAAATAATTTGTATTTGAAAAGTTGATTTTACAACTAAATCAAATAAAAAAATAAAATTCAAAAAGCATCAGTGGTTTCATGTGACATTGATGGGCAGCTGATGCTATTAGGGCACATGGAAGGTGTCTGCTGCAGTTTACCTGGCCAGACAGGATCCATGATCCTTAAACGGGGTCCTTGGACGAGGGCTGTCTTCACCTGGTGCCTCCTGTAGCCTCCATACATAAGTTGCGTGGTGTTGGAAAAATAAATGAACCCAGTCCCATGAGAAGTGGGGAGCGATTGATGGTCTGGGTTTATTGGTTGCACTTAACTGATGATAGCATCATCACATCAGGTGACACCCTATGTAGTATAAACAACTGCATTTCAAACAAACGTGGTAATAAAGGTAATGTAGTAACAAAATCAGGCAAAGTTATTTCGTCTTCTTTATGAAATTCCTTTAATAACGTGTGCAGTGTCTTCTTTACAACTGGAAGGGCAGAGTAAAAGGCTGATGCTTTTGGGATGGTCATCCATCATTAGGGCTAGCTCTATAGACAACCCAAACATATATATGTGTGTTTTTACAGATTCATTGTGTTGTATTTTTGTCTAACTAAACAGGTGTACATAGTTGGCTACTAATCCATAGCTGTCTGTCTGGGCCCATGTGCCACCAATGGGAAATACCTGTAAAGCAGAAAACCAAGTATGGATTAGCAGAGTATGCCCTGCTTTCCCTCAAAGATGAAATTGATTGAAATGTAATCCAACTAAGATGGAGACTGGTATACTTTCATCAGGAGATGAAGAGCAGGAGTTTCAAGAGGTGACTGCCCCCATCATTTGGTTTCCTAAGTAGTATGTGAAGAATAATCCTCCAGCACTTCTCACTCCCTGATATTGGTTAAATAAATATCATTTAGAGAACAATCCATGAAGGCTGGCACTGCTGTTTAAAAGATGAAGTGTGGAGATGTAGTCATGATCAGGTCATGGGTGCAGGGTGCCTTTTTAGTGACACAGTACAGTTTTTAGAAGGTATCTGATGAAGGAATTTCTGTTGAAGAGTGGACATGGGCTACGAGGACATCTATACTTATTGCTTCTGTGGAGGACCCGTGGTACCCACAACAATAGTGTGATGGAAATATATGAGGGTGTAGGTTGTTCAGTATTCCCTCAACTATGCTCTGTAGAGTAAGAACTGGGTATGCATGCTAGAGAAATCAGGGTTCATACAGCAAAATGACAAAGGAACAAAATAATACACTGGTCTCCCTAATTGCTTTATTAGCAAAATGCTTTCTAAGCAATTGCCTTCTAAAGTTGTGCAAGATTGAGCAGATCAACAAGAAATGCAGAGGTTTTTCTTCGCAGCCAGACCTGCCTGCACACTCTTTGTGGCCCCTCCACCAATTCATTCTTGCCAGAAAAAGTAACACATTTAGATGGATCATTAAGATTATCCTCCTGTGCTCCAGTGATCTAAAAGTGCTTACAAAGCTCCTGCTGGCGTGGTTCTTGCGTGATGCAGCAAAGAATATCATTGATGGTAAACCACAAATTAACTTCAACATTCTTACATGGTCTAGCCATACAACCTTGTCTGTAAGAGATCTCTTGAATGCATCCATGTTATTGACTTGGCCAAGTGCAATGCCCCACTTCCTCACCAGCATAACCCCATATCAACAAGTACTTGTTCTGTGCTGGGGACAGGCATATTTAGGTCACCGCATTTAATCTGTTTGGGTTTTTAATGTCAAATATGTTAGCTTTAACGAAAGACTTTATACACTTTCAGCGAGGACTGCAACACTGTGCACCGCCAGCTCAAACCTTAGAGCATCTCCTGGTCTGCTTGGGCCGAGGCCAGTTGCTTTCCTTAAAAAATCATTTTATGCTATGTCTAATCCTGAGCAATCAGCATATTCCCATGTTTCACTGCCATATAATGCAGACAAGCAAACTTTGACCTCTATCACCCTTAAACATGTCGAACCTTTTCCCCCAAATCTGTAATAGAATCGTAGTAGAGCCATAAATGTCACTAGATCCTGGATGCACTACCATTGATGCCCTCTCTCAGCAGCCTCATGCTCAGCCAGATGATACAGCTGGATCCACCTCATGGAAGGAGTTGACTTCAGTAAGCTTCAGAGTTGCCAGGCTGTAGGTCAGCATGAGCTAGACAGATCCAGTGATGGTGATTGCTTGAGATCCTCAGCTGAGGTAGTATCCGCCGTCTACTGCAAGATCACAAGCCTGGAAGTATCTGAGCTACAACCTCTGACGTGAAATGAAATCTGTATGACACAGCTAGGGGATCCTAGCATCACTCCGTTCCAAAACCACGGGAGCGGATGTGTTCAGAGACATCTTGATTGACGCTAAGCAAGCTGTGATACTGAAGGAGTTGAAGACACTTGTTCAGAAGGGTGGGATGCTGTTCAAGGAAAGCACAGTTGGAGACCAGTTACTACATTGCCTCGTGTTGTCACAGGGATTCCACCGAGCAGTATTATATGCTCTCCATGACCAGCAGGGACATCTCGCCAGTGACTGAACCTTTGAGTTGGTCCGATTAAGGTTTTCCTAGCATAGAGTAGCAGCAGATATCGAGTATTATTTCCAGCACTGTGCCAGGTGTGTCCGCAGGAAGGCCACGGCTCATCCTGTAGCTTATCTTCATCATCTGCAGAGTTCCGGGATCATGGACCTCAGCTGCATCAACTTTCTGAAGTTGAAGATGGACAGGCGAGGTGTACAGAACATCCTGGCAGTGATAGACCACATAACTGGGTACGCACAGGCGTTTCCCAGTAAAGATCAGCATACCACAACCATTTCCCTTGTGTTGTGGGAGAAATACTTTGTGCACTGAGGTTGGCCAGCCAGGATTCATTCCGACCAGGGACCGGATTTCGAATCGATGTTCATGAAGTAGATGCCTGAGCTGGTTTGCTTTAATCAAAGCCATACAACCCCATACCATCCTCAGGTGGATGCCAAGTGGAGAGGTTCAATTGTGCCCTCTTGACGATGTTGGGCACCCTAGGGCCAGAGGAGGACGACAGATGGGGTTAGCGTATGGCCATACTGACCAATGCTTACAACTGTATAAAGAACGATGCCACTGGTTTTACAACATGTTGATGTTTGGACAGGATGCCCGGCTGCCTGTAGACATGTGTTTTGGAATGTCAGCAGATGGAACAGGCAGCGAGAACTATGCCAGCAACGTGAAACAGCTCAATTGTCAACTAGACCAAACACATCAGCTTGCCCATGCTGTCACAAAGAAAACAGAGGGAGGAAACAAATGCTCGTATCGTATGACACTAAGCTCCGGTATCATCTACAGCCTGGGAAAGAGAGGATAAAACAAGCTAGACGACAAGTGCGAATCTCAGCCCTTCATCATTGAGCATCAGCTAGGTGAGCTCACTGTCTGCTGACTGCAAAAGGGATGGCCAAGGAACATCATGACCTTGCCCTGGAACCACCTGCTCAGCAGCATCTCCATGCTCAAAGGCCCAAAGAAGATACTTCGACGGCTCAATCCCTGGAAACTTCTCATGCTACAGAGACCATGGGATTAGCAGAAGGGCAACTGGATGCCAGTGAGGGTACTGATGCAGAGGGTGATCAGTTCGGTCTCCAACAATACCATTTCTCTTATCAGACACTAGTGTGGGTCACCCACAGATCCAGAACCCACACCTAGGGATCCTGAACTCCATCCTGAGCATGTTCCTTCAGAGTCATTCCTGATCCTATCGTCTCTGCTATAGTAGACATGGCAGAGGAACCCTTACCCTTTCCCCCACTGGGAAATAAGGTCTCAGACTTGGTGCAGAGTGCTCCTCAAAGTCTGGGAGAAAGCCTAGATAAGGCCCCTACTGCTCCCTGTCATTCTACCAGGGAGCGCAGGCCTGTTATGAAGTGAACATAAAATTCACAAGGGGTCCAGTGTGATGTTCCCATTGCCCGTTCCTCTCAGTCCTGTATGTTCCCTTCTTATGAGCAGGTTCCTAGGAGTTCAGGGGTTCTGTGGGAGGTGCCTGAGATTCAGGGTACTTAGTGGCAACCGGTGGCCTGTCAATGAAAATCATATCTAAACAAGTTTATAGTATGCAGAAAAAAGAGAAAACTGGTTACCCCTCCCTTATAGCCCCATGACTGGGTAGAGAGTGACACTATTAAATACTGTATCTTATTTCATTATTACATTCAACCGGGCACAATTCTCAAAATGTTGTTTAGCAGGGCCTAACTGGCTTGATTGTCTGTCTAGAGTAGGTGCTTGTTGCACGCAGCTCTGATGTTAGGCCTGGCTGTTAGCTCAGGCCATGTGACCCATCAAGAGGCTATAAATGTGCAATTTATGTTGCAAATGATAATACTAACAGTAATAATAATTGTATGTTTTAAAATGATGTTAATATTCAAGGGAGAAGGCTAATTAACCACAGCCCATAACACTATGGACATCAGATGCCTCTCGCAAACAATACAGATAAGACAAGAATCAATACACTGCACAGACGTTCCGGCAGACGCTGACACAATCCGGCAAACAGCTTTTAGGTCGACATATCCTCGGGTGTCATGTATGCAAACCCTTCGATAGCTAGCCTTTAATGCTAAGTGAAACGGAGTGTTATATATAGCAGACGCCGTAAACAAGATAAACATTTGAGCATAGCACAATACATCAGATTAAGGTGTACAGCTCTGATGTTCAGGTTGATCATCTTTATCCCTTCAAAAATAACAATCATAATACCTTATAGTAAGGTTGATATAAGCAAGAATGAGGGACGAGGCCTACAAGTGGAAACACTAAGGAAAACAAGAAAAAATACCACTGACTGGTTTTCAAAGAATAAGAATGCACCATATTTATAATTCTTTATTTAGGAATAGAAATAATTTCTTGAGCTACATTAAAAAGCGAATTAATCTCCATATCGGCTACCTGAATTAAGAAGAAAGTAGAGGAGAAATATGTTGTGTGTTTAAAAGAAACAACTTGTGGATTGGCACTGGGGTTGCCCGTGAATGAAACGCTCTGCACAGCAATAATGGAGGTGTTGTGAAAAATAGTAATCGTGCACTTTAAGAAGGCACACAATTGCCATAAGAGGGATTATTTACATTGTATGGATGGCATGTGTACTGATAATAATTTATGACAATTCTTCTTTGTAGTACAATGCACACAAATGATCCAGTTCAGTCAGAAACACATCACACCGTATCCATCTCCTCCTTTCTTAGTAGTTTGGCTTTTTGCTTATTTTCACAGATGGGATGTAACTTGTTCTGTCCTTGTGGGTAGAAAGATTCCTGCCATAAAATGAAGTATGAAATGGTTAAATGCAGCCGAATATTGCACTATCTGAGCGCTGCACATGACAGACCATACAGTATTCAACAACGTTCTTCATTTCCCTTACAGACAATGTTGTTTTGCCTTCTAGCAACTTTCTTCTACACCATTAAAAGCATACCTTTGTCATATGGTGTTGAATTTAGCTGCATTTTTTTTAGCATAGCCACTGTGTTAAATTTAGCTGCATTTTGAGTATAGCCACTGTGTAGAATTTAGCCTTGCTTTGAAATTGCTCCCTTTTAATTCTAGCTGCCCTTTGAGTATAGTCTATGTGTTAAATTCAGCTGCCTTCTGAGTTAGGCCACTGTGTTAAATCTAGCAGGGGTTTTAATTGTGTCCCAGTGGTAAATTCAGCTGCTTTGGCATAGCCTTGGTGTTGAATTTAGCTGCATTGCTTACTAAAATCACTGTGTTAAATTTAGCTGCATTTTGAATACAGCCACTGTGTTGATTTTAGCTGCCTTTTGGAGTATTGCCTCTGTGTACAATTTAGCCTTGCTTGGAACTCACCCCATTTAAATATAACTGCCTTTTGAGTAAAGCCACTGTGCTGAATATTGCTGCATTTCGAATATAGCCATATATTGTTATATTTGATGGCCTTTTAAGTATAGCCAGTTTGTTATATTTTTCTGCTTTTTATAGCCACTAAATTGAGATTCAGCAGTATTTTGAATATAGCCACTAAGTAACATTTAGCCACGCATTGGATTCTCCTCCTTCTATGTTCAGCTGCATCTACAAAAACAAGAAACCAGCCAGGACACAAGGGTACATACCACACTCCATGCTTATGGAAGACGGCCAAAGGCACAGAAACCCTGGCACACATCTGCTATCATACACTGCTTTAAGACACCTCTGCCATAAGACTGCAGCTATCCCCCACGACAAAAATTCAGAATAGCTGGACCCATAATGACCCATAATGAGCACCCGTCCACATGCCAGTTAGACATGGGTAACTAGCAGGGTCTTGGCCCCCCTACTTTCTTATTAGTTAAAATGTGCACACACATTCTAAACCCTCTGCTGAATTATAGCACCTTTGAGGCTATAACAATGGGACAAGGCGCTATATAAATGACAATTACATTACATATGGTTTGAATATCATATCACCCTGAGACAAATTACCCCATTGGCATGTATACTGGAAAGTGGGCAAAAGTTATATATTCAGCATCCTTTCACGCCCATTTCTGCATGGATTTGCACCAAAATAACAATGTTCATACTTGACATGAGTGTTTCTATTTATTTTTTTTATAATTGTCCATCTATGATTAAGAGGTGGAAATGTAAAAATCAATTTGCTGTGATAGGCATTTTAATGTGTTTCACCCACTTTGTGCAATTTGGTTGCTTGGGACCTATACATTAATAGGTGTCAAATCACTTCAGAAAATTAAATACATAGGTGAGGGATGCAAACACATTCCTTGCGCTTGCAGTCTATCAATTCGCTTGCCCCTTCTGTGAAACAGGGGACTTACTGGCATGGGCATGCAACCAGAGACACACTTTGCATCTTGCGTTCTTTAGCTGCATCCTTTTGTTTATTGACCTGCCATGAACGTGGGGGCCTGCTATAGTGTTGTGTATGTTCTATTGTGTTATAACTTCATATTCTTGAAAAATCACAAAATCAGCAACCTCCTGAAATCGCCTATACTGATAGCACAGAGACGGTGCCCAACCACCACTGTGCAGGGTGAATAGGTGGAGTTGGTCAAATTTCACTATCTCCAGTACACCGCAGACTGGTATGCCAACCTTGTGTCCTAACTTCCTATTTTTGGAATAGTTGCAAAATCATCAATCGCCCAAAAACACCTATACTGATAGCACAGGGCCAGACCCCACCCTGTGCAGAGCAAATGGGTGGCTTTGGTCAGATTTCACTATCGTCAGTACACCCCAGACTGGTATGCCGACCTCAGGCCAAAATGTATGCCCACCAACTGTTGTGGGGCTGGAATCAACAATCGCAAAATCGACACTCTCCCAAAACCGTCCATACTGGTAGCACAGTGACGGATCCTGCCCTGTGTAGGTGGAATGGATGGGGTTGGTCAAATTTCACTATCACCAGCATACCCCAGACTAGTATGCTGACCGTGGGCCAACATTTCAGCCCACCAACTTTTATGGGGCTGAAGCTCATCCATAATGGACGAGGGGACGTCAACACATCAGGTCTTGTCCTCCTCTCACCCATTATGGAGGAGCCAGCCCAGTGACATACAAGCATTCCCTCAGCTGAGGGAGTGCTCTTAACTGTCAAAGGGAAACAATGTTTCCCTTTGACAGTTAAAGTTCCCGTGTTTGCTTCCTCAGCCTCGCATGGCTCATTGGAAATGCTGGCTGGGGAGCTGTTTGTCTGTATGCGCAAGGGGGCGTTCCTGCCAAAATTGGCTCTCCGTCTAAGGTTCTGTAGGGCCAAGGGGACAGGAATGGTATGTTTTTTACTGGACATCTATGAAAGATGTCCGGTAAAAAATGCCATCCCAATCCCCTGACCCCCAGTGCTTGGCATACGCACATAACCACATTGATTGCGTGCGTGTGTGAGGAACTCCGGACCCAGGAGACATGCATTTCATTTTTTTACTGGGCATCTATGATAGATGTCCAGTCAAGAAAACATGTCTTACCCAGGCCCCCCCCCCCTAGCGCATCGCATACACACATTCACATTAATTGTGTGTGTGTGAGGCACTCGGGCTCAGGGGGCAGGCATGGCATGTTTTACTGGGTATGCCCAGTAAAGAATGCCAGCGCAGCGTGCTGGGATTCCTAGCGCCTCACATGCGATGTCAAGCCTGACCCTTCAGCCCCCCAGCGCCTGAAATGTACACACAATTGATTATCTGTACATGTGAAGCATTGGAGGGCAATGAGGGAAGGAATGTCATTTATTAATGGGCATCTGATAGATGCGAAGTAAAAAATACCATGACTGGGCCCCCAGCACCTCACATGCACCCAATTAATGTGTGCCTGTGAGGCACTCGAGGCCTCAAGAGGCAGGCATGTCAGTTTTTCCTTTGCATCTATTCCCAATAAAACATCACATGACTGTACCCTGGCACCCCAGCTCCTGACACGCATTTCTCCCCTGTGCCCCCAGCGCCTCGCAATCACACATAATCACATTCATCATTAATGTGATTATGTCTAATTGCAAGGCGCTGGCACACCATGGGGCAGGCATGGCATTTTTTTTTACTGTGCATGGTTGATAAAGCAAGCATGATAAGTGTTATTATGTTGCTAGACTTGCATTTTAAGGCAGCCAGTCTAGCCATTTCTTATTGGGGTAGGACACTGTATATTGGACAGCATTGAAAATGCAATCATGATCAGTTGTATTATTCTTTCTATGGCATAACATTTTGCATTAGGCATCTTTGATAAAGCAAGCATGATAAGTTATAACATGTAGCTAGACTGGCATTTCAATTCCGACAGTCTAGCCATTTCTTATTGTGGTATGACATTTTGTATTGGGCATCTTTGGTAAAGCAAACAGGATCAGTGGTCATTTTCTTACCATGGCATGACATTTTGTGTTAGGCATCTTTGGTAAAGCAAGCATAACTCTTATTATGTACCTAGACTGCATTTCAATACAGCCGTTCTAGTAAATTTCTTATTGTGGTATGCCATTTTGTATTGGGCATCTTTGATAAAGCAGGCATGATAAGTGTTATTATGTAGCTCCACTGACATTTTAGTATAGCCAGTTTGGACATGTTTTCATACTTTTGCATGCATTTTCAATGGTAAAGCCAACTGGAGTATGTTCTTAGGTGGGGATACTGCCATATATTGGTAGAACAAACATGGTCATGTTTTCTTATAGTATCATTACTGGCATTATGCACAAAGCAAACATGAGTATGTTCTTATATGGAAATAATAGGGTATAATGTTGCAGTCAGCATGGAAATGTATGGGCACAGCCAGTGTGAAAATATGTTATACTGGCACCTATTGTGGGAAAAAGCATCATGAACATGTGTTGTAGAAATGGTCCTGTGCACTGTTGGTGACCTGTCTATTGGATTTTTTTTTTCATGAGTTATCCAACAAAACCCAAATGTAAACTGTTTGGCTTTTTATCCAATTTTCCTAAAAAGTGTGCTCTAAAATGCACAATTTTCATCACTTATTTTAAAAACATTCTCAGGGGGATAACCTCCCTGAGTCCACCTTGAGCGGTGCGGGCTTCCTCGCTACACTTGGTTGCTCTGGCATATCTGGGACAAATATTTACACCACTCCAGTTAAAAAATTCACCAGCCGCCATTGGCCAACCCCGAATTTACAAACACAATTTCCCAAATATATATATAGATTGCTTGTATTGTTGCTTCTGAGTGATGCAATGCTGCGCTGCTCCAGGAATTGTTCATCAGTAACATCTTGGAATCCTCATAAAATCAAATTTAAAAGTGAAATTCTTTGCCATCAATGCTGACTAATATTTGAATGTATTGTAACAACAATTCAAAACCAATTTCTCTATAATACTCCATGCCAACAATTCACAGTTACATTTAGACCCAGAGTCATATTTTCCGTCAGCGTTTACAATTCGGCAGACACCAGGAAATGACTAACATATAGCCCCAAATCTAGCAAGAAAGGCAAACAGCAAATGCAAGGGCTCTTCCATGGCACACCTCTTCTGCATGAGTAAGGCATGGTGCGACGCTGCTGAGCAGATAGACTTCATGCCTGGCTTAGTGAGGAGCCGGAAATGGGGTGCTGGAGGTTGTTTCTATCACCAGTTTGAGTCACGCAACATGTTCTGCGATACTTGGAAACATTAATAAGATGTACTGCATGACAACAACTCGTTTAATCGGATGTTGCATCCAGGAATAGACATGGATTACTAGCCAATGATAAAAAAGAGAAAGGCTACTTGAAAGTAATATTAAAATAAATCAAACTGTAATGATGACTGGTTATTTTTCTCAGAGATCTGATCGTTGCCCAGGACTGCTTGTACTATCCCTAACACTTTTTATGTAAGGTTTCTGCGCAAGTACCTGAGCAGCACATGCGCGGCGCAACTGGTCTTCTTGCCCAAGACTAAGCTGTGTGTCAGGGGAGGGATGGGATCGTGCATTTGTAATCTACATTTGTAAAATAAGATTCGGTAAAGTAGTCCTAAATAGCACAAATAATGAAGCGTGGTGATGTAATGAAAAGTGGCTGGGATGTAGTGTTAGTGGAATAGTAGGGCAAACAGGAGCAGCAGAGCTGTGGTGTGGATGAGTGCAAGTTGGAAGCACCTGTTACCCGTGTGCTGATATGGGTTCTAAAGTGATCAGACGGGGGAGGTACCCTGGGGCATGTAAGCCATAAGGGACCGTGGTTTATATGCCCCAGGGTATATACCTGCCCTCCTGAACACATTTAATTAGGATTAAGAGGGAAGCCGTGGAAGCATTGGGGTGGGGTGGAGTGGAGAGGTTGTTGATAGGGAGAGAATAGGTGGAGGGTAGGGAAGGACCTGCATTTTGTGCGCAAGTCCTTGCGGGTCGTCTGATGGGATGTGGATGTGGTGAAGGCATTGAAACATCTCCCTGCCTCCCAGTACAGCTGCACCCCTCCTCTGTGCTCCTCTGTATCCTACCCTCGCTGTATATCTGTTCTGTTGTTACCTCTGGAAAGCGCTCTGTTATGCATCTGCACTGTTGCATACCTCTGTAAAGTGCTCCGTAGCTTCTCGTAGTAGGTCCGTGCTCAATAACTACAATAATATTGATAATAATAAAACATTTAGCAGGTGGGGAGGCGGAATGGGGGAAGTGTTCAATGAGTTCTTCAGGTGTGTTTGTGGCAAACCTATTTGTTTCAGGATATAGTGGTCTGATGTAGCAATAGGCATCTGAGCCAGGTAACCCTGCCTGGGATTGGCTTTCTTTTAGGTCACTGGACTTGTCAGCAAAGCGGCGCTAGGTGGTAATGTGGTGTCTCCCAAACGGAGGCAAGTTGTAACTAATAAAGTGTTCTGCATGATGCAACCATGTATGGCGTTTATGTTTGCCAAGGGGAAGGCGATGGTAGTGCTGCTCCTAGCGGATCTATGTGATCACTGTGACGGCCGAAACTGCTGACTTCTTTTTTTAACCCTTTACACCACATATATATGCGGGGGGAGACCCACGCAGCCCCCCATATTAATATCATACTCTAAACCCGCCCACATATATATATATGGTGTAAGGGAGGGGTTAAAAAGAAGGAAAAAAAGTCGGCATTTTCGGCCGTTGCAGTTCCCAGGTCGACATTTTTGTACGATTCCATCCTAGCAGGTGTGTACGTTGAGATTGTAGTCATGGGAGTGCTCCTACCTTCTCTCTGTGATAGACACAAGTGGGTGAGCTAGCATTGCATCTGGACTTTAACCTGGAATTCTACCATGTCAGGAATGCCACATTACACTTCAACCTGAGAGAGTTGACATGCAACTTTGGTAAAGTGTGCCCTTCTCAGCAACAGATATTGTGATGGTGCCAGTAGACAGTGTAAGTAATGGACCGTTCAGCACATCACTTGTGTTTTCATCAAGTACTTTCTGGGAGCGCAAAAAGAATGCACTAAATCGTGTGTACTCATTTTGAAGATGGCACCAGAACACTTCAACCAGGGCTGTGAGTGGTACAGGGATAGCTAGGGCTCAGCCCTGGCAGTCTCCATATATTGCCCTTGAGCCATGGGTCTGCCGGGGCTCTCCAAACTGATCTCCCTTACCAAATGTCTTTAAAAATAGGAGTGGCAATACTGCTCTTTGCCAGTAGATTACACCTTCAGTAATGTATAGAATCATAACATCAGTTAAAAAAAACAATTGAATGTCTTTAGTTAGCATGTACAAATAATGGATTTATTTTAATCAAAATGTTTACACACATTAACCATATTTAAATACATATTTTAAGCCAGAATTGCCTTTCATTGCACATATGTAAACTTGATTGGTTCTGTTAGGTCACTCCTTTAAACCGATATCATGTTTTATGTCTAATACATAGTATGCCAGGCCTGGGGGCTATTCAGGCACTAGACATAGCCCAGGTTTAATTTTTGGATGAATGGCACTATTAGACTAGAGATTCAATTACTGACAGTGAAAGAGATTATGTTAGTGGCAGAGAAGTATTTTTAACTCAGGAATTTAAATTAAGGTATGAGTGTGGGAGAGGAGCTGACGATAGGAAAGGATTGCTTGAGCCAATCCAGCACCAGAAGGGTAACGGGTCATCCCAACCTTCTGCCTAGGTCTTCAGCTATTCACCAGTGAGGGAAGGAGGGGTGGGACAGAAATTAATGATTAGATATGAATGAAAGAATTAACCTTAAATTAACCTCATGGAACACTCAGGGTTTTAAGCATATTTTGTTGGCAGTGAATAATCCATTGGTGAATTAAGATCTGGTTATGCTCCAAGAAACATGGCTTCTCAAAACTCCATTATGGGAGGGGTATATGATCTCGGACACAGCAGTATTTAAAGGTTCAAAAGGAAGACCTATGAGCTGGCTTTTAACGGCATGAAAAAAAAGCGATATAGCCTTGAATCCTGGCGTCACCTAATTTGTTCATTCAGTTAACTAAATTGAACTGTATGACATTGGGGAAACATTAAGGGGTGGGGGCATTATGCTTTATTAAATCTATACTGTAATCACTTTGCAATCCCTGATGAGTCTTTTTTGGAGTCTGTAGAGGCCATGTTGGACCAAGCAGTGATAATAATGGGAGATTTGAATATTCAATATCTACCCCAGGGAGGGTCACCCATGGGAACTCAGCCAAAGAAATGGCTTAGCCTAATGAAAGCTAGAGGCCTGGTTATGCTGAGTGGATCTATAGAAGGGGGTGTCCCTGCCCATCCAACTTGGAGAAGGGGCACTCAAAGAGCCATCATTGATTACGTGTTTGTGGAAAAGAATATGTTGGGATGTGTGGTGGATTTTCAGTTTTCACAACAAGTAAATAGTGATCATGATCTCCTATGGATGATATGGAAAGTGCCTCCCTTGAAGCCAGAAGGAAAATGTTACCGATATGATTTGCAGATAAATGGGATCAGAAATAGGTTCAGGTGGACAACATCTCGTTAGCCAAACTTTATGGTGAACTGAGACGTAAAGGTGTTAAATGGAGGGGAGGATGATTGGAGAATGATGAGGAGTATGTTTCAACATTGTCCTTGTTTGCAGAGTCCTCCCAGAAAGGTCAACATCCCAGATTTAATTATATACATGTCGTAGATAGCGAGTAACTCATCAAAAAGAGGATATTAAAAAAGAACGTGGGAGTCTTGGCAAGACTAAGTCCTATGATGAGAATAATCCAAACTAATAAAATGAAAGCTGGCCTACAAGAATTGGATAAGAAGGCAAAAATAGATGCTATTTCAAGAGGATGGAGAGGATGTGCTAAGGCAAGTGGTCACACATTTGGACCCTTCTTCAAGTAGGAAGCAATGATCTACAAATGCCTTTGCTGTTAAATGCCATTCAGGAAAGTACCTGGGTGGATTATTTTGGTAAATTATATAGTTCCTCATCCTTTTAAAAGGCTCCAATGTCAATACTGGCACCCAGGCTGTACTCTGGAGTTTGATACACATGATATCTTAATGCATATTAAAAAGCTGAGTACCTCCAGAGCCCCAGGCCCAGTTTTGCTATCAAATTCCATGTTGAAAGCTCACCCTTAAAGCTTGGACGGAGATCCTTTTAATTATTTTTAAACAGATTATCCATTGCCAAAGAATCCCCCAGACTTGGAAAGAATCGGTTATTGTACCGATTTTCAAAAAAGTGTATAGGGGGGCACCACAGGCTGTAGACCGATAGCTCTCCTAGACGACCCTGGGAAAACATTTCATCGCCTATTGCTTAGAGATATAGAGGCCTGGATTAATAAAATGCAATCTTTGGACACACGACAGTCTGTTTTTGTCCAAGGATTGAGAACAGCGTTGAACCTGATGACACTATCATTGATTAAAAAAAGGGTGATCCAGTCAGGGCAGATGGAATATATGGCCTTTATTGATTTCAAATTAGCTTTTGATTCCATCCCCGCGAGATATTTTATTCCAGAAAATGAGGGCGGGAGATTGTCCAGCTCATATTTTAGCACTAGTTTATCGGTTTTATTCAGATACCCCAATCCAGGTTAAATTAAATCATCAGGGGCTTTTGTCAAAACCAATACTCACAGCTAAGGGATTAAAACAGTGGTGTATTTCTCCCACTGTTTTGTTAAAAAATGCTATAAGTGATACAGGAGTGGAATTGGGGTGTGGGGGGTTAAGGTCCTTTCCACCCAAAATAGGAGAAACACCTTTATCATGGCTGCTTTAATGCAGATGATTTAGTGCTGGTCGACAAATCACATATTGGGCTACAAAGAGTTATTTTTGCATTAGAAATATATGAAAACAGAAATCAATTGGTTATTATTGTACACAAATCAAACAGTCTGAGATTAATGGCAAAAAACAAAAATTGGGAAAGAAATTGGGAGTGAAATGCTTTTTGTACAAATCCCCTATGTTACAGGTTGTTGAGTATACATATCTGGTAATGAGTACCAACAATCATCTACAGGAACTCCCTCATATAGCTGATATTAGACTAAAAATGATGATATCAGCTGCTCAAGTGGGGGCCAATCACAGGAAATACAGGAAATGTTCTTACGTGCCAGTTTTAACCTTCTACAAGCAAAAGACAGTTTCAATAGTGATATACACGGAGCAGAAACTAAAATAGTGGGCCCTGACATCGACTGGAACTTAATGGATTTACACTGGAAAAAGGTCCTCCAATTACCTAAAAGTGTTCCAATTCAAATATTAAGATTTGAACTAGGATTATTATCATTGGACATTTTGGTAAAATGAAAGTCGTTATCGTTTGTGAGGAAATGTATCTTAGACAGGCATAAAAGAAATACTATATTACCTTTGTTGATGCTTTTACTGCAGAGTCAATTGGATACTTTGCTACAATCCTGGAAAAAAGACTGTTTAGATACAATTTCATCAGCGGACATTACGTTGGATTTACTACTGACAAACCCGGTAAGAGCAAAATCAATATTGTGGGCGTAGGACTGGAGAAATACATGGGTGGAATGTAATAAATATAAGATCTTTGAAGTGGGAAATGTTGAAATAATACCACCTTTTGAGATATTTGCACCGCAACGAACTGCACCACACAAGGGTGAGGTGACAGGTGGTGCGAGGGCACAGATGGTCCCATTGTAAAGCAGCACAGCAACTCTCGCCACCCCCAATATCTGTTCCGGGCTATGTCAGCCAGCCACACGCACCCATTCTATTTGCAGTTTACTTCAGGGTGCAAAGCACATCAAGTGATAAGCAAATCGGAACAGTGACCTACAGGAGCATTTATTTTCAACAATTGATGAGAGTGTTATCATGTATGTCAACAGAACCCGTTTGGAGAACGGGTACTTGTGCTAGTATAACATAAAAGTCATACATTTAACATAAATGTACTATGTAACATATATGAAAATATCAAAAAACATAACTCTTGCCAGCATTTCCATCTGAAATGCACTTTGAATGACTACCGTGTGCTATGCCTCAAAAGCAGAAAATCACACTGTTAAGGGCAACTGCCTATTCTTTTTTGTAACAGCAGATTTAAAGCCTGTCTTTACAAATCCCAAAGGGGGAGGTGCCAGGTGCCCATTGGAGCCATACCTCCACATGCATCAGTGCATCCAATCAAATATAGGGCCTCAGTCTTTCACAGGATGTAGTCAAATGCATTAGAGGGGTACCGATTTGTCTTTGAAAACTATTTCTGGTGTAACAATTTGGGTCTAAACACAAATGTGTGAGTCGAACTGGCTGGTAAAGGGCCACCAGCCTTTGATCATTGGCCTTAGCTCAGCAAGGGCGTTTAGAGTGGTCAGTGGCAGGACTACCAGCTTATTCAGTGCCTATCACCATTGGCATCACCAGCCCTAACATCTGGGGGATGCAAGCTCAATGAGCACACTGGAGTTTTGTGAGGGTCCTGCAACATGGTTGATTGACATATCCTGAATGTACTGCCTAGACAATGGGCACAATGTCCAACAGGCACATTCAGTCAATGTCCATTGGGCACTGTGGCTCTCTTTGATGTGTCCAGAGCACGGTTGAAAACGATGGTCCAGACACAGTTGTATTTAGGCATTGGTCAAGGCCATGATCAGGGAGCACTTTAGATCTCTTTACGGACCTAGGGTCATGGTCAAAGGCAATGCCCGGGCACGTTGACCACTCAGCTTGGCATGCATAGTGAGCAAATTGGGTCTCTCTGAGGTCTTGCACCAGGCGCAGTGTCCTGTGTGCATGGCTATGCACAATGGGCTCATAGAGTCATTTTGAGGTGTCTGAGGCATGGACAAAGGCCATCCTTTGTGTACAGTAAATATGCATCCACTATAGGTAGACAACATGATGCATACTGTACCTTATATACAGAACACTGGAAAAAACTGACTTGAGTTGACGGACATGCAGTACTCTATACCACGATCTCACCCATCCACCCGCAGAACCATCTTCCCCGATCTGTGAAGCAATAGTACTTTTCTGAAACCTCTTTAGTTCATTTCTGGCCGTGTCAGATGTGTGTGTATGTTTGATGTATTTAAACATCCCTGCGCTATGAAATAACATGAACATATAAACGAGAAAAAGCATAGCGTACCATCCAGTTAAATTCGGGTGTTGCCAGTCCCTACATTAGAGGTAAAAAGGGAAACTTTGGAGACGTCCCGTTATCGTGTAAGGCTGGGAAATGTGCACGCAGTGCTGGTCATTGGGCCGACTCTCGGCGGATCCGAGATCCGGCACCAGAGTCAGCCGCCCATGAACCGCGCTGTAATATAAAAAATAAAAAATAAAAAAATGAGGAAAAAAGCACCCCCGACGGCAGCATTGCCGTTTTGCCGTTTACCGCCGGCTTTGGTACTGGTGTGTAATGCACAATGCTCACTACATGTACAACTGAAAGGAATCAGTTGTACATGTAGCGACCACTGTGCATTACACCAAAGCCGGCGGTAAAAGGCAATGCTGCCGTCAAGGGCGTTTTTATTTCTTTCTTTTTAAAAAAAAAAGTATTTATTTGATCGGGCACTACCAACCCCGCCCCTCTAGACCACGCCCCTTCTGGAACCGCCTCCACCAAACTCCTCCCCCACCCCGGCCCTTGTGGGATTCCCCACCACATTTTTTCCATTTCCACCACTGTGTGCACGTGAACAAGTTTATTAAATAAATGAGTCATTATTTACACAGTAGTAGAGATGGGTGTCCCTCGCCACTTTAAGCCTGCAGTGAATTATTTTTCCAAATATTGTAACATATACTCGTACTTTTAAATTGATTTTGTGTGGTATGCGCAGTACTATGAAAGGTAGAGCCACTTGGGCTCGTTTTGAAAAACACAAATGTACACATATATGTTGTATTAACATAGGTAGAATACGAAACCCTGGCATGGTCTGTGCTTATAAGCCTCATCATTGAGAGGAAAACGTCTGAGGTGTTCCAGCACGCATGCGTGTGAGTGGTTCTGCTAAATGCTCTCAGACAGTGGCGTTTTATGTTATGGTGGTTTTGATAAAAGCACATATTTCACTATTAGGCATCTTGGCGCTGTCAGATAGAAGGCAGAAAAGCATTGCAATGTAGGATCAAGAAACTCAGAACTGGTTGAAGACTAATATTTAAGCTGTTTCCTAAACGGGAGTAGGCCTGTCTCTTTGCACAGAGATAGCGGCAATGAGTTCCACATCTTGGCTGCCTGAACCGTGAAAGATCGGCTGCCCTTCCTTTCCCTCAGATATGGAGGAATGTCTGGTACGTCAATCTGACTGGATCTGAGGGGACAATTTGACAAACGAAATTTGATTGTCTTCGCAAAAGGGGTCGAATCAGGCCAGTACAGGCTTTTAAACACAATGCACAAACAATGGGCCTCATTATAAGTTTGTCAGTCCAGGAACTACGGTACCGTTAAGCATGCCGGTACCGTAGTTCCTGGACCGGCAAACTACGAGTTGATTTCGCAGATGCCTTTCTGCCTCCCAGAGAGCCACCACGTGTCCCCCTTCACAGTTGGGCACAACACCTACCTCCCGTGGACATAGATCCCTCCTACATGAGAGTTTACAAACATAGGGGCACCTTTTGTACGCCCAACATATTATATACTTTGCCATCATGCCATCATGCCATGCCACTGTTGCATTCAAAACTTCATTGAGTTGGCACTTGGTTTGGGATAGTTTCACCCTCAGGCCACTTGATTCTAACATTAGGGACTCTATTCCACCTCATACACCACAAAGACCCGGGTGCCTCCTCATAACCCATGAGAGATTCTAGCAAGAAAGGCCTCCACATGGCCCGCCCATTACTACGATAGACCTGCTTTATTACAAGGCACAAAGCAAATCTGCTTTTGACATTCCTATTTACAACATTGTATATATATATATATATAAGTTTTTTTACTGAATTTATATATATATATATTCAGTAAAAAACTTTGTTAACGGGACGTTATGGTTAAGTTGCGCGACTAAAAACCTATGAAATTCAGTGAAAAAAGGGACGTTATGGTTCCAAGTAAAACCGAAAAAACCCTGAAATTCGCCAGTTATGGTAAGCTAAGCAACCATAACTCGCTCCACCACCATGCACTGCTAAGCCTAACACCCAGGACATCAAAGTTGACATCACAAATGTCATTGATGACATCACTGATGACATCACATGTCTGACTCCCCCTTTTTTCCTTTCCTGACATATCTAGGCCACATTATTTTCTTCAGTAACAGTCAGGAACTAAAAATTGTAAATTACTATATTCGTAGACTTATCCTTCAAGTATGTTCTTAGAATAATTCCCTTATGGTCCAGTCATATCATATGAAACATATACATAGGGGAAGACACAACCTTGAAAGACAGTAATCCTTTTTGTGCATTAAAATTATCAGTAGATTTATCAGCACTTTCTGATACTTTTGATGTTTTTTTATTACTGTACTTTCCCTGTATATGCTCAGATTTTTATATGTTGTACTCACACTATTTTCCTTAGGGTCCAGACACATCATGTGATATATATAGATAGGGTAAGTAACAGCTTTGAAAGAGAGCAATCATTTCTCTGCATAAAGGTAATCAGTTAGGTTATGAACACTTTCTGCTACTATTGCTGTTTCTTTTTCTTACTTCAATTCCCTTGTATATATTCATATTTGTATGTGGTGTTGTCTCTTTGTGATTTGTCTATAATAATGCAATTATGTAGTAAGTGGGTTTTATTACCTACGTATCACAAGTTTCACTGTACGCAAAACTCTAATATGAAAACAGTTATCATTTCACTATTCAACATGGCAAGCTTATGAATATTGCACCTCCATCATGAATGCTGCACACAATGCCTATGTTTCTACATGAGTACCTTAGTATACTGGATGGAAGTTAATAATAGAATGCTATTTATATCAATGCATAGCTTAATGCACTGATTAGCACTTGATATTTAGTCCAATAATCTTTGAGACTTTTTTATTAACATTCCACTAAGAATCCCTTGTACGGACTTTTCATGAAAGGTAAATGCACATGTGATGTCATCAGTGATGTCATCAATGACATTTGTGATGTCATCTTTGATGTCCTGGGTGTTAGGCTTAGCAGTGCACGGTGGTGGCACGAGTTATGGTTGCTTAGCTTACCATAACTGGCGAATTTCAGGGGTTTTTCGGTTTTACTTGGAACCATAACATCCCTTTAACAAAGTTGTTTCACTGAATTTCATAGGTTTTTAGTTGCGCAACTTAACTATAACGTCCCGTTAACAAAGTTTTTTTACTGAATTTCATAGGTTTTTAGTAGCGCAAGTTAACCATAAACTTCCTTTAACAAACTTTTTTTATTAGCATGCAGACAATATACAAAGATGGAGTCTAAAAAGCAATTTCTCAGGAATGGCTTACACAGAATGTTGCAAAGCAAGAATTTATGCTCGTTCACAGTGAAGGTCAGCTGCTTCCATTTTTTGCTCGCGGGCCGGAGTGGCCCACGACTCGCACTATAAGGTTCTATTGTTTTTTGACCTTGAAAGACAGGGATCGTGCAAAAAGACTTCTTTTGAAGGAGGGGTGCAAAAACGTAAGAGACGATAAGGATGACATTTCTGAAACTAAACCACTTTTATATATTATATCACTCTGAGAAAGATCGTTGGCACAGACGGAGTTGTATTTAGAGACTGCATTACGCGTAGACAATGAAAAATGCCAATATAATGTAAGTAACCCTTTAGATTATTTTATACCGGAATATAATAACAATGGCGTGGCGTTAAAGCCCGGTTAAGTTGTACTTGTTCGTTCAATGTGGCATATTGTTTTGTACCGCGCATTATCACCACCGAAGTGGTCCCCTGGCGCTCAGACAGCTCTGAAAAAGGCAGAGTAGAGAGGGTGGGTTAGTGGGAATAAGTTAACATACTCCGTTGCACTATCCTCGCTAGCAAATAGTTTCATGCCCTAATAAATAAAATGAATATTTTTAATGAAGATCGGCTCGTGAGATTAATTTATGTTTTTAAAACAGGTACATCCTTCCCTACTGTCAATGCCATGATTTTCAGACCCCGGCCGACGGATTTTTTAACTGCCAGGTGCAGCTACTTCTAAACAACTTCATGACCCTCACCATTTTATGGGACAATCGCCAAGGACCAATATGCCCTTACGTGGTACTAGCGGCTAGAAGCAACATACCAATCATTATGGTGGTCTAATGCCTCGTTGCTGGAACAGCCTTCCGATTATCAGTGCGACCATAGTGCTTCTTTTATCATAAACCAACACTCTGTGTACTGCAAAGGAACAGCGTGTGACTCAAGATGAACTTTTGCGGATCGACAGCAAAGACAAATGCAAATCGCTGCATATTCTCTAAACATTTGATGTCAAATAAAAGTACTTTACGAAATGTACAATCTTGCTGTTTGCTTTTAAATAACAGTTTCATATTCCGAAATGTGGCGCGCTGTGTTGTGAGATGATCTGTGTTGTTTTCCGGGTTCTGTGTAAAGTCGCGTAGGACTGGAGACGACTGGGCGCGTTTGGCTACGCACCTTGTAACGTCATGGAGAGAGACGGGGAATATGAATGTTTTGATAATGTCAGGCTTGGGGGCGGGAGATATGATTTAGTGTCGCAAAAGCAGGTCAGCCAGGTCGATGGGGCAAGTAATAGGATTATCACATAATGTCGGTGCACAGCAGCCTGATTTATCGTTTGTTTAGTGGACAAAAAGTCGGGTAAGGCCCATAGGAAATTGTAATGTCAATGGACATAAGGAGGGTTCTTAGAACACTTTCAACCTGACAACGAGCAATACGAACAGCGTTCTCAGAACACCTCCATTTTGTTTCATTGCAAACATTACCTCCACGTCCACTCTTCCTCGTCCCAGTACTTACTTCATGAGGCCCCTGCCTCCGACACAGGACCTTCTTCTATTTCTTTAAATTCCTATAACTCCTCCCCCACATCCACATCACTCAGTTTCATATTACCAAGCCGTAGCATGGGACCTTCCCCACAGGGAGGGTGAGGAGGGTCATCAGTACTGTGACGAGGAAGAGTAGGACTAGAAGTAATGAAGATTACCGGTAAGTAATCAGAGCATTTGAGGACACCGCGAGTGTTCTTAGAACACATTCAACTTGCCAGAGTACAATACGGACAGCGTCCTCAGGACACCCCCATTTTGTTTATGTATGAACATTTAAGGACACCGCAAGTGTTCTTAGCTCAATTTTAGCTTGCTTGCGAACAAAACGGACACATACTCCGTCCTCAGAACACCCCACCATTTAGTTTATATAGAAAATTTCAGAACAGTCGTGTTGTCCGCAGACAAATCGAACACAACAAAAGTGTCTAGCACATAAAAAAAACATAACATTGAACCTATCTAATACTCCCCCACCCTCCCCAAACACTCTTACACACCAACACACTCCACTAAATACAATTTTTAATCCAAGTTGGTCGTCGGCGAATGCAAGATGGCGGGCGCCACAGAAAATCTGACGCGCTTCACGTACCACGCCGTCCAATCAGCGAACACTTCGCATGTCCGCGGACATCACACAAGCTGCTCGGCCAATCAGGGCACTGTCCGCGGAGCGAACCGGGAAGTCCGTCCGCGGAGCGAACGGAGATATCACTAATTTTTTTGCCTTACATTTTGGTCATTTAAAAAAAAATTACTGGACGGATTTACACCAAATTTTTCAAAAACACGCTTTTGGGACCAAGACCCTGCACCTGTCCCACTTTTTCGGTGTAAATTCGTCCAGCGGTTTGGGCTGTAGGCGTGCCCAAAGTTTTTTCCCATTATGTCTGGGAAAAAACAAAAGTTTTGGGACCCCCCTATAACTTTGCCCCCCCTGAACCAAACCTCTCCAAACTTTGCAAAAAAATTCAGAGTGGGCCATATACTTTTATTTGCAAAGTTTGGTGAGGATTCGTCCAGAGGGAGCGAAATTATAAGCCACCCAAAAAATGCTCTTCCTATGGAAACACCAACTTAACCATAACTACATGGACGCTACCGCGTCTATGTAATATATATATATTCAGTGAAAAAACGTTGTTAAAGGGACGTTATGGTTTAGTTGCGCTACTAAAAACCTATGAAATTCAGTAAAAAAAATGTTGTTAAAGGGACGTTATGGTTCCAAGTAAAACCGAAAAAACCCCTGAAATTCGCCAGTTATGGTAAACTAAGCAACCATAACTCGTGCCACCACCGTGCACTGCTAAGACTAACACCCAGGACATCAAAGATGAGATTAAAAAAGTCATTGATGACATCACTGATGACATCACATGTGCATGTACTTTTCATGAAAAGTCTGTACAAGGGATTCTTATTATAATGTTGACAAAAAAGTGTTAAGTATTATACGCACATGCGCACCATACCCATAAGTCCTGTGAACATCGCGCCTGTCCGTCTCACTTGTGTCGCACTTTTAATTAGTTTCTGGACCCGAACACTGTCCATAGAACACCCGCGCGCATGGCTGCTCCTGTGCATTTGCTATCCTGCGGACACCCATTCCCTTCACGGACGTGTTCCGGACATCATCATGTGACCGCACCCACGTTCAGCGTGTGTAACATTTTAAATGAACTTATTCAGACAATCCAAATTATTTAACATATTTTTTGTACCTTTTTGAACGCTTTTGAGTGGTCGATAGGTTCTCGAGGTCACCCCTCCACCCCTATAAAAGCCACACCTCAGAGCTGATCTTCAGTGTACTTCTGGCTATTGCAAATTGACATTTGCTGCCTTTAGTGCTCTAGCTGAGATTACCTCATCAACCCCAATGGCATCCATGGCTGCTATTGCTACATCAGCCTCAGCACCACCCCAAAACCCTTCACCACCATCACCTCCCCAAGGGCCTGCAGAGGGGAACACGCGTGAGGATGTAGAGAATGAGGATGAAGATGATGAAGAGAGTGAGGTAGAGGAACGCCCTACTACCAGCACTTGCCGGAGTCTTGGGTGTGGCAGTTGTTTACTGTTTATGGTAACGTACCAAAAGCATGTGCGGACAAAGTCACCTATAACCAGTGCAAATTAGTGCTGAGTCATGGGAGACATGGTACATACAGCTTTGGTACGACATCCATGAAGCAACACCTAACTTCGTTCCACGGTGCGGACATTCGCAAGGTTGTACCTTGTGATGAACGTAGTAGGTTGAGTTCCTCCACAGCATCCTCTGTTTCCGCTCCTCTCACCACAAGAGACACTCCTGTGGGAGAGCGCATTCCTCCAGCTGCTTCACAGGCCATTTGCGATGCTGTTGACCCTTACCTTTCGAGGGTCACAATATTGTGTACATACTGTGACGCAGTACTCTGCAGGGGGGAGAGTCTTCGAAGTGCTTTCGAGACTACTGTCATGGACCACCAGAAGACCTGATACCTACCTAAATGAGGCCTACCCTACATCTTCCTTTCTCCACCGGCCCTTTCTTATCCCTGTGGTTGGTGTCCCTTCCTTACCCTCCTTTCCCCTCCACTCCTAGTGTGTCGTGTGTAAAAAGCCAAAAAAAATAAAACAACAAAAATCCGTAAAAAACAAAAAAGGCTCTTTTCAGAGCCGCCTTTCTCAGTTAAAAAATAGAACGATCAAATAAACAGTGCAGGTCCTTGCGCATTTTTTAAAAGTCCGCGGACAGTCTTAGGACAGATAAAATGTTGGGGTGCTGCCCTAGTAAAACCAATGCACTTTTCTCTGGGAGTAAGTGGTGGCTCTGAAAAGAGCCTTTTGGTGGTGTTTTGTGTGTTTCAAAAACTTGGAATCATGACCATCTAATGCAAAATAGATGACTAAATTCCATAAAAGGGCGCAATGCATTTTGTACATTTCTAAGAAAAATCTGATTGCCAGCATATGTAAAATGGACTCCATCTCTGCGAAAAATGAATGTGCTACAAAACATAATATTTTCATTGTGAAAAGAGGACATGCCAACATCTCTTAGAAAGGCACACACAGCCTTATTGACATTGCGCCTCGCTTTCTCCATTTGTGGACCAAATGAAGAAGAACGCAGCCACATTTGTCGTTGCGCAATACGAGAAAAAATTACTTGGGAATTTGGAAACACACCCATGACCTTCTCAAGTCCTTCTTTCATTGCAAATTGCAAAGAAATTCCAGAAACTTGTCCTAAACTGTTCCCTCCACAATGAATTATAATTATGTCAGAATGACGCTCTGTCTGTAAAGTAGCCCAGCCACTTCATTCCACGCACTCCATGCCAGTACATTTCCACATGAGGGAATGCAAGATCTGCAGATACACCACAACGTACTGCATGCACCTCCAACCAATGTAACCAATGTATCCATGAGTCTCCCAGAATCAGGATAATCTGTTTTTGAAATCACACAGCCATAGCTATCTGTTCTTCTCCCAGGAAAAATACGTCCTCACTAAATCTCTCCTTACACAACACACCCACTAAACTTTACTGACCAATCCCTAGCTCCGCTGATTCTCATTTGCATGCCTCTCCACCCCAGAATGCCCGTATGTAATACGCACTGTAAGCACACTATCGCCATGTCAGCAGACATGTAGAAGATCTGAGCGTGGTGAAAGTACATTTAAATAGCATTCCCCGTTTCCCCTTTAAGGTGGGCTCTGAAAAGAGAAGTTTTTTTTGTTTTTTTGCAGATGCCTGACAGACACCTGTTATTTTGTATTTTTTTAGGGGTTTTTTCTTCTTATTTTGCAACTAAAATCTTCACATAACCTGTTCCAAAGCAACCCTTACATTCAAAAAGAACATGGCATTTCCCAAAACAGATGCAGAAACACCCTCTGCTTCAAAATAAGCAGCATTACTCAAAACAATATTCTTGTTGTTACAGAAAAACATACCAGCTCTTAGCATGAAAGCACTCATGCTACGACTGATTGCACACCTAGCAATGTTTTGCTGAGGACAAAACACAGAACTGTTGTCCCATATTACTCTAGGCAGTAATCCAGAAAAAAATATTTTCGCATTTGGAAAAATGTTGATTACTGCTTGAACCAAGTGTTCCAAATCTGCCAACAAAGTAGGGGAACTCACGTAGGCCAAATGGAAAGCACCATAGTGCAAAACTACCACATGGGGACTGTTCATCCTACGCATATTTCTACAAACTTGGAGAATTGCCTCTGCATTGCAGTCAGTCACAGCGCCCCAGACCACCTCCACTCCTCTAACATCGAAATTGTTTGCCACATGCCTGCATTGAGAATACTGCTGTAAACCATGGACAAACATATCTCTGAGCACCAACACCCTGACGTTCTGCACCTCTGCCATCTTCACTACACACACTCTCTTTCTGCACAAATCAATAACATCAACATCTGATTGGCTGATCTCTACAGTCCCCTTTCCATGCTGGATTTTCTGGTAAACCCCAGATGTGGCACGCCCTACCCGCAGACAGCTGCAGTGTCTGTGCGGCACGTAACTCTTAGCCAGCCCTTCTATCCTTTCCACATCACTCTCGGTTCCATTCCCTCATTGGATACAGCTAAGCAGTCACACAACCATCCACCAATCACATCCAAGACCTCTACATCTAACTCCGTCATCAGAGTTCCGCACTTCAAATGTACTATTGATCACTCTGAATACAAGTCTCATATCATTGGAAAGCACCTACTACAAAAACTACAGTACAAGTCTCGAAGGTTTCTACTTACAGCTCCATGCATATCCACATGCATGATTACAAAGTACAGGTAAGCATATTTTATTCAGAGTACATGTACAACTCTTATGATTCCATATAAACAAAGTAATGCCACTAAATCTGCATAGCCAATATATACTTGCCAACGCTCCCGATTTAAGCACGAGACTCCCAATTTTTCATTGAAAAATCACACTATTTTTTACTGTCTCCTGCCTAAATTAATGCTAATCCCAATGCAATTGTATGAGAAATATATAAATGTTCCCGATTGCTGTGGTGATATCTCCCTCTCGGGTGCTCCCGATTGTTCGCATGTCTAGTTATAATATGAAATTATTCCAATTTTTCCCATCTTCTATAATGAACTATCACTTCCAAACCTCTCTTCTATCTACAACACAGCTGTAAAAAAAAGTGAATTTCATGAACTTAAAATTCTACTCACTTGCAAAGCATGTTGAACAAGCATACTGTAAATAACATGTAAAGGCTGCACATAGTGAAATCAAATGCATGCATACACTAAGTTCAGATATCAAACAAGAATACTACCACAAAAACATAAAAAACAACGTGTACATTAACATCAGTGCTATAAACACCCAAAATTACTAACTTCTTCCTTTTACAATTGCAGTAAAGACCACTCTCCTGAAAATCAGCAGCATCTAAACTACAAACAACATATCCGAAGAAACCTGCTCATTCCTCAAAAAAAAGTAAGTACAATACTACTTTTATATTATTACTGTTCCTCAGAGACACTGGGGGTCATTCCAAGGTTGGATGTAAGGGAAAAACGATGCCAGTAAAGGATTACTGGCATCGCCTACCGCTACGGGCTATTCTGACCAACCAGACCGCTATTTACGGCACCGTAAAGTACGATGCCGTAAATAGCGGTCAGGGCGTGTGCGCGCAACACGCCAAGCCGACATTAGCGGCATGCCGTAAACCGGAGCTGATCCCAAGTAATGCGGACATGCAAATAACGGCCTCCTGAAGGCCTAAAAAGACCTTACCGGCATGGAGTAAATACTGGCATCTCCGAGAAGGTGTTAAGAACCCTGAGCAGTGTTTACAAGTGCCACAAGTGCACACAATCAGCACAGGTGGAGGCAATGGAGTCAGGGCCAGTACAAAAGGAGCACAACCACACACCACACCCCCTTCCACACCAAGATGATACCAATAGTCGTAGCATTACTGGAGCTGGAGGCCCTGCTTGCAAGGCCTCAACAACAACAACAACATCAACGAAACAACAACAACAACAACAGGCCCCACCACAGAGGAGACACAGGAGGAGAAGGAGGGTGAGACAGGCCCAGCATGCCCCACCAGTGCAGCCCCTGTTACCACACCGGCAGCCCCCTATCCCTCGCATCAGTGTCACCCCCTTCAACCTAACACCAGAGCAGATGCACACCCTGTACCGGCTTGACCGTGACACCATCACCACCATAGTGGACCTGATCCGTGACGACATAGTGAGCCTCATAGAAATACGCACCGCCATTCCCCCTCTACTGAAGGTAGTGTCTGTCCTGCACTTCCTTGCCACAGGCACCTACCAGCACACAGTGGGGCACATGCATGTCATATCAAAACCCTTATTTTCCCGGATACTGACCCAAGTGCTGGATGCCCTCCTCAAGCACACAAGGGACTACATATCCCTACCACAGACTCCCCAGGTTATATTCGATACAAAAGTCACATTCCATGCACTGGCAGGCATGCCAAATTGTATAGGTGCACTCGACTGCACCCATGTGGAGTTGGTGGCCCCGCATGCCATGGAGGTGGCGTATTGCAACCGCAAGCAATACCACTCCATCAACGTGCATATGGTATGTAATGCCAGCAAGATCATCACACATTGCTGTGCCCGACACCCAGGATCAACTCATGACTCTTTGGTACTGCGGAACACCACACTACCACGCTATATGGAGTGACATGCTGGACGACGTGCCTGGCTGCTTGGTGAGTTGCCTGACTGGGCCATGGCAGTGCATCGGGGTTTTGAGTTGGGTGGCTGCATACTCCACCTGGGTGGGAAGGGGGGGAGATGCATACTCGATGTGCACCTCACTGAACACGGTGCCCCAAAGCAAGTGAAACGGCACATGACTACCAAATCCCACAGTGATGAAGTAAGGCCGACACCTAACACTACATGACTAACAGGCAACCAGGCCGCATTCAACAACACATGCACCACTCATCGGCGGCCCTAACACATCGCAAGGGCTTCCTGCACTATGCACTGCATATGTACTATGTCGCTGCCTCCAGCATATCACCACACAGGACAGTCATCCCTGGGAGTGCATTGAGGTGAGCCTAACAGGGATACCACAGCGTGTCACTGGTTCCCCACACGCATAGGAGTGCTGCAAGTCACCATGTTACTGATCAGTGCAGAATGATGAATATGCTACTGACTACAGCCAACACTCCCCACTACCAAATCTCACATCCATGAACTTTATGGCGATAATTCATGTGCTGCTGATGTTATGGAACAATTAGCGCACAAAAATGTCAATTGTATGGCATTAATGCCAACTCTTGCAAGCTGTTCCAAATTCAATGAAACAATGTTGAAAAAGGAAATGCAACCAATAATTGAAATTTTCTCCACAGACAAACTGGACGTACATGGTATGACACTACCCATGTGTCAACAAGCCACAACAAGACTAAATACCTTAGAAAATTCTATCTCCAACACAGCTGGGTTGGAGAAAATATTAAAATTATCCTTAAACTGTAGAGTAATGTTTAAACGTAACCTTGACGTGGCGCAAGGACTAGTTAATGGAGCACTGGGCACAGTTGTTGGCTTTCAAACATACCCATGTGACAACATTCAGTTTGTCAATATTCTCTTCGACAAACTTTCAGAAGTAAAAAGGATAGGGCGCTCAACAGCTCGATTCCTTCTATTCAAAGACATGTATGTACGCAGAGAACAATTTTCTCTAACTCTTGCATTCACCATTCATAAATCCCAAGGTTTTACCCTAGACAAAGCATTGATAGACATTGGTGACACAGTCTTTAAAGAAGGCATGAGCTACTTAGCACTTTCACACTTAGGTGCACTTAATGGTCTATTTCTAATCAACTTTGATGCAAGTACAGTAAACGCTGATATTCCTTGCATTTTAGAATACAATAGACTAAGTTCACTATACACCCCCACCTAAAATCATATCCTGTTCCACGAAAAGGAAAACGTTGTAAAAGAAAACTAATTCAAACTGAAATGCAACAGGATCGGACTACAAATCCTGCAATGAGAGCAAAAGAAGCTAATACTTCATCAATTACCACAACCAAAGAAGAACCTATCAGTCAAAGTAACTCAGGTCCTTCTTCAAAGATCCAACACACACTCCGAAAAAATTACTTGGACACAGAACTATCTGGTCCATTCAAATTTTAAAATGTAACTGGTGTAAGTTGCTATGCAAATGTAGCAATGAATATTCTATTTCAATTGCCACCAATTGTTGACAACATTTACTTACACAGTACAGACCAATTGTGTTTGCAAATGTTAGTCCTACATAGAAATGCAACAAAAAATCCTGACAACACGTATAGTGTTCACGGAATAAGACAAGAATTGGACTACTGTGCTGGAATGGTGAAATTCACCATAAACTCACAAGAAGATCCACAAGAATTTCTAATGTACTTACTACAAGTACTGGAAAACAAAAACATACCTATAAATGAAATCTTCCAGATTTCATACATGTGGAAACATACATGCACTCTCTGCAACAATGTGACACAGGAACAAATCCCTAATGAGCATTTTGTGTATGTATCCATACCTAATTGTGAATCCATTCCATTTCAGCAACTTGTACAAAATTCAAACCATAGCAGATTATGTACTACCTGCAATTCAGATAATCGCTCGGCCTTACTAATACAAACACATAGTAACTACGTAATACTAATGCTTCTACGTTACAAAACAACTGCAAGCTGACTGGATTCACACACGGTCAAGTATGGCCACAACCACCTAATAGATATTCAATGCTATTGGTGTGATCTATGGGTGTAATATTCTGCGGTGGTTGTGGCCAGGGCCTAAAGTCTTGGGTATATAGCCTACAGCCTGCCGCCATGTACCCAAGATTCTAGGCCCTGGCCACAACCACTGCAGCATATCACAACCATGTTGGCTTATAACTCAGTATCACACCCATAGATTGAACATTTTTAAATGCGACATATACTCAATTTCAAAGTCCGCTGACACCACGCGTGTCCTTAGAACAGTTTCAACTTGCCTGCGCACAGCATGGATGGGAATACTATCCTTAGGACACCCCTCATTTTCAGTAATTAAGAACATGCCGGACAGCAAAACACTCCCCAAAACTGCATTTCGCCTGTGTTCGCCGCCGCGCTGTTGACGGATCCAAGATGGCGGGTGCATCAGAACAATCTGACGCACATCACGCCTCACTTCAGCCAATCGGCGGACATGTCGCGTGTCCGCAGACATGAGGCGAGGCCATTATCCAATCGTGTCATGCCCGCGGAGCGAACAGGGAAGTGTCTCCGCGGAGAGGACATAGATATCACTAATTTTTTGAGACCTACTTTTTGGTCGTTTTAAAGAAAACTACTGTACGGATTTTCACCAGATTTACAAAAGCACGCTTTCAGGAGCAAGCCCCTGCCGCAAATTTGGTGAAAATCCGTCCAGCGGTTTGGGCTGTAGGCGTGCGCAAAGTTTTCCCCCTTTCAGTCTATGGGAAAAAAAGAAGTTTTGGGACCCCCCCATAACTTTGCCCCCCCGGGACCAAACCTCGCCAAACTTTTCAAAGAATTCAGAGTGGGCCATATACTTTATTTGCAAAGTTTGGTGAGGATTCGTCCAGGGGGAGCGGAGTTATAAGCCGCCCAAAAAGTGATCTTCCGATGGGAATAGCAACTTAACCATAACTACACAGCCTCTACCGTATATATATATACATCACATGGTGTAGTTATGGTTAAGTTGCTTAACACATAGGAAGAGCAATGTTTGGGAACAAAATTTTGCTGACGCCTACAGCCCAAACCGCTGGATGGATTTTCACCAAATTTGTGACAGGAGCAGGCGCTTGGTCCAGAATGCTTGCTTTTGTAAATTTGGTGTGAATCCAGTGGTTATCTTTTAAAACGACCAAAAAGTAGGGTAGGTCCCAAAGAATGAGTGATATCTGGCTGCTCCACTTTGCAGACCCATTTCCCTGTTCGCAGACATCTGACACGCCCACTGATTGGATGGTGAAAAGCATGAATTGTGTCAGATTTTTGGAAACGCCCACCATGTTGGATTCGCGGACAGCGGCCAGTGTCCACGGACACCGCGGAAGAAACATATAAAAAAACAGAGCATTGCACTTGTCAAACTTATCACACAATCTCTGGGGAGGTAAGAGGTGATGAGGATGGGATATGACCGTAAGAAGCAAAAAAACTGGTGTTTTTCACCCCTGAAGTCTATGAACAGTCCGGATGTTCGGGTACAGTCCTGTGATGTTCGCCAACACTTCAGATGTTCGGTGGCATCTATGCCTATTTCTGCATTACAGGGTTGGTCGAAAGCAGTTCTTGGATGGCTTATAACTTTGGCGCCTCTCAATGAAACTGCATGAAATTCTGGAAGTTTATTGTAGACTTGATTCTGAATGGTGGAAAGTGTGGAGCTGTTTTGTCAAGAGCGAACACATTTAGAAAAGGGGTCCCAAAATATTGTAAAGGCTTATACATGTGGTGCCATTTGATGAATCTGGACAAAAGTGTGCACAACTATTTTAAATCTCAATATAAATGTTTTTGTAAAGTTTGGTGGGATTTTCTTAAGAGGGAGCTATATTAGGTGGGGGATCTAAATATTTTTATATTACCAACCTGAACTCATTCCTATAAAACTCTAGAATATGCCCAACTCCACTACGGTATCTGGAGCCTTGATCAATGCCAGAAATGTAGTGGCCCATGCCACAGAAATATCTGACATCCTATCTTCTGATGACCTTGACCTCCTGGCAATCACGGAATCCTGGCTGCACGAAGTAGCAGGACCAGCGCTCTCCCGAGCTATTCCAGAGAACTACCAACTAATTAGAATGGACAGACCCTTCGGCAGAGGAGGCGGTCTGGCCATTATAGCGAAAACCAACCTTGCTCTAAAACAACTAACTCAACCCCCCCTTAAATCTTGTGAACTACTTATTTCGAAACTGCACATCTCCAAATGCCGTTCCCTAACAATCTACTTAATATACAGGCCACCTGGCCCCATCGGCACATTCGAGGAGGATCTATCTAGCCTTTTAGCTAATAACACTAAAGACTCCTCGCAACTCCTATTACTAGGCGATCTTAACTTAGGATTTAATGACCCGGAGGTCAAACCAACCTAATCTATAGCGATCATGCTAGCTGAACATGGCCTAACTCAAAAAGTCCTGACTCCAATGCATGACAAAGGAAGGACCCTTGATTGGGTTGCTACTCTGAACTGCGAGACCACTATAACTAAAATTACCCCTCAACAATGGACAGACCACCATCTAATCGATTTCTCCCTAACCCTAGATAAACAGATTACTAAAGGCAAAGTTATGGCACCTCCTCTTCCTACCAGAGTAAATAAAAATATCACACCTGACAACCTCCTGCCACTCCTCCTCCCTACTATCAATGTTCTCCCTAATAACTCAGACGCTGAACTCCTTGTGGAAAGCTAGAACAACTCTATGACTAGAGCCTTAGACACCATTGCACCCCTGAAGCTACACAAAAGTAAACAACAAGTGCACTTCAATGCATGGTTTACCGCCCACCTAAAAGAACTTAGACTAGAAAAAAGGACATTAGAAGCTATATGGCGTCGCACCCCTTCAAACAAAGTGCAACTAAAACTCTTCGTTAACAACTACAAAAAAGAAATCTTACTCACAAAAGCAGCTTCTTCAATGAAAGAATCTCCAACGCAAGCTCTAATACCAAGGAACTATTTGCTATCCTAAGGGAACTGGAATCCCCTGTACCTCCCCTTGACAATACTCCCAAAGATAAACAATGGTGCACCAGCATCCAAAATGCCCTAACTAATAAAATTACAACACTTCAAATTAAAATTGCAAAAAAAAAATCCTCCCTGGCGCCAAACGATACACCACCTACCAACCCTACCACAGACAGACCAGGCCCAGCTCCTTTCAAATTCACCAAAATATCCATCAAGTAAACTGAAAAGACCATCGCATTCCTGAAGCCTTCTAACTGTAAGGGTGACAACTGCCCAGCCCAAATAATTAAGGATGCTGCTAGGGACCTAGCCCTCTTTATAACTAAACTGATGAATGCCTCCTTTTCTACAAACACCATCCCATGCAATTTAAAAGAGTCTTGGGTTCTACCTCTCCTCAAGAAACAAATACTAGACCTCTCTATCCCCACCAACTACAGGCCCATTACTACGGTACCCTTCCTTCTCCAAATAATAGATAGAGTAGTCTACTTAGAAATCCAGCAGTATCTTGAAACTAACCAGCTCCTAGGTGCCCGCCAATCTTGGTTTAGACCTCAACACGGCACTAAGACAGCCTTAAATGTCCTTAAGACACAAATTGACAAGCTCAATGACAAGGGAAACACTGCCATGCTACTTCTCGTTGACCTGTCGGCAGCCTTTGACTTGGTGGACCAGGCAGTCTTATGTGAACACCTAGCATTGGCTGCCCACTTCTCTAGAGAAGCCATAACAAAGGTCCAATCATTCCTGGACAATAGAACAATGAGAGTTTTCGCCACTTCTGCATCAGCAGACCCTATCAAAATAACATGTGGTGTTCCCCAAGGTTCGTGTGTCTCGCCAACAATGTACAATACTTTTACCAAGCCCCTATTCGACAAATTGGACAGACTGGGTGTCACCTACACAAAATACGCAGATGACACCCAGATCCTCATTCCCCTTTCGGGCAACTTTGTCTCTGATATGGCCCTGGCAAATAAAATATATCTCCTCATTCAGGCATGGATGGCAACCCATGGCCTCTGCCTGAATGACAACAAAACAGAAGTCTCGCTCCTCGGCTCTGCTACCAACCTAAATAAATGTAGCCCCAACTACTCTGCATTCAACATTAATGGCAATGTCATATCAGTAGCCAAGGAAGTGAAAACGCTAGGCTTTTACCTTGACTCCGCCTTGACTCTGAAGAAACAGGTAAATTCCCTAGCGTCTTCCACCGCCTACACCTGCAAGCTTATTAGGGCGTGCCAAGCTTTCCTCACACAAGCTAGCTGCATTGTCCTTGCTAATGCCTTAATACTCTCTAAACACGACTACTGCAATGCCTTGTATTTAGGAGCCAACAAAACAATGCGGTCAGAACTGCCCTTAACCTACCTACCATAGAACACATATCTAACATGAGAAGAGAACAACGTTGGCTAAAAATTAACGACAGGATCTCACTTAAAACAGCTATGTTAACTTTTAAGTGCCTCAACAATGCAGCCCCCCCTACCTTGCGGATAGAATAGTGAGAAGAACATCGACCCGCCCCACCAGAGCTGCCAACTCCTACTGCCTAAAGATACCTAGATACAAACAAAAAAAACCAGGCAAGTTTCCCGGTTAAGGCGGCCAAATAATGGAACGCACTCCCATTGGACCTGAGAATAGATCAATCATATTACAGTTTCAGACACAATATTCTCAAATGGCTACACTCCAACGACCTCCATGACTATCCTCGCAACAGCTAGTCTCTGAACCCCCTCCTGATTCTTGACACCTAGCTTGGTATGTACATATGTATATTCACCACCTGTGTTTTTCAAATGTGTATATATGATGCCTGCATGTACCCTTCCTGTATTATTGTAACTAAGCTTGAAGTAACCTTGTATCCAGTACTCTGTTGCGCCCAGATACCTATGGGTCAGGTGTGCCACACAAATTAATAAACAAACAAACAAACTTATAACTTTGTTGCCATTGGACGAATGTGGACAAAAGTTTTCAGAAAGATTATAGACCCAACATTCAATGTTTGTGTAAATACTGAATGGATTATGTCAAGTGAGGGCTAGGTTGTATGACTATTTTATGTAAATACATTTCGACACTTGGGCGGATTTCAAGCAATCTCGTGTAAGGAGCATTGGCAAGGACCTTAAAGAATGGTTTTGCAAATGTGCCCGTGTTTTAATTTTTGACAAGTGTCATAATGTAGGTACATAAAATAGTGATATATCTTTGGTGACTGAGGTATAGCCTGTGGCCATGGGCAGTGGCCACATTGTCCAGTCATGGTATAAGGTCATGACCGAACAATCTGGCTACTGGCCATGACCGTGAGGGACGAAAAATGGTGTTAAAGTGGCCATGTGCACCTGGGACTGTCTATGTGGTAAAGTTATTCGAAAGTAGAATAGGCTTGAAAGGGAAGAAATATGTCCTCAAGGTAATATGGTCATAGGGTTATGACTTCGCCTTCTGCAGGCTGCCATGGAAAGGGAAGAGGGGTTCTGTACAGAGCCCCGCCTTTTCTTTCCATGGTGGCCATCTTGGAAAAAGGAGGGGTCCCGCTGTAGGAAGAAAAATCAATTTTTTAGCTCCCCGGGTTCCCGCTTTGGGAACCAGGGGTGCTAATGGCCTTCATCCCCCATTGCAGGGGCTGCAATGGAGGATAATGGTGGGAGCCCTCGTCATTTATTTATTTATTTATAATGCACCGAACCGCGTAGACATAAGTGAACACCCAGACACAATTCGCTTGGGCTGATAACTTGTGCTGCCGGGCCGTTATCCCCTGTTCCGGTCCCTGGAACAGGGGAAGAACGTCACATTGTTTCCATTAGCATACCCCAAAATGCTAATGGAAATGTTAGATAACCGTGTTGAGTCTATGTACTTTAGTGAGAAATGTAAAATAGTTGAAGCAAAAAAATGGGTGTTTTTCACCTCTGAAGTCTGCTTGTAAGATTTTTTTATAGTTCTATTTTTTTAACTGTGAAGGATGGTTCCTAAAGGAACCTTTCTTTTGTTGTTTTAAAAAATATATATTTGCAGGAGAGGTTAGAATGTAAGGTGAGGAGGGAAATGAGGGAAGAGGCACCAATATGGAGGGGCAGGTGGACAGGGGAAGATGTTGTGTGTGTGTTACTTCTAAGGTAGTGGGCAGTGTTTCTCATGCTCCTTGATTACAGCTTCAAACGCATGTCGAAATTGCTTCCCCCAGCAGAGTGGTGTGTTGCAGTATATACAGAGGACTGTTGTCTTCCAAAGATATGGATCAACATCCATATTGTCTTGGGAGGATAGCTCAGCGGCAACGTGCTTGCCTTTGAAGCAAGATGACAAGGAGTAACAAAGGTTCGATCCCCGGGTCCGCTCTTAGAAACCTCTGGGTATTACACACGTTATAAATATCATAACAGCCTCTTTTATTGCTTGCAAGGTAGCTGGTGGGATTTTGTGTCCCACAGAAGTAGGCTGTGTGGTTACAGTATTGGTTGAGGAAGGGGATGTGGAGGAAGACGGCCTACTACTTGCTAAGAAAGGAACACTCTTTCTGAGAGCATTGCGGTAGCTGGATTTGGTGTGGCGGCGCATGGAGGTGGGATTTGGTGTGGCGGCACATGGAGGTGTCATCAAAGATGACATTTGTGATGTCATCTTTGATATCCTGGGTGTTAGTCTTAGCAGTGCACGGTGGTGGCACGAGTTATGGTTGCTTAGCTTACCATAACTGTTGAATTTCTGAGGTTTTTCGGTTTTACTTGTAACCATAACATCCCTTTAACAACATTTTTTCATTGAATTTCATAGGTTTTTAATAGTGCAACTTAACCATAACGACCCATTAACAAAGTTTTTTCATTAAATATATATATATTACACTGTCTGTAGTAGCGGCCGTGCATTTATGGTTAAGACACTCACCCCATAGGAATAGCACTTTTTGGGGCGGCTTATAACTTTGCCCCCCCTGGATGAATCCTCACCAAACTTTGCAAAAGAGGTATATGGACCCTCTCCCACCCCCGCCTAACCCCCTAAACTGGATTGATTTTGCTAAGTTTGGGGAGTTTCTGTGCAGGGGGTGCAAAGTTATAGGGGCAGTCCCAAAATATGAGGTTTTCGTCATAGATGCAATAGAAAAGAAATGTGGTTACGCCTACAGCCCAAAGCTCTGGACAGACTTTCACCAAATTTGTGCCAGGAGCAGCGACTTTGTCCCGAAAGCGTGCTTTTGTGAATTTGGTGTAAATCCGTCCAGTAGTTATTTTCAAAAGGGGCAAAAGTCGGTAAAAAATTATTTCTTATATCTGAGTTTGGTCTGCGGACTCACTTCCCTATTCGGTCCACGGACAGGCCTCTGGGCCAATCAGGGGGCGACGTGATGTCCACAGACATCGGACACACCTGCTGATTGGATGGTGGAAAGCACGAGGTATGTCATATTTTTAAAAAGCCTGCCATGTTGTATCCACGGACACCGGTCAGTGTCTGCCAATAGCGCAGCGAGGGAAAAGTCTGGAAAACACATTTTGGGTTATTTGGTGGCTGAAAGAGGGCCTGGCAGGGGTGGGGAAGTGGAATAAAGAAGATATGGGGCTGTTTGTATAGGTGGAAAAGGGTGTGCAGGTGCTAGGGTAGTCCGCGGACACCGCGGTAGTCCGTGGGCAGCACTGTGAGCGGACAGTTTGGAAAACACATTTGGGGTTATTTGAGTGTTGAAAGAGGGCATGGAAAGGCTAGGGAGAATTAAAGATGATAATGACTGCTTTTCAGTGGTGAAAAAAGGGTCTGCAGATGGGGGATCAGGGCGAGTTTTGAAGGTTTATTGTATGTACTTGTTATATTGTTTAATTATATTGTGGTGGTCAGATTCTTGGGGGTGAGGTCATAGGCCATGGCCCCAAGAATCTACCACTGGTCACAACCATTATATTAAAATGTATATAGTAATTATAGGTACTGCAGGGTGAGTAGAATGTATGTGGTATTTAAGATTGTAGTTCAATTGAGGATAGTGCTTATGGAATATGTATTTGTTTACACTTGGTATGGTTACTCAGTTGTATATATATTGTGAAGCTGTAATCTCTGATTCATTTTCTGCGAAAAAACAGTATGATTTGTTAAGTAGTATAGCTGAAAACCTTTAATTGTATACAATTTTACATATATATATATATATATATATATATATATATATATATATATATATATATACTTTTTTTGACCCTCATAAACAGTACATTCTATGTACTATGTTTGGTACAACAGTAATGCATGCTACACTGTTGTTGTATTGACTTGAATAATCATTGGGTCATTGGGGAAAAAAGGTATTAGGTCAATAGACCTTTTTTTAAAAAGGGAAAAAAGACGTTTTAGAACAACTGCTCTGTGACCGCACAGAGCAGTCTTTCTGAATAGAACTGTCAGCCCCGGCAATGCACACGAGTGCATGCAGGGGCTGACAGGCACGCCAGGACCTGGAAGGGGCCGCAACAGAAAACGGGTACATTTATGTGTGTGTGTTTGTGTGTGTGTCTTTATGTGCATTTTGGAGGGAGGTCTTGGCAGGGTGAGGGAGGGAGTTTGGGGGTGAAACCCCCCCATCTGGAGTAAAAATGGAAAAAGAGGGTGGGGGTGGGTGGCGCTGGAGGCAATAGAAATTTGATTATTTCCATTTTTGTATGCAGCCTAAAATCAGCCAAAAGAAATTGGTCTTTTGGTTAGGCGGCCTACAAAAATCTAAAGGAAATGACATAGAACCAAAAAATCAATAGAGGATTACAAAAAACGTACTACAATTATGTCATTGTAAGTCTGATAGTATGTTTGCTTGAAGTGTGTTGTTGTTAAGGGAATGTTTAAAGTAGTTAGATTCCTGTTGGCGTATTCTGACTACATTAGACTTTAGAAGATGTTTTGTAGTAACAAGAATTGTGATGGCGTATTTCAAGTGTACTGCAATGAAGAGTATTTTGTAAGTACTTATGTACTTGTTGGCGTATTCTAACTATCAGGACTTGTACAATTAGTATTGTAGTACTATGGATGCAGTTAGGTACCTGTTGGTGTATTCTAAGTGTTTATTGTGCAACGGTTTAGTGAGTACATTTGGGTTGAAGGAATATTAAGTAGGTATTTGTTAGATTTTATGGTAACCTATATTGTGGAGTACCAGAGGTTTGGTTACATTCAAGCCAACCACGCCTTTTCTTGACATATACAGCATAGTGCCCTGAAGTGGTTGTGGCACCGCACCAGTGTGCTATATTATACCTACTGTTGTGAAGGTTTTGTTCCCAAGAGATACTTGGCTGTGTACAATGTTCTAAATGTGTTTTTGCATCTGCTTTTTTTGTTTTAGAAAAAAATTGTACACAGTGCTGCCATAAATGCACATATACATGTTTTTAACTTTTATGAAAGTGCACCTAAATAGAAATGTTTCTAAACGCACAGCATTGTAAGTATTTGCTACTTGATGCGAGGAGGTGTTAAAAATGCTGCAATGCATGGCAAATCCTAGAGTGGTTGAAAAAGAGTAAAATGCTTATTGAAAAGCTTATTACAGGGTAAGTAGCAGGATCCCTGTATATATATATTTGTAAAAGAGTTGAAGAAAATACTTTAAAAAATATAAGCATACCTTACAGTAGTTTATGATGCAGATGGCTGTGATTAACACTGGATATGTACTCTCAGAGTTCAAGTGCACATCTGAAGTGTTGGACTGAGATGACAGGGTTACATGTAGAGTTTTTGGATGTGATTGATGGATGGATGTGTGACTGTTTGAAATCAGGCAATGAGGGAGTGTTACACACATAAAAGTAAAAAGGGTAAAAGGGCTGCCCTTTGCTAATTGAGTGTAAGCCCCCTCACCCCCTTCAATTGTACGCTCTCTCCTCAGACACAGGGGTAGGCTATGGAAAGGGGACTGCGGAGACTGCTGACAGTTGTGGATGTCCATGGACATAGGAGGATCCGCCAATCAGGTTCTCTGGGTGTGGTGTACAGAAAGAAAGGTTAGCAGGTTTGTTTGCTGAGAGCACTGAAGATGGCTACGCATATGTCTTTGAGGAGGCAGAGTGTAGGGATTTTGGGAGATATTTTGATCCAGTCATCGAAGGTGTATGCTGAAATTCTGTGAAAGTATTGGATTGCAACAAGTGGACATTTTGTGGCATGCAGTTTGTGGGTTGAACTGGACAAGCTTGCTGTCATTCTGTCAAAATATGGCACACTTTACATGTCCAGATATTTTAGTTGTGTATTGTGGAGGGAACAATTTGTGGTATGTGACTGCAATGTATTTGCAGTTTGGCCTGAAGGATTTTTTCAAATGTCTAAAGGAACTCTTTCCTGCTGCAAAGATTCTTTTTTCTCAAATAAGGCTAACATGGAGATATGTTAACCTTTTCAGTGTTTCCTTTTTCTCAAAACTCTTTAAGTGTACAAATGGAAGAATCACAGCAGTTTGTAAATAAAGATGTGTCTGCTTTTTTATATGCTGCAGGAATTTTTTTTGAGAATGACAATATAAGGTCTGATGGTGTGAATCTTTTTCGTGAAGATGGAGTTAATTTCACAGATATCAGAAATGTGATTTTTCTTTACAATGTTAGAAATGCACAGAACATTGGAAGGGATGATAAAGGGATGATATAGAGGGTACAGTACTATTGTACATAAAAGCAAGAAAATGAAGAAAAAGGTGTTTGTCAACAAACCCCAAAAAAGAAAAAGATAAACATTATTTTCAGTGTCATCGCTAAATAACTGAAATTGAATTAAAACTCCCCCCACCTCCTCGATTTTACGTGGCATCCATTGACAATGCAGAAGTCCAAGGACCATATGTTCCATCCAGGTCATTTAAGGATGCCTGGCATGGCTGCAGAGACCGTGGACGGTCATGTGTGTCCAAGGACATCGGGAGGATCTGCCAATCATTTTTCCCGAGTGTGGTGCACAGGAAGAGAGGGTAGCAGGAGTTTTGTTTGGTGAGAGCACTGAAGATGATATGGGAATGTGTTTGAGGAGGCAGAGTGTATGGATTTTGAGGGACTCTTAGATCCATTAGCTGAAGGTGTATTCTGAACAGTGTCGATTGGCTGAAAATCATGGATTCCATGCATTTGAAGTGTCATGGTATGGAGTGTGAGGAATGAAGTGGGCTGACTTACTTCCATTTTGTAACTGAAAAAGCCCATTAATTTTCCAGTCATTACAATGAACCTATGCGACACTCCTCACAAAGGCCCTTTGTTGTCTACGCCCCTTCAGCTAATCTTAAATAGAGCTGCAAGACTAATCCTTGACCTCAAGCCCAGGAATCCTATTGCTACAGCCGTAAAATGTGTACATTGGCTCCTGGGGTTTGAAACCAAGATCCTCTGAATCATTGACAAGGCTTTCTGGGGCCTGGGACTACACTATCTCCAACTTTGCCTCCCTAAATACTCCAGTTCTAGAGCCCTTAGCTCCTCTAATTCCAATCCTCTGCTTGTCAAATGCTTTTTGAAACAAAGAGCAGGAGGCATATCTCGCTCTTTGGTCAGTGCATCTCTTTGGAACAGTCTTCCTGCTCCTCTCATACTTGACCTGGACTTCCTTAAGTTCCGGAAACATATGAAAACTCTGCTTTTCTCTTCCTCTTTCACTTAATCCCATCCCTGCTAAATCATACCACTGCCACTGAGACTGGAGGCCTGGTCCCTCATGAATCTCACAGTTTTTCAAGCCCTATATCTAGTTGACTCCTCACCCGCTTCAGCACTGCCTTTGCGGGTCTACCACCTGGCGGCTGTGTATCCCACCCTTGGGACTCCTCTGCCCCAGCAGTTAGCCAGTGGCCTCACACCTTGGCATCTCTTTGCACTCTCCTTCTGGGATCCTATCAGCATGTGGTAATCCCTACTCCCCTTTTCATTCATGCACTTCTCTTACTGCTCAAGTCATACGTGCATTTTAGCAGCAGTGTGTACAATTTTGTAGGATAAGCAAAAGAAATGCAGATGCAAAAGATTTCAAGAACATTGTTAAGTGGCAGTTGGTGTATGGGAGTTTAATATGTTGATAGGGTTATATGTAGAGTTTTTGATTGCGTGCACATGCCATCCAGGGCTTTTAATGATGCATGGCCTGGAAAGGGAACTGTGGATACTGTGGATAGTTATAAAGGTCCATCGGTTATGGTCCTCATTGTATGCTACAGAAAAGTATTTGGGACAGAAAATTGTTTCTGTTGTTTATCATTTTTCTCTAGTACACATTTGTCCATTATTACCATTATCATAATACAAAATGCTAACGGCAATGTTGGAGAATTTTATTGAGTTTAGGTACTTTACTGAGAAATGTAAAGCAGATGGAGTCAACAAGAGTATTTTATTTAGTTCTATTTTTTAACGGTGAAAGGTAGTTCCTAAAGAAACCTTTTTTGGGTGATTTTTGTATTTTGTTTTTTTTGTAGGAGAGGCCAGGAAGTAAGGTGGGGAGGGTAGGGGAGTGAGAGAAGGGGCACCAACCACAGATAAGGAGGGGCAAGTGCATAGGGAAAAATGTTGGGCGTGCCTTAAATATAAGGTAGGGGGCAGTGTTTCTCATGCTCCTTGATTACAGTCTTGAAAGCACTACGGAACTGCTCCCCCCTAAAGAGTGGTGTGTTGCAGTATATACAGAATACTGTTGTCTTAGAAAGTTATGGATCAATAGCCTTGTTTATGACTTGCAACGTAGCTGATCAGATCTTTTGCCCACAGGAGGGGCCTGTGTGGTGGCAGTAGAGGTTGAGGAAGATGAGGTAGAGGAAGCGAGCCTATTACTTCATGAGAAAGGAACAGCCTTTCTGAGAGTATCCCGGTGGTTGGATTTGATGGTGCATCAGAAGAAGGTGGTCCCGTTTGAGTCCTTATTTGATGTACTGGGTATTAGTCTTAGCAGTGCACGGTGATGGCACAAGTTATGGTTGCTAAATTTACCAAAACTGGCGAATTTCTGAGGGTTTTCGGTTAACGTCCCTTTAGCAATGATTTTTTCATTTAATATATATATACACATATATATATATATATATATATATATACACACAAAAAAAACTTTGTTGAGGGGACGTTATGGTTAAGTTACCCTACCAAAAACCTGTGCAGTTCGCTAAAAAAATAATTTCAACCTCCCCTTTATGGTTCAAATTAAAACCGAAAAACCCCAAAAGTAAGTGAGGCAGACATGTGATGTCATGAGTGATGTCATCAATGATGTTTGTGATGTCATCTTTGATGTCCTTGATGTCCTGGGTGTTAGTCTTAGCAATGCGCGTAGATGGTGCGAGTTATGGTTGCTTAGCTTACCATAATGGGGGAATGAGCAGTGTTTTTTGGTTTCACTCTGAAGTATAACATTCCTTTAACAAAGTTTTTTTACTGAATGTACATATATATGTATGGCAGGGAACGAAAACAAATGGACTGAACATGTGATGTCATCAGTGATGTCATCAGTGACATTTGAGATGACATCTTTCATGGTCTGGGTGTTAGTGTTAGCTGTGCACAGGGGCGGTGGCAGGTTTGGGGGCTTAGGTTACCATAACTGTCGAATTTCAGGGGTTTTTCAGTTTTAATTTGAAACATAAAGGGGAGGTTGAAATGATTTGTTTAGTGAACTGCACAGGTTTTTGTTAGGGTAACTTAACCATAACGTCCCCTCAACAATGTTTTTTTTTTGTAGTGAATTGTACAGGTTTTTGGAAGGGAACTTAATCATGACAGTGGTGTCAATGAAGGTGTTGTGTGGAATATACACTGTGATGATGTGATTTTGGGAGATATGTAGTATAATCTACGTACTTAATATACATTTAACATAGAACATATAGAACCCCCTCCCTATTGATAATAGAAAGGGACAGACTGAGCGCCTGTTTGCGGACGGGGGCGGAAAGGATCAACATTACCCAAAGAGGCGGGGGGTATCTGAAAATGTACTATTGTCTTACACAAAAAGTGTACAACATAGAATAAGGACATAAAGATATTATAAGTAGTAATAAATAAATATGGAAACCTGAAGATGTGAAAAGAAAAGGGCACATTTAATAAGCATGTAGAATGAAATGGATAGTACCATAAATAAAAAAGGATGCTGTAAGAGGATTCAATTCAACACTACAGCTAAGTCAATGCCTAGTCTGGGATACTGAATGGAAACCCTTATTGATATATCTTTATGTCCAGTTCATGCATTCTGGATGACTACCCCTATATAACACCCCTCTCTAGGAATCCCCCTGACCCCACTGAGCCAAGAAGTAGTTCTGTTTTGCAATTTAAAAGGTTTATTTGAGAATTTAAACAATATAGATATATATCACACTTTATAATAAATTAATAATTGGATATCACACTTAATCTGATCAGTAATCAATAATGGATAGTCGGGCACTAGCACACTTGTAAATAGGAACAGAAGAATAAGGTGGTAGAGAATACTTTATATAAGTTCAGATGGATGTAATGTTGAATGAAAAATGCAATACAGAAAATACTCAATATGATTTCAACAAAACAATGTAATCACTTTTCTCTGGCAATCCCCTCCCCCCTTTATGCAATGCAAGGAAATGGAAGGAAAGCACACAGTTCTCAGAAATGCAATCAACTGTAATTCAGTTCACCCCAGCAAGCTTAGACTACAGAAGTTGGCAACACAGGCCCAAAATGCTTTTATATGTGCTGGCAATGAAGTGAAAAATATGCTAAAATGCTTTTAATTCCCTCTAGGAGGTTCAGGGTGAGTGAAATCTAGTTAATGTTAGTCCCAGCTCACTTTAGCAATGATCTAGGAGTAACTAGCAGGTTAAACGAATTTTTGGCAAATGAAAGCAAGAAAACTGCTGTTTTCACACATTGAGAAATTTGCAAATCGCGGCAAAGTCGCGAGTGCGTTTTTTGCGATTGCGGCAAAAGTATCGGGGGTGCTATTCTAGGTTCGTAGGAAAGCTACGATTCCCAGCTTTCAGAGGAAAGTTACTGCAAGTCTCTAGCGCAAACGGTTACGGAGATATGAGCGATTAAATAAAGGTAGTTTTTCGGATTTGGAATGTTAACATTCAAAGTGACAAGTGCAGCTTGCAACTAGAAAATGACAGGTGACAGCTTTACACCAGTTAAAATAGCTTGCATTAGATTATTTTAACTAAGAGATTGGTTCTGGACAGTCTGCTAGGTACTCACAATATATTTCTGAAATAAATGGGCCTCGCCACGGATCTGGTCAGGTTTTAGACTGGACTCTGGTCTGGTCTCTGCACTTCACAGTGATCTGGGTCAGCTCTCTCTCTCTCTGGATTCTGGAGATTGATGGATTTGAAGTCTGGATCTTTCTGCACAGCTTTCTCTAGAGATTGATGGAGGTAAAGTATGGATTTTCTCGGCAGAGCGTCCCGCAGCAAATGGATTTGAAGGTCCCTATCTGTCCTGTCTGTCTGCTTTTATGTGTTTTGAAAATGGGTGTGTGTGCAGCATCACTAGGCTCTACCCCTCTCCACTTGTCATTGGCCACTTCATCCTCTTCCCCTTGATTGGGGGAATGAAATGAAGTGTCATCATGATGAGGTCTGTTTATGGTACAGAGAACCCACCCCTGTCAAATTACACACAATCTATATTTTGACCCAAAAGACATATTTGCACAGGTACACATTTGTTTAAAATTACATGCACCCATCACATATCACAGGAGGTATACCCTGTCCAAATCTGCTCTTCCTGGGAGCTTGCATTCAGAAATGGCGACATTTGCACTTTTTAACTGATTTCGTAATATCGGACATTACCCCAAATTTACACACATGTGCGCAAGGAGTATGGACATTAATTGATGAAGTGTCAGATTTTTAACATGCATACATTTTAAGTAATACCCTCTTAACTGCTAGCTTGCCCCCAGATCATGCCACCGGTTCTAAAAACCTCTTAAAATGTGGGCCGAAAAATCACAAGAATTATGGTATAATTTAAATAATTTTCACAAGTCCGCTCTATGAGTTATTCATCTTTTTCTAAAACCATATTCTGGCTACAGGGGTGTGGTTTCCCCCCAGCACAAGGTTGAATTTCTGTTTTTTCCATTTCTGCCAAGCCAGCTTGCTCTCACAGGCAGTGCTCCTCCCCTTTACTTCCAGGAGGAAGCCACTTTTACAGCCCCCGTAATAAAACATTTGCCTGAGTCAGGACAGGGCTTTGTTCAATTTCCTGCAGAGCCCAGGTAATTCAATCAGGGAAGTGTCATATCCCTTTTGGTGGGAGCAGCAAAAGGGCAGCTAGGCCTGGGAACACAGCTGTTGTGCAAGTCTCATCTCCTGTCGTGGGTAGCTGGTGGGCAGAATTCAGTTCCTTAAGCCAGGCCCCAGCTAATGTCACTTTTGTTCCCCAGTTTAAGTCAAGACAATTTTTACATATGCAGCTAGAAGGCTGATTCTAAGTTCAAAACTATGGCATTTCAACAGTGACAACTTATGTGACACTCAAAAGTAGGTCACTCATTTCTTTTAAACATTTCGATTTTTGGTAGTTTTAAATCCAGTTTCAGTTAGGCTGCTGCAGACCTGCAGAGCTCAGCCAGTCTTGTTAGGAACATTCAAGTCACTTCAGAATATAACTTTACACTGGATCCACCTCTCAGTAAGTCTTTCTTTGGCATGCTTTGGGTTCATCTATTCAGTTTTAAACATATAAAAAAAAATCTGGTGCTGTTTTAAAATGCCGGCTTTCTGATAGTGGTGAGTACTGGTACTGCAACCATTTTTGGGATTTAAGAAAATGAATTCCCCACAATTCTAGGTTGCTTTTGGCAATCAGCATTGCCATTCCCAATGGTTTCAGACTACGGTGTGGGTAGTCCAATGGTGGTTTTAGGCAGTGTCCTTCTGTGCCCATAACATCGGCAAAATGAGTGGCAGCCTATTCTTCATGCATTTCCCTGTGCATTTTCTGGGAAGCTCTGGCCATCATGATGTTTTCCATGTCAGTACTGCACAGTTTTTGAGGTAGGGCTTGGATGCATGGGTAAAAACATCCCACAAGCCCCCCTCTTGCGATGGCCATTCTGTTTCAATGATGGAACTCGCAAGACCTGGGATGTCTCCTCATCTTCTTCCAATAGATTGCACAGTTCAGCATCTTTTCCTCCATCCGGTACTGATCGATCGGTTCTCCTCGCCGGTCCTGATGGGAATATTGGGCGGTACTCTGGGCCCCTTGCGTCTCTGCTCCCGGTCTCCGGATCGTCCTCCTTGGCCAGTCTCGAGGTTTTCTTTCTCCTAGGACGACAAAGGAAGAGCGGCAATACCTATTCATAGACATTTTTCCCCCACCATTGATATCGTGGGGTGGCATATATATTTTAGAACTCAGCAGATATGAACATGCTTTTTTTTTTTAAATTAAGAGACAGGAACACATAAACTTGAGAAACACAGAATTTGATAGGCTATATGTAGGATCTTTTAAGTTAGAACTGAATTAATCTGAGACAGTACCCTCTAGGATTCCAGAGGATTCCTCCAGTTGTTGCAGAGTGTGCCTGGGATGGCAACACTTCAACTGGTTTATGTGGACCCACTTGTCTTCCCCCTCTGCCAAACCGCCTTTGGGGATGCGGATCTTGTAGGCCACAGGGGAGATTTTGTCTATAATCTCAAAGGGTCCCTTCCATGTAGGCAAAAATTTTCGCTGTTTGGCCTGGTTCCTTTGGAAATTGTATAGATAGACCCGGTCCCCCACCTGATATTCCTTCCTGGAAGTTTTCAGGTCATAGTGGGTCTTCATGCTATCAGCTGATCTTTCTAGATTCCGCTGAGCATAAGCAAAAGCATGTTGAAGGTGTTTCCTTAAATTCTCCACATACTCATGAGTTGTGGAGGCATTTATCAGTGTCTGCTCTTGGGTCCTGTAGAGCAAATGCTGAGGAAGCACCATCTTGCGCCCAGTCATCAACTCAAATGGTGACATTTTGGTTGCAGATGAAGGGGTAGATCTGATGGCCATTAGGACCAGAGGTAATCGGATATCCCAACTTGGCCCAGAATCTGCCACAAACTTCTTTAATATGCTCACAATGGTTCGGTTATATCTCTCTACTGCCCCAGAAGAAGCTGGCCGGTAAGCAATATGCAACTTCCTTTTGACCCCCAGTGTCTCCCACATCTTTGTCATCACTTCACTGGTGAAGTGGCTACCTCTGTCCGACTCAATCCTTTGAGGTAGACCAAAACGGGAAAAGATGTGGTTAATCATCAAGGCAGCAGCAGTTTCTGCCTTGCAATTTGGGGCTGGGAGACATTCCACCCACTTGGTAAACAAGCATGTCACAGTCAACATGTACTTATTCCCCCTAGCAGAGCGAATCACGGGGCCTACAAAGTCGATTTGTAAATCTGACCATGGCAGTGTCATCCCCCTCTTTAGGAGAGGCGCACGGTGCATGAGGGATGATGGCTGAAATTGCGCACACACAAGACACCCCTTCAAGTATTGGTCGAGGTCCTGCCCCATGTTTGGCCAGTATGCAACCTCTCTTAAGATTTCCAATGTTGTGTGAAACCCCCTATGACCGGCGGTGGCCGCATCAGGGGCGTGACTTAACATCAGGCTTCGGAATGAGGTAGGAACCACCCACTGATCGTGGCCCGCTTTGGATTTCCTTACCAGCAAACCGTCTTGGATTCGGAACATTTTTGGACATTTCATCAGCACTCTTAGGTCCTCTTTCCCAGTGTAATCGGTATCCGTCAGGGGAAAGTTCTCAGGGTCCTCAAGGTGTTGGTAAAACTTACCAATAATTGGATCCCCCTTCTGAGCTGTAATCAAATCAGCATCAGGGGTCTCCTTACTCCATTGTGCAATTGAAAGGTCGTTGTGAGCATTTGTCTGCGACCTAGTGATTGCAGTGACCTGGATTTCCCCCAACAGGGACTCAATCTCAATTAGATCCCCTTGAATGGCCCCGGTTTTGGCCAGCTGATCAGCTAAGTCATTTCCAGTTTTGTCTGGTCCCTCTACTTTGGAATGACCCTTGATCTTTTTCCAATAGATGGTCATCTCATTCGAGGTGACCAGATCATCAATGTTTTGGATCAACTTCCCATGTTTCAAGGGTTTGTTGTTAGCACATAACATGCCTCTGGTTTTCCAATTAACCAGGTGCTCCACGAACCCGTTCCGTACATAATCCGAATCTGTGATTATGACCAGTTCGTGGAGTTGATGCTGGACAGCAGTGAGGATGGCCTGATGCACAGCCATCAATTCTGCCACCTGACTACTTCGGGGACCAATTTTGTATCCAGCGGAGGGTTCTGGGGACTCATTCACCCATGCATTCCCTACGCCGGCCACCAGTTCTTTCTCCCCGTTGTTGTCAACATGGTAAGAGCATCCATCCACATACACAGTGGGCAGTCCCTCACACTTGTCTTCTTCAAAGACTTTGTGGGGGGAATTAAGGTATGCCTCCATGTTGTCCTTTATTTTTAGACTTTCGTCCTCAAGACATTTTTCTCTGGCACAATCATGCAAGTCAGCCAGACCTTGCGCGAGGGGACTCTTCTTGTTTTGGCCATATCTGACCTCCACAGGAAAGCCTTGCATTGACAGAATCCAGGAAGTAATTCGGGAATTACTCACATTTCCGGCCCGGATTCTATCACTTTGGAGATATTGCAGAGGCTGGTGTGGAGTCTCCACTATGATGTGTTCCCCCTGGATAAACGGGCGGTAATTCTTCAATGCCCACACCGTTGCCAGGAGTGCCTTCTCACAATCGTTGAATTTTTCCTCCACAGAGGATAAAGTTTTGCTCGCATAGGAGATTACTTTATTGACCTTGTCATGCTTTTGGTATAATACTGCCCTCAAGCACGTATTAGAGAACCCCGTCTCCAGGAAGAACTCCTTGTTTCTGACAGGGTAAGCTAGGCAAGGCGCTTGTGAGAGGCTTCTTTTGAGTTGTTTTACTGCCTCGGCTTGTTCTGGACCCCATTCCCACTTGACCCCCCCTTCAGGAGATGAATCAGGGGTCTGGTGATCTCTGCGTAGCCCTCAATGAACTTTCTGCTGTAATTAGTCAGTCCAAGGAGGCTCCTTAGTTCCCGCAGAGTTGTGGGGTCTTTCAGTTTCTGAAGTGCTTCCACTTTCTTTTCCTGGGGACAGAGACCCTGAGGAGTAATCTCATGCCCCAAGAAATTAACACGGGTTCGACACCACTGTGCTTTCTGAAAGGAAAGTTTTGCTCCGGCGGCCCTCAACTGGGTCAGAACATAACGGATCTCCGCTATGTGTTCCTCCACAGATGAACTTTTGATGAGGACATCATCTACATAAGCCAGGTTACCCTTCGCACCCAGGTTGGGCATGGCCTTATGTAGGAAAATATTGAACTCATTACCGGAGTTAAGGTATCCGAAGGGAGTCCGGGTCCATGTGTATTGCTGGCCCCCAAAGGTAAAAGCCAGTTTGTATTGGTCCTCCCTACTGACGGGCACAGTCCAGTATCCATTGGTCAGGTCTATTGCAGTGAATACCTGTGACCCCTGGATCTGGGCCAGCCCTTGGTCAATGTAGGGCAGAGGCCATCGGGAAGTATGGACCCGTTTGTTGAGCTCCCTGAGGTCGGCGCAGAGTCTCCACTGGCCGTTTGGCTTCAATATTCCCAGCACCGGATTATGGAAGGTGCTGTGGACTGGGCGGATTATTCCCTGGGACTCCAGGTTCTTAATTATTTCAGTAAGGGACTCCATGGATGCGAGAGGCAAGCGATATTGCTTCACAAACACAGGAGTCATGCCAGGGTCCGTGGGGATTGTGTTGTGTGGATGTCAGTGCGACCACAGTCATATGAGTCTACCGCAAAGAGATCTTGGAAATCCAAGAAAACTTGTTTCAACTTTTGCTTTTGTTCCAGAGTCACACAGGCATCAGCTAGGTTGACTCTCTCTTCCACTATCTGCCTGAAGCCTGGAAAGACTTCTGGTTTGGCTATTTCAGCGGCCTCCTCCAGCTGGCTGGAGAAGTCCCTGGTCAGAGTGCTGATTTGGACCGGAGGCTTCAGGTGGGAAAGGCAGCCCTCATGGACCTGGAAAATCACCTCATCCCTCCTGAAGTCACAAGTCACATCTTCCTTACCATAAGGGCAAGAAGTGTACACCAGGAAGTTCCCCCCATGCCGGGTAAAAATCCTGTCTGGTGTTGTATTGTCGTCACTGTCACTGTCAAACAGTCCTTGGGGATTGGCCCTAACAGTTCATTACCTAAATCTATGGAAAAATGTCGGTCATCAACCGCCATTCCAATAATGGTGCCTGTGGCTAGAGTAATACTCTTTAAGTCGCTGTTATCCACCTCTATTGGAATGGTGTCATGTTCTATGTTGACTAATGGTGTTGGGTTTACCCCTAACCCTTGCTGTTGGAGAGAAGCATTTAGATGTATGTAAGCATCAGGGTTTTGCAAATATTGTCCTCTTTTAACTTTCACTTCCAGGGAGAATTGTCGGGTCCTTTCTGGGATGGTGACTTCCTCTTTGATCTGAATTTCAACTGCATAAGGTAGCAATTGAGCTGACCTAAATGCTTTTTCTGGATCATCAAAGCCCATGGGATTATCCGCTAATCAGGACCAAGCTTTGAAGTTTATTAGGTCCAAACTAATGGCAAAGCGATTGAGAATGTCACTGCCTAAGTAAAAGGCGGCAATGACGTCTCGCACGACCCAACAATTATGGACTATGCTCTTGTTGCCAATGGAGATTTTGAGCATACACCTGCTTGGCAGGAGCTGTTTGGAATTAGGTGCTTCCAGGTCCATTTCCCATTTGTCTATCAGTTTGAAGGTGGGAATGGCTGGATCTTTTGGGAGTTGGCGGAACATGGCTTCGCTGATGAAGCTCTTACCGTTGTTCACACACACTCGAGCGAGAACAGAGTCCTTCCCATCATTTAATTGGACAGGGATGAACAACTGCTCTCCAATTTGCTGAATATCAGCCAGGCTCTGAGCTGATTTCACATCTTTCTGGACTATAGGAGTGGGAGTTTCTGATTGTGGATTGGTAAAGAATTTCAGGGTGTTTCCTTCCAGTGTGGAATACCACCTTAAACTGGAAGGAAGGTTGATTTTCAGAAATAGAGAGGACCCTCCATCACCAGTCTGTTGTCCTACTGCTATTACTGTCACGTCTGGAATTTGGCTATTCTGGAAGTGAAATTCTACTTGGTCAGGTTTTTGTTCCACCATGTGACAGGTGCCGTTTAAACTAACATGGTGGACACTCTGTTTTAATTTTATTGGTCGGCTAGTCTGGGTCCAGAGGACCTTGTTTACGCAATCTATTAAGGGTGACAACCTCCTCAGGAGGTCATTCCCCAGTAAACAAGGGGTGCCCTCTGGAGTCACAACTATGACTGGGTGTTTCAACTTGTGTCGCCCAATTTTAATGTCCAAGTCTGCCGTCCCCTCGACAGGAATTTCCTTCCCGTCAAAGTTCTGGAGTTGTCCAGGAAGTGAGGTGAGAGGAATTTGGTAATTCCCTCCCCTTCCTGCATTCAGTTCATCAAAGGCCCTTCTGGACAGAAGGGTAGCTTGAGATCCCGTGTCCACCAGCGCTGAAATCGTACCCTGCCCCTGTACTTGTACCGGGGCATAATATCTTCCCTCCTTCTCCTCAAGGGGGCACAGATAATGCACATTTTTGGACAACTGGTGGGCTAACTTTCTGGTTTTGGACATTACAAGAGAAGAAATTTGGGCAGACTCCTGTGGAGAGCCTTGGGAATCTGAAAGAAAAAGTTGGCAACTGGAGATCAGAGCCATTGTGGGTTCCCCTGGCTCCGGTTCCGGGCCGCCCCCCCCCCTTTTTGGAGGCAGTCACCAGGATGGGCTTGAACCAGGGGATTTTCTTGCTGTTGGTTCTGGGATGAGATGGTGGGCGGCGGTAGTTCAGTCTCCACATCTCCCCAGTCTGGATTTGCATCCCTAGGGACCCATTTTTCTTTGGGAGGAGTTCCCCCCTCTCTGAAGGAGAAGATCCTTTTCCCAGGATCCTCTGAGGATCCCTCTCCCTCAAATTGGAAGATCTGTACCTCCTCCTCAAACTGAGTCTGTTTGGGTCTTTTGTTTCTCCTACTCCCCCTCTGCTCCTTAGGAGGCAGGCTTTCAGGGGCAAGAGATTTTTTTTTCCGGTTTCTGGGTTTCCAGGGGCTGTTTACAAATGAGGAAGGAAGCTTCCTCCAAGGCTTTACACCCCCCTTCCCTTTGTGCCTCCTCCCTGGGGACCGGTGAGCTATCGGGGTGCTGCCCCCGTCATTGTTCTGGGGCACCAGGTCCAGAGTTGGGTGCGTTCTGCGCCGGCATGCGATCTGAGGGTTCTGCTGAGCCCTCAGTATGTGACCCAGATCCCGCGCCATGTTTTGCACCTGGCGCTCTAACTGGGAAACCCGCTCAGGCTGATACGGGGCCCTGTTTTCTCCTCTGGGCTGATCCCGGGAAGGGTAGCTATCCCTTCTTTGGTAGTACCCCTGGTTGGGAAGATTTGGATACCCCTCCACCCTTGGCCTCCCCTCTCCTGGATTCGGTTGTCTGGGCTCAGGGAATTGGGGAAAGAAGGATGGATGATTTTGGGGTTGGAAATTGGGTGGATACCTGGGAAAAAAGTTCTGCCCAGGGTTTGGTGAGTTTCTGCCCTCCGGTGGGAAGTTAGGAGGGAAGTTCCCTGGGTTAGGTGCTTGGCTGGATCCCCCCCCCTTGGGCTGGAGGAGTCCACACATAACCCAGGATGGGTCGACTTCCCTTGTAACGGGGACTTACATAGTCAGGAGAGCGAGGGACCCCATTTGTGGGACTACCTCCTTGACTCCCTGTTTGTGACTGGCCCAAGGACCTTCTGGGCCTAGCATTATTAGGTGCAGGTAGGTTTTTAGGCCCCCCCATCTCCAACTCTAAAACGGGGGTGACCTTTACCTCTGCCACCTTGGCAGCAGCAGGGGTGTTGTTGGCTTTGGGGTTTTTGGGCGCATTATTTTTATTTTCTATTGGCTTCTGCACCTCATAGATCCGGGTCGCCTGTTCAATGACCCAGTCTAAAGATCTTTTCTCGTGAAAATCCCTCACAAGCTGGGTCATTATGTATTTGGGCAAGGCATGGAAAAACGTATTAATAAATTCTCTGCTATCCGTGCGCACCCTTCTTGTGGTCTGTGCAAAAGTACGCTTTAACTCCTGCACAAACTCTTGTGGGGCCTGATCCTCCCCACATTGTAAATTGTAGGCTGCCTTGCGAGCCTCTTGAGGATTTCTATGAGTAGAAAAATGTTTCAAGATGGCCGCCTTATAGGTGGACCATCTTAAATGATTTTGGTCCTCCAGCCCCGCAAGAAACTGGAGTATTCCGGGGAGAAGGTCCACTTTACATATTGAATACAGCTTTGGCTGTCTTTCAAATGGAAAGTCTCCATCATTTGCTCAAACAACTCTAAGTGCTCCCAAACAGAATACTTGGCGTTCTTATGATAAGGCGTGATGACGCTCCTGATTGCCTTAATCTGCTTTAAGGGGTCCTTAAGCAAGGCCCTTTTTGTCTTATTGGCCCTTTTGGTCCGGGTAACCCTGGTCCATTCATCTTCTGACTCAGAGGCACTGCTCCCAGGGGTTCCCGTCTGTTCTTCCAGGTTTTCCCGGATTCTGCGAGCCTGGGAATGGCTGGCAGAATGTGGGGACCTGGTCTCCTGTGTCCGGTACCGCTCAGAGGAGTCTTCAGATCCCTCCTTGCTGCCAGGATTTGATGGGTACCCCCCCAATGACCTAACTGGGCAGAGGTTTTCAGGATGCCCTTAATGGGCCTACTCTCCTGGGGTTCCCCATCAAATTGCACTGTGCTTGGGTGCCCATACCCGGATGCCCGCCCCTCCATTCCTGGGTGGTACTGGCCTATGAGCCCCATGCTTCTGGCTGGATAGTAATCTGCCATCCCTGTGGCCCTGTGCTCATGTGCGCCAGGGGACATGGGGGTGGCAGAGTCCAGGGACTGAGAGAGATAAAGGCCTCTGGTACTAGGGCTCCTGAGGTTATGCTCAGGAGTTTCCCTTTCCCAGCGAACTTGGTCTCTATCCGCCAATGCTCCCTGTTGCAATGCAAGAGCCTGCGCCTTCAGTTCCTCAGTTAAGGCCTTACTAGACTCTATCAGTCTCTCCTGCATCGCTACCTGTTGTTGGAGCCTATCATTGTGCTGGCAGAGAGCCTCATTCTCTCTCTGTGTTTCCTGATTGGTCCTGGAGCACTGGGCCAGTCTTTGCTGCAGGAGGGTTACCTCCTGAGCTGTGTCCCTATTGGCCTGCTCCTGTCTTGCCAGAGCCTCCTCCACCCTCCTGGTGTGCTCTAGCAAGTCCTGGTGTTCTTTTTGGAGGTCACCCAGTCCCTGGTGGGCCAGGTGATTTTCTTCTGTTTTTCTTTTTAAATGGCAGACTTCCTGGCCTAAGGCGTCTCTTTCCTGGCTAAGAGCCTGCATTTGTGCCGCCAGGTCGTCCCTCTGCCTTTGAAAGGCACCAGCTTTCTGGCGTTCTTCATCAAACTCTGCCTGGGTATCCAGGTCTTTCAAAATCAGTTTATTGCTCTCTGCCTTCTCCCTATCTAGGTGGCTTTGCAGGGTGACTACCTGCTCAGCACATGCCCTATTGAATTCTAACTGTTGCTCCAGCTTTTTCTGGCTCTGCAGTAGGGAGTCCAAACCTTCTTGGTACTCCTTCTGCAAGGCCAGAAATCTGGTATCCTGGTCAGCCTTTTCCTGTTGCAGAATGTCCATATCCCTCTTTATTTTAATGATGTGCTGTCTACTCTCATTTTCTGACTCCTGGCTCCCCTGCAGCCTCTGCTCAGAAGAGACCAGGTCAGATTGGACCTTCTCTAACGCCATCTGTCGCTTATTCGCCAGATCTTGGCTTTCAGTACATTTATCCTGCATGTCTCCCATATATAGGTACAGGTATGCCGCTATCCTAACCATCTTGTCTTGTTCATCCTTAGCTTTAGGAGCCATGTATAGTTCACTCAGGGCCACATGTAAGGGACCCTGATCTCTCCATATATCTGACCCTGTTTCCGTGACCTGTTGCGTGATGGCCTGCAACCAGACCATGCGGTCCTGGTGAGTCCACTCACCTCTCACAAATAACTTATGTAAGAAGTGCTCTCTGGCTATTTTCATGTCTACTAAGGTCGTCATTCTGGAATTTGAGTTCCTTCCTGACTTACAGAAGTTTGTATTTTATTTTTGCAAAACAGACCTTTTCCTTAGAGCGTTCCTTTGAGGAGTGCTTTACAGCGTAACACAGCGTGGTGATCCGACCGGATATGTGTATCTGGTCAGCTGGCACACTGTATTAATCTGCACAAGTGATAGATCTAACCCAAACGTCCGGCACGAGCCCCCAATTTGTAAGAGGATTCAATTCAACACTACAGCTAAGTCAATGCCTAGTCTGGGATACTGAATGGAAACCCTTATTGATATATCTTTATGTCCAGTTCATGCGTTCTGGATGACTACCCCTATATAACACCCCTCTCTAGGAATCCCCCTGACCCCACTGAGCCAAGAAGTAGTTCTGTTTTGCAATTTAAAAGGTTTATTTGAGAATTTAAACAATATAGATATATATCACACTTTATAATAAATTAATAATTGGATATCACACTTAATCTGATCAGTAATCAATAATGGATAGTCTGGCACTAGCACACTTGTAAATAGGAACAGAAGAATAAGGTGGTAGAGAATACTTTATATAAGTTCAGATGGATGTAATGTTGAATGAAAAATGCAATACAGAAAATACTCAATATGATTTCAACAAAACAATGTAATCACTTTTCTCTGGCAATCCCCTCCCCCCTTTATGCAATGCAAGGAAATGGAAGGAAAGCACACAGTTCTCAGAAATGCAGTCAACTGTAATTCAGTTCACCCCAGCAAGCTTAGACTACAGAAGTTGGAAACACAGGCCCAAAATCACTTACAGAAGTTGGAAACACAGGCCCAAAATGCTTTTATATGTGCTGGCAATGAAGTGAAAAATATGCTAAAATGCTTTTAATTCCCTCTAGGAGGTTCAGGGTGAGTGAAATCTAGTTAATATTAGTCCAGGCTCACTTTAGCAAGGATCTAGGAGTAACTAGCAGGTTAAACGAATTTTTGGCAAATGAAAGCAAGAAAACTGCTGTTTTCACACGTTGAGAAATTTGCAAATCGCGGCAAATTTGCGAGTGCGTTTTTCGCGATTGCGGCAAAAGTATCGGGTTTAGGAATGCGATTCTAGGTTCGTAGGAAAGCTACGATTCCCAGCTTTCAGAGGAAAGTTACTGCAAGTCTCTAGCGCAAACGGTTACGGAGATATGAGCGATTAAATAAAGGTAGTTTTTCGGATTTGGAATGTTAACATTCAAAGTGACAAGTGCAGCTTGCAACTAGAAAATGACAGGTGACAACTTTACACCAGTTAAAATAGCTTGCATTAGATTATTTTAACTAAGAGATTGGTTCTGGACAGTCTGCTAGGTACTCAAAATATATTTCTGAAATAAATGGGCCTCGCCACGGATCTGGTCAGGTTTTAGACTGGACTCTGGTCTGTTCTCTGCACTTCACAGTGATCTGGGTCAGCTCTCTCTCTCTCTGGATTCTGGAGATTGATGGATTTGAAGTTTGGATCTTTCTGCACAGCTTTCTCTAGAGATTGATGGAGGTAAAGTATGGATTTTCCCGGCAGAGCGTCCCGCAGCAAATGGATTTGAAGGTCCCTATCTGTCCTGTCTGTCTGCTTTTATGTGTTTTGAAAATGGGTGTGTGTGCAGCATCACTAGGCTCTACCCCTCTCCACTTGTCATTGGCCACTTCATCCTCTTCCCCTTGATTGGGGGAATGAAATGAAGTGTCATCATGATGAGGTCTGTTTATGGTACAGAGAACCCACCCCTGTCAAATTACACACAATCTATATTTTGATCCAAAAGACATATTTGCACAGGTACACATTTGTTTAAAATTACATGCACCCATCACATATCACAGGAGGTATACCCTGTCCAAATCTGCTCTTCCTGGTAGCTTGCATTCAGAAATGGCGACATTTGCACTTTTTAACTGATTTCGTAATATCGGACATTACCCCAAATTTACACACATGTGCGCAAGGAGTATGGACATTAATTGATGAAGTGTCAGATTTTTAACATGCATACATTTTAAGTAATACCCTCTTAACTGCTAGCTTGCCCCCAGATCATGCCACCGGTTCTAAAAACCTCTTAAAATGTGGGCAGAAAAATCACAAGAAATATGGTATCATTTAAATAATTTTCACAAGTCCGCTCTATGAGTTATTCATCTTTTTCTAAAACCATATTCTGGCTACAGGGGTGTGGTTTCCCCCCAGCACAAGGTTGAATTTCTGGTTTTTCCAGTTCTGCCAAGCCAGCTTGCTCTCACAGGCAGTGCTCCTCCCCTTTACTTCCAGGAGGAAGCCACTTTTACAGCCCCCGTAATAAAACATTTGCCTGAGTCAGGACAGGGCTTTGTTGAATTTCCTGCAGAGCCCAGGTAATTCAATCAGGGAAGTGTCATATCCCTTTTGGTGGGAGCAGCAAAAGGGCAGCTAGGCCTGGGAACACAGCTGTTGTGCAAGTCTCATCTCCTGTCGTGGGTAGCTGGTGGGCAGAATTCAGTTCCTTAAGCCAGGCCCCAGCTAATGTCACTTTTGTTCCCCAGTTTAAGTCAAGACAATTTTTACATATGCAGCTAGAATGCTGATTCTAAGTTCAAAACTATGGCATTTCAACAGTGACAACTTATGTGACACTCAAAAGTAGGTCACTCATTTCTTTTAAACATTTCGATTTTTGGTAGTTTTAAATCCAGTTTCAGTTAGGCTGCTGCAGACCTGCAGAGCTCAGCCAGTCTTGTTAGGAACATTCAAGTCACTTCAGAATATAACTTTACACTGGATCCACCTCTCAGTAAGTCTTTCTTTGGCATGCTTTGGGTTCATCTATTCAGTTTTACACATATAAAAAAAATCTGGTGCTGTTTTAAAATGCCGGCTTTCTGATAGTGGTGAGTACTGGTACTGCAACCATTTTTGGGATTTAAGAAAATGAATTCCCCACAATTCTAGGTTGCTTTTGGCAATCAGCATTGCCATTCCCAATGGTTTCAGACTACGGTGTGGGTAGTCCAATGGTGGTTTTAGGCAGTGTCCTTCTGTGCCCATAACATCGGCAAAATGAGTGGCAGCCTATTCTTCATGCATTTCCCTGTGCATTTTCTGGGAAGCTCTGGCCATCATGATGTTTACCATGTCAGTACTGCACAGTTTTTGAGGTAGGGCTTGGATGCATGGGTAAAAACATCCCACAATACCTCGATCGTAATCACTTCACAGAAACTCGGCAGCCTGGAACGACAGTGGACGGATGCAGTAGGAAGAAGGGAGATTACATCAAAAGAGTGAGTGGAGGTCATTTTTTTGTATGTGTGTGTTTTTTTATGTTGGTATGTGGTGCAGAAATAATAATTTCTTTCTGTTGTTTTGACTCAGAAATGGCTAGTACTTTGGAGTGTCTGGAGGAGTATTTTCCGCATGGGGAAATGTCTGAAGACAGCGACAATAATGGTACACATTGCTCTGCATATGCAAAATAATGACCAGTATTTTATAGGCATTTAACATATGCATATTTTTTAACAGACCAGGAAAGAAAAGAAGAAAGGGCAACAAATGAGACAGAAGAAGATAGGATAAAAAGGATTGATCTGAAAATTGACATATTGAACGAGAATTTTAAAAGTTTACGTGAGTTTGTGGAGGACTGTGTGAGAGGAAAAATGTGTTTCCATTGCCCCACCTGTACCTGCCCCGCTTCTCCTTTCCATAGTGAACCTTCCCCAAACCTTGAAGAGGAAAATAGACGTTTTGACGAAATATCCATCCCTTCTTCCCCTCACAAATCTCTCCTCATAACCAGCCCGTGTTGAATCCTAATTCCCCCATATTTGTGTCAGTGTCCGCTTCTCCCGCTATTTCTTTGGAATGAAGTGTGTGTGTGTGTGTGTGTGTGTGTGTGTTTGGAATGTTTTTGTACAGTAGTTGTAGTGAAAGAGTGTGAGTAAAAAGACGTAAAATGTTCGCAAACAGCGTGCCTGTTCGACCTATCCATAAGGAATGGAATGTGGGTGCTGTAAAGGCAGTACACCTACCCTTACTAATGTCAAATAAGATGGATTTGATGTTTGACCGCACCATCTGTTGAAGTTGTGCGTACATAAACAGAAAGGGGCGTCCTAAGGACATTATACCTCACTGTACCACTTGTAAACGAGATGAAACATGTTCGTAGAACCCACCAGATGTCCAGGATGGCTGTAAATGAGCAAAATGGGAGTGTGTGAAGGACAGTATACCTGTCCGTATCGGGTGCAGCCAAAATGGTGCCGTCCGTAGAACAGGCGCGGTGGCCGGCAAGTTCGTAGGCAAACAAAATGGAGTTGTACAGTGAACATATCATGTATGCACATGCGCAGTACAACCGTAAGTATAGCGAACATTGTGCCTGTCCCTAACTGTCTGTGTCACTTGTGTCGCACTTTGAATTAGTTTGAGAACCCGAACACTGTCCGTAGGACACTTGCGCGCATGCGCACGTTTGGTACTCTGCATTTGCTGTCCAGCGGACTCCCATTTCTGGCGCGGATGTGTTCAGGACGTCATCATGTGACCGCACCCTCGCTGAGTGTGTGGACTAATTTGCGCAGTTTGTGTGCTTCCGCAACAGTCCAAAAGAACTTATAGACACAAGGCAAAGCATTGTAGAGTGTAAAAATATAATTTCACATATCCCAGACAATAGCTGACCTGAGGACTTGGTGTGTAAAATATTTGTACCGCTTTGCGGTGATGAAAACGTTCACGAGGTACACCCCTCCACCCCTACAAATGGCCACACCCCCGAGCGCACCTTCATTGTCCTTCTAGCTATTGCAGATTGAGGTGTACTGCCTTTACTGCTGTAGTGACCAAAAGGAAATTAATCGGTATGGCTTCCATGGCTGCTGTTGGTTCATTAGCCTCTGCACCACCCCCAAACCCACCACCACCACCACCTCCCAAAGGGCCTGCAGAGAGATATATGGGTGAGGATGTAAAGAGCGAGGAAGAAGAGGAGGAAGAGAATGAAGTGGAGGAACTCGGCACTAGAAGCACTCGTCGGGAGTCATGGGTGTGACGGTTGTTTTCCGTTTATGGGAATGTACCAAAAGCACGTGCGAACATGGTGAAGTGTAACCAGTGCGAGGTGGTGCTGAGTCGCGGGAGACTTGGTTCGTACAGCTTTGGTACGACAACCATGAAGCAACACCTCACTTAGTTCCACACTGCGGACATTCGCGAGGTGGTGCCATGTGAAGAGTGCAGTCGATTGAGTTCCTCCACTGCATCTTCCGTGTCCGATCCTCCCACCACAAGAGACACTCCTGTGGGGGAGTACCTCCCTCCAGCTACCTCACAAGCCATTCGCAATGCTGTTGACCCTTACCTTTCAAAGGTGACAATAGTGTGTAAGTATTGTGACGCAGTACTCTGCAGGGGGGAGAGTTTTCGGAGTGCTTTTGAGGCTACGGTCACAGAGCACCAGAAGATCTGCTCCTTACCTAAATAAAGCTCACCCTATATCATTCTCTGTTCACTTGCCCTTTCTTGTCCCCGTGCCTGGTGTCCATACCTTACCCTCCTTTGGCCTCTTCTCCCAGTGTGCCGTGTGCTGTGAAGCAATAAAAGTTAAAACAACAAAAATTACAGAAAAGGCTCTTTTCAGAGACGCCTTTCTCAGTTTAAAGATAGAACTATGAAGTGACGGTGGTAGACCCCCGCGGAGTAGTGGAAAAGTTCAAAGACAGTCGTAGGGGAAAAAAGGGAGGGTGCAAGTGGAGCAAACACAATGAAGTGTACTCTGGGAGTAGGTAGTGGCTCTGAAAAGAGCCTTTCGGTGGTGTGTTGTGTGGGTCAAAAACTGTAGATTGGAGAAAAACAGATTGTCAGATAGGTGAGCGTGAATTCAAAAGAGGTCGCAATGCATTTTGTACATTGCAAAGAAAAATCCGATTGCCAACATCTCTGAAAAAGGCACAAACAGCCTTATTCACATTGCATCTCGCTTTCTCCATTTGTGGACCAAAAGCAGAAGAGCGCAGCCATATTTGTCTTTGTGCAATACAGGAAAAAAGTGTTTGACAATTTGGAAACATGTCCATGAGCTTCGCAAGTCCTTCCTTCATTGCAAATTGCAAAGAAATTCCAGAGACATGGCCTAAACTGTTTCCTCCGCAATTAATGATAAGTATATCTGGAGGACACTCTGTCAGTAAAGTAACACAGAGAGGTACCAAGTCCAGCCACCTCATGCCACGCACGCCATGCCAGTGCACTTCCACATGAGGAAATCCGAGATCTGCAGATAAACTGCAGCTTTCTGCATGCACCTTGAACCATTGTATCCATGAGTCTCCCAAAATCCAGATAATCTGTTTTCGAGCTGGAAAGCCATGGCTGTGTGGTCTCCTGTCAGGGAGAAGACGGTCTTACTAAAGTGCGCCATTCGGAACACACCTACTGAACTTTATGGACCAATCCCTAGCTCCGCTCATTCTCATTTGCATGCGTCTCCACCCCTGAATCCCCGTTGGTGATATGCGCTGGCTGCAAAGTACCGCTATGTTCGCGGACATGTATAGGATCAGAGCGTGTCGACGGTACATTAAAGTGTTATTCCCCTTTTTCCCCTTTAAGGTGGGCTCTGAAAAGAGCCGTTTTTTTTATTTTTGGCCAGATACCGTACAGACATCTGTTATTTTTTTTTTTTTTTTTTTTTTTAAACATTTGGTTTGCATTCAAACCTTTCATCTTACTTTACTTGTGATCTTTACTCAATTTACCAAGCGAGTGCTATGGGAGCTTTGTCCTTTTTCTTAATTCTTGTTTTCCTTCCTCGTATATCTGTGTTGTCATACTCATCTATTATTCATGATGTTGTGCCAGAATGATATTAGGGCAAACACCAGTTTTTTCTCATTCCCAGATATCATCTTCGCCCAGCGATCCTCAGGTGTTAGTACAGTCTCGGTGTTTGTGAACCATTCTCTCGATTGTTGTCTTTTTTCATTCAATGCCGGGCATATCATGATTATGTGATGTAAATTCTCGGTCATCTCGGGATTCTTGCAAAATCGGCAGTGTTTTTTGCTTATAGGAATTTGTTGTCTGGCTGCCATTATTTCTCGGGTCGGGAGGATGTTCAATCCATGTCTCATAAATGTATCTCTGATTTTTGAAGACGGAAATATTTGCAGGTATGAAGGTAGTTGGTTAATTCTTCTGTTATCAAATGGGTTATGTATGTTATGCTGGTATTTGTTTTTCTCTTGGTTAGTCTTGATCCAGTCATTCTCTTTTAGTTTTATTTTCACTTTTTGCGGTCTCTCTAATAACATTTCCATCGAAATATCTTGCTCTTCTCTTTTCTCTTCTGTCGCGGTTTTCCATTTTTCTAAGGCATGTTCTCTGTTGCAATTTTTCCCCGTTATGAGTATTTCCAGGGGTGGGGTATTGGTTTTGGTCATAATTTTCCTATATAAATCAAGTTGTTTCCATGAGGCAATGGATTTGAGCGATTGAAGGGCAAGTTCTGCTCTAATTCGTGTGATGGGTAGTGAATTCAGCAGGTTTAGTACTTTTTTCCAGAAGCACCCTTCGAGTCTGTCCCAGATGTTGGGGTTGATATTTATCATGGTTTCTGCTCAGTATGTGAGTATGGCCGTTACTTTTTGTTTGTAGAATGTAACTACTGGGGTCATTGAGAATTTTCCGTACTTTCGGTGGATTATTTTCGCTTGCCGGGCTAAGGATAAGGTTTTTTCTTTGAGCTGTACCGCCCATTCTTCTTCTGTTGGTGATTGGGAGATCCATATTCCAAGCTATTTTATGGTTTATACTGTTTCCATTTTTTCCATTCCTATATGGAAAGATGGAAGCTGGCGACTGATCTTATTTTCTTTCTTTAGAGACATGACTTTCGTTTTCTTCGTATTTATTTCCAGTTTATTATTTGTCATGTAAGTTTCTAGTTTTTCTAGTGCAATCTGCAATCCTCTTGGTGTTTTTGCGAGAAGCACTATATCATCAGCATACATAATGCAGGGTATGGCTGTATTGTTTATTTTTGGAGGATTTATTTGCGGTGTGTAAATGTTTGTTTCCAGATCAGCCATGTAGAGATGGAATAGTGTAACTGCTAATGGCCATCCCTGTTTTAGGCCATTCCATGTTTTGATTTGTTCCGTGAGTGAGCCGTCTCTCGATAGTCTGACTCTCACGCTGGTGTCCCCATATAAGAGTTTAATCGGTTCGATGATGTCAGTTGGGCATTTCCATGCAATCAGTTTTTTCCATAGAATGTCTCTGCTCACAGAGTTAAAAGCTAGTCGTAGATCTACAAAAGCGGCGTAAATTTGTATTTTGTTTCTTATGGCTTCATGTTTCAATACATTTAGTAGAAAGAGATTGATATTAGTACCCAGTGTTTTGATTAATCCGGTTTGTCTTGTTGCGTATTTCTTTTCTTTATTTGCCCATCTGTCCAGTTTTCCTGGTAGTATTTTTGCGAAAATCTTGCCCAAAGGGTCTAAAAGTGCCAGAGGTTGATAGTTTTGTGTTTCTTTTGTGTCTCCATGCTTGAATATGGGTATTATAACGGCTTCTGTCCATGTGTTTGGAATTTCTTTTGTGTTTTGTATCATCTTGAAGATGCACTCGCATATCGTTGTCCAGACTACTGCGTTCTGCTTGATTATCATGTTGGAAAGGCCATCTGGACCTGGGGCTCTGGTGGTGTTTAGGGTACTTATTGCCTTTTCTAGATCTTCATGGTCCCATTCCCATTGCCATGCTTTTTGTTGTGTGTTATTTTCTTCTTTCGTTGAATCATTGTTTCCATAAATCTCTTTCAAATATTCCGTCCATCTTGCTTCTGGTGCATCAGTGACCATGCCGTTCTGTGTTTGTGTTTGATCGTGTAATAACGACCACAGTTGTCTCATGTTTCTGTTCTTTAGAGTCAGGAGCATTTTCTCTGCATCATCTTTTATTATCATAGCTTTGTTGTTCTTTATCCAATTTCGGTATTGTTGTTTTGCTGTTTTATTTTCCTTGCCTTTATCCAGTGGATTTAGTTTCTTTATCCTCTTTATTTTTGCTCTCAATTCTCTTTTCTTTATTATTATTTTCTCGTATATGCATGGGCGTGTTTCTTTGTTATTTACTTTCCATTTGTTGTATTTTGGCATCCGTATGGTAAAAGTAGCCATCCATAATTGATTTTTTCTAATTCATCTAGTATTGAGTTATGCATTATTTTTGGAAGTTCTTCCATTTTTTTCCAATTCTTAATCTGTTTTGTCCATTGTTTATTTCGATTTTTATTGCGTCCAGTTTGTTTTTTGCCATTTTTCCAGTATTCCACGATCTTTTTATTATGTAGAGGTCGCTTGCTTCTGTTTTGATATTTCTGGATTCCCTCAGTTTTTCATGTATATTTTCAGTCATATAGATGTAAGCAATTATGGCAATGGACTTGTCTCTTGCCCAGGTTTCCTATTGCCTTCCAGTTATTGTATCGATGCTATCCGATCTTCTTAAGTTCCTGCATAGTAGTTCTTTGGTCCAGCATTTGCCTAGGGGTGACAGATGAGATTTTTCTATTTCTTCTCCTTTTTCGTTAAATATGTGGATATTTAGATCTCCACATAATATAAATTCTGTCTCATTATATTTTCCTTTGGTGTTGTCTATTGCTGATGTTACCATATCTATACATTTCTCATCCGTTATTCCTGCCGGGTTCCAATATAGGTTCATTATCGCCCATATGCGGTCCTTTTTGTGATTCACAGTTGGAGGATCTTTTTCTTTGTTTCCCGTTTTGTGCTTCAGTATTGTAATTTGTATCCACGGGCTTAAGTTTTCATATTCTAATATGTCGATGTTTCGTCCATTTTTGATTATAGTTAGAAGTCCAGAGGACGGTCTGCCTTTTTGCTTTTGGATTGCGGGGTTCATTAGTATGGTGTAGCCGTCAGCTATCGGTTGTTTCGTAATCCATGATTCTTGGATGCAGATTATGTCAGCCAATATGAGATTCGAGTTTGTTGTGTTGAATAAATGGCTATGTCCCCGGGTGTTCCATGAGCATAACGTGGTGGTTTGCAGATTGTCTTCTTTTAATTGTTATCTTTTTTGGTTATATCTTTCTTCTGTATTTATTGGTGAATCGTCTTGTTGCCTCCATATTCCGTATTTTCTGTCGAGGTCGTGACGGTCTTGATAGTCTTTCTTGTCATTTGTTTTATTCTCATACTTGTCATCTTTTCTCTTATGTTCAGATAATGTCTTCTCATGGGCGTCATCCATTTCGCAACTACTTTCGTTCATTCCAGACTGGCTCCAACTTGATATTTTTTGTTTTTTCCTCCGCTCTATATTTTGCAATTCTTCGATCAAGGTCACTTCGAAGCCTATCTGCTTGCAGATATGTTTATTATCTAGCATTCTGTTCAGTGTTTTTTCAGATTCAAAGGTAATCTTCACTTGGTCCGTTGTTATTTCATCACAAAACTTTACTGTTCGTATATCTTTCGTTGTAATTTCTGTCATATTTGGGATAGCTTGTATCAGTCTTAGCACATTGGAGCGGTTCATGATTAAGTTGTTGCTTTTTGTTTTTGTTCTCTTTATTTTTATTTTCTTGTCTATTTTTTCTGTCTGCTGATTTTGTGGGAGTACATAGATTGGTAGTTTTATTACCTTTCCTGTTTGGTCTTCAGTTGTTTCATCCTTGTCATTGTTATTTTTGTGTTCCCTTGTTGGTGTGAATTGATTATTTGCATCCGCTGTTGTTTCGTTGTCATCTTTCCATTCAATTTTTGATATTTCATCAAGTGACATTTCATATCCGGATTCTTCCAGGTTTTGGTCTTCTTCTGGATGCTCTTCTTCATATTCATCTATCGTAATCAAAGATGTCTCTGCCATTTCTATTTGGGCTTCTTCAGATTGATCACTTTCATCTTCCGTATAAGTTGATAGGTTGATTAGTTCATCTATTTGTATGGCTTCATCGTTATGGTTTAGACCTATCTTGTTCTCTTTGGATTCGATGTTTTTTTGTTTGTTCTGCTGTGATAATTTGTCCATTTTTGGGTGCAGTTCTTTTGGGGCATTCGTCAGGTTTCTTAAGAAAGCGCGTGATCCTTTTTGCCTTTTTTTTTATTGGGTGTTCTTCCTTTTTTATCTTGTTCACTCATGAGTTGAGTCTTGTTTCCGTTCGCAAAGATTTCATACGTTTCTTTTCCTTTACGATCGATTATAGGTTTCTTGTCATCGATTGGTTTGCTTTCCTTTTTTCCTTTGTCTCTGTCTATGTGGTTGTTTGTATTCATCACTTTAGGGGGTTCCCCAGTAAGGTCGATTAGATTTATTTCTACGGAGGTGAAATTGCTTTTTGCTTCTTGTCTTTCTGCAGTCTTTGGGGGATCGCTGTTATCTACCCATTTTTGCCATGTCGATGTGTTGCTTAAACTGTGGGGATTTAAAGAAGGCATCTGCTTTGGTTTTGCTTGGTTTCCTTGTGTCATAATTGTAATTAGTGCGTGAGTCAGATCTGTTTTTTCGGCTCTGTCGCTGCGTGCAATGTCAAATAGCCTAGTTTGCAATAGGTGGCTGTTTTGTGCTTCGTTCTCTAGTCGCTCCAGTATTTTAATCATACATTGTTCTAAGTAGCTTTGTTTTTTGTTTTGAATGGATCAATGCAATGAGTGTTGTTTGGTCTTTTATTGAATATACTAGTGCCTCTTGCAGCTTCATGTATGGCAATAATGATTGTGTTGTAGTTGTGATCAGCATATTTTGTAGGTCTAGCATTGAAGTAGGTATAGATGCTAATTCTTGTTCAGTATGTCGATCACATCTGCATTTGTCTGAAAATTCTTGGTTTGGATTTTGTGTTTCTTCGCATTCGATTTGCCAATCATTTTTGTTTTGTGATCTTCTGTCATTGTTGTGGGTTTCTTGTTCTTTTGGTGTTAGTACTTTTCCTTTTTCTTGCTTTTGTATCCAAGTGCCTGTCTCTTTTTTCTTTGTGAGTAATGGAGGGCTGCCGAAGACCTCTTTTCTTCTTTCATGATTCTTCATTAGGTTTTCAATTTCTGTTATATCAAGGGATAATCTTGCGGTTTTAGGATTTGTCTGCTCATTTTTCTTTGAGTCCAGTTGTTGCGAGTGTCTACGGCTTTCTTATAGGGCTTGCCATTTCTTTTGTGCTTTGGCAGCCTTTTCCTGCTGGGTTATGATTTTTCTTTCTTTTTCCTCCTTTCCTTCTTGTACGCCCGACAGCTTTGGGATCTTCGCAATTTCCTTTATCCCATCCTCCTTCTTTATTTTGATTTGGTTCTTTTGAGCAGTGGTAGTATTGTCACTTCGTTCCACATTCATGGACTCTTTTATTTCCAAGTTCATGTCTCCTCTTACTAAGTTCTCGTTTTCACTTTTTTTTTACAGGCTTCTCTTTTAGTTCGGGTGTGTTTTGTATCTTTTTAATTGGGGAGATCAACTTCATATCTGCTTTCGAGATTGGAGGAGAAGGTTCTCTGGTGTTTCCGTTGCATTAATTTGTTGGTACTATTATTTGAATTCTTTCTATTGCTCCGCTTGTATCGGTATCGCTTTTGGTAATTGTTGGTGATTCTTCGGTATTACATTCTCTAGGGCTACCGCAGTGTTTGGTCATTACATGTTGTAGTTCTGGAGTCTCCATTGTCTTTCTTCTGAGATTCATGTGCGGGGGTGTTAGTTCAACGGGTTTCCCGCGCTTTGTTGTTCGTGTCATTCGAAGAGTGAGTTTTTAGAGATGCACACTTTTTGCCCGTTCGGGCACTGTAGGGTGTTTTTCTCTTGTATGTAGTTTTTAGTTACTGTTTTGTAGCTTCTATTTTACTTGTCGTAGGCGTTCGTTTTATGTTTTTCTTTTTTTTTTTATAAAACAAAGCGTTGAGTTCTTGAATGCCAATTTCCGGCGCTTTCCCCTGTGTGTGCCTCCCGGATCGTTATTGCGTATAGTGGATCAAAGGCTAATTGCCCGCAGTCTCCACTATATATTTTCTGTCTTCCCTTCTAGAATTGGGCGTAGTTCGATATGGCTCAGACTGTATTAATGTCAGCGTCTTATAGTCTTGCCAACGCCGCGAAACAGCCGCATAACAGTCACTGGCCTTTACCACTGTCGGGTTTAACGCCGCAAGGCTGGCGGCCTCGATGTTATGAGGGCGTTGGGAAACACGTGATTGGTCATGTGTCACAGTGGCTCTGCTTCCTCCAGGAAGCGAGCGGGTGCCGGGTGCCGGCAGGAGCACAGAGGCAGCTCGCAATGCCAGTTCCTAAAACGTGGATCTTTCGAGTAAATAAAATCAGTTCTTCAATTCAGGCAGCACACACCGCTCGGCAGGCAGCCCCGGTGTTATGAGGGCATTGGGAAACACGTGATTGGTCACGTGTCACGGTGGCTCCGCCTCCTCCAGGAAGCGAGCGGTTGCCGGCAGGAGCACAGAGGCAGCTCGCAATGCTTGTTCCTAAAACATGGATCTTTCGAGTAAGTTAAATCAGTTCTTCAATTCAGGCAGCACACACCGCTCGGCAGGCAGCCCCGGTGTTATGAGCACGTTGGGAAACATGTGATTGGTCACGTGTCACAGTAGCTCCGCCTCTTTCAGGAAGTGAGCGGGTGCCGGGTGCCGGCAGGAGCACAGAGGCAGCTCGCAATGCCAGTTCCTAAAACGTGGATCTTTCGAGTAAGTAAAATCAGTTCTTCAATTCAGGCAGCACACCTGCAATTTAATTTCTTTTTTTGTATTTTTTGTCCTTGCTTTACTCCTACAACCATTACAGAACCTTCTCTAAAGCAAGCCTTACGTTCCAAAAGAATATTGCATTTGCCAAAGAAGATAGTGCAACACCATCTGCTTCAAAATAATCTGCATTGCTTGAAGCAATGTTATCGTGGCTGCAGAAAAACATACCAGCTCGTAACATGAATGCACGCATGCCGCGATTGATGATACACCTCCCAATACTTTGATCTGGACAGGAAACAGAATTGTTGTCCCATTTTACTCTAGAGAGCAAAGCAGAAAAAATTGCTTTCGTTGTTGGGAAGATGGTCATGAGTGCTTCAACCAACTGTGCCAAAACTGCCAACAAAGTACGTGAACTCACGTATCCCAAATGGGAAGCACTGTAGTGCAAAATTACCACATGAGGAGTGGTCATTGTACGCATGTCTCTGCAAACTTGCAGAATTGCCACGGCATTGGCATCAGTGTCAGCGCTCCACACCCCATCCACTCCTCTCACATCGAAATGGTGTGACACATGCCTACTATCGGCATAGTGTTGTAAGCCATGCACAAAAATGTCTCCAAGCACCAAAACCCTGACCCTCTCCACCTCTGCCATCTTCAGTGTACGCACCGTCAGTCAACACAAAAGAGTAATATGAACATCTGATTGGCTGATGCCTACAAACCCCTTTCCATGCAGGATTTGCTGTAGAAACCTGTATGTGACACGCCCTACCTGCGGACAAGCGTTGCCTACATGCGACACTTAACTCTTACCCAGTCCTTCCACCCTTTCCACAGCGGTAGCAAGTCGAGTCCCTCATTGGGCACAACTAAGCAGTCACACAACCATCCACCAATCATATTGAACATCGCTAATTCTAACTCCGTCATCAACATTGCGCACTTCAAAATTACTGTTGATGATTCTGAATGGAAGTCGCATATCATTGCAAAGCACCTACTTCACAAGCTACTGTGCAGGTATTGCGAATTTCTACATACAGCTCCATGCATGCGCACATGCATGATAATAGAATACAGGTATGTATATTGTAATCAGAGAACATGTGCAACCCTTATGATTTAATTTAGACAAATAAATGTGCATAGGCAATACATGCCAACTCTCCCCCTTTTAAGTGCAAGATGTCCGATTTATCATTGACAAACCACACGACTGCTTACTGTCTTCCGCATAACCTATACATATGTTGCAAGCATGCCTATTTAGGGCGGAACTCAATTTTGTATGTGAAAATGTCAGAGTTGTGTACTGTGTACGGGCTACAGTAATGCTACTTGCAATGTAATCGTATGAGAAAACTAAGCGCTCCCGATTGCTGTGGTGACATCTCCCTCTGAGGGTCTCCCGATTTCTGGGCATCGTGCTTTTAATTTGCAAGTAGAAAATGTTTCCTCATCTACTACTGTGCCCTATCGCTTACAAACCTCTCTCCTATACATAGTACACCGTGTAACAAACAAGGCATTTCCATAAACTTAAAATTGTTAGCAATTTTAAAGGACTTTCAAGTACCATATTGCAAATACCATGCAAACACTGCACAGAGTGAAGTGAAATGCACACATGCACTGGGTTGAAATATGAAAGTAGAATGTTGTGATGAAAGAAGCACAATTAATGTGTGCAGTATCATCAGTGCTCTAAACACACAAAGTAATTGATTTTGTTTTTTTGCACCGCAGTGAAGACTACTCTCCTGAGAATCAATAGCATCTACACTGCAGACAACATATCCAAAGAAACCTGGTTATTTTGCAAAAAAAACTAAGTACAGTACTACCTTTATATTGTAACTACTCCTCAAAGAGGCTGTGTGGGTTGTTTGTTTATTTTGGGCGCCAAAGCAAACATTGATTTCTAAACCATTCCACCTACAAATATCCATTTATTGAACAAAGAATAACAGGCAGAATGGCTCACAAATCCCTGTGTGTTTGGAACTCAAATAACATATGTAATCCTTAGAAGGTTAGATTTAGAAAAGAAGTTGCTGTTGCAAGTTTGTGGCATTTCGTTTATTAATAATGGTTCTCGTCACAAGTAGCCCACTTTGTACTCTCATCTGAAGCACATTGTAGTAGTATACAAACAATAAAGTAGCCTTACCAAATCATTGCAAGAATCCAATGCACATCGACACCATGTCAAAGAGCTTCCCCATCAGACTCATGCACACATGCACACAGCACACAGACATTGGACAACAGACCAAAGTATACCTTTTTTTTCAACAGACACCAAATAATGCCTACCAAAAAGCAACTCTGTAGAAAGGAACGCAAAAGTAGAGCAAATAAAAATGAAAGTGCCCAATGTAAGCATCCATTGTAGAGTTTGTAGAGGATGTTGGAACAACCCAGCTAATGCAGTTGGTTAGCAAAACAAAGGTAGTCTCAACTACCGAAACTTTACCTCCTCCATCAAAATGTGTCACAAAACACAAAAATGTTGTAAAAAAATGACTACCAGTACAGCTAACAATGCTCCTAATAATCCTGATAGTGTAACAAGAACGCATAGTAAAAAAAGTATTTTATAAAAAATGTTTCATCACAGAGTCCTTCAGAATCTACTAAGAAGAGGACCGAAATCATCCTCACACCTTAAAACCTACCATAGAAAGTTAATCCTACAAGCTCTCGTGGACAGTGCAATCCTTCTCAAAAGGAAGTTGTTTATTTTAGTGTTAAATAGAATGAAAGCACTAACAAAACTAAGTATTAAACTACAAAAGAAACTAAGCAATAAGCGGAATGTGAACAAAAATAATTTCTTGCATGTTTGTGGTGGTGAATGGAGTCAGACAACAACCACAGAACCATATATTATAATGAAGAAGCATACAAACAAAATCAAACTAACACAATTGCCATCCATAGCAGTGGACGAGGGTATGAGAAAATCAATACTACCATCATGGAACAAGAAACACTGCTTACAAATGTATTCCCTGAAAACTCAGAATTACCTCTCGATTCAGCAGAACCACACCGTCCAGTATACAAATGGCCGTGCACATCAATGTGTACCATTCCAAACAAAGCGTTCAAATCTTTACGTCAGTTCCTCAATCAATATTTAAAAGGTAAAGACAAAAGTAAAATGAAAGTGCTGCAAAATATGGATATTTGATCAGTGCGGAAATACACAGGACTAAAAGGACATTTATTAGCCTGCATTTCTGGCCATATTTGCAAAAGCACCTTCCATGATATCAAAAGGATATCAATACATCATTCCAATTTAAGAAATCTAGTGTATGAAATATACTATGCAAAAAGTCCAGCTTCAGAATTAGGCAACTTAAATACCACTCTTCTGCATGATACACCCAAATACTTACAAGAAGAACTTGACCGTATTCAGAGAAAGTATTTTGGAAGTGAGGGCCACTTACAAAATGCAACAGTTTTAGAACATAGTAGCAACAATTCGCCACATAGCACCCTTCTATTAAATACATACAGAAAAGAAATAGTAAAATTTAGAAGGTCATCGGCTGAAGTGCCAAACCATGTGTGTGTGTGTTGCCGCAGAACGTTTTACAAAAGAAACACAAAAAATGTGGACATAGCATACAAAATAGAAGACAATGAAGATTCTAAATGGTTTGAATTACCTTTTAGCACAAAACAAATATGAACTAACTGAACGCCTAATATGTTTCAGTTACTGTACTACAAAATTAGACAACAACCACACTCCTTCACGTGCTATTACAAATAATTTGGAATTGTTTCCATTACCAAAAATCCTGCAACAGCTCAATTTGTATGAGAGCATAATAATTCAAACAGTTCACCCATTTCAAGCAATTATACGCCTTCATCCAAAAACAGCAAAATGACCTTCCTCTGAATTGGTGAAAGGCATTTGTGGCAAAGTTGTTTATTTGCCATTAGATCTAACGGAACATGTACACACTATAGGAGTGGAACATTCAATAGAGCATTCTTTAATAGTCTTGGTAAATGGAGTACCAACAAAGGACAAAAAAATTGTCAACAATTAGTGGACTTTCACAAAGTTAGACAAGCATTGCAATATCTAAAAGACAATAATGAGTACTACAAGGAAATAAATATTGATGAAACGGAAACAATTGAAATAATTCAAGAGCCATCAAAAACTGGACAATTCGAACTTCTGGATCCTGCTACAGTATCTACTCTTTTGGACCATTACACAATTCATCCATTGCATTCCAATGAAAGCATAGATGATGCACTAGAAACTTACCAAATGCGACAAACCAAAGGGTCACCAATGTGTATTTGGGAAAAAAGTATAGAAGCACGTGCTTTTCCACTGCTATTTCCTACTGGCAAAGGTGGAAGATACAATGATAGACCCACTCATATTGGGGCATCAGAATACCGTTCATTACGAATGTATTTGCAAGATCCCAGATTTAGACAAAATGTGGAATGCATATTCCACTTACTCTATGAAAGTGAATTAGCAACACTGTGTTACTGAGTTGCACACATTCTTAAATCTGGTACCCAATTTCAAAATATGTCAGCTACGCAGTTAATACAAAAAGTACAGGAAAAAGATGAGGTTTTACAATCAAGTATAACAAATTTGTTTGCAAACATGCGTGGTACAAAGGAATACTGGTTCCGACGGCACGGAGACGTGCGTTGTATGATCAGAAACCTTGGACCACCGACTTGGTTTGTTACGCTAAGTTGTGCCGAATATGCATGGGAAGATTTACATGAGTTCCTACGCATAGCAAACAGCAACAAAAACAACATAGATATATTAACACCTGGAGAACTTTGCTCTCTAGATCCAGTTAATGTGTCAATATATTTCCATCATCATTTCATTGCCATGCTACACTTTATTTGCAATAAAGGTATTCCTCCCCTTGGAGAAGTGCAACATTTCTTTTGAAGAAAAGAATATCAAGCGAGAGGAGCACCACATATTCACATGCTGTTATGGATCAAAGGTGCACCGAAATTTGGTCACGACAGTGACAGCACTGTTTTGCAGTTTATCCAAAAATATGTTACTTGTGAAATCCCTTCTCAACAGACACATAGTGACCTGCATGGGCAGATTTTACAATTTCAAAGACACAAATGTGGCAAATATTGTCGCCGCAAATACAAAAACAAAGGTAAATACTACACCAAATGCCGCTTTGGTTTCCCTACACCAGTTACAGAAACAGGTGAAGTAAACAACTTCATATCTTCAGTTCGACATAGTGTTAAAGGTAAATCACCTAAGAACACGTATTACATAAAAAGAAGGGAAGAATCAAAATATATCAATGATTACAATGCAATCATTGCCCTCTTATGGAATGCAAACATAGATGTGCAGTACATTGCAGACAATTCAACTGCTGTTACACGATATGTTACATCCTACTTAACAAAAGCAGAAAAAACAGAGCTTCAAGAACTCTGGGATGACCTAGCATCAGACAAAACATTATCACAGAAATTGTACAGCCTAGGCATAAAAATGCTCTCTCACAGAGAATGTGGCACCTATGAAGCAGCCGATCATTTAACCGGTACTGCTTTGTATGGAAAATCAGACAACATAGTATGGCTCAGTCTTGGTCCCGCAAAATCTAGAAAAAGAGTGCTAAAATCATTTGAGGACATAGAAACAATTGCCAGAAATGATCCCAACAGCCAAGACATTCTAAAAAACAATTTACTGGACACATACTATCTGAACAGGAGTAGCACTCTGCAATGCATGTGTCTATACCACATAACTCAAAACTTTGCATACAAAAATCATGTAAAACCCGATGAAAGCAAACGTAGATATAGAGTGACCGATTGTGAAGGGAGCTTAGTGAAACTTACCAAACAAAGCTTAATTAATCATGTAAAATTGTCATTAAAAACTCCTCAACAGAAAGAACTATATTACATGTCTCTGTTACAACTTTTCAAACCATGGAGAAAAGAGGAAGACATACTAGATAACTATGACTGCTATGAAGATGCTTTCAAAGCAAATGAAAGCGCTAACACAGATGTGAACTTTATACAGTACAAAACAATGTTACAAAATGAGCAGCAACAGGAAGAAGAACTTCAAGCCCAACTAGATAAGGACTCTTCTGACAGTAGTCAACCTTCTGTAACAGGAAGTCAAGAACCACTAGGACAACCACTAATAGCAAATGAGACTGAAGTAGCTAAGGCAGAAGTAGAAAACACCATGTATCAGTATCAAGAAGATACAGAAGAGTTAACTGTACAACAAGCAAAACTTAACAATGATCAGCGCACCATTTTTGAAGATGTAACAAAACAAATTGTACATGGTGTACAACACGAAAATAAACAATGTACCTGCCAAAATTACAAACCTATACTGCTGTACGTCAGTGGTGAAGCTGGATCAGGGAAAACATTCTTAATCAAAATCATCAGCAAGTTCCTTCAACAACTGACAAACAACAAACTGTCAGCTGTTGTAACGGCCCCCACAGGTTTAGCTGCCTACAACATAGGCAGTGTCACTTTACACCAATTACTACTGCTTCCAGTAGAGCATCATAATAAATTAGACTACTACAAACTTTCTGCAGAAGCTGCAATGGAATTACGCAGAGTATTGAAACAAATGAAAATGCTACTAATAGATGAAGTGAGCATGGTCTCCAACCTAATGTTGGCTTTGATTCATCTCAGATTGCAAGAAGTACTTAAAAGTAACAACGAAGAACTCTTTGCAGGGAAACACATTATCGTTTTTGGAGATCTTCTACAATTGACACCAGTGAAAGGTGAACCGATTTTTAAAACCTTAGGCCACAAACTCTTCCAGAAACCTGTTGGTAGCATAGGTAATATTAACCTTTGGCAACATTTCCAATATAGAGAATTAACTGAGAACATGCAGCAATCTGCAGATCTCATTTATGCCAACATCTTAAAAAGTATTAGAGTTGGTGTATTATCGCAAGAAACACAAGTTGTATTGAAAAACCGGCACATACATGCACTTTATGGCAACAATGCATGTGCAACTGATGTTTTGGAACAAATAGCGCACAAAAATGTCATTTGTATGGCCTTAATGCCAACTCTTGCAAGCTGTTTCAAATTCAATGAAAAATGTTAAATAAAGAAATGCAACCAATACTGGAAATTAGAGTCACAGGCAAACTAGACGTACATGGTATGACAGTACCCATGTGTGAGCAAGCCACAACAAGACTAAATAGTTTAGAAAATTCAATCTCCAGCACAGCTGGGTTGGAAAAAATATTGAAATTATCTTTAAATTGTAGAGTAATGCTTAAACGTAACCTTGACGTAGAGGAAGGGCTCGTTAATGGAGCACTGGGCACAGTTGTTGGCTTTCAATCATACCCACGGGATAGCAACATTCAGTTTGTCAATATTCGCTTTGATAAAGTTTCAGAAGTGAAAAGGATATGGCGTTCAATTGCTCGATTCCTTCTCTTAAAAGACATGTATGTACGTAGAGAGCAATTTTCTCTAACTCTTGCATATGCAGTTGCCATTCATGAATCCCATGGTCTTATCCTAGACAAAGCATTGATAGATATAGGAAACACAGTCTTTAAGGAAGGCATGAGCTACGTAGCATTATCACACTGACGTACACTTGACAGTCTATTGCTAATGAACTTTGATGCAAGTAACGTCAAAGCTGATATTCCTTGCATTCTAGAATACAATAGATTGTGTTCACTGTACACCCCTCATCTGAAACAATACCCGGTTCCAGATAAAGTAAAACGTGGTAAAAGAAAACTAAATGAAACAGAAATGCAACAGAATCCAACAGCAAATTCCGGAAAGAAAAGAAAAGAAGCTAAAGTTTCATCAATTACCGCAAACATAGAAGAACCTATTAGGGAATGTAAACCAGGGACGTCGGCAAAGAAGCAACAGAAATTCTGAAAAATGCACTCAGATACAGAACTTGCTGGACCATTCAAATTTGCAAATGAAAGTGGGGTAAGTTGCTATGCAAATGTAGAAATGAATATTCTATTTCAATTGCCACCAATTGTTAACAATATTTACCTGCACAGTACAGACCAATTGTGTTTGCAAATGTTAGTGCTGCATAGAAATGCAACAAGCAATCCTGACAACACATACAGTGTTCATGGAGTAAGGCAACAATTGGACGACTGTGCTGGAATGGTGAGATTCACTATGAACTCACAAGAAGATCCACAAGAATTTCTAATGTACATACTATTAGTATTGGAAAACAAAAGCATACCTGTAAATGAAATATTCCAGATTTCATACATGAGGAAACATACATGCACTCTCTGTAGCAAAGTGATACAGGAAGAAATCCCAAATGAGCGTTTTGTGTATGTTTCCATACAAAATTGTGAGAGCATTCCATTTCAGCAACTTGCACAAAATGCAAACCATGGCAGATTATGTACTATTTGCAATTCAGACAATCGCTCCACCTTACTGATACAATCACATAGTGCCTACATAATACTTATGCTTCTACGTTATAATGCAGATGGCACCAAAAACAACTGCACACTGACTGGATTCACACACGGTCAAGTGTCACTTGGAAAGAGAAACTTTACAACAGTAGGTATAATCTACCATGCAGGAGCTACAACCAATGGAGGTCACTACACTGCATGCATTAAAAAGAATTGTGGATGGTTCAAATGTAATGATAGCACCATTACTCTAAAGCAGAGATTGCCAGCTAATCTTACAAATGCGTATTTAATGTTCTTAAAGCCAAAATTTACGAAATAATGTGTACTTCAAGATTTTTAAAAAAATGACGTGAAAGACTACAAAGAGAGTTTCAGAGAGTGACACTAAAATCAAGGATTTGTGCCTAAAAGAGTTTCAAACATAAAGTGTGGAGTAAACACCTTACATTACTTTGTACTAAGGATTTGTGCTTGGAACATCTCATATTAATTTGTATCAAGGATTTGAGAGAGACACTAAAATCAAGGATTTGTGCCCAATAGAGTTTCAAATATAAGGTGTGGAGTAAACACCTTACATTACTTTGTACTAAGGATTTGTGCTTGAAACACCTCACAACAACACAATTATTTGTTTTTTCATCCTCTAAACTATTGTGAAGAATAAAAGAAGTGGTTATCACTGAAAAGAAGACTCACCTTTGTACAATAATTTTTTGAATAAGGTTGGTGCAAAATTTCTTTCTATATATATTGCTTCTGTGCAGCAGCTACACAGTTTTGGAGAAACAGTCATTCTGACAACCTAACGCAACTCTTTTTATTTTCACTTCATATCACGTATTAGCTAGCGCCCAGGGAACACTTCTTTTTGCTGCAAAGGTTTTTTTTTTCGAAAGACTACAAACAGTTAGAATACGCCAACAGGTATCTAACTACCCAAGAGGATTTAAGAATGACACAAATAAAAGAATATCACAGATCGTTGGGAACAAATGCACAGGTAGAATACACCTACAGGTATCTAACTGTCGGCAAAAATCGGCAGGAAGGCAACAAACATAACATTAATCAGAAAGATGAAGAATACACTCAAAGGAAACAAAGAAGTAGTTAGTACCATAGTAAATGAAGGTTTTTTTTAATCCCACAAGGATGTTTTTTTCCCAGACCCAAGGATTAGAAAAGCAAACACAGAAACTGAGCGTAATGCACAGTACACTGGTTTGTAAACTAAATATGAGGGTATAAAAAAAGGTAAACTGTCTATTAAGCAATGTAGTAAATTTTCAAAAAATGCAAAGACTAACATACCTGTTGCCTTTTATCACGGACATGGAAAAAGGGATACTTCTGCCAAGTACGATAACCATTTACAAATTGTATGTGGATTCTGAACAAAGTAAGGAGTAAGTATATTGGCAGTCATTTTCTACACATGCAAATCTACACGTCTAATCTATGGTACTAATATGCTGCAGTGCCTGTAGGCTGGCCCTTGGATCTTCGGTGTGTAACCTACCATCTACGCCTTACGACCAAGGTACAAGGAGTATAGGTCCTAGCCTCAACCATCGCTGCATATCAAAACCATGGTGCTTGTAAATTAGCTACTTATAAATTTACTTTTCGGACCATCATCTGCAGCCATGCAGGCAAGACACTAGGGCGTCCACACAACTAGCGCATTACACCACACCCATATTCACTTGTAACTCCACTGCTTATGACTTCAGTTTTGGGTGCATGGCCTTTGGGTATGCAGTCAAGAGTCTGGGTCCTGGCTAGAAACACCACAGCATATCGGAACCATTGTGCCTTTTCTTTTTACTATGTACAAACTTGATTTTTGGAGCATGGCCTTTGGCCATGCTCCCAAAACGCTACGCCCTCCCCACAACCATCTTAATGATGTTGCATAGTACAAGTGTACCAATAGCTGTGATATGGTGCAGTAGTTTGTAGCCACAGGCTGCAGAGGTGTGTTTGAGGCCATAGCATTATGAATGTATGGGTATACAGTATTTAAAATGCATAGTTACTTACAACTGCAGTGCTTATTACTTTGTTCAAATACTCTGCATCCTGGCCACTACTACCACACCATATGAGATCCATTGGGGCATGTAAGTACACTACGAACAAATGTACTTTTGGGGGCATGTGGCCATGCACTCACGACTGCAGACTCTCCCCACAGCCACCTGACTGATGTTCAATACTAGGGGTGTCTCTGTAGCTCTGAAATGCTGCACTGTTTGTGCAAAGGGCCTAACATTTTAGGTGTACGGCCATACATTTCAATATATGGTTGTGAAGTGTCTTATAACTCCAGTGCTTACAAGTTTCCTGTTGGGTGCATGCTTGGGTGTATGGCATACAGCCTGCAACCATGCACCCAAAAGTACACATCTTGTGCACAGCCACCGCACTACATGAAACCCATGTGGGCTTGTAAGTGAAGAGGTTATAGCTTTGTTGTTGGGGGCATGGCCTTCAGCCTTGCACCCAAGAGTACACACACTCCCCACAACCAGGTAATCGATACGCATTAGTAAGAGGGTATCCATGGGTGTGACATGCTGAAGTGTTGGTGGCCAGGGCCTAGAGTTTTGGAAGTAAGGCCTTCGGCCTTCGGCTGACTGCCATGCATCCAAGACTCTAGGCCCTGGCTACAACCACCATAGCATGTGCCACCCATGGCGGCTTACTGATGAATACAATAACCATAGGAAAAAGTATTGCAATTACGGCATGGTGTCAATTTCAATGTTCCCTAACACCACACGTGCCCTTACAACTGTTACAAGTTCCACGTGCACTGCATGGACTGAAATACTGCCCTTATTGGACCCCTCATTTTCTGTGCGTAAAAGGAGGCCATAGAAAATACATCATGAAGAAGTTATAGAGAGACTACAGAGTCTCCCCACAACCACCTCAGTGATGTGTGGTAGTGGGGGGTTTTCTATGGGTGTGGTATCCTTCACTGCTTCTGGCCAGAGGCTTCACTCCTAGCTGTACGTCCATAGATCTTACATGGGATGGGTGTGCAGTGGCTTCCATGTCTAGTACTTATGGCCATGCACCCAAGACTGCATGCACTCCCCACAACTTGCCAATCGAAACGCAATACTACAGGTGTATCCATGGGTGTGACATGCTGCAGTGGTTGTGGCCAGGGCCTACAGTCTTGGAAGTATGGCCTTTAGTAATGAATATAACAATAGCCATCGGGAAAAGTAATGCAATCACGGCATGTTGTCAATTTCAATGTTGGCTACAACTACGCGTGTGCTTTCAACAGTTAGAAGTTTCCTGTCCACTGCATGGACTGAAGTGCTATCGTTATTACACCCCTCATTTTCTGTGCGTCCAAGCTGTCCAGGGAAGTGTGACCGCGACGCGGACATAGATATCACAAATTTCTTCTGACCTACTTTTTGATAATTTTAAAGAAAATTACTGCACGGAAGATCACCAAATTTACAAAAGCACGCTTTCTGGACGAAGCCCCTATACCTGCCGCAGATTTCGTGAAAATCCGTCCAGCGATTTGAACTGTAGCCGGGCGCAAAGTTTTTCCCCCATTCAGTCTATGGGAAAAAAATACATTTTGGGACCCCCCCCCTATAACTTTTGCGCACTGGACCAAAAATCTCCAATCTTTGCAGAGTGGCCCATATACTTTTTTTGCAAAGTTAGGTGAGGATTCATCCAGGGGGAGCAAAGTTATAAGCCACCCAAAAAGTGCTCTTCCTATGGAAACTAAACAACTAAGCAACTAAACCATAACTACACGGCCACTAGTGTGGCCGTGTAATAGAGAGAGAGAGAGATATATATATAAATACATTTAGGCACAAATTGTATTATTTAACTTTAAACTGCGTTGGTATCATATATCAGGCGATTGGCCAAAGTATTTCAATATGGCGCCTATGTTGGAGACTGTGTGATAGGCACACAGATGTACAGGCCAAAGCCATGTGAGAATTTATATGCGACCCCTGTTTGCCCTACACTAACGGTTTACAAGACACCCGGGAAGAAGGAGAACAAACACTTGAGAGCCGCATACGTAACACCAGGTATTCGCTTTGCACATCAAACACCCTAACTTGACCCGCCATAGTTGTCAGTGATCTATCCGCTCACGCGGATCAGACGATAATACTTGATTTGTTCCTACAGTTTGGCTTGACAGCCGGCCCACAGACAATTAGTCTAGCGTGACCCAATGTGCTGCTATGAGACGCCACACCAACACAATACACAAGTCAGGAAGCTTCCGGCCATCTGGGTTAAGCCGCCTATCATTAAATCAAACCAGTGAGTTGGACATCATGCTAGGACCCAAATTGAAAAAGAGCCTGGGAGCCCCTCTACCTAGAACAAACATGCATCAAATTCCCTGTTCGATGGAATTTCTTCCAATCAGGAGGGTCTACATCCATGATTTAGCTCACTACACCCTTCACAGAGAAGAAATATCAATTTGCATATAAATCTTTGTCCTACCCACAAGGGCAGTCCAGCACCGAAATGCTAGGCAATTCTCCTATGAACAAAAGTACCATCAGCAATTGCAGACATGTGTTTCTGCCTTCTTGGGTCTCCCTAGTGAAGTGAAGCTGAGCCTCTCTAAGGGGCTGCGAGCAAGTGGTCCATGTCTGGATTACACTTAGTTACTTAGGGTGAACCCCCAAGTGTTACGGAATTGAAAAGGAGTGTGGCAGCCCCTCTAACCGAGAACTAGGAGCAAGGTGGCCATACTCAGAGCACAATGTAGATGTACTTATACTTAACCTGCATTCTCCCATTTTTTGTCTTCCCTCCACTCGCTCCCTTTTGTTAGAAGCATTCTTCAGCCTACTTAGCCACCACCGCATGGGATACCGGAATAACAAAGAGGTCCCTGCACCTCTATTGAGGGGAGCCCCTTTCCCTTCTACATATTGGACCAACCCTTGAAATAGGTATGTTCCTCTCCCTGTCTAATCTCTCTTACAGAAGCAGCCAAGAATGTTGTGGTGCATCCATCCACCATTTTTGCTTAATATACTTCTTCCTCTTTAGGAGCACAGTCTGTGACTGCCCGCTTTCTGAAACATCTCCTCCTTACAAGAACCTTGGGAGAAGGTCTTTCTCCCATCACCCCAAGTCTATGCAAGTGGTACTTCCCCTCAACAGCCGGTCAAGTGGCACAGCGAGTGACATCCTTGCAGAGCCTGTTAACGCAGGTTCGAATCCCGGCCGGGCCAAACTCAGCCTTTGATCCTTCCGAGGTCGATAAATGAGCACCACACACCGTGGGTAATAATAAGCAGCACTCAGATACCTGAGGGTTCGTAGCGCTATATAAATGCCTAATTATTATTATTTATTTATTATTAAATGAGGGTGTGTCCGGCTACTCTCCTCCTTACTAGCTGGTCAGATAGCACAGCGAGTATAGTGCTCGCTTTGACATCTGTGCAGAGCCTATCAATGCAGGTTTGAATCCCGGCAGGGACAAACTCAACCTTTCATCCTTCTGAGGTCAATAAATGAGCACCCCACACCGTGGATAATAATAAGCAGTGCTGAGATGCCTGAGGGTTTGTAGCGCTATACAAATTCAAAATTATTATTAGAGAAACATTTTACTAAAATAAGGATTTTACTTTGGGTATGGTGTCCTTTCCCATCTTCCTCTGGTGTAGGTGTTACCAGTGTGTTTTTATTAGTGGTGAAATAAGGTGCAGGAACTATCGCAAGTCATAGTGCATTGGTATCTTCGTCAAGCCAAGTATTCGTTTGTACAAATGTGATTTTATCCTTTGGTCCTCAGTGGTTCCCCATTCTCTTTGGTCCTGAGGAAGGCAGAACATGTTCACCCTTGCTGCCAAAACCTATAGCCCCCTGTGAAGCACTAATGGACACAGGGATGTGGCTGCACAGTCATAGTGATCAGAACTGAGCTTTACATAGACTCCTGAGCCCATGATTTGGTAAATTTGGCCACTTTTAGTTGAGCTTAATGTGGTGTCCGGTCATTTGGTCGAAAATAAATGGACGAATGACCCTTTGATTGAATCAAATGGTCGGAAAAAAAAGGTCGAATTTATTTATTTATTTATTTATATATTTTTTTTGTTTGGTTGCTTAAAAATATTTTTTAATAAAGAAAAAGGGGGGTTGGTGGGGGAACCCCCATAAATAAAAATTTTTTAAAAAAATTCGACCTTTTTTTTTCGACCATTTTACATCGATCAAATGGTCATTCGACCATTTATTTTCGACCAAATGACTGGTAACCGCTTAATGTCTAATCAGAAAGAGAGGCAATTGATGCAATCATACTGTTTGCATTAGTAGGACCCTCTGGGAGTGCCCTCTGTGATTTATGACTAACTTACACTTTCTTCTTATGTAGAAAATATTTATATTTTTGTATGTTTAGATTTTACGTATAATTTTGTCATTTCGATCACATGCAAAAAAATATACATGTTTATGTCCAAACAGATAAAGAAATGATGTATTGGTTAAATAAGTTTGTAAAATAAATGCAAAATAAACAATTTGCAATATGTGAGGCAAACAAATAATAACCTGTAGCAGTGGTCGAAGTGGACAGGAGTGGTTGAGAGCGGTGCTCCTGTCCTTTTATTTTTTACGTTTTACTATTGATATACTTTCATTTTAAAAAGAAACCATTCCAGAATGGTTTAGTTGATGAAATAAAAGTGTAGGAAGTAGTTGAAACGTTCAGTTCAGTGCACTGCACTGGACATTCCCTTAAACAGCAGGTGTGTTTGTTTGTGGGTTTGAATTGTGAATGGGAGGCGGCGTAGTGATAGGGTTTGTGGGGAGCGGGGCAGGCCAGAAGGGAACATAGTTCCACTACTTTTTTTCGTACACTTCGACCACTGACCTGTAGACTTAAATTTCATCATACTGGAATGGTCAGAGAAGAGCAGTAAATGGGACCCCCTGTATCGTTCCCATACCATATCAAGTATACGAGAGACATAATGCACTCAGAATGTACCCCCACATTGATCCAGTGGAAGGATGCCGCACGGAAGGATGTCAGCACGCATCTATGGACATCATGGAACATTAAGTGAAATCTGATGAGGGCAGAGTGATGTCATAAAGAAGATATATGAACCTATGTTGAAACAATATGAAAATACTTAAGAGTAACAATGTAACTGAAGCACGAAGAGAAACATGTACCTAAAGCTAAAGTTATCGTGACTACAAAGAAGATGAAGTTTCTTACTGATCAATAACTGTAAATACGCAGTAACGTAAGGTAGAAAGGAAACATATAAAAGCTTGCTACAAAGATATATATAACATGGCTAGGACAGCCATGATAGGAAAATTGACCCCAATTTGTGTCTGATACAACCAAGCCACCTCAGAAACAGTCTAAGGGCCTCATTACACGGTAGGCGGTGAGCCATGGCGCTATTAGCGCCATGGCTCATGCCGGTAAAATACCGGCACCGCCTTGGCGGAAAGGGGATTTACCGCCCCATTCCAAGGTTGGAGGGGCGGTAAATCCCCCTTCTACCATTGCCCTTCCCCATTCCCATTTCTGCCCCATAGGGCTCCATGGGAATGGGGAAGGTGCTAATTACGGCACCGCAATTTTGCGGTGCCGTAATTAGCTCCGAGGTCCCTTAGCGGGTTGGATTTTAACGCCTGCAAAAAGCAGGCGTTAAATCCCCCAACCCGCAAAGGGACCTCGTAGTACGGCGGTAAGGATTTACCGGTACCGGTATTTTACCGGTACCGGTAAATCCCTACCACCATCCGTGTAACGAGGCCCTAAGGCTGAAAGATCAGGAGACGATGAAGTGACAATGAGTGAAGGATGGCCCAGCATAAAGGATGCCATTTCAAGGAATCAGCACAGAGCACAAAGGGAGTTACACATAGATAAGCTCTGAATATGCAACATTCCTCATAGATTGAAGAATAGGAAAACATCAGTGAAAGCCAATTAAAAGTGCACAAAGTTCATATGAGAATGAGTGAGCACGTCTCTAGAGGCCAAAAGGAGCAAGTGCATCTAGCATAATTAGATCAAATAGCAGAAAATAGAAAGCTGAAATTGACAAATTTGTGGTCTGCTAACACGTGATTTCGGAGAAGAGAACACAGGCTATTCATTAAGCCTCAGATGAAGATAGTGGTGCCATACACCCCTGGGCAAGTTGAAGGAAGCAGAACTAACAACTAGCAATTTTGTTGACATGTTAAGGCTCCACCGTTGAATGTGGGTTTATTGCAGTGGGGTGGGTCTAACTATGTCCTTGAGAATGCATCTTCTGTGTGCATTGGACACCTAGCTGATGGTGGGAGGAGGTTGGAGATGTGCGATGCAAATCAACTACTGGTGGGTTGAGCTTTATTATGAACTGGGTGGATGGGAGATCCCAAATACGATCATGTTGTTGGCTGCCCACTTGAATTTAATGTATTTCCTACGAGTGCATGTTGATCTGCCGTATCATCTTTACCCAACCATGACCATCTTCTGCACTGTTCATACGTGTTTCTTGTCCTCAGTGGATACACCATCAGAAATGTTCCCAGGCTCCAGAAATTCCAGTCATATTTTAAACCCAGTTCAGTATACATATTGTCACTCTCATACTGCAGCATGCAGCTTCCTGAGTGTTCTCTCTCAGGGAATGCCTGACAATGAGGAGGGCGTGAGTGAGATGGAAAAGTCAAATTAGCTGCTAAAGGGTTACAGATTTCTGTTAAATGCTGAGAGTGGTCAAGTAGAGTCCAGAGGAAAAAAAAGGAGCAGGTGAATAAAAAGAGATCAGGTGAAAGAGGACGAGAGATGGAGAAAGCAAGGAATGAGTGAACGAAACATGGACAGATTGTGGAAAAGGACATAGAAGAAGAAAGAGAGAACATGGAAAAAGGACCAACTCAAGAAAAAGTAGAGGGAGTGTCAAAAAGAGCAGAGAGGGAGAAGGAGAGAGCATGGGAAATGGAGTGAGCCAGAAAAACATACAGTGGGTTAGAGTTGAAAGGGATAGAGTACAGAAAAAGGAGTGAGTGACGGAAACATTGAGAAAGTGTGTTAATGGACAGAGAAGGAAAAGGAGAGATTCCGAAAATTGAGAGAACAGTGAGCTGAGACAGTGTAAATGAGTGTAGGCAACAGTGTGGTAAAAAGAGAGATCCAAAAAGGGAATGTGGTACAAATAAGGAGATACATGGGATTCAGGAGGGAGGGGTCATGATGAAGACCCCAGGCTTGGGCCTACACACCTTTCACTTCTGAAATATCAGTGAAAGCACTGGCTGCAGCTAGCACACCCACGCTCACACACCATTGGGAATGACCTTAGCTGGAAGTGAATACTAAGAACTCATGCAATCAACCCTAATGATACCGAGCATCATTAATGTGACATATAGAGCTCCAAGTAGTGACTCCTTGAGCTATACGTATGAATGAAGAAAATGAGGTGTGAAATATTCTTGACAGTGACATATATAGACACTCAGCTCTGTATATCATTTAATTACGATTCTAGCAGGAGCAGGGCAGGAATGCAGGGCTGTGCCAGGGTTTGGTGAGGCCCAAGGCATTCCCCTTACTATTTATTGAACTGTGGCAGCGGTACCACAAAAAGGAGACGCACAACCTATCTCTTTGAGTTTGTAAGAAGGCATAGATGTGTTGAATCCCTCTGGAAGCAGCTGGTCTAAGCAGGAATCCTGCTGTTGGGCCATTCCACTTGGCATCAAAAATATTTGTAGGGAAAATCTGGAGTCCAAACACACTGAAAATATTGCAAAGATGTCATATCATGGTCGCCCAACATCCAAAGAAAAGAAATGTCCTGTCAGGAAATGTTTTCTACAGCCAGCCAGCCAATCATGCCAGAGTGCATTCGGGCCTCCTGGGAGACTGAGCACAGGGAGTTTCGGGCACCTCCCTCACACTCAGACGCCAGAGCAGGGCTTCAGCACTGAAGGCCGCCAAAGGTCAACGAACAAAGGGACCAAACACAAGAAGGACTTTTCCTAAAAGAAATGATGAAAAAAGATGACCGGAGTCTGTCTTTACAGACAGGTCTGGGGCGCCATATTGAAAAACATGGCTACCCCGATTTTTAGCTACCATTGTTAGCGGTCGGGAAAAATCATGGTAGTTGATCTAAACACTGCCAACACCTTTTTAAAATAGGAAAAGGTAACATTTTACCGTTACATGAGTGTTTTGACTTAGGGGAAGCTAAGCAACCCCTCCAGCACTCTATAGGAAGATAGTGTGTGCTGGGTCAGTAAATTTAAAAAGACTAGTAAAGCCAATTTAACTTTACATACTCTGGGAGACGGTAGTCAGTCCCACAGAAGGTATTTAAACCTTGGGGATTCTGAAAGACACCCTTGTGTCACTGCATTGAACGTGCTGTCTGACACACTGAAAAAGATGATGCCACTGGAGTTGTTTTAAAACTCCATAACCAAAGAACACAAGAGTACAACACACAAAAAATACATGGAAGAGTGGGAAAAAAAGGCTCACACTCCTCCCAAGTAAAAAAAAATCAAATCCTAGAAATCCAGCAAAGTTGCTGGGGGTCTCAAAAGGTAAGGGAAATTAGCACATATTGAGAATTCCCCCTAACACCTATGTTATTCCCTTTTTCCTCCACCTCTTTTAGCTCCTCCCATCACATTTTTCGATTCTTTTTTTCTATTGAATTTTTGCAGCAAAAATTCCATTGAAAAAACTCCTGTCGGCCAAACAACCTGATGCCAACTGGACTCAATATGAGGGTACTGTGTACTTTGAAAAGTAACACGGATCACCACTTAGAAGGCTACCCACTATACTTACGTCTGTGGTTCCACAGTGCCACATATTTATGGAAGCTTGCAACACGTTTTACGTGAGCATACAAATAGCGCAGGGTGGACAGAGCACAGAGGTGGGATAAACAAAACCCCAGCAAGGTTAAGAGCACATGTGTTGTTACCATCCCTTAGAACAAATGTCCACCAAGGCCTGCGGACTGCCAGAAGAAGCCATGGGACCAGGACGCAGGATTTGACTGAATTGATTGGAGACGTCTATCGGCACATGATGCAGACCATCTGGCAAAACTGAAGTGCTGGACCAAGGCCCATCATTTGCAGCCAGAAATGTGCTGCAAACCAACTTTCTTTCAACCAAGATGGAAACTTTGGTCCATAAGAAATCAAAATCAAGGTAATGGGCCTCATTACGACCCAGGCGGTAAGTTACCGCCTGGGTCGTACCTTTACCACCATGGCGTAAACTACGTTTACGCCATGGTGGTTGGCGGACTTACCGCCCCATTCCGAGGTTGGCGGGGCGGTAAGTCCCCAATCCCCATTTACCCTTCCCCATTCCCATTTTTGCCCCATAGGGCATAATGGGAGTGGGGAAGGCGTTAATTACGCCACCGTAAATTACGGTGGCGTAATTAACAACAAGGTCCCTTAGCGCCATGGATTTTAACACCTGCTAAAAGCAGGTGTTAAATCCTCCATGGCGCTAAGGGACCTCGGAATCAGGCGGTAAGGGTCGGCGCTGTTTACGCTGCCGTAAACCCCTTACCGCCTGGGTCGTAATGAGGCCCAATGTCTTTAAAAAAATGCAAATTGCATGCATTGGACCACCAGTGTCAGCACTCATATGCTGCTGGCCCACCTAAAAGCAATTTTCAAAAAGTCCGAGGCGCATCCCAAAGGAAAAGAGTGAAACCACTGTTACTCTTCATTTTGACTCTCCGGCTTGTAAAAAAAGTAAACACTGCCTGTAAATTACGGTTTCAGATGGCATTTACTAATAATTCCATGGGAATGTGCCTTCGAGGGGATTTCAGGGGAAGCCGTCCGTTTTACACCACCATGAAAATATCATGCTGCCATAAAACAGATGGGGGCCTCATTACGAGTTTTGAGGCAGCCATGGTGCTATTAGCACCATGGCTGCCTCCAAACCGGGTTCTATTACCAGGTTCCTGCAATGGGGACTTACTGGGTCATTCTGACATAGGAGGACCCGGTAATTCCTCCTTGCAGGAACCATTCCCCATTCCCATTTGAGCCCCCATAGGGTGATGGGAATGGTGATGGAGGTAATAACAGGCAGATTGCATCTGGCCCGTTATTACCTCCCTCTTCCCTCGCGGGACCTGGAAAGGAGGCCTGGTTTTACCAGGCGTGCAACCCAGGTTCCGCGAAGGGAAGCTCGTAATCGGCGCTCCCGTAATGAAGGCGGCCGGTCCCGTACCGGCCCCCTTATTTACGGGAGCGCCAGGGTCGTAATGAGGCCCATAGTATTTACAGGCGGAGTGGTAAGTACGAGGTAGAAATGTATTCCGCCTGCAAAACCTTAACAAAATCTACCCAGAGTGGTATAACCTTTTATTTACGGCTTGCTATACCGCACCATGAGCTTCAAAATTACCCCCTATGTGTGCTAATGGCAATCACATACATTATAGAAATGTAAAACAAAATGAAAAAAATGGGTGCTGACACCCACTTCCTGACATGTGGGCCTCATTACGACTTTGTAGGTAGCCATGGTGCTATTAGCGCCATGGCTGCCTCCAAAGTCGTGTCCGGGTCAGGGTCCCTGAATGGGGAAATACCGGGCCATTCCAACTTCGGAGAGCCCGGCATTTACTCCTTCAGGGAACCTGGACCCGGTCTTTGCCTGTTCTCATTCGAGCCCCCATAGGGCTCAATGGAATGGGGAGGGAGCTAACAACGGGCCCATTAATAACGGGGCCGATGTTAGCTCCCTGGTCCCCTTGCGGGACCCGGTATGGACGTCTGGTAGGACCAGACGTCCAGAGCGGGTCCCGTGAGGGAACCTCGTAATATGGCGGAATCGGATTAACGGCACCAGCACCATTACCGGCGCTGTTAACCCCATTCCGCCCATCTCGTAAAGTATATGTAACAGATAAAATCACAGCAAAACAGGAATTAGACACTTCTGAAAATATATACCTTTTGAGTAAATCCTGTCCTTTTCCCATGTATTTACTGACCTGTGTCCTCCTAGAGTATAGGCCCTGGTTGCAACAATTCTGTAGGTGTAGCTAAAATACCATTCCCCCTCCACACACTTGGTATGCTATTACACTTCTGGGTGGCACTAAAATACTTCCAGATTACCAATGTTGGCGTATAGCACTGGTGCTAATTAATGCTAATGGTAGAAAAACACGGAGGCACTATATATTTATTTTGCATTTTATGCAATGGCAGGAATTTCGCTGGTTGTAAAAATGTAATGTTGGATGTACCTTGCCAATGAAATACCACCCGCAAACACAAGTGTTAATCTCCAGGGCTGTGGTAGCTGACCTGCAGAAAGAAAAAACCCATCCCAAGGATTGTGATATGTGACAGCACATGACATATAGTCACAAGGTCCTGTAAATAGCAGAGGCATCCTTTACGAACTCCATGTATCGTAGCACAACTCTGCACCTGCGTACTCAACATTGCTGTCCCCTGCCCCTGTGTCCCCTCTGCTTCTGCTTTTTCTTCCTACTCGTCTGCTCCATTGCAAGCCACTCCCCAACAAACAGATGTAGCGCAAGTGGGGATCTCTTCAAAGTTTGGCTTAAACTTCACTTAAAATGAGGGAGCTCATCCTGCCCTAACCCCCATACTGCCCACCTGACCCCACCGCGCCCCAGAATGCCACATAGTAACGTCACTGATATATAATGCACAATGTAATAATGTAACAATATTTGTGTAGTACCCCACTTTAATTCGAAGCACTCGCCGCGTAGAATAGTGATACCTGTGTCAGTCGCCTGTTTTTTTTGTTTTTTTGGTTCTGTGTTGTCCCTGATTTATGCCTGGCTGTTCACACACTCATAAACTAGCATGATCTCATCTTTGCCTACTGTATAGGCATTCTTCGTGGCAGTGCCTGCGCCATTTATAAATGTGTAATTGTAAGTCATTTCTGATCGAAATTGGCATCCCTCTTCTTCAAATCAATACAAACACAAATAACAATTGGTGACGCTGCTAACAGTAACACATTGCTCAGAATAATCCTAGTGGCGCAGGTAATGGTTTTAGGGGGTCATATTTTTAGGTGGTGGGGTTTCCACGTGGTACTGCTTTTCACACCGGTGGTAAATTCACCAGTAAGCGAGCATTACGTCGGCGGATTTTGTTTTTTTCCTAATTAGAGGTGTTCGGCCTTTCTGACAATAAGACTAGTCAACCAGCAGTGCCATTTACCAGTTACTGCCAGCTCTCGAACTGTGACCTTTTCGAGAATAAGGCCCACAATGCAATGCGGGGCCATGTGCGGCTCCCAGACTATCTCTCAATGCAATAAACTCATGAGTGGCTCAGTGGAAGATCCCTGGGCGGCAACGCCGATTCCCCTGGAGGCACATAAAGTGGCTCCCCCTTACATGAGGGGCAAAGAGTACGCTCACCATCTGCTGGCATCGCAGAAGGTTACAATGCCATCCCGCCTAATGCCGAGCCAATGTGTCTATTAAATCTGTCAGAGAAGTTCCACTCTGCCAAGGACGGGCTCATATCTCTGCAGGACACTCTTGCAGCTCCCATGAAACAGAGCTCTGATATCCGCACACCTAAAAATATCGCTGTAGGTGAAGTTCCTATACAATTCTGTTGCTAATAGCACTCGGGGTGGCGGCCGAGGCATTTTCTTAACACAATTGCTGCATGAAAAGGCCGCTGATTTCCAGCCATCTTAGCGCACAATGTCATGCTGAAAGGAGCAGATTGCTGTCATTCACGCGAGCGGAAGCTGGCAGGGAAGCGCAGGCTCTCCCTACTTTTTACACAGAAAACATCAGGATTTTGTTTGAGAAACTGTAATCGTTTCGGGGAACAGATTTTCAAATTGAGCTGTTTCCAACTAGTCAGAAGATTCTGGTGGCCTCTGAAAACCCCAGCAAGGTAGCCAGGCTGCTGCCGCCGCATGATACAATCGTGCCTGGTTTGATTTCCTGAGTAAATAGTCACAGTCTTGGAATTGTTCTATTGTTGGTTTTCTTTGAACAATTTCCATGGGATCTAGTTAAAATATTAGCTCATTTCAAAGAATAAATCCTCCTGCAACACTTTAGAGCCCTAGAGTTTTGGAAGGATAGCTCAGCGGCAACGTGCTCGCCCTGGAAGCAAGATGGCACGGAGCAACACTGGTTCGAAACCTGAGGGTATTAAGCGCGTTATAAATAACCTATCATATCATGTTATGCACTGGGAGTATATCTATGTGCGCTTTATTCTCTGCAATGTAACGTTATAATAAAAGAAAGCAATTTAAAGTCATTGGTGTTTCTTATGTTGGATATGACATTTCTTTAAGAACATTGGAATTCTGGCCGTTTGCATGCAGACAACGCACTGGCAGGGGCAATAATTTAGCCATAAGCACCACCACGGGCTGGAATGGGTGGTAATGGCCCGGAGCCGAGTTAATGTACCCAAGCATAGTGAGGGTCCCGGTGCCATTACCCCCCATTCTTGCTCGTGGAACGGGTGCTTATGGCTATTAGCACCCCGAGTTTCCAATCCGGAAACCCCAGGTGCTAAGAGGAAAGTATTTTGTTTCAATCAACGGGACACCTCACGGTGTCCTGCTCTTTGAAACACAATACTCATTAAAGATGGCTGCCATGGATCAGGAAGATGGGGCTCCGTACAGTGCCCTTCTTCCATCTCCATGGTGGCCAGCAGGGACAAGGGAGTGGAAGCAGCAATCAGGTAAGTAGGGCTGGGGATTTGAAGGACTGAAATAAGAAAGAAAGGGAGGGAAGAGGGAAGATGGCAGACGGGACGCAAACATCAGGTTGCTTGGAACGTGAGCTTGCATCGGTAGATTCAGCCCGCGATCCAAGCAATCAAATTGGTTGTCCCCCACCCGGGGACTAATGGCAGGTATAAGTCATTTGTCCTGTAAGGATATTTGGCATGTTACAGCACAGAGTACAGCACTACTACACAGGTAGCAAACAGCACAGAGTACAGCACTACTACACAGGTAGCAAACAGCACAGAGTACAGCACTACTGCACAGGTAGCAATTTTTTTTCGCAGCACCACCACAAGGGTGCGGTGCATTGCTATATGGGTTACCAGATTAACAAGGAAAGACAGGCTATTCAGTCAAAAACGATTTTAACATATAAGATGCAAATCTATTTTTACAGTTAAAAGCACACGTGCTCATTTAAAAATGCACACTATTTTTCACCTGAAATGCCTATGGTGCGAGAGACACATTTGAAAATTAACAGCTAACCTATTAACCATTAACCTGACTAATAAAACCTTATTTAACATAACCCACTAATAAAATGTGTTCTCCACTGCAGAATTAGGCATACTCTGAAAGCCATTTAAATGTGTGTGCAGATTTTTTTTCTTCTCTTCTCTGCCTGATTCTCCGTGTTTTTGTGCACAGTAACTGCAGGAAGAAGGAAGTCAGATTTGCAACAATTGCAAATGTATAAGCGAAGCTATTGTTGAAGAGTAGGAGGATGAGAGATGATGGATTTCATTGGGACACGTCATACAGAGGGCTGAGAGGAAAGTTTTAGTGGGCAGTAACGGGGAAAAAGACAGAGGGACATTTTTCTGCACTACTGGGGAGAAGACCTGGCTGTGGGACTCCTGACTGAATGCAGATTCCTGCGTCCTGCTGCAGTCGAGATTGGGGAGAGCTGAAAGAAGGACCTTTCCACTGGCTGAGGCATTCCTATCTGCAAAAGCTGAGAATTCCAGGCAATGACCCCGGTTTGAGAAGGCAAGCGTTCCTTTTTGCTGGAGTTAATCCAAGGGAGCCACATTCACAAAGAGAACAGCCAAAGAGAACAACTAAAAAGATAAGGTAATGAGAAGTGTGGGAGCTGAGTGTGTACGGTAATATGCAGTCAGTGTAGGATTCCTGTGCATGCCTTAATCAAATGCTAATGTTGCAATTTGAGTTCTGTTCTCCGCCACTCTCTTTGCAGTGTGTCATAGACAATGCTTTTACTGTACCATTTTATTTATTTCTGTAAAGAATGAGATCGTGTTTAAATGCAACTTTTATAATACAGAAAAATATTTGAAAACAGACGCCGGTGTATTGACTATTTACCATTACAATGCCGATGATGTGGGGAGATTTTTAAACAGTGCAATGGTCATTTTAAGACAGATGTGTGCATGTCAGAATCAGTATGAATAATTGTGAGTGACTGTAGCATAGCTTGTTGGAGGTACATGAGCCAACGGGAAGAGAGACTCTCTGAACATAGCTCCCTACCGTATATAAGGTAGTGGAAATTACCACAAGACTACCATATATAGCTCTCTGTCGTAAATAAGTCAGTGAGTTCGCCCATGGTGGCACACCAACACTATCACTGAAAATGTGGTATTCCTAGAATGTAGGTCTGAGGTCTCTCTAGTGATCACACGAAAAATCTAAGCAAAGATAAGGGATTCTGGACATTGGGGCCACAAATAAAACAAGGGAATTATGCTCACCAAAATACCACCAACCACGTATACCAAATATGCAGGTCTGGGTGCTGAAATAATGCATGTCCATTGTATTATTGTTGCACATGACCAAATCTGAATACAAAGAGTGATTATTGCTAAGTTATTTTTCGGCGGTAATAAAATACCGTCAGGCCCCAAATCTCCACAAAATACCCTACATATTTATGGTGCGTTGGCCGGGAAAGTGATCATAGAGTACCTACTGGGCGTGGCAAGCGTGTCTCACACTGCCATTTGCACATTAAAGGGAACCCATTTTATAATAGCAGTGTGCCACTAAAAACGAATTTCAGAATGTCACAAAGGGAAACCACATTCTCAGATCTAGTGCAATATTTAGAGGCAAAGTTATTTGCACATGGGAATTGGTCTTCGAATAGCACGTTAGAATGGAGTAACCGCATTCAGGGTGAGGTGCAGAAAGAAAAACTAGACAATATTTTTGCAGAAGGCAGCATAATTCAGGTCTGCCTTACAAGATTATTGAATGCAGCCGATAAAAGTGCAGAGAAAGACTGTTTAATACGGCTATGCGGCAAAATATGGTTTATTTTAAACAAGTCCCTGCGAATGCAAGAGAATGATACTCAGCTAATTAACAGGTTAAAGACTGAATTAGAGGGGGCAAGTAAAAATCAGGAAATGTTGAGAGCAGAATTGGATGTATGCCAAAAAGACATACAATTAAAATGCAGAGACTTTGATACTCAGTTATCCAAAAGCAAGAAACAATTTGAAGATAGTGAGCAAGAATTGGCACACTTAAAAGCCTTAGTGGATCACATTAGGCAGGATAAAGATGAGGTTGTTTCAGAAATGCAGATTTTACAAAAAGAACATTGCGAAAAAGAAGGTGATCTCCAAAGTGCAGAACAAGAAATGATTAAAATGATTCAAGAAAGAGACAAGAGAAATAAAGAGTTCAATGAATGCCAAATGCAAATGTGCGATATGCAGGAGGTGATTAATAAAATGAGTGATGAAAATAATTATTTGCATGATGAAGCCAACAGACTCCTTAAAAAGTGTAAGGACTTAGAACAGCAAATGTGCATTCCCAGGTCCCAGGAGAGGCGGCAGGGTACCACATTCAATGGAGTGGAGGTGAATTCTAGCTCTGCCCAAAGAGCTAGTGCCCCAGTGACTGGGCCGGTGACTGAACTTGGTTGCAGCGCCCTTGGGGGATTTGATACTCCCATTGGGGGCAGTCACCAATCTCATACACCTGAAAACAGGATTGACTCACAAAATAGTGCAATTCCATGCATTGCAACAAGTAGCCCCATAAAAATAATGAAATCCATTAAAGCCCTGATCAAACCATTTAAAAAGGGAGGTGAATGCTGCATTGAGGATCACTTAGAAGCGGTACATGACATTTTTAAAGCACTCCAGATACCTAGGGAACAGTACAGACAATATTTTCATTTAACTTTAGATGCCCCGACGGCCAGCATCATAAGGGGATTAAATGAACAGCAGAATATGACATGGCTGGAGTTTGAAAAAGAAATTAGGCGTCATTTTTCTCCTTTTCAGTCATTGCAGGAGGCAAAGAAAGTCGCGTACACAATTACTGCTGGACCTAATACATCCCCTCGCCAATTTTTACAAGACTTAAAAAGAGCATTCTCTCGCTTTGATGTATCTTTTGACTCAAATTCCAATGAGTTTAAAACTGCATACTTCTATGGGCTACAGAAAGACATCATATCCCAATTGGTCCGTGAATTTGACCGTGACAAGTCCCTTGAATGGATTGTACATCAAAGCACAAAGCTATATGAGGTACTCTATTGTCAGGGTAGAGAAAGTGATAAAATGAAAGATACCAGGCCTAAATCTAAAGAACCCTCAGCCACAGTAATGGAAATCAGGTCAGCCAAAATGTCCCTTGAGTCTGCTCAAAGCCAAGGTAAAAATAATGTGACACCTGAACAAAGGGGTAATCAACAAAGATCGCCATTTCCTGTACCAATGTTCCAAACACATGATCCTAGTAATAGAGAGAGCTACATCAGCCCTAGATATTTAGGGGATAGACCCCGGGTAGGATATCGGCCTGATATGGCAGGTATGAACAATAACCAGAGACAAAATCAAGATCAAAGAAATGATGGTCCCTACCAGTCATTGGGGACACAGAGTAGGTTTGATCCCAACACCATGATATATGGTAATCAGGATAGGCCCCGATATGTGGATCGATTTATTGATAATGGAAATCAACATAGGGGCCAGTACCCACAATCTGAGAGACAGGACATGAGGCAAAACGTGAACTACAGTCCACGCCAGTACAATGATTCCCCACCAGGGGACTATAATCAAAGGATGGGTGCAACCCGCTCCCCTCCACAAGTGAATCAAGAGTTCAGAAACCATCCCAACCGACATCAATCACCTGAGAGGTATCAGAATAGATCCAATCAGGGGGAAAACAACCAATATCGACCTAGGCCACAGAAAGAGGATCCTAGAGAGATGGAAAGGTTCCAGTGCCTTGAGGCCCAAGTGAAAATGTTAGCTGAGCAAATAGGAAAGCTCTATACAGCGCAAAAACAACCTTCCAAAGAGGGGGCTGATGGCCATAGCAATGACCGGGGGGCTTCCGAAAAGTGACTAAGTACTCATGATAATCGCAGTGCCAAAATGACAGATTGCTCTGATATAATTTTGCATAACGACTCTGCGATGCCTAATGGATTAAAAATGAAAGTACCAGTAAATGAAATTGTGATAGAAAGTGCAAATACTTCTAAAAAAGAGGTACGGTTTAACTTAGAGCTAAATAAAACAGTAAAGATTTGCACAAATGAAAAAGAAACATTAGGAATTCCAAAAGAACAAAGGAACAGATTTAAGAAAAATGACTCATGCATGGGGAATACCAGTGAACAGGGAGTAAGTGGGGATGCCATAGCTCCTTCCCTGGGCAAGCAAAACAATGACCAAACACAGACAGAAAAAGGAAATACTCACAAGGAGGGTACAAGTCAATCACCTGAAGAATTCTTTGAGCCACATATTTTTGAAGAGGTTGAAAGGGCTGGTATTACACTAAATGATCACAAATGCACAGAATTAAAAAATGACAAATTGCTGAATGATGTTGTTACACATGTTCAGTTGGAAGGTTGTAATGTGGTCTCTGATGTTACCCAGATGGATGGGCGAACAGTGGCCACACTCCAAAAAACCTCTGAACATGGAGAAATGAATAAAATATCTCACACAGAAATGGGTAAAAAGGAGGGAAAAATGTCTTTTCATTTACCAATGTGCTTAGCCAAAAGTGAAAAAGATCTGAGAAAGGTGAGCCCTGAAATCAGTAAGAATTCACATTTCTTATGTGTATTAGAGGAAGTTGAGGACAGATATTATGCACCCATCACTGTAGAAGAAAAATGCCACACCTTTGCTATGATTGACACTGGCGCACAGGCCACATTTATGTCCAAGGAGCTGGTAAAGAGTATCAATGAAGGGAGGCCTCCACAGAGTCAGATCACAGTGAAGGCAAATCAAGGCCCAGTGCATAACTTTAATGGGGAGGAGGTGCCCATCATAGGTGTAACTGAGGTTGACATAAAAATAGGAAAGCACAGAATGAAACAAGAGGTATTGATCACATCTATTTGTGAAATTCCATTTCTGATGGGGACAGATTGCCTGAAAAGATTGTCTCCTCTCATAGATGGGGTGAATGGAGTGCTGTGGTCCTTAACCAAAAAACCATTGAGGCCTAAGAAACTAAAATCACAAAACAGCAATATAAATGAATGTCACACCGTTGCCAAAACAAATGATGCTGTGGAGGTATATCTCCAGAATAGCTGCATACCTAGTGTCACTGTTATATTAATGTGTCAAGACAAAATGCAGAGCGACAATGAAAAACTACCTGTACAAATATACTTGGACCCAAGGAAAGATTGGCAGACTGCCATAGATGAGCACACATTACGTTTCTATTTAAAAGAGAAAACATGCAAACAGAATATTGCTCCTAAAACAGATTCAGAAAAACACATTACCACTCTGGCAGAAATACACATGGAAGATGAGCAACCATGGGTTCATGTTGGTATAAATGATTATCTTAAAACAATAAAAGCCACTTTAGCACTTGAACATGAAAGGAGTTTCATTAATGAGAAATTGTTGCAAAAAATTATGGAGAGGGAAGAAATCCCGAGATTTAGGATTAAAAACCAATATGTTTCTGGGTTGGACAGTCCAGATTTTGAAAATCGAATTGCAGGCAGATGCATGCTTAAAATTAGCATTGGGCAGAAAAAAATTTACCATAATGTATGGATAGTGAGTGGAGCACAAAATGAATTTTACATGGGCAATGACATCATGCACAGAATGTGTATGGTGTTAGATTTCCTTAATCAAAAAATATGGTCACGCCTAGGTGGTCCGGCACCTGAATTTGAAGACAAAAGAAGGGCTTATCATTGTGCACAACTGGTTCCTTATGCAGTCGAATTACAAATGAGGAAAAATACTATTATTCCTGCATTTACAAAACAGTTTGCAATAACACTGAAATGCAAAAATGGACAGCAGATGAAAGGCTCTGATGCATTTGTATGCCTGAATGAATCCATAAAACAGCAAGGCCTGGATTATGAATACATTCCATTGGTAGACATTGGTGAGGGATCTGTAAAAATCATGGTAAATAATAAAGGTTGTCAGGATATTCATTTAGAGGAAAACTCCCCATTAGGAATGGCCATACAAAAATCACATTATACGGCAGATTTAAATAACATGGTGATTGGGAATATTCCTGAAAAATATGTAGATGCCAAGGGCGAGTTGCCAGAACACCTGGACTCTCAGCCCAAAGGAATATTTAAAATTCATTCTGTGTATCCTTATGATTCAAATGAGACAGTGTGCTGCCATCAAGAGGATTGCATAATATTTAATTTAAATGAAAATGAAACAGGAAATCAGCCCATTGAAGTGGAAGCTGATATGCCAAAATATTTAAAAGTGGCAGCTCTACAAAAAGACACAGCCACACAGTTAGAGGAAAGCGCTGAGATTCCTTTACCAAAAGAGTTTCCAGAATTTTCCAGAATGGTAGAAGAGCAGATCTCCTTAGCGGATGCATGTGACAGCGATGAGGATCGAAACAATCTGAGGGAAATATTTATGGAGTTTAAGGATGTATTTGCAAAAGATGCTTATGATTGTGGTTTAACTGATTTACATGTGGCCACACTACCAGAAGGTTGTAGCAGAAATCCAGTGTTTGTACGCCAGTATAGACTACCGCTGGCATGTTTAGAATCATTGGCAGAGATTATTAAAAATTTGGAATCACGGGGAATAATCAGGCCCATTCATAGCACATCCAATACGCCTATTTTAGGTGTGTTAAAGCCAAATGGTCAATGGCGGCTGTGTGCAGACTTAAGAGAGTTAAATAAAAGAGTACCAGTATCTAGATGGCCACTACCATTCATTGATCAGGGCCTAGCTCAGATACATGGTTCAAATGTATTTACCACATTAGATCTCACATCTGGATATTGGTGTGTGCCATTGGCAGAGGAGATACAACACTTATTTTCCTTTACATTTGACAGGACTCAATATGCCTGGCTTAGAGCTCCGTTCGGGTACATCAATAGTGGGAGTGAATTTGGCATATTTTTGAGAAAGGCCATGCCGGATGCAGCGGAAAGAGGAACAATAGTTTATGTGGATGATGTCCTGATAAAAAATGAAAGCCTGAAAAGCCATTTTGATGAAATAAGACACGTACTTGGCCAATTGCAGAAAGCAGGCGCCAAAGTATCTTTGCAAAAAGCACAATGGTGCAAGAAAAAAGTGAACTTTCTAGGGCATGAAGTGACTGAACATGGGCTAAATCCACAAAGGAAGAAAATAGAGGCCATACAAAGATTAAAAGATCCTAAAAATGTGAAAGGAGTAAAAAGTTTATTAGGGATGACAGGCTATAACAGAAAGTTCATTGAGAATTATGCAGAAATCACTCAACCATTGACTAAACTGCTTAAACTAAATAATCCCTGGAGATGGGAAAGAGAGCAGTCTGATGCAGTGGCTAGATTGAAGGAATGTCTTGTAAAGGCACCATGTTTAGCATACCCCATAAAGGACAGGGATTTCTTTATAGAAATAGGTTTTTCTGAACATTGTATGTCAGCAGTATTATCACAAAAACACGATTTGAATCACAAAACCATTGCATATGCAAGTAAGGCATTTTCCCAAGTTGAAATGAAATTTAATGAATGTGAAAAGGCCCTATTAACCACTGTGTGGGCGCTACAACATTTCCGCCCCATTGTTCAGGGAGAAAAGGTGATTATTGAAACAAATCATCAACCTTTGCAATTTTTAGAGAGTAAAAGGATTAGATCAGGCAATCTAGCGCAATCCAGAATCACTTCATGGACGCTGGCATTACAAGGTTTTCCCGTAGAAGTGAGATATGGACAAAATAAAAAGAGCCCAATTGCTCAAGGGTTAGCTGACTTACATGACTGTGCAGCTGAACAAATACCAAATGAAATGGAAGTGGAAACTAGTTTGCAGGAATTTGAACAATCACCACACAAAGCTTTTGATGAAAAAACATGCAAGGATTTGCCAACTGTATATGTGGATGGTTGTGCTTTTCACATTGAAAATGACAGTAATAAACAGTTAGTGGCAGGAATAGGAAATGTCTGGTTGAAATGTGAAGGCGTCCCCAGTATAGGGATGAGGATTGGGGATAGGAGCAGTCAGGTGGCGGAATTGGCAGCCATTTATAAAGCAATTGCTACTGCAGTTGATAAAAAGTTCAGTGAAATCGTCCTGGTGACTGATTCTGACTATGCACGGAATAGCTTTGTGGAGTATTTGCCTGGTTGGAAAGCAAGAGGCATGGTTACATACAACAAAAAGCCACTTAAACATGGAAAAATGATACAAGCCATAGACAAATTGGTGTCAGAAAATAATTTAACAATATACTGGAGAAAAATTCGTGGGCATTTAAAAACACCAGGAGAGGATAAGGAGGGAAATGATAAGGCAGACCATCTGGCTAAGATTGGGGCTGTGATGGGAGAATTGCTACCTATTGATTATTTAATGGGTGAAATACAAATTGATGCAGTGACACGTTCTAAAGCACCAAAGGAGGTAGATCAACCGGTGGTGCAGTGGAGTCATGACACGCCAGACCAAGATTTGATTGAGGCACAAAAGAATGATCAAATTTTGGGAATCTATTATAATCATTTGATAGATCCTGAACAAAATCCTTTAACAGAAAAAGATTGTATGGGAAAAGAAGAGTTGAGGGTGTTATTAAAGAACAAAACACAAATCAGATTACAGGATGGACTCATGATTAGAGAGTCCATAACAGGACAAATACAGTGGGTAGTACCCCTTTCATTCAGAGGACTGATGCTACACCATGCACATGATGCCATAACTGCAGGCCATAGAGGTTCACAAAAAACATTAGAAATACTAAAAGATTATGCTTACTGGCCACATATGTCCCAAGATGTGGAATTATATACTAGAGGATGTCTAGTATGCGCCCAATTTAAACCTGCGTCACCAATGCATAGAGCACCATTGATGAAAAGAGGCCTAACTCTCCCATGGTCAGATTTGCAAATAGACTATGTAGGTCCTTTAAAAAGGTCGAGCAGGGGACACCGTTATATTTTGAGTGTGGTATGTTTGATGTCAAAGTGGATTGAATGCATTCCTGCACCAGATTGTAGTGCGCAAACAGCAGCCACATTGCTGGTGAACCATGTGTTCTCAAGGTTTGGGTTGCCACAAAGAATTGAGTCAGACAGAGGAAGTCATTTCACAAGTACTCTAATGAGTAAGGTATGGCAAATACTAGGTGTAAAAAGGAAACTACATATCGCATATCGGGCGGCGTCTTCAGGTACAGTTGAAAGAAGCAATAGGTCTGTTGTGGATATTTTAAAGAAATTTGTGGCAGAAGCAGGTGCCAGCTGGGATTTACGTTTACCATTGGTTTTGATGGCAATCAGATCGACTCCTGCCAAAGCAACAGGTGTTAGCCCCCATGAGGTCTTAACAGGTAGGAAAATGGTGTTACCACAACACCTACTATACAGAACACATGAGCAAACTCTAGTGAGTGCATCCACAGTTCATGAATATATTGATGAACTGAGGAGACATTTGCAACATGCATTTGCTTTTGTGCAGAGAAATCTGGAAAGAGCTGCTGACAGTGCAAAGTCATATTATGATAAAAAGACATCAGTAAAGGAATACAGTGTAGGGGATCAGGTGTACAAGTTTCATTTTGGAAAAAGTAAACAGAAAAATTCTAAATTTCTAGCGGCCTGGCAGGGGCCATTTCGAATTATAGATAAGGTCTCTCCTGTAGTGTATAAAATTTTGAAAAATGAAGGTGAAACAGCAATAGAGCAGTTTGTCCATGTAAATCAAATCAAACCATGCCATCCCAGACATGAGATCAGGCAGCTTGAGCATGTAGAGACAGATAAAGTCCCTTGAACAAAAAAGGAGAAAATAAATGGGTACAATCAGGAGGCAGTGACAAAGAAGTTAAAAAGTTGATTGTTATGAAGGCACATAAACACTGTAGTATATGTAAAAAAATATAATATAAAATAAATATAAATAAATAAATAAATAAATGCACATATAATGGAAGCTCATGGTTGGTGTGCAGAGAGAAAGTGTGTTAAATATTGAATATCTGCTTGTTTTCTTTTAACTTGTGTTTAATTTCAGAAAAAAAAAAAATGAAATATTTTTACGAAGCATGTTTTATTTTTGGCAAAAGGATGAAGTTAGTATTGTGCTATGTACTTAATCTGTTTATTTTCTATTTTGATTTAGACAATTAACATTATTTGGTCGGAGGTTCCGAGATCAGAGCCCACGGGAGAGACGATGGAGTCCTGGAGTCCCCTGGATGAAGACCAAAAGATGCCTGCCTCCAGGTGGAGGTGAAGACAAAATAACCGGAATGCCAAAAGAGATGACTAATGTGGATTCAAGATTGCCAAGATGAAAGAGTACTCGAATGAACCGAATAACATCGCTGGTCGGGACATACCAAAAGAGACAAAACAAAAGTTCCGGCATATGAAGTTCCACGTATTTATTATTTTGATTATTTATTTTAATTTGTTATATTAATTATTTGTTTTAGTTAGTTGTTTTATTTCGTTGTTTTTAATTGACTTGGGAAATTTAAACTTAAAGTAATGCCACTTCCACTGAGAAGGCAAATGTGAAACATTTTATGAACTGATGGACTCAGATGAAGTGTTGATTGCAAATTTTTCATTGATGCACATGAATATTCATTTTGTTGGATTGCTATATTGTAAAAAAAAAAAAAAAAAGAGAGAACAAGTTGTTTTTAGGAATTGGCTTGGATTATAGCCAAGTTCTAAAAACAAAAGGAGGGTATATGTAAGGATATTTGGCATGTTACAGCACAGAGTACAGCACTACTGCACAGGTAGCAAACAGCACAGAGTACAGCACTACTACACAGGTAGCAAACAGCACAGAGTACAGCACTACTGCACAGGTAGCAATTTTTTTTCGCAGCACCACCACAAGGGTGCGGTGCATTGCTATATGGGTTACCAGATTAACAAGGAAAGACAGGCTATTCAGTCAAAAACGATTTTAACATATAAGATGCAAATCTATTTTTACAGTTAAAAGCACACGTGCTCATTTAAAAATGCACACTATTTTTCACCTGAAATGCCTATGGTGCGAGAGACACATTTGAAAATTAACAGCTAACCTATTAACCATTAACCTGACTAATAAAACCTTATTTAACATAACCCACTAATAAAATGTGTTCTCCACTGCAGAATTAGGCATACTCTGAAAGCCATTTAAATGTGTGTGCAGATTTTTTTTCTTCTCTTCTCTGCCTGATTCTCCGTGTTTTTGTGCACAGTAACTGCAGGAAGAAGGAAGTCAGATTTGCAACAATTGCAAATGTATAAGCGAAGCTATTGTTCAAGAGTAGGAGGATGAGAGATGATGGATTTCATTGGGACACGTCATACAGAGGGCTGAGAGGAAAGTTTTAGTGGGCAGTAACGGGGAAAAAGACAGAGGGACATTTTTCTGCACTACTGGGGAGAAGACCTGGCTGTGGGACTCCTGACTGAATGCAGATTCCTGCGTCCTGCTGCAGTCGAGATTGGGGAGAGCTGAAAGAAGGACCTTTCCACTGGCTGAGGCATTCCTATCTGCAAAAGCTGAGAATTCCAGGCAATGACCCCGGTTTGAGAAGGCAAGCGTTCCTTTTTGCTGGAGTTAATCCAAGGGAGCCACATTCACAAAGAGAACAGCCAAAGAGAACAACTAAAAAGATAAGGTAATGAGAAGTGTGGGAGCTGAGTGTGTACGGTAATATGCAGTCAGTGTAGGATTCCTGTGCATGCCTTAATCAAATGCTAATGTTGCAATTTGAGTTCTGTTCTCCGCCACTCTCTTTGCAGTGTGTCATAGACAATGCTTTTACTGTACCATTTTATTTATTTCTGTAAAGAATGAGATCGTGTTTAAATGCAACTTTTATAATACAGAAAAATATTTGAAAACAGACGCCGGTGTATTGACTATTTACCATTACAATGCCGATGATGTGGGGAGATTTTTAAACAGTGCAATGGTCATTTTAAGACAGATGTGTGCATGTCAGAATCAGTATGAATAATTGTGAGTGACTGTAGCATAGCTTGTTGGAGGTACATGAGCCAACGGGAAGAGAGACTCTCTGAACATAGCTCCCTACCGTATATAAGGTAGTGGAAATTACCACAAGACTACCATATATAGCTCTCTGTCGTAAATAAGTCAGTGAGTTCGCCCATGGTGGCACACCAACACTATCACTGAAAATGTGGTATTCCTAGAATGTAGGTCTGAGGTCTCTCTAGTGATCACACGAAAAATCTAAGCAAAGATAAGGGATTCTGGACATTGGGGCCACAAATAAAACAAGGGAATTATGCTCACCAAAATACCACCAACCACGTATACCAAATATGCAGGTCTGGGTGCTGAAATAATGCATGTCCATTGTATTATTGTTGCACATGGCCAAATCTGAATACAAAGAGTGATTATTGCTAAGTTATTTTTCGGCGGTAATAAAATACCGTCAGGCCCCAAATCTCCACAAAATACCCTACAGTCCCAACATTCCAGTAGTTCCCCTTCCTCTCCCTTAGTATTAAACAGAACATTCTACACTCATTTCGGCGGAATGTTTTAATAGCAATAATACCCCTGCTCAGGCCATTACCAAGCAGTAAGATCTATTTTCCCTCTGTAGATACCTTTACTTCGCTTGGGCCTTGCGATTGGGGTGATTATCACCTGGTAACACCCTCAAACACAGAATTATTGCTTAATTAAACAAGCATTTACACAGCCACTATTTTTGACTTAGTTGATTATTATGTTGTAAGTTTATAGGCAAGAATGTAGAAAATAATTGGGTGGTATGCATTAACTCCAAACGTTAGTGTATGCAAGCACATAACATGGGTAAATACATAGTTAGAAGATTTAAGTTCACTGCATTGTAAGCAAGTCTTTTTACCATGCCTATCACTAGTGTTATGTGGCTGCACATTTTAAAGTAACTACTATGTATGTAGAGGGGTAGGTGAGTGGGTAGGATGGGGAGCTGAGGAGGAAGGGTAGAAGAAGAAAAATGAGGTAGTGGGTAAAGTGGGGAGTCTGGGAGGAGAGAGTGTGTGTTTAGGGTGGAGTCAGTTGGGTAAGAGGGGGTGGTGTCAGGTTGGTGGATTGGCTGGAAAATGAGGGTTGAGTTGGTGTGTGGGGTGATGAGGTTTGGTCAGGTGAGTGAGGTCAGATGTGTGGGTTGTGTGGCACGGGTGGGCCCTGGTGGGTGTATTGGGTGGCAAGCCTGGGGATGGTTTGGTGGAGTGATGTGGCAAGGCTTGTGAGTGAGGGCTGGTGGGGGCTTGGGGTTCTGATGGGTGGGTTGGGTGAGGAGATTGGGGTTGGATGGTCTGCGGAGAGAGGGGCTGGCCGAGTGTCTAGGGCAGTGAGGGTAGGGTCAGGCAGTGAGAGTGGGATCAGTGGAGTTCGTTGGGTCGGCGAGGGTGGTGTCACATGGCTGGCTGAGATGGAGAGGGTGGAGTCAGCAGGTGGCTGGGGTGAGGGTGGAGTCGAGTAATGAGAATGTCGTCAGTAGGTGGATGGGTCTGCATGGGAAGCGTCGGATTGCTGAGACAGGAAGGGTGGGGTCAAGTGACAAGGGTGGGGTAGCAAGAGTGGAAGAGTGGGTTAGTGATGGTGGGGTTGTGGGTAGGTGGGGTGATGGCTGGAGGCTGTGGGAGAGGGTATGAGTGGGTATGTTTGTTATGTTATGGACTTGTCCATGGAGTTCTATACTGCACTCCCACCAGGGGTATCTATTGTTTTCCCCATCTCAATTCAGCCTTTCTTACCTAAACTTCTGGAACATGTTGTCTATACCCAAGTTTCCTCCTTTGTAAATCAAAACTCTATTCTACCTCCCTTTCAATCTGTGTTTTCATTGAGACAACATTTCTGGTGATGTATGGAATCTCTGTTCTCTTCATGCTGTGGTAAATGTTCCTCTCTCCTGCTACTCCTTTATCACTCAGTGGCTTTTGATAATGTCGATCACGCTAGTCTGCTCTCTCATCTTTTCTTGTTTTGGCTTACAGGGCTTTGTTCTGAATTGGTTTCAATCCTATGTCTCCAACCACACCTTTTCTGACTCCTCGACTGGTCAGTCCTCCCAGTTTCTCCCTCTTTCTTACGGTGTGCCCCAAGGGTCTATTATTGGTCCTCTTCTTTTCTCTCTTTGCATGTCTCCCATTGGTTCTATTATTTCTTCCTTTGGTTTTTCTTAGCATCTCTATGCGGACGATTTGCAGATTTTTCTGTCTTTCCTGTCCTTCCCGGACTCTATCCAATCCTCTCTCTCAACTTATCTATTATCCATCCAATCTTGGATATCTTCTCACTATCTATATCTAAATCCCTTAAAAACTGAAGTCCTTTTCTTCCCTGCTTCTACTATTCCTCCCCCTCTTCCTCCACCGTCTGTTTATTTTCCACCTTCCTCACTCATCATCTCTACCCTGACACAACATGTTGGAGTCATTTTTAACTCCTCTCTCTCATTTTTATCCCATATCTCCCCTATCTCCCACTATTGCCAATTTTCAACTTTTCAACATTCATAAAGCCCACCGGTTCTTAACCTTTCATGTTTCTCAAATCCTCGTCTTTAGTCTGCTCTCGCTTATTCTATTGTTCCAGCCTATTACTTGGTCTCCCTGCCTACCGTCATGCTCCACTTTGCTCGATTTACCTTTCTTCGATCCTCGTCCTCTCCACTCTTTCCCCCATGACTAAATTTCCTGTGCCCTGCACTCTCTTTGGTGGCTGAAATTTGAAGCCTGACTTCTGTTTTCATTTCTTTTTTGGTTTTCAAATGCTTTTATGTTCTCACTCATTCCTATCTCTCTTTCTTGGTCTCTTTCTAGTCCCCTCTCATTCCATTCGCAGACAGTTTCTTTTTCTTCTGCTTGTTCTTTGTCCTCCCTGTGCTTCTTCTCGTTTATTCTCTCTTTCCCTCCTTGCCCCTAAACACTGTAATGACCTAGCTCTGTCTATGTGGTCTTCAACCTCTCTCCCGCGTTTTGAAATTTGATTGAAAGAGTTCCTGCTTGATAATTCATTTATTTCAAATCCTATTGCTGTACCGTTCTGACCTTTGTGAAGTGCTTAGGTGTTAGGAAGTGCTGTATAGATAGAATAAAATACGAATACAAATATCTGGACCGCAGTCTGCTGGGAGACACAATGCTGGGTGATGGAAAAGTGATAAATAGATACTACAAACATAGGGAGAGAGGGATGCAGCGAGGGAGGGAAACATGTTTTGTGATAGGAGGGTTGCACATCAGTCCTGTAGCTGTGCTATAGTTCTGGAAAACTAAGGAAGTTGATATGTCACAAAGCGCTATGATAATTGGAGTGTGTTTCCAAGGCAGATTTGAAGAATGTTAACTTTACCTTGCCTTATACTATTTTATGGCTCTTTCAATCCCACACACTGCCCACCCCTCCACCGCTTATTAGGTTACAAGAGGACACTATTAGGTTCCATGATGGAGCCTGGGACATGACAAACAGATATGACATTGGACAACCTGAGGACTGAAGAGTAACAATGTGGCTTGTATTGTGTACAGTAAAATCAGACTGTATTATAAAAACTGTTATCAACACCTATTGTTTTAATGAAAAGACAAGTTGACCAACAAATATTAGCCCAAAATGCTGCTGTCATTTTTTACATGTACACACGAGGATAATATTAATGACAAAATGACACAACAGTATGTTTCCAGTACTGGACTATATAAATGATTGGCATCAGGTGCTTACTATTATGAGTACAATTTAATCAAAACAACAAATACAATGATTTGTTGAATGACATTTTAGGGACTGTTCAAAAGTGGTGTCTCAGTGAAAAGGCATCTTCTGACTACACTTCTAAAACAAACATTTGGCAATTTAGATAAACATCTATTATGTTGGAAAATAAACAAATATCCATAAAAGTACACACCAATGCTCTATAAAAGTTAATGCCTGGGAACTTTTTTTTAAATCAAAGCGCCACTAGATACTCCATGAATCAATGCTGTATGAAAACATGGTGAATAAGCAGAGGTGTTCAAGAGAAGTACTAGAAAATGTGCGGTGAGTAGAATCGAAGAGATGTGAATTTGTCACTTATATGAAAGGTTCAATGTACTGGCCATACAGCAAACTAACCTCTCACATTTCCTGTTGCCATGCATGGGTGGTCTTCTGACCGATGGCCATACGAAACCTCAGAGCTCTGATTATGACGTACAGCTCTTACTAGGCGTGCAATTCAATTAAAACTTATTGCATAACTGGTCCGGGGATTAAAGGCTTTGTTTGTGTGCAGGAATTAGAGTCTGTGACTTTCCCCAATAGGGGAATTGTTCTGCACAATGCATATTAGTGCTCACTTATGCAGATCATAGCAGCAGGTGCTCTGCTCTGCCTGCCCAGCTCTAACCATAAAAAAGCAAATAAATCAACATCACAGTTTTCGGGCAAAATATACATTGTTAAACCTCAGAGAATCCCCCCCCCCCACTCACAGCGATTGCCTCTCAAGTTCCACCACCCTTGCCACAAACACTTTCATACTTAAGGCGCAGCAGCAAAACAGAGAATGCATGAACTGTTACAGTAGAGGGGGGTGAACTGTTACAATAGAGGGGGATCAGAAAAAGCATCAGACAAGATCCAGGAACCACTCTGTAGTGGTTCATGAACTGATCTTTCATGCATGTTGCCATATGAGGGGGGACAAGAGTCTAATTATGCTGAACACAGTGTTTCACAATTCTAAGAAATAAAACTTAAGGCTGGAAATACTTCGAAGAAATACAATGCACCTTTAGAATCATGCATTTAAAAAGGATTTTTTCTTAGAAATACACAAACACATGAATTGCCTAGGTCTTTCAATTTTTAAAATCATGAATATGAATCACTTCTTGAAAATTATTGTTCATACTCATGCTAAGTGTCTCGGCGTTAGTGAGTGCCAGGGGATTCCACAAATCCATATTTCATTGATGTGTCATGTTGCTACAATTAAATATGGAATACACATTATTTTGCTTTTAAAGGAAAGAGAGCAGTCAACCCTCACCTTTTTCACATGATTTAAAATATGATCAACCTATGAAGATAGGGGTTGTATTCTCTTGGAGTGTCTGGCTATTGGGAAAGCCCTGGACAGATTCGACCAATCAAAAAGTGTGTTAACATCATGACAAAGTGAGGGAATATCACCCGTTTTTGAAGCAGAAAAAAACATACAATAGGGATGCCTCTGTGGAATTACAAGTTGCATAAAAGGATACCACGTGTTCCAAATGTATGTGAACTGTGCCTTGATAGTACTTAGAGGATTGGGCCTTGTCCAAGAGGGAGCATGATTCAGATAAGCCTGAGACAGCTCTGCTTTCCTGAAAAAGGAAGGAAAGGGCCAGGAGAGGTCAAGTATCACATACTTGATTGTCATGACTATCAGTAGTTCCACCTCACAGACACACTCATCCTCAGCTCTCAGGGGCAGGGCACTTGATGCTCACTCCTTCAGCGCCAGCACACCCAAACACAAGAGGACTAGTTTAGCGAAGACGAGTTGGGCTCATTCATGGCATGCCTGGCGCCTATTGCATGTCCCCACAGACTTTGCAGGGGTTAATGAGGCAGCGACTTCCTGATTCACCACCAAGATAGCCGTTCAATGGGCCAAGGGGAGCTTCTAATAAGTGCTTCCTAGTCATTGGGAGTGGTTGGCTATATAAGCCATGCCCAGACTAAGGATTGTGCTTCGCGTTATTTCTGCTTGTTGCAGCGTAATGCTTACCGTGAAACTCCGACCTGCAAAGAAGAAGAAAGATGCATTAGAATCCTAGTGTGTCCTGAATTACCCTACACATTCCAATACTCACCTTTTAAGGGCCCGGCTCTTCTCCTGCAGACCACTCCAACATCGTCCTTCTCGGTTTGCAACTGGCTCACATCTCCTCTTGCCTGCAGCTCCGATGCAACCTCTAACCGTGGGTTCTCCGCTCCTTGCACCATCCCAGCTCCGGAGCACCTGAGAAAAGAAGAAACGTTAACACAGGCAAGCACTCAGCACATCTACAATGAGCTAACAAGCATATAAACATCGCGCACAGACAACTCATACCGCTTGAGCGCGCAACATTCAACCAATCCCAAAACAACACGGCAGAGACACTTACCCTCTAAGAACATGCTGCAAACAGCTGATTTCTGCAGCGCTTGCCTGTGTTCCTCATTGCACGCTGGTGACACACGTTTCTTAGGAGCACACATGTTTCCCCCCATGCTAGGTCAACGGCCAGGCTCTGGGGACAATGCAAATAAGCGTGGACAGATAGCACTAACCACCACAAGACCCTGCAACTATTAAAAAGGCCCTTAATAAAACATTAAAGACATTTTAAGTGCACCCTAAGCCACAGCCGGTCTGGGCTAGGGTTCCAGTGAGGAAACTGGAGCACATACACACCAGTGGTGAGGAAACTGGTTACGCCCATACAGAAGATGTGCGCCCCTGGACAGACAGCAGGATGGAGAGCTGGTTATTATAAAATACCCGGTGAGCTAAGCACCCATGGGGACCCTACAGGGAATCAAGGGGAACCAGGGAGGCGGTGGGCTCGCTCAGAGACTCACAGTAATACCAATCCTTTCCCCCTCAGGTGCAGTCTCCACAGACCAACCCCCAGAGGCTCCTGATGCTCCTGCAGAGACCAGGTAACCGTAACATTGATATGCAATGCCAATGTGGAGCATAGAATCCTGTCCAGGAGCACAGCTAACTCTGGAATTGAGGAAACAGGCAAGCTATGATGCGAGGAGTTACCTTCAAGGAAACCCTCCGTGGAGGCTCAGGAGACAAGGTGAAGATCAGGCAGGACTAAAAAGGAGGAGTGCTGTGACAAGGAAACAAGCTGACAGAAGCCAGAGTAAGGAGACAGAGCAGAGAAGAACTGGAAGGGGGAAGAAGGGAAGGAATCCAGGAGCAGGGGGAAGGCAGGACAAGGAAAAAGAACAAAGAAAATGGAGCATCCTGACAGAGAACTAACCTAAGCATTGAGACGTGAGGTACTGTCTAAGTGTGTCTCTATTTACTAGCAGAGTAGTGATACATATAAAGTGGTGCAGAGCACACAATGTGACATGAAATTGGTTCCATCTTGTGCATGACATCATGTCACAATGTCATGGCGATCTTGGAATGGGATTCAAGCCATCAAGGAAAGCATTGGAGCTGATGCCAATGTTTGTTTGTTTGTTTGTTTCATTATTTATAATGCGCGCCAGACCTGAGGGTATCAGGGCGCATAGGGCAATAAGGAAATGTTCAGCTTGGCTACATTGCTGTACATATGCAGAGCACAGAATACAAAATACAGGATGTAAAGTATGTACAGAAATCAGCAGTTTACAATATGTACATAGCAAGGTTGGGTGGACTATGGGTTAGCGGTCAAATGAATGTAGTTGAGTCTGAAGTGTGGGTATGTTTGGTCTATCCTTAAGGAAGGAGGCAGGGAGTTACAGAGTTGGGCGACATTCACCGGGAAACTATTTCAGTTTTGGAGCGTTTGAATCTAGGCACCGTGAGGAGGTTGGAGTTAGCGGTTCTGGTCAGTTGGTTGGATGAGGGTCCCTTGAATCTGTCCATGAGGTATCTTGGGGTAGCATTGTTGAGCCATTTGTGAGTGGGAGAAGCTGCTTTTAGTAAGATCTTGTCCAGTTGTTGGCTCTCCTTATGGCAGAGAAATGTTCTTTTTTAAGGAAGCTTAGTGCAGCTCTAAGAGCATTATTTTGAAGGATCTGGATAATATTTTCTAGGATCTGTATTTTGTTTGTAATTTATTTGTTAGCCACTAGGTAAAGGGCATTGCAATAATCCAGTTTTGATAGAATTAAGGCTCTGGCCAGGGTGATGCAGCTCTTGGTGGAGAGGAAAGGCTTGGCCGCTCTAATTAATTTACACGTGTTGGCTGTTGAAGAGGCCATGGAGTTGTCCTGTTTGTTGAAGGAGAGGGTGGTGTTTAAGTAAAAGCCTAAAGCTTTTTACTTCTTTGGCTACGTTGATGGTGTTTCCATCTATGATAAAGCTAGTTGTTAAGGATTTCAATCAGGCACACACCCGGGTTTCGCCTGGCATGTAATGCACAGATTAAATACTTATTTATTATGTCTATAGGTTCAATATTCTGAGTGATATACCACTCATATCACACCCACCTCAAAGTACCCCCCCCCAGGTCACAGTGGACCAGGAATCAGGCTGGTTTGTAAAGGGAAATATTTATTTATTTGTTTATTTAAAATTCAAATCAAACACAAATTTTAATATATATATATATATGGAGCAGCAATCAACAATGTGGTGAAAAACAATTCAGAAAGTAAGTAAGGCAATTGAATTCACTTTTAAGCAGCACAGAAGATAAAACACAGGGAAAAGACAGTCTTGGTTTCTGAACAGATAGTGCTTATGTTAAGATTTCCCCCTGCAAAGTTCTTAATTCACCAATGAGCAGTTCTACACAGATGTAAGTAAGCAGCAGGTGTTCAGGAATAAACAACATAATACAGTGTTGGAATATTATCTTCCCTCCCCAAACAAGAGAGAAAACGTTTTTGGAACTTGGACACTTTTAAAAACTGACAGTTGAAAATGGCTTTGTGAACAATGAAAAGTGTGCAAAAATGTTTAAATTGATAAAAAATCCTATGAGGGCAACACTTAACAGGTCGTAACAAACATGAGCTAAAAGATAAACAACAGTACACACATTAGATCCGAATGGAAGTTAAGAAACACTTTGGATGGGAAAAGACACGTGTAAAACTTGTGCAAAATGCGAATTCACAGCAAAATTTCGCCATGCGATTTGTAATAAAAACCCATCTAATATTCTGTTTTGCACTGTGGTTTTTATAGTTGGATATAGCTCCAGATCTTAGGTTTAACTGAGAGTTGAAATTACGTTTCTATCTATAACATTGAAGAAGTTATGTAAGCTTTAGTGAAAAAAATGAGAACAGAGAAAAGTATAAAATCGGTTTTAAAAATGACAGATTGGGTTTATTTAAACTATATTATTGACTAAGAAAAAGAGAATGTCACCCGCGAATCTCCACAGTTATGCATGCCCGATTGTAACTATTCACGTGTGATACTTTGGTTTCCGTTTTGTTTGGGAATTACTTTATTTATTCCAAATCACTAATGGGTTATGGTTTTGTAAAACAAATGAGAAACATCTGCGCAAGAATGGTTCTAACAATATTAGAGGTTCTGAAGTTAAAGATTGGATGGTTTAAGATCAGGATAGGACAAGGCAATATATACTATGGGTTACTATGATTCCTGTTTGTACTTACAGTCCACTGTAAATTAAGATTGGACCGTCAGGGTTCTGGTCATCCCGGATCGGGTCTACCGGCAGCAGGGCACCTCTGGCAGGATGGTCAGCTGGGCAGTTCTGGTCAATTTGGACTGCACCTCAGACTGGATTTGGATTGGCCCTTCTGGTCACTGGACACGGTAGATTAGCGGGATGGCGAGTTCAGTAGGCATAATATACTGAAGGGTAAATCCCTACTCTGTCAAGGACTGGGATATAAATATAACCATATACAAAAAAGGGGGATGTCCTAACCGGCATAAGCCTCACAGCTCAATCAGTATTCATGTTAATTATGCTCAGTAGGCAAGCATGAATGGTGGCGAGCCAGACTGGATCAGAATGAATTCCTGAAATTCTTGCACAAGGGTTCCGGATTTGGGCCTAGCTGAAAAGAGTTCAGCAATTGCTGGGCCTTGGTTTTTGCAAAGAAGTCTGGAATCAGGACAAGATGAAAAGTTCTGAACAGGATGAAGAAGTCAGGAACAAAGCGCTGCACGGAAATCAGGATGGAGTCAGGAATCAGTGCGTGCCTGTGTGTGGTGAAGTTCCTATATTTATCATGCCAAGTGACATCAAAAAGTGTATGGTAGGGGCAGAATTTCAAACCACACCCCCACGGCTGAGATTGGTCAAAGGCACTTGCCTTGTTCTGGTTAGAAGTCAGAAAAGAGCTGTCATCTTTATGATGTGTTTTGGGAACTCCCACATTGATTTGAACCAGAATTTAACTTTTGCACAAATGCACATTTCTATAATTATGCCCCCTAATAAAATCAGACACATACATTATATATTTTGTGAGTTATCCTTACGTCCAATTCCCATCTCTGTGAGAGCTGCCTTTGTCGTTCTGTGGAATTTTGTCCATTTTAATCATAAAAGTTTGTGCCTAACAATTTCTAATTCAATACATAACTGGACGGTTAACCCTAGAACGTGGATATACAATATTATATTTACAGCATCAATAGTTTTAGCACAATTATTCTTTTCCTGTAATTTTGGTCCCTTCTGTAGTACAGGGTTCACTAACGTCTCCACAGAAAGAGCATACAATTAGATTTACAACTACCAATTTTTGGATTTGTCCTCCTTCATGTTGCAAAGTTAAAGGTTTTCAAAACTTAATCACAAATAGGCATTTTAAACAACAGATTTTTTTAGCAGTGTTTCTTTCTCTACTTTCAACAAACAGCTGTCAAATCCTTTTGATCAGGGTGTGGTGTAGAGGGAAGTTTCCTGCCCCTCCCCAGAAGAGATCAGTGCTCAGCCTTCCATTGTCCTTGGCTCAGCCAAAGATGAATGTCTAATGAGGTATTTGTTCTGAATATGCGAGAACCTCCAGCATCACTTAAGCCTTCCTGGTAGCAGCTTAGTGTCAACATGAAATGTCATCTTTCCCAGGCTGGGCACTGTCCAATCAGAATTAACCAGTTAACCCCAAACTGGGTTACTTTAAGATTCACCTAAAATCTTTCATTTAAAATATATACAATGAGCATAGTTTATAAGGGATTTTGACAATTAAAGGAATTAAGCCCTTCACAAAAACACGCTTTTAAACAGGCGAATTTTGCAATTTCTTCATGGAAAAAGCATGTTTAAACCGAGTCTTTTACATCAGAGTTTCCTTTGCAGCATAAAAATCTATTCAGCACCATTTCTGTCCTTGAGTGCTGGAATGTGTTTGCAATCTGGAAGTAAATATTAAGCCTTTGTTTGGAGTTTTCTCTGCACAGCTGAAATTGTTATAGGTTGCCACTTTTTGCTGCATTTTTCTCGTGTAACTGAAAACAAATTGTTGCTGGACTGGTTTTTCATGAAATACATTTCTTAGCTGCTGTCAGTCAATGGGGCCGGTTTCTCTGAGCCCTCCTGGACGATCTGTAATTTCAGCACACTTTTAATTTCAATGGTTCACTTGGAAAATGACTGAATTTAGCGTCAAAACAGCACTTTGAAGGTTGCAATTGGTTGCATTTTTAAAAAGCATTTTTGGTTTTTAGCCCACTTCTGTGGCCTTGCTTCATGTTACATGTAACAGCACCCACTGGCATTCTCCTGCAGTGAGTTCTGTTTTTACACCAACTTTGACTGTGTATGGCCGGGGTGTGCAGCCTTTTGTGATGGTGAACCATGCGCAGTTTTGCAGATATTTGCGTGCACATGGGTTAGCGCATCCATTTTTGGATGTTTCTTTCCCCATTGGCAAAGGGGTGCAGTGGGTGCATCGGCATGGGTAAAAATATCCCACATAGTGTAGTTTTGACCAAGTTTGTTGATATTGTGAGTGGTGCCAAGGATTATGAGCTCAGTCTTGCCATCATTCAGGCATAGACCGTGAGAGGGCATACATGCCTGGATGATGAGGTACATCCTGTTCACCAAGGACAGTCCTTGTCATAATCTCCCGTCAATGGTATGAGGATCTGGGTATCATCAGCATAGTTGGTGTAGGTGATACCAAAACTATTGAGATCCTCTAAAAGTGGCTCTGTGAAAATGTTGTACAGAGTGGGGCAAACCCATGAACCCTAAGGCACCCCACAGGTAATGGAGAAGGGGTCGGCGGATGCTTAGGCAGAGAAGACGCGCATAGTCCTATTGTCAAGGGATGATTGAATCCAGCCTATCGCTTATTGTGAGAAGTGGGCTGCTGAGTCCAGGTGGTTGCAGAGGATTTTATGGTCTACTAAATTAAACACTGTTGAAAGATCAAGGAGTAGTATTAGAGTGGCTTTATTATTGTCTCTAAGAATGTCAATTTGTGCCTTAAGGTCGATCAGCGCTGTTTCAGTCCCATGTTGTGGTCCAAAGCCCTACTGGCGGACTTCCAGGAGATGGTTTTGTTCTAAGTATCAAAGCTTAGAGATAAAGGGTGATAGGTCTCTGGCTGCATCTTTGATGATTTGCGAGGGGCAACGATCACCTTGGAAGTTTGACGGTTTGAGGGTCAGTATGACTTTTTCAACCTCTAGGGTGGATACTTTAGAGAAGCTAAAGCGGTGTGTAGGTTTATGTGTGGGTTTTTGAGTGGGCGCGGGGATATTAGCTGTGGGAGTAGGAGGACGGAGAAGAGCTTCTTTTTTGTTGGTAATCTTGACCTGGAGGGCTGGCACTTTGTTGCAGAGCACGTTTTGGATGCTGGAGCACCAGTGTTTGTCCTTCACACACGTTTCTAGGACTGGGATGGGTGTTTCCAATTCTTTACGGATGGTGAACAGTTATTTTATGCTGGAATTGGCTTGAGAAATTCTTTGGTTGTAGGAATCTTGCTTGGCTAGAATGATTTCTTATAGAGGGAGGTTATTTTGTTGATGTTGATCTTGTTATTGTCTGAAGGAGATTGTCTCCATGTCTTTTCAAGGCACTGGATCTCACCAGTCTAAGTGATTTCAGGTATGGTGAGAACCATGTTTTCAAGTGTCTTTTGGGTTTGCTCTTTCTTAGTTTGAGTGTGGGGATGGAGTCTAATCCTGATGTCATCATCTGGTTGTATTCATCTACAAGGGTGAGGGGGTCGGTAGATTCTGTAAGTGAGTTCAGGGTCGGGAGAATATATTTTTTGGCTGTGATATTTTTTTTGTTCCTAGTGGGAATGGCGGGGCCAGAGAGTTATTGGGGGGAGTTGGAGTTAAGGTCTCGAGGGAAAACGTTAGGAGGTGGTGGTCGGACAATGGCTGAGGAGAGATGGAGGTAATGGAGGCAAGACAGTTGTGGACAGCCACCCAATCAAGGGTCCTCCCCTTGTTGTGGGTAGGCAGGGTCACTTTCTGATTGAAGCCTAATTCTGACAGGGTGCCAGCGATTAGTGCAGAAGGCTGGTCTTTAGGGTCTTTGAATCCCAGGTTGAAGTCGCCTAAAAGAAGGCTTTGGGATGTATTTTTTAGATTGTCGGAGAAGATGGTGGTGAGGTCCTCCTGGAATTATCCCAGAGGACCGGGGGGTCTGTAAAGAAGATGGATAGTGAGGGTTTGGGAGTTGGCGGTGGGCAGTTTGGCGTTGAGGGGTTGCAGGATTCGGATTTGTCAGATGGGGCAAGTCGCATGTTTGGAGTGGTTTTGGCGATTATGGCGAGGCCTCCGCTTCGGGATTCAGTTCTGTCAAATCTGAGTATCATATAGTCCTCAGGGATTGCTAACATGAGGGCAGGACCGGCTGTGGTGTGGAGCCAGGATTCAGTGACGGCTAGGAAGTCTATATTTTCTAGCTGTAGGAGGTCTGCTATTTCTGTGGTGTTGGCTACTATGGATCAGGCATTTATTAGGGTGCCTCTGATGTGTGGGGTGTTGGTCACGATAGGTGTTTCCAATGAGGCTTGGTTATTGTGATTATGCTTGGGGGGGCATAATGACTAGTTTGTCCAGCTGTATGTTCTTCGGAACAGGTGTAAGAGGGAAGTCTGGGATGTTAACGGGAGAATTGGTTGGATTGACTGGTGGGCCTGGTATCCTCGTATATCTTGGTTTGGTGGGGAACGTGGAGCTGGCAGGTGGTTCGAACATTTTAGGGAGCCTGGCCCGGAGTCTGAGGTTTATGGAAGAGTGGCTGCACGGGCTGGACTCTAGCATATTTGGTGGGATTTGGATGTAGGTGTTGGGTGTCGGAGAGTGAGCAGGTGTCATGTTGTTCGATACTGGTGGTGCACATATGTGGTCTAGAGTGACTGCTCAGGCAAATCAGGTGAAGAATGGTCCTAACTAGGACTGTGTAGATGCCTGGTATAAACATAGTGGGGTGGTGTGGGGATATTGCATAGGCAGTTGATGGGTGAGATCCAGTGCCTTGAGAAAGAGGATGACAGAGGTAGTGCAGAAGCAGGCGAGTCAGATAGAATTCAACAGTGAGTAGTAGTGGTGAGTACTGAGTGTTAGTCGAGTGGGTTCAGTGTAGGAGTTCAGAGTTCAGAAAAGGTAGTGACTAAGATAGGCTATTTCAGTGTACGTTCAGCTATAATGGTTGGCCCGTTCAAGTGCACAGGGCAGAGGATAATCGCACTAGTATTATCTGTATAGGGTTCTCAGAGTGTCGTATAAATTAGGCAAGTTCAATTTCCGGAATATACAAGATGGTTGCAGAATACACACAGGAAGTGCAAGTCAGAATATGTGTGATTTTGGGGAAGAGCAACAGTAGTCGCAGGGTGAATGAAGTTGTAGTGTTGCCGGAGTTGGCTATGGGGCAACACTGAGAAGAGGCTACAGGTATGGGGTAGGTTGTAATGGCGAAAGGAGGTGATGGACCTCGTTGAGTGCGCTGTTAATTGAAAGCACACGGACAATACAGGGAGGCGTGGGTTGGGTTTCAGAAAAAAAGGCAGTGATGATTGCAGGGTGCACATGACGGGGAGTGCTGTTCAGAAGGCATGTGCAGTTTCCAGGATAGTCATCATGGTCACAGGTGCATGCAGTACAAATGGTCTCTGTGTGTGTGCAGGAGTACAAATCAAAGACAAGTGTACATTTAAGATGCATCACGCAGAGGTTAAATAGGGTTATGCAGAGGTATTGGACTGGGACTTGTAGTGGACAGCGTTAACAAGGCGGTGCACACCGAATATTGTCGGCGGTAACATACAGGTCAGCTGGTCACTCTAGTTTAGAGTGGGCGGCATGCATTGTTATAAAGCAGCATTTAGGTACATAGAAAGTAAACAGGGCGGATCAGTACAATGCATTGCGGCAGTATAGTACGGTGTAATTTTTATGGGAAATATACAGTATGTTGCAATTAACGTGACAGCGACTGTAGATAGCAATCGTGTGATTCGACTTCATTCAGGTTAGGGGGTGCAGACATAGCAATGTTAGCTTAGCAAGCTTTGACCAATGCATACAGTTCAGTGAAACAAATTACAATAGCGGATGGAAAAAGCATGTGCTGGTGCATATGGAGCAGAGTGGGGCTTTCAATAAGATGTGGCACAGGGCGTGGGTCAGTTCCAGGGGCCTAGGGCATGTCCTCACTTAACAGTTAGCCCTTTGTGAAAGCATGAGTTAATGGCAGACATTTTATGTTAGCTAGGTTAGAGGTAGGCATTGGGCTGGTTAGCCAGCGGTTGGTGAGGGTTCATGTACAAGACTGACTAAGGATTACAAGGGTGAATACATAGGCTGGTAAATACCATGTGCAGGTGATAAGGCCTTGAGTACACAGTAAAGTTCAAGACCTGTTGGGTCCTCTGAGTAGTGGTCCGGTGTTTCAGGCTGAACCCTCAAGGCTTCGATGCTTGCAGTTGTAGATTTACTGGCCAAAGGGCCGGAAGTCCACAGACAGGAAGAGGTGGGTCAGCTTCGCCTTCCGGTAGCACTGGTCAGAATATGTGTATTCGCCTGGCCTAACAGACAGCGCAGACGACCAGTGGTTGCTTGGCAACCGATTTACAAATCATGGCGGTGGCCATTTTGTGGAGCAGGCCGCGTGGTGAAGAAAGAAGCAAACAGCTGTTTTCTTCGTTGCGCTTGTACTCACGCCTCGGCTGCAGTATCTAGGCAGCTTCTGTAAAACAGGGCAGAGCAGATTGGGTGCAATTGTGCACGGTGAGTCACAACTGGTGCAGGCTTGTGGGCCCTGCATCGGGCGGATACAAGATCTGCTTGTAGAGGATGCCGGAGTGCAGGAAGGGCTTCTGCCCTCCTAGATCCACTGCTGTGCTTAGAATGAGGGCACAGACAGGCCGTGGGCCTTATAAAGGAGGGCTTTGGAAGGGACGGGCCGGCTTCGCCTTCCGATAGCCCTGGTCAGAATATGTGTATTTGCCTGGTCTATCAGATGGCGTAGACGACCAGTGGTTGATTGGCAACTGATAAACAAATTATAGAGGCGGGCATTTTGTGGAGCAGGCCACGTGGCGAAGAATGCAGCAAACAGCTGTTTTCTTCGTTGTGCTTGTACTCACGCTTCGGCTGCAGTATCTAGTTAGCTTCTGTAAAACAGGGTAGAGCAGCTTGGGTGCACATGTGCACAGTGAATCAAAGGTGGTGCAGGCTTGTGGGCCCTGCATCGGGCAGAGACAAGATATGCTTGTAGAGGATGCCAGAGTTGCAGGAAGGGCTCCTGCCCTCCTGAATGCACTGCTGTGCTTAGAATTCGGGCACAGACAGGCCGTGGGCCTTACAAAGGAGGGAATTGGAAGAGGCGGGCCGGCTTCGTCTTCCGGTAGCACTGGTCAGAATATGTCTTGCCATAGTGACCAGGCTCTCATGGACCTTACACAAAGAGAATGGTGATTCCCTATGAACACTTAAGGGTCTCTGCTGGCTCTATGCTTTAAAGAACTATTCCAAAGGGATTATGTTAATTCCCACAAATGTAATTGGATAGGTCCCTAGAATTCTTGCACTGCTAATTCCCTGGAGTGAGAGGGAACTGGGGGGATGATGCCACTAGCAGGTGTCATTTTCAATAGAATACTTTATTATTATTCTGGGAAATGCACTTTGCTTTTTCACTATATTTAAGGGCAAGTGAGATTTGACTTATTGTAGATGTAATCGGGTAAAATGTAATGCTTATATAGATTTTAACGCACTCTTATTTGGCTTTACGAAATTTTGAGTCATGACCGATTATCTGGTAAAATGTCCCTCACCAAATATCAGATATCAATATTTAAGATTCAGATTGAATGTGTGGCACACCAAGGATGTATTGGCTAGAAGAGGTATATTTTGCTGGTACTGTACCAACACTTTGCAGAGAGAAACCTTACAGCAAATAGTTGTGGTCTGTCCAGCACTAATCTTGAAACAAGTGTTTTTACCAAATTATTTTGTCTATATAGATCTGCAGATTCCAATGTGATATGGCAAAACATTTTCTCTAGTACAAGATTGGCGGTAAGAATAGCAGTGTTACATTACCTTGAATCGCTTATTCCGGTTGTAAATGCCAAGATAAAATAATAGATCAAACGTGAAATTGTAGATGCAGAAACAGTGTAAACAAGTGAACTTAGGAATATGCTTTGTTTATAACTGATGGACAAAACCTGTTATATATGAACATCATTGGAAAGGTCAGAGAATGAATATTTTGTTCTTTTTAAAGCAGACTGTTGTTATTAAGTTTGTAAAAATGTAAATAGTTTGTTAAATACTTTGTTAACGATAAATGTTTTTATTTTGAACAGTTTTTAATGTATTGCTTCTACAAAGCTTAAATACTTTGCAACTTTTCCTTTATGTATTAGAAAGGTTGATTTTATCAGCCAGCCGAATTAATAATAAAAAAAGACATTGTAGAAAACAGAGAGCACAGGGGCAGAATGGCAATAAGATATTATAGTTTGTTAGTTAAAGTGGGTTATATCCTGCTTTCACTTTACTCAAATTTCAGTGGGACTATATTTAAATAAGAACAAAAATACTTGGGGCCTCATTGAGAGTTTGGCGGTATCGGGGCTCATATACAGCCGAGCAGTATTTGCTGCTGGCATCTTGTGCTATTAGCACACAATAATAGTGCACGCTAATACCGCCACACGAAATGCATCACTGCCCAAACGGGAAACAAAGCGGCAGCCGTTTTTGAAATCACAATCCACCCAAAATCGGAGCCCCTGGAAGCCATCCACTCGAAAAAACCACAAAAAACGTCTCAGCAGTGTGTGTGAGGGGCAAGTCTGCTCTGGACAGGGTGTGCAAACAAAAGTTCTTGGACACAGAACTCACTACACTGGTGGAGCACGTCATTTCCCATAAGGACAAGCTCTATGGCCCACAACAATAAAAGATGGGCTAACAGCAGGCACACCCACATCTGGGCAGACATCAGCCAGAAGGTCACTGCGGCGGGCCGTTCCCCCATAGATGGAGAGCACTGCTGCAAGCACTTCAACGACCTGAGTGTATGTGTCTGTGCCTACTGCTACAGCACAGAAGTGAGAGCATGGCGACCCATGGTGGGCCACCACCACCACCGGAGCTGGCACCATGGGAGGAGCAGTGCACCACCCTCATCAATATGGCATCCATTGAGGGATGGGAGGAGCGGAGGCAGTCACTGGCACCCAGGAAACTGGACGTGAGTCAACTCCCCTTGCAAATTGCATTGTAAATAGGCCACCACTCCATCCCCAGTGTGAATGACTGACAGCCGGGCACTGTGAGTGGGTGCAGTGCTTGCAATCTACCACAGCCACCCACGACTGCACCCTTGTACAAGTGCACCTATGTGACCCCAGGGAATCAGAGTTGTGAGCAGGGCAGTCAATGGACACATGCAAGCCCCATGGCACACATCAATGGCAGGGGCACAGCAACGTCAGGTGGGCGTGTGTGGTACCAACCCACCCTCACTGACTGTGGTATGCCAGCTGTGCATTTGCATCATATGCATGAAATGGCTCTCCCAACAATTACAAACTCTGCCCCCCCCCACGTAGTATGTCCCAGTAATGCCAACACCATGAATACTAAACAGGTCAGGGCCAAGCATGATAGAAACTGTCCTGTACAAACCCCCACCCCCTGTAAGCCTTTAAATGCATGAAAATAATTTGAGGTGCCCTGTCCTCATGCCATACCCTATATCCCCAAGAGGCACACAAGCGTCATCCGAGTGCAAAGTGGATGAGGAGGAGGCAGGCCCATCCTGACGTCTGTCCAGATGCGTCTCAACCACAACCACCACCCCACAAAGGGCCCGGCAGGATTCTCCAAGGCAGAGGACCCCAGCTCACCGGACCAGCACCTCACCACTTCTGCACCCACAAGCCAGCAGGGGCTCACCACCTCGGTGCCCACAAGGCATGAGGGCTGCCTCACCAAACCCATCCCAAGCCACCAAGGGCTCACAGAACGTAGAAGTTGCCACAAGTTCAACAACCCCAGATGAGGGTGAAGAGCAGCATGCTGCACCTCGGATCACGCCAATACACAGACCAGCGCAGCATATCGACTCACATGAAGAGACCCCTGAGCTTGTGGAGACTTCCAGCCAGAAGCCACATATCCGTGCATGCCACCGCCGCGCACACAATGGCAGATGCAGACACATCCTCATATGGGTCATCTGCTGGCAGCCCCTCCATCCACGGCAGCCCCACCAGACAGCCCAGCACCTTGAGCAACAGCAGCCCCACCATCCCGTGGGGACATGCCAGGCATAGCAGCCCCACCACCCTGCTGAGACCTGCCAGGCACAGCAGCCCCACCACCCTGCGGAGACATGCCAGGCACAGTAGCCCCAAATGTGATACAGGAACAGGTTCCGGCCAATGCAGGCATGGCATGCATAGATGTGCTGGAGGCACGCCAGATGAGGATAGAAGGCATGGCCAGTGAACACAACCGCCACATCAAGGCCATTACCAGTGTGATTGGGGGAGCTACAAAAACCAAGGCGTGCGACAATGGCAGCACACAGAAGGTTATAGAGGGATGCATTGTGGTACTTACAGGGTTTGGCCAGAGAGTACACGAATTATGTGAGGTGCAATCAGTGCATGCCGAACAGATGCATGAGGCAAATAACCTCCTCCTCCGACAGCAACTGCAGTTTGCCGCATAGGTGCCATCTACCTCAACCACCCCCACATAGGGATCCCTACAGGGGTCACCCAGGCGTAGGTCACTGCATCATTCACAGCATCGCTCACCTGAAGGCACAGTACGTGAGAAGCAACAACATCCCTGTTAGATTGACAATGCACATGGACCTGTATGCACTGTGTTGGGGGAGGGTGGAATGTGTGCTGAGGAGTTGGTGGGAGGAGGGGGGTATGTGTGCTGGGGAGTTGGTGAGGGTGGAGGGTATGTGTGTTGGGGAGTTGGTGGGGGTAGGGGGTTAGTTCCACTTCAATTAAAGCACATTCAAACATGACAGAAATCAAGAACATTCATGATTGTGTAAAGTGCAATTTATTTTACAAGTGCTCTTCATGACATGTGCCCATCCACCAAATCAGAAGCAAATTCTCAATCAACACCTGTCTGGCCAACCTCCCCTCTGTCACCCCATCCCTGTGTGCATTTGCCCCAGCAACTGGCACATGGTCATCGTCACTCCCATCACCTGCGTGTTGCGCATTAGTATCAGGGGGTAGTGGCACATTCCTACGGCAGCAGATGTTGAGCAGCATGGAACAGATGAGTACAATTTTTCCAACTTTATCTGGCACATACATCTGTGCCCCTCTAATAAACCAAATGTCCTTTCCACACATATGCGGGTACGACTGTGGGCATTGTTATAAGCCAACTCTGCCAGAATATGTGGATTCCGCACAGGGGTCATCAGCCATGTGAGCTGCAGGTATCCTGAATCACCTGCATGGGATGAAATGTGTACAAGAGGCTTAGGTTGCTTCACTGGGTGTGTAAGTAATAAGCATCAATTCACTATGCACTGTGGTCATCTTTGTGTGCAACAGGGACATGCAATTTGATTGGGTGATTGGTTTACATCCATCATCTTTCAGGACATGAATCATCTGTCTCGTACATGCACCCTGTGTTAATGAGTGGGTTGTTCTGTGGCAGGTTACATTTCCCTGCACTTGGGATTGCTGGACTCGCAGCAGTGGATGGTGACCTATGTGTATGGAATTGTGTTGGACACTCATGCTCAACAAGTATCGTCATGTTACCACTTCTCCTTGGATTATGGTGTATTCATGTGCCACAGGTTTGCTCTGCAATGTGAAACATGTCCCTTGTAGCCCACTTTCTACATGCACCACCCTATGGGTTTGATTGCTGCAGTGGTGCATCCATGACATCAGGATCAGGATCCCGTCATGACTGTCTGTTCATGGCCAATATTCATTTGTATTTGGTTGTGGGTGTCCCAGTGGACATTGGGGCTTTGGCTACATGGCACCAGTTTTCTTCTTTTTTTAAACATGCATGTAAATGTAAATGTACATTAATAGGTCACTCTCTCATGGACGTTCCTGTTCGGGTTTTATCCAGATCTTCGGCAGTGGTTCCGTGGATGGGTATTGCATTAATCTCAATTTGCATTTCTGTCGGGTGCCCTGGGTGAGGTCGCTCTTGTTTGTCAGGGTGTGAAGCCACACACTGCAACACAGACAAGGTGCATTGTGGTTGTTGTGGTCACATGTGTTATGGTATTTGGACAAGTGTGTGCCCATCGTTATTTGGGGGTACAGGTGTGGTGGCTGTGTGCATGTGTCCTTGTGTGCCACACGTATATGGAACTGGTGCATTGATGGTGCTAGCTGTGGCTCCTGGTGGCATGCAGGGCTTCCTGTGGGTCTGCTCCCCTACATTTGGTGTACTTTGGCATGCATTTCAGGCAGGGTCTGTACTCACCCACTATCCATGTGCCTTGGGCTCTGTGCCTCTCCATGTAGGCTGGCAGTGTGCTATTGCACAGTACTATGGAGTCATGGGTGGATCCTGGATAGCGAGTGCAGCAGTGGCTGATGGTTAGGTCTGGGCTACAGGTCATCTGCAAATTCAGGGAATGGAAATGCTTCCGATTCCTGTAGGCAGTTTCAAGGTCCCGGGGTGCTACTAGTGCAACATGTGTGCAGTCTAGGGCTGCAATCACGTTCAGGACTTGGGCAATGACATAGAACGGTGCCTTGAGTTCATTCACCTCTGCCTGGGTGGTAGGCAATGCAATGTGCTCATTCACATATTGCAGCAGTGCCTCCAGCACCTGACCAAGTACGACACTGAATGTGGACTGGGCCATACCAGACATCATGGCCACTGTGGTTTGGAATCTGCCCATTCCAAAGTATAGTAGGGCTGACACAAGGTTCACGAGTGGGGGCACAGCAGTGCTGATGGCAATCCTGCTCCCTATGTCACCTTGGATTGTGTCCAGCAACTGGGTGATGGTAGCCCTGTCCAGCTTGCACTAGGATACCAACTGTCCATCAATCACGGCCCAGTGTGTTGGCCTGGCCATGGAGATGGCTGGCTGCCATGCTGGGGCTCATCTCCCCTTCCTCCTCCTCCTCCCCCACCTGTGCTCCATGTGCCCTGAGCTTGTTGCCAGGCCTCTATAGCTCCTGGCACAGCATGTAGATATCCACATCCAGGTTCCCTGCTCCAAAGGGTAACATGGTGTTGGGAAGGGTGTGTGGGGCCATGGTGGGTCTTTTGTAGGCCTCTTGTGTGCATTGTTTGCACCTGTGGCTTCATTGCTGTCTCCTCCCTGCTCCTAATTCAACATGGTGTTGGGAAGGGTGTGTAGGGCCCGAGTGGGTCTATGTGCATTGTTTGCACCTATGGCTTCATTGCTGCCTCCACCATGCTCCTATTGGAAATATGGTGTTGGGAAGGGTGTTTGGGACCAGGGTGGGTATTGTGTATTGTTTGCACCTCTGGCTTCATTGCTGTCTCCTCCCTGCTCCTAATTCAACATGGTGTTGGGAAGGGTGTGTAGGGCCAGAGTGGGTCTATGTGGATTGTTTGCACCTATGGCTTCATTGCTGTCTCCTCCCTGCTTCTAATAGAACATGGTGTTGTGAGGGGTTTGTGGGGCCAGGGTGGGTCTGTGTTTATTGTTTTCACTTGTGGCTTCATTGCTGTCTCCTCCCTGCTTCTAATGGCAACATGGTGTTGGGAAGGGTGTTTGGGACCAGGGTGGGTATTGTACATTGTTTGCACCTTTGGCTTCATTGCTGTCTCCTCCCTGCTCCTAATAGAACATGGTGTTGGCAGGGGTGTGTGGGGCTGGGGTGGGTCTGTGTGCATTGTTTTCACCTGTGGCTTCATTGCTGTCTCCTCCCTGCTCCTAATGGCAACATGGTGTTGGGAAGGGTGTGTTCGGCCAGGGTGGGTCTTTTGTGAGCCTCTTGTGTGCATTGTTTCCACCTGTGGCTTTGTTACTCTCACCTGTGTTCTTTTACCTCCAGCATTTGGCTGGGGGTATTTTCAGAGCTATAAGCGCCGGTTTTCCAGAGCTAGGAGCGCCAATGCTGTACTTGTGATAGGTCTGTAATAGCATGTTTGGTTGTCAGCGCAATTACAGCCGGCGCTATTACAGCTGGCTGTAATAGTGCCTGACTGGAATTGCGCTGGCTGGATTTGCGCCGGCTGGATTGCAGTTGTGATCTGGCGGAACGGTATTGGTGGCGCTAATACTGTTACTGCTGGATTGAAGGGCTACCGCCCAACTCATGATGAAGCCCTTTATCTGGTCTTTGTGAGCTCTGTAAAACAGGGAGTACTTCCCAGCAGTGAGATGGCTACATTTTGTAAATGATAGCTAAAATAAACTGAATTCTGAGGTATGCATAGGTATTGTCAAACTCATTAGGAGTGAATCGGTGGCCATGCTTCATTGCCTAAAGAGAATTGATTAATCAACAACAATGAAAGCCATAGATATTTAGAAAAGACATATTGGGATAGAAGGGAGTTTAGCATTTTTATTCCTTTAGAAAACATGTTCGTCCAAATAAACACTATGGGCCTCATTACACGGATGGCGGAGAACCATGGCGCTATTAGCGCCATGGTTCATGCCGGTAAAATACCGGCACCGCCTTGGCGGAAAGGGTAATTACCGCCCCATTCCAAGGTTGGCGGGGCGGTAATTCCTCCTTCCACCATTGCCCTTCCCCATTCCCATTTTTGCCCCATAGGGCATAATGGGAATGGGGAAGGCGCTAATTACGGTACCGCAAATTGCGGTACCGTAATTAGCTCCCTGGGTCCCTTTGCGGGTTGGTTTTTAATGCCTGCAAAAAGCAGGCGTTAAATCCCCTAACCCGCAAAGGGACCTCGTAGTAAGGCAGTAAGGATTTACCGGTACCGGTAAATCCTTACCGCCATCCATGTAATGAGGCCCTATGATTTCACCAATGATTTGGGGTTGGAGTGAGAGGACCCCTAAATAAATATACCCAAATAATTTGAGAGGGTAGGCTGGACATGGTTGTTGTCCTCTGAAGAAGTCAAAATCTGGGGTGGATGCATAGTGAATATAAAACAACACTGTGGGTCCTAAATTGATAGAACCGTTTTGCTAAACACATGTCTGTAGATCATGATGCAACCTAGCATAGCTTGTATTGTACTTCCATGCACATGCTAGAAACCCACAACCCCACTTTCACGCGGGGGCAAATTCACGCAAATGGCTTTACATAAATTTAATTTCTCTATGCAACTTTTCTGTGATACCAATACTTGTTTTTGACATTGGAGAAAATAAAACTTTTAATCTGCTACTTATGAACATACACAAATTTTATGTAAAAGTTAAATGAAGAGCGTTTTAATATACTGACCGATAAGCAGCAAGGTTGTCATAGATTTGGGAATGCTGCTTAGAGGTTGTATTGTATTATTTAGGATTAAACATTTTCGAAATGTATTCACTTGACACATTTTCTGGCTGCATGTGTGAATGGTTTGCTAGCAAGATTGTCAGAGGCAGGCCGACTCTAATTGTGTAAATAAGTTATCAACATTATGTTGACTTCCTCTGCATATTGTAAAAGGGACCACCTTTGATTTTCTTTTATTTAAATAAATTTGAGTTTTAATTATATACACAGGGGCCCTGATTCACAGAGGATTTTCCAATGGGATTGTGCCATTATAAAACGTTTCTGTGAATCAGGCCCATACGTTTGTTTTTGTCCCAGAATTATTGTGGGGTGGGAAGGTATACTGGGGATTATCATATCAGGAATTGCCATTTTGAGAGAAGAGCAGCATATCAACAAATAGCTGAATAAAAGGCAGGAACCAGACACATTGGTTACTGCAAACCTAATGGAGGAAAGATAGTCAGGAGGATAGCTCAGCCGCAACATGCTCGCCTTGCAAAAAAAACGCCACATAGCAACACAGGTTTTATCCCCGATCGATCCACGCGGCCGCGCTTAGAAACCTCTGGGTGTTAAGCACGTTATGAATAACCTATCATATCTTACAGTGTTGAAGGAGCCTCCATAAAACTGGATCTCCATGAATACAGATATCGGGCCTCATTACACGTTAGGCGGTAAGGGTTTACCAGTACTGGTATTTTACCGATACGGGTAAATCCCTACCGCCTTACTACGAGGTCCCTTTGTGGGTTGGGGAATTTAACGCCTGCTTTTTGCAGGCGTTAAAAACCAACCCGCAAAGGGACCAGTGGAGCTAATTACGGTACCGCAATTTGCGGTACTGTAATTAGCGCCTTCCCCATTCCCATAGAGCCATATGGGGCAAAAATGGGAATGGGGAAGGGCAATGGTGGAAGGGGGAATTACCGCCCCGCCAACCTTGGAATGGGGCGGTAATTCCCCTTTCCACCAAGGCGGTGCCGGTATTTTACCGGCATGAACCATGGCGCTAATAGCGCCATGGTTCACCGCCTTCCGTGTAATGAGGCCCATCGTCTTTATTGGGTTATTGAGTCCCCAGAAAGTTCTTAAACTCCTCAAAGCATCATTATAGAATTAACACCAACACTTCGGAAGAGAAGCTAACTTTGACATGCCCCAGTTGGTCTGCAGTAGGTCATCATTCTGGTTTGGAATGCACATAGTAAAAACCCTCGCAGCAGCATGCTCTTTTCCCCACCTACACGGCAGTAAGAACAAAGGTTCAGATAATGGAGAGAGTTGGAGTAATGTGGTTATGAGGGATATTTCCGTGTAAAAAAGGGGTTCATGATGACACTTGCCTGTTTATCAGTGCCCTCTCCAGTGCTAGCATATTGACATAGAACCTTTTGAGTGTGAAGTCCAAGCAAGAGCTCATAGAAAATAAAGACATGTTTAAAAGAAGTAAAACAAGTCGTTATTAACTGCTATCTATGGAAAAGTCTGCAAGCACTGTATTTGCAGGAAGCCCTTCCCATATTAGCGAAGTCCTGACACTATTAGTCAGTATTCATTCAGAAACTTCTTTCTCAACCCTTCTTCTCCAGCCTGCCACCCCTCACACCACTTTACACAGCTGTTGCATCTCTCTACCACTGCCCGTGCTCCTCAGCTCAAGTCATCGCCGGTCCTCTGGGTCCCGCTCACCACTGTGGCTCTCTCCACAGTCTGTGTGTCACACAGTTCTTCTGAGTGCACCAGCCCCCGCTTCCAAGTCTCCCAGAGTGTGTGGTGCTGCTGCTCCATGACCCTACACCCAACTTTCTCTGTTTTGTTAAAAATGCTCCTCAATTTGGTTGTGACCCGCCCTGTATAGTGGGTGTTAATTTACAGTTCAATCACTGATACTATAGCTTTACAACACCCAGGAACATTAAGTCGGGCTTCCAGGCACTTGATTAGCATGAGACTTGCACTTGATCAGTCTCTAACCCTACAGTACCAGTGAGTACACCGTAACACAAATGTTTTTTTTTAACCATTATTGATCCTGCAGCACTAATAGGTAGCCATGTTTCTCTCTATTGTTGCATGGTTGAAAAATGTCACTCCAAAATGCCAATAGTACAAATTGAATGCATACGAAAAGAAAGTCCGTTTTCCGCACACTCATAGGGTAAATGCTGTCATGCTGTATACTACAACATACTATAGATATGTGGATGGTGCAAAATCATGCTTCCGGGAAATTACTAGCAGCATTCAAAGTTTACAGCAGCGCTTCCTTATGATTTAAACTCTGTCATAAATCGAAGCCTCTTGTTTTGAAAGATAAGGTCATATGCATGTAAACAATTTCCAATGAAGCTCTCCGATTAAATTTCTTTTATGCAATCTATGCTTGTCAAGCGCCTGGGCAATGGCCAGGAGGAACTGATGCAACGGGAGCCAAAAAAAAGAAGCAGGAAGAAAAATAATCTCTTATTGGAACAACACCAACCACTGACAGATTTTGCATTGACTTGAGTCCAATTAGCTACTCCTCGCTCACCACGAAATACTACCTCATGGAATTGTCAAGGGATGCAACTAGAGGACATATAATTATTGCTTTTTCATGTTTTGTTTTCTCCTCGATACTATTTGAAACCTATTAATTCAACTAATTGGATCAAACGTCTTGGATTGTATTATGTTATGTTGATTTATACCGCACACTGCTACCACTTGCAGGCAGTCTCCAGGCACTCGTGTGGCTCTGCAAGAGATGGGGCTGGGGGTTAGTGAGAATAGGATGAGAGGATCGGTTCAGAACCAGGAGGCACTGGTGTCGGAGCGTTTATTTTGCATGTGGGAGTTGGTATGGGAAGCCCCATGCATTGTAACTGTATGGGTAAAACTAAGTGCCTTGGGTGTGTGCTAGTGTTTGTGTTGGTGTTAGTGTGTCGTGTGATGTTGAGGTGGCTTATGGTTGTACTGTTTAGATTTCGTCCATAAAGGATCCAGAAATTTGCGGGTGGCTGTTGCTGTATGACCTTCTGGAGTCTTGTGTACTTGTGAGGTTGACGGTTTTATGGACTGTGTGGTGTGCTTCCAGAATCTCAAAGAGATAGTGGGATGTGAATTGGTTCTTGGTGTGCTTATGTGTAGTGTGGCTTGCCCAAGGTCTAGTGTAGCGGCATTGGTTATATTGGAGGAGAAGGAAGGGGAAAAGGTTTAGTCCTTAAAACAATTATTAGAATACCTTACATTTATCCTAATAAACATTAGTACAATACGTTTTTCGTATAGTGACAAGTTAACAATTCATGCACATGTCTCCACGTAAAATTCATCAATGTCAATTTCTAAATTTGAAGATAATTAAGATGAAAAAGAATGAAAAATGTTACGCTACAGTTGCATACAAAGCACGTATTGTTGTCTGCAGCTAAACACCTAATTACAAGTTCAAGGACTTACTTTTATCAAGGATAATATTTAAGCCTTAGAGATCAAGGAAGCGTTCATTATCATGGGATAATGCCCTGCCCCTACATTATAAACTGGGGAGGGGCAATTACCAAAAGCAATAATTACCACTCCTGAGGTCTGTAAGGCTATTAAAACATCTGTTTGTGCAATTAAAAAGTAAAGTGTTTTACTTGTGGAGGAAACATGAGCACACACGACAAACTGGTAACATTAATTATATGAACATTGAAGTAGTAACAATTAAGTTTATACAATTTGTTTTTTTTTACAGGAACTCTGCACTAGTGTGAGTGCAATTATCACAATGGCAAAAATTTCTAGAGTACAAAACAAGACTTTTAAAGCATGTTTGCGACCGGGATATGTTAGTCCTGACCTGTTGGAATCGTGCAAAGAGGCATTCAAAGAATATGTTTTTTTTTACCCCCAGGATGTTGTTTCCAGCAAAGAAAATGTCACTTTCACTGCTGTAAACCTTATGCAGTACCACCCTGGATGTTTCATTGGGCCTCATTACGACCCTGGCGGAAAGTGACTGACCGGACCGCAACAGCGTAAATAGCGTTTCCGCCATTGCACGAAGGAGCAAAGTGCGGCTAATTACGACCCATCGGGCACGAGCATTACGCCATGGCGGAATCCGAAAGGCTGCGATGGCGGAAATGACCCCAAAACGGCCCTTACCGCCGCCGTACGCTGCACCAGGTGCAATACCGCCACCCATCTCAGCGGTCACCGTAATGAGCGGACACCGTAATGAGCGGGCACCGTAATGAGCGGGCACCGTAAATATACGGAAACGGAAGTAAAAGCATGTGGCCGGAACGGGAAACAGCACGCCGCACAACTATAAAACCGAATCCCAACACAACCATTAAAAATCCGACCCTGACACACATCCCAACCCCTTAGCAACCCCAGTTAAAAAAATAAATATGGGAAAGGTAGCCAAGAAAGCGTGTGATCGCAAGCGGCAGGTCCACTTCTCCCGAGAGGAACTGACCGTGCTGACCGAGACCCTGCAGGAAAATGCCGCCGTCGTCTTCTCCAGTCAAATGACCAGGACGGCCCTTGCCAACAAGAAGGCCATATGGGCCCTGGTGGCACAGCGCGTAAGTGCGGTGGGGACAACACCCCGCACGCCACAGCAATGTCGCAAGCGGTGGGACGACCTGCGGATTCGCGTACGCAGCATACTTTCTGCGAACAGGAACATCGCCACAACTACCGGGGGGGGATCAGAGTCGCCCATCAAGTTGACCCCCTGGGAGGATATCTGCGCCTCCACCATAGGAATGGAGAGCATAGAGGGAGTCGGAGGGATGGAGAAAGGAGTGCCGACATCCGGAGAATCAGGTAGGTTGGTCAAGAGAAACAATGCGAAATCCACAAAGCACGAACATGTGCAGTACCATGTGACCCCATAGTGCAATACATACTTTGCCCTGACAGCGCCCTCTAAAAGTCAGAAAGAATAAACAAATTAATCAAGATGCCATAAACAACCCCTACATGTGCAGCATGCACCCCCTAACTGCAGGCAGCCAAATGAATGCATCCTCAATCCACACGAAAATGAGACCACCTCCAAGGCCCAGTCCCAAATCACCCTCATGTACCACCCCAATGCATATGATACGTTGCCATTCCAAATCCCACAGACCCATAACTAACGCTCGCCCCTCTTTACTCCACCACAGGGTCCGATACCAACGACGAGCTGCAGGACACCCCGACCAGCACGCCTGCAAAGAGGGCCAGGACCAACGTCCCAAGAGCCTCCACCTCAGGTGCAAGGATCAAGACACGGCAGCAGCAGGAATCAAGTGGCAGCACACTGGAGGGGACTGCAACAGGCACCCCAGTAGCCAGCAAGTCCACAACCCCAGCACCACAGGTCCCCCCAAAGAACGTATCTGATGGCACTGCCTCTGGTGGTAGCAGCACCATAGGTGACACAGCTGTCATGCCAGCATGCTCCGACACGGAAAACAGTGCTGGCGACGTAGGTACCATCCATGACCTTTCCCAATCCCCCTGCATGTCCCATCCCCTACACCATGACAAAACCACGCAGGGGCACCCTGAAGACGACGACTGGCCAACCCCCACAAGTCCTGTGCCAAGCCAACATGTGTTGAGCAGCCCCCCTGTCACACCACCGCAAATGTCCATGGCCCAGCAGAGGCAACAGTCCCTCGACCTGCTGATCGAGCAACAGCAGGAAGTGTCCACGCTACTCAAGGACCATGCAAATGAATGCGGGGGTTCCAGGGCAGCCATGGAAACATCCACCGAGACACTCAGGGCACAAATAGAGAAAAGTAGTGAGAGCCTCAGGGGAGAAATGGAGAGAAGCACCGAGAGCCTGAGAGCACAAATGGAGAGAAGCACCGAGAGCCTGAGAGCACAAATGGAGAAAAGCACCGAGAGCCTGAGGGGGGAACTGCATGCGACGTCCAAAGACGTCTGTGCTGAACTTGCTGCTGTGCGCCGTGTGCTCTCGGAGCTCTCACAAACCCTCAGAGACATGCATGGACGCGAGCAGGCAGAGTCATCATCCGTGGCAAGTTCCGTCCAGGGCAGCCCCCAACGCAGATCTGGCAGGAACCTGCGCTCCACGGGCAGGGGTGCCCCTGATACCCGTAGAGGGGGCTTGCAATAGCGTCTACCCACGGACAGCATGCATATTTGGACACTGGTGTTGGGGGGGGAGGTAGTAGGGTGGAGGGGGTGTGTTGGGCTTCACTGGGTGGCGGGTCCATAGGGTGTATAAATCAAATCACATCAACAATACAGTACTTCATTATCATCCAATGACATGTGTGGACATTGATATTTGCGTACGAGGCCTTCATAGGCGTACAGTCCACAATGTGCCTGTACTACACACACACAGTGCCACAGGTCCCCTTTCCATGTAATAGGCACCATGCGTGGTTGCTAGAAGCATGCATCTATGATGCTCTGTCGGATTGCACGTGCATCCTGTGCCTCATGGGCTCCTTGAGGTGCCTCCACATCCCCACCCTCATCATTATCATCTTCAGGTGCATGCAGTACAGCGTCAGGGGGCATGGGCACATTCCTACGTATGCACATGTTGTGCAGCATGACACATACCATGACCATCTTAGATACCTTCTCATGGCTGTACATGAGTGCCCCGCCAGACCTGCTGAGGCTGCGGAAATGAGCCTTCAGTAGGCCGAATGCCTGTTCAATGACCACACGGGTACGTGAGTGGGCATGGTTGTAGTCCTCCTCATGCTGGTTCTGTGGGTTCCGGATTGGTGTAAGGAGCCATCTCTTCAGTGGATACCCGGCATCACCTGTATGAGACGAATAAAGGGTGTCAGTGGAATGATAGTGCTAAGTAGCCCCCCCCCTTCCTGCAAGGTCATTGACGCATCAAATGGGCCACGATGTCATGCATGGAATGAGACTCACCGAGTAGCCAGGATCTGTGCCCTGCGTGTCGCTCCATGTAGCGTGGTATTCTTGTGTTCCTCAGGACCATAGAATCATGGGTAGATCCTGGAAATCTGGCACTACAATGCATAAAGATCTTGTTGGAGTCACACACCATTTGCACATTGATTGAATGATATTGTTTGCGGTTGCGGTACTGGACCTCCATGGCATGTGGGACAACCAATTCAACATGGGTGCAGTCGATGGCACCAATGCAACCCGGGATGCCGCCAAGTGCATGGAATCCCACTTTTGCGTTGGTAATCTCCTGGTACGTGCGTGGTAGTGTGATGTGGTCGTCGGCGTGCTTCAGGAGGGCATCGTGCACTTGGAAGAGTGTCCGTGAGAACAGTGGCTGTGAGATGCCATGCAACTGTCCGACTGTGTGCTGGTAGGTGCCTGTGGCCAGGAAGTGGAGTACAGACACCACCTTCAGTAGGGGTGGGATGGCGGTTGGGCTATCTATCATGCTCACGAGGTCAGCATGTGTCATGTCCACAATGGCGATTATGGTGTCCCGGTCCAAACGGTAGAGGGTGTGGATCTGCTCAGCAGTGAGGTTGAACGGATCAGCTCGGAGGCGTGGGATTGCGGGCCGCCTGCGTGGTGGTAGTGGCAGTGCTTGTGGGCCTTGCTGACCCTGCCTTGCCCTCCTCCTCCTCCTTCTCCTCCGTCTCCCCTGTGCGCCCGGTTGTTGTACCTGTTGTTGTTCGTCGTCTTCTTGTAGTTGTATCACTTGCAGTGCTATCTGGTCCCCCAGGGCCAACATCGCTAGTCCTGCCGGTAGCATTTTGGAGTGCGAGTGGTTGTGGGAGGGGTTTGTGTCTGCTATATATGTGCTGTCGGCCTGTATGGCCTCCACCTGTGCTGATTGAATGAATCTGTGGCAGATGCAATCCCTTCTGGCCGAGCACGTCCCGCACGTAAGGCTGCATTTGGCCGCATGGCATCTTGGGATAGGAATCATGTATCAAATCCCGATGGCAGTGTGATGTACTTTGACTGATTTTCATGCTATGCTCCCATTGTTACACATGCTATGATTGCAGCCGCTTACATACCTGTGAAGAGTCAGTGGTATGTAGGGCTCGATCGATGGCCGACCCTCATGCAGCACAGTAACGAACTTCACCGACGGGCGTGGCGTCCCATTTGTGATTGCAGCCAGTTAGCATTATGACACACAGCCGCACTACATTGATGTAATTGTGAATGCAAGCGTTCACAGAAGCCTTTTCGACGTAATGTTGCAAGTGTGGAATTCGAAGGCCAGCATTTTTGGTTTCGAAGTAGCGGTGAGGAGACGCCCACAGGTCTGCCTGGAAATGTAACGTTCTATTGTTGAATGACCTTGGGACAGGGCCCATAACGAGCAAGCAATGAATGACATGGATTGAATGGGATGCGCAATAGCGTAGTGGACGATAAGGCAGGACGTTCCCAAATCCATCTTGCTTCACAACACTACAGATCCGGCAAGGAGCACAGTGGTTTTTGCAGACTGCATTACGCACAGACGCGATGGAAGTTTCAAATATTATGTGAGTGAATATTCATGCGTTTTCATTGCGGGATGAGGGAATGATGAATGGATGCATGGACAGATGATTCCATTTAGGGTCTGCCATGTACATGGGTTTTTTTAATCAATCCCCTTCCCCTGCGCTATGTGATGCAAGGCTGCCATAGTGGGACTTACGTCTATCTGCCCTTGTCGGATCCTCCCTGTCTCGACGCGCCTTCATACACTTGTGTCTAGGCACGTTACTAATCCCATGTCATGGGTTCTGTCTTGACGGACGCATGCACAGTAACCGACGTTGCCAATGGTGTATTTACCTCGATTGATTTCGTTATGAATCGATACTGATTTAGGGGTGTGTATATTCCTTTGGAGTGGGCTAGCATGCATATGGGTGTGGATTTGGTGTGTTGAATGAAGATTGTAATGCATCATGAGTCCCGTAATGCAATCGGTTAATTTGTGTTTCATTTGGGTGACAGGTATCTGCTGCCCTATTGCAGATGCCATCTGTACGCCACTCCTCCAGATGGTTTTTACTCTCGACACCTGCAGCTTCGGGTGAATCAGTGGAGCAGCATTACGATCTTATGGGACGATCGCCAATGGGCCACATGCCCTTACGCTGTACTGGTGGCTAGGTGCAACATTTCGGCCTTTCAGCTGGACTAGTGCCTGCCTCATGGGACGGACCTGCGGTTCTTGCCGCTTCCATGTTGCCTTTTGGAACGTTGATGTAGGCCCTGTGTGCCATGATGGTACAGGGCGTCACACAAGTGGAGGCTGGTCAATTATTGCAGATGCAGCCCTCGGTGATGATGGATGTTTTGGTGTTATTTTGCAAATTGCTGTGAGGCCTTTGTCATTTGGATGTGCATTTAAATTGTATTCCGATATTTGGCGTGTTGCGTTATTCTTTGCAGGTGATGTAGCGATTTTCGATTTGTGGCGGTATGTATTGCGAGATGATCTGCATTGTGTTCCGCCTTCTGAGTTGAGTTGTGTGGTACTGTACTGGCCGCGTTTGCCTACGTAGCACAGTATGGTCACGGATAGGGGCTGCCATTGTGACTGTTTACATGATGTGCTGTTCAGGGGCGGGGGATTGGCTTTTGGCCGACTGGTGCCTGTCAGCCAGGTCGATTGGTGGAATGATGGGATGTTCAGAATGTGGCTGGTCACAGGTGCCTGTGTTTGCGTGCGTTTGTTGGAGGGGGACTGGGGTCATGTCCATTGGAATAGCTTCTGTATTCATGCCATCTGTGCCCTGCAGCTCCCATCGGCCCCTCTTGGGATGAGCCTGGCTGCTCAGTCACTCTGCCAACTTGTGTGGTACATGCTTCTGCTGATGGTTGGTTTGTTTACTGGCAAGAGTACAGGGCTGGTGCAGTCCCCCTCAGGATGCTGTTTTGGATGTTGCCTTGCGCTGGTGGCAAGCGATGGGGGACTACTGTTGTTTTGTGTCATGTGTTCTTGATTTTCATTTTGATGTATTGTACCTTCACATGCCTGTGCTGCATCAGTACGGCTATGGTGGCATGCCGTACATGGATGCCCACTCACGGGGCGCTTTGAGCCCCTGCATGCATTTCTACGTTGGCATGCATGGGTGAATTGTGGATTTCACTGGTTGCATAGTGTGAGTACATTGCGCCTGCCAGGGGTTGTGCAATGTGGCCAGGGAGTGGAGTACAGGCACTCAGTGGGGCCGTTTACGGTTGATTCGCGATGCCGTACTTCTCACCATGGCGGTATGGTGCTTTCCGCCGTGCTTGATGGCGTTAGGTACATGTCCGCTAGGGTCGGAATTCGCGTACCCTTGCGCCATGGTGGTATTTACGGTTTGGCATGGCGCGCGCGCGTGCTTGGTGCAGTTAGTGTTGGCGTTCACTACGGTGTCGCTAATGGCTTCGTACTTTGCGGTGACGGGTCATAGTCGCACCGAGCGCTATTCGATGGCGGTATTGCATTTCCGCCATCGTTTTTGGATTTCCGCCAGGGTCGTAATGAGGCCCATTGTGTTGGTGGGTAATTGAACTGCACATGCTTCTCTTTCGCTTTTAACAGGTGGAGACAGTCCTTTGTGTGTTGCTTGTCCATTACTGCTCAAGCCAGAATGTTGTGACTAGGGTGATGGGGTTGGTGCAATCCATAGACAGGACACATGCGAAAGAGGGCATCTGCTCGGATATCGTGGGAGGAATTCCAGTAAGTGCACTCGTGTGAAAGGTAAGGCGAATTTGTGAGAGTTGTGATGTGCAGGAGGATGAGTGCTCTTCCAAGGTGTTGGAGGTGAACATTGAGTCATGCTTCAAATGAGTGAATGTTTGTGTTGTTTTTAATGTCAGGCACGATACTAATCTAAAAGATGCTATGAATGATAATAGAATGCATGGGTTAAATTGATTGCGAGAATTGGCCTTTGGGAACGTTTCTAATTTTGAATGACACTTGGTGACCTTAGGATAGGATAAACAATGTCATAATATTGTTGATACTAAACTAGGTCAACTGTAGAGGTTAAAGAGTAAAGAGGCTATCCCTCTCCAAGTGCGATGTCTCTGATAACATTCTTTCAGCACACTGCCACAAGCTCACGCAAAAGTAGCCAATGCCCAACAGACAGCCTTGTGTGCCACTAGAAGCTAGTTTATGAGTTTATTTTATTTTATTTTGATTTGTGTCCCACGCTGGCACTACCCAGAGAGGTCCAAGCACCTTATGAGGCTCAAAAGTTCAGGGAGTGGGGGGTAACACAGAAGTTATAAAAATGTTCTGGACAGGGCAGCAAGAATAGATAGGCGGGGACTGTTGTGCGGCAAGTCATGATGGTGGACCGTGTTTAAGGGGTATCCCTAATTATTATCCCCACCAAAAATATTGCCGTGCATATGGTCGTTTGTCTCGCCATAGGCAATATTTTTGGGGGGGATAATTTGTGGGAGCGGGGGTCGCGGAGATGTCCCCCGCACATTTAAAAATGTTGCAGGGTTGTCCCCTGCAGGGTCCATGGCTCCATACGCTCTAAATTTGATTTTATCCTAGAGCACCTAATTGCTACACTCTGCAAGGCCTGCTTACCTCAAACAACAGCAGCCTCTAAACACATATTGCCCGTGTGTTTTGAAACCGATCGAAATTCGTTTGCTCCGGCAATTTAAAGATGGCCGCCGCGCTTTGGTGCTCCCGTGCGTGACCCTGTCTGGAATGCCCGCCTGACCGGCACCCTGCATCCTGCTCCTGGATTGGTGCAGACGGGCAATACATCCTGCCTCCAATCACCGGCAGGCGAGAGCCGGCCAACGAGGTAAGGCCTAGAGAGAAGGCCACCCCCATGACTGAGCTGACCGAGCGAAACCAGGCGCATTGTCGCGGAACGCTGTAAGTCAGCCCCTCATCACCTTCTCCCCGCCTCGTCAATACAGACAAGGTAACTTTACTGCCAGCCCTCGTGAAGGCTCGCAACGCACGCACCCGCTGCCTCGCCTTCCAAAATAGACTTAATGGCCATAATGTTGTGTTCCATGAGCTTCCCATATGACCTGTTGTTTTGACACTCGAAAACGTTGTCTTGATCCTCTGTCGTACCTCTTTCAATTGCACATTGTCACCAGCTTGTAGTAATCCTCCGTACGACTGGTGTGTATGTCAAATATCCCTGTCTAATGTTCCACTCCATCCATATGACCACCCTTGAACTGACACCCAGCAGCCCAGCAAAACCAAACTGAGGTCAATGTATGTGCACAAACTATTTGTACAGCTAACTGCATTTCTCCCATGCATATTACATGCCACGCATAGCACATGATACTGTGTCAGACTGGTCTTACATGCAAGTAAATAATATGCTGTCTTTAGAAGTGTTATTCTAGCACGTATCAGCCTACTATCTTGCACTAGTGACTTTGCACCTAGCATCTTTTGAGCCTTTTTCCGCATCTTATATGCTGTATACAGTACCTACACTGCTGTACACGTGACCCATGCCCCACTGATAGGAAAGCCCTTACTAACCCAGTTTATGCTCCCACCATTTTTGTCATTGTACTTACTGCTCCGTTTCTATGTGTCTCCATGCGCCTGCCTACACCTACCTAGCATGTACACCTAGTTGTTACCGCACAGCATTTATCCGCACAGTGTATTTTCAAATCTAGGCACTGTCCCATTGCAACCTAGCCCTAGTGTGTACCAGACTTGCATTGTGTAACTGTGCGCCCAGACCATGATCACCTGGCTCACCCTCACCATGTTCCCTTTCTGCATCATGCTGGATAATGTACACTGTAGCGGCAACATCTTCATAACCGTCAACAACGGCTTAGCCAATCTTGGTTGCTCCAGGCAATACCCAATCCCCTGCCCCATGCCCTTCCTACCCTCCCAGCCGCATTTTCCACCTAACCACCACTCTTACCTCTTACCTTACTTCCTCCATAGACAACAGCTCCCTAGCCAATGCGACCTTTAACAAAACTCCCAATCACAGTACACTTAGTGCTCCATGTCACACTGTGCCCCCCACACTGAAATCTCCAGAACCCCTACGTTCAACTAACTCAGACATCACAGCCCGGAACAACAGTCTAGGCACTAGGCTGCCCCTTACAAATAGCATCCACCTTGCCAAACTCAACAGCAAAACTAAGAAGAAATTAAAGACCCCCAATGAGCCTGACCCACTCCCCCTAAAAGGAGCCTTACTCAATGCCAGATCTCTGGCCGCACACCCCACAGAAATTGCTGACACAATTCTAACCTATGATCTTGACTTCCTTGCCCTAACGGAAACATGGCTACACAAGGGTTCAGGACCACATTTATCGTTAGCCATTCCTGCTAACTACTCCATCCTCAGAGCCAACAGACCTAATGGTAAGGGAGGAGGCGTAGCGATCATTTCCAAAATCAATACTAGGCTGCAGACTAGTCTCCACCCTATCACTTAAATCCTGTGAGCTACTTACAATCAAGTTACAAGTCTCCCCCACAAGTACAATCACACTACACCTTACACCTTATATATAGACCCCCAGGCCCTCCTGGACCCTTTGAGGAAGACATTACAGTGCTCATCACTGAAAATTTCAAGCCACTAGTACAAACCATTATCCTTGTCGACTTCAATCTTGGTTACAACGACCCCAAGGACGCACAAGCCATATCCTTAGCTAATGCCCTAACTGAGCACGGATTCGTTCAACTCAGTATCTCACCGACTTACGAGAAAGGCAGAATTCTTGGCTGGGTAGCAACTCTTAACTGCAACACCACCTGTAAGGATCCCCAACCTCTTACATGGACGGATCATTACCTTATCCCACTTGAAATTCACATCAACCAGACCACTCCTAAAAAACGCCCCTTGGCACCAGACTGCCCAACCAGACATAAGCCCAACATCACTGCCGAAGCCCTAATACCTCTGATCCTACCCACCCTTAGCGCTCTAACGGACAATGCTGACCTTAACCTACTAGTTGACACCTTCTACCGCCATCAATACCATTGCCGCTTTGAAACTACGTAAAAGTAAACCAATAAACCACTTGAATTCGTGGTACACTGCCAAACTCAAACTACTCAGGAAAAAGAAAGCCAAACTAGAACTAGTATGGAAAACCAACCCATCACCTGAAAACAAATCCAATCTCAAGAACATCTCCCCGCTATACAAAAGTGAGATAATTTGCACCAAAAAAGATGCCTATAACGTCAGGATAGACCAGGCAGGCTCTTCCACCAAAGAATTATTTAAAATTCTAAAGGAGCTAGAAAACCCCAATCCCCCTCCAGACATCTGCTCAAAAGATAAACCCTGGTGCGCCAGCATCCAGAATGCCCTCAACAATTAAATCACAGGGCTCCAAACCAAAATTGAGGACAAACGCCACCAACTCTTCAGCTACAAAACTACTAACCCAGGCTTAAGTTCACCAACACCTATCAAAGACAACATAGGCTTCACCTTTAAGAATGTAACTATCTTAGAAGTCCAGAAAATCATCACTTCCCTAAAACCTTCTAATTTCAAAGGGGACAGCTGCCCTGCCCAAATAATAAAAGACGCTGCCAGAGACCTCTCCCATTTTATCACCAAGCTAATCAACCTTTCATTTGCTAACAATTCTGTCCCCAACAACCTAAAACAATCTTGGGTGCTCCCTCTCCTAAAAAAACAATCCCTAGACCCAGCCATACCAACTAATTATAGACCCATCACCACTGTCCCCTTTCTGTTAAAAATCCTGGACAGAGCCGCCTACATCCAGATTCAGGAGTACCTAGAATCTAACCAACTGCTAGGTATAAGTCAATCTGGCTTCAGACCTCAACATGCAACAGAAACTGCTCTGGTTGACCTCACAAGCCAGATTGATGAAATCAAAGACAAAGGTAACCTGTCTAAACTCAGTCCCAGCTACAAGAACATTATCATATACGGTAACACCATCCCCATCGTTAAAAGTGTGAAAACCTTAGGCTTCCACCTTGATGCCAACACCAACCTCTCCAAACAAATCAACTCAACTGCCTCGGCCACTGCTTATACGTGTAAGTTAATTAGGGCTAGCAGACCCTTCCTATCCCCCGACAGCTGCCTCACTCTGGCCAGAGCACTCATTCAATCCAAACTAGACTATTGCAACAGCCTGTACCTAGGAGCCAACCAGTCCATTACTAATAAACTCCAGGTTCTCCAAAACAATGCTCTGCGCGCAGCACTCAATATCCCAAGGCGTGAGCACATCTCCACAACTAGGAAAGCGTGTAAATGGCTCTCCATACAGCAAACAATTGACCTCAAAACTATCTGCGTCACTTACAAGGCCTTAAACAACCTAGCCCCACCGTACCTCTCCAATAAATTCACTTTAAAATCCACATCCATAACCACCAGTAGATCATCCACCACCTTTTGCCTGTTAGTGCCCAGATTTGCCTTAAAAAGAGCAGGAGGCGCTAGCTTCACAGTGCTAGCCTCCCAACTTTGGAACACCCTACCACTCAAAATTAAAACCACTGAGTCCTTCCCGATCTTTAGGAAACTTGTTATTTGCTGGTTATTGAAGAGTAGCATTTACCCTCACCTTCTAATATCTAACAGCCGCAACCATGCCTGTATTATATGTAAATTGTTGTACTATGTCAATTTTTGTAAATCGACGTACTATGTAAATGCATATCTCATGCCTGTAACCGCTTCCTTAAGCGCCCTTCTACCCACGGGTCCGGAGCGTTCTACAAATAAATAAAACAAACAAACAAACAATATCGCCGCAAAAATATGGCAATATTTTTGTATCACAATATTTTTGCAGGCATATTAACACATGGAACCGTTTAAGCTATGCACCGAGCGGGTGGATTATCCTTATCCTTGTGCGTTATGTGTGGATAATTAGAGCTTCAAAGTTAGGCTTCAATAAACACGCGGTGGGTGCACACTCAGTGCAATTTCCAAAGAAAACGGCATTGTTGGTGCCAAGATCGATGCTGCGATTCAGGACTGCCTGTGTACATGAGTCAGGAAGCAAGGCCTACACTGAAGTCCCGTCCAGCTGTAATACGGGACACTGGAAAGGAGTGAAGCCGCACGCATACAAAGGGAGATGAACTTGGGACCCATTACCTCCAGCAATGCTGAATGAGGCATGAAGTAAGTATGATACTACTGCAGAGTGTAGAGGAGGTCCCAAATAAATCCTGAACTCCAGTCGCCCATTTTGAAGTACCAGAAACGTTCACACCGAGATATGTGAAGCATGATGAGCAATTAAACCAGCAGAGAGCCGCAGTAGGGCTCTGTCCAGTACCTATTAGAAGAACAGCACCTATTGACATACCAATACCAAGAAAACCATGGACAGTAAGGTATCCATTAAGAAACCCCTAGACACAAATTAAACTAAATGAAAATTGCCTAAGTATAGTCCCAGAAGAAACCAAAAAGGTCTTAATGGAAGATGAATGGTGATGTCACAAAGACTTGGACAGGTTCACTGATAGAAGAAATGATGACCCTTGAATGACACACAGAGACAAAACGCCATGAGAAAGGATATCGTGACTTAAAGTAACAGAGCGATGTCCAAATGTAAGAAAATTAAGCTGTAAGCAAAATGAAGATAGTCGACCGGTTTACACCTGTAAATATGCTTGGAACTGCAAGACAGCTAAGAAAACAGTGCAGCTTGCTATGCTTAGTAGAAGAGTAGTGCAGCAAGCGCCATTATACATAATCTACCTCAAATGAAGCACAGTATTATAAGTATATTTCTACTTTGCACAAGAAGCAGAATCAACCCAGATTACTAAAGGCCAAACGAGAAAAGATTCATATTTAGCAAAACGAGAAAAGATGGCTGAAACAAAACTCAGCAGAGGCAGCTTGTGCCAGAAAGGCCAAGGTCATACCAGTAAAAGAGGCGAACAGTAGCTACATCTAATTGAAACTAAGAACAGAATATCCTGCCTCTGAAAGGTTGAGATGAGAAGGCGAAGGCAGGGGGTGGTCGAAACGAAAATCAAATACACAAATTGAGAGAAAAGAGACACATTCACGGTGTTGGAATCACGTGACCAGCCGAGCAAGAAGAAGCGAGGGCTCACACTTACGCTTGGCACCTGACCAGGCAGAGATATTAGAACTTTTCCAGACAGAAGATGCATTCTCGAGGCCAACCACAGTGAAATAATTGACACATGGCTACTAAAGTGATGATTGATTGTAACCATAATCGGTGGAAGGCTGGGTAACTAAGGGGCACCCCGCACCTGGGCGACCATTCTGCGTGCTGCTAAGCGAAGTGGAAAAGTATGCATGGGGTTGGTGCCAGCCCAATCACAATGGACCAATTAATCTAGGGTCCTATAGTTAGTAGAACCAATGAGATGTCATACTTTTAGTGACGTCTACAGTAGTCATTTTTGAAGGAAGGGCTTAGATGCCCACCTGACAGTGGTTACCCAATCCCCTCACTCCGCGAGTATAAATGTTACAACTTGTATGTAGTACATTGGAGTTGAAGCGAGAAGGATGATTGCATCACTGCTGATATCAATAACTCCCCGTTTTTTGTACTTGTCATTAAATGGACTCCCTTTGCCAAACCATTGAGTTGTCCTTATTGATTAGTGTTGGAGTTACAACTTGTATGAAGTTCGCTGGAGTTGAAGCGAGAAGGACGATTGCATCACTGCTGATATCCATAACTCCCCGTTTTTTGTACTTGTCATTAAACAGACTCCCTTTGCAAACCATTGAGTTGTCCTTATTGATTGGTGTTGGAGTAATAAATCTGCACCCCCATCCATCTCACGGGTGCAGCTATCTTGTCTTAAAGTGCTTCTGGTCAAACCTCGGCTCTATGGGCCGGCCGGGGGTCTCAGAGTACACTTGGTAGCAGTGATTGATGGTTCTCGATTATCGATTAGAATAAGACACCCATTGACCGTCAACATAAAGAAACTCTAGGTCCTCGGCAATATCATGAGTCCTTTGCCATTCGGCTGAGTAGACCATGACGCTCCCCGTAGACAGTGGTAGATTAAAGATAAAAAATCTGCAGAACGAGGTCTGAAGGAACATGTGTTACCCACCTAACCCCTTCCCATTTCTACGAGCAGCTGAGCAGGAGAAAAGCCAAAGAAGGCAGTGACGAAGGCAGTGATCCCAAGGGTCCAGAGAGGAAACATGCGAACGGTGAGTGAAAAAGACCAAGTGTTTTGGCAAAAGTGCATTCTTTAGAACAAGTAAAGGGAAAAGGTAACAGAGGGAGGCGGAGAACAAACAAAATATAGCCAGAAGTAAAGAAGAATGTATATATATAGGGGGAAGGGAATAATGACTCGAGAATAATGAAGTAAATATAGGAAAGATACTGGGGAGGACACCCGAGAAAAGAGAGGTTATCGGGGAGGACACCTGAGAAGAGAGAGGATTCGCCTTATTCCTACACTAGAAGAAACATGTATCCAGAGTCCCAAATAAAGGGGAACAAATAGCCTACAACAGCAATTAAAGGCGCCGCGAAAGGGATACATTTAAACTCCATGTTGAGGTAATTTTAGAGGCAGAGATACATGTGACTAGCTGGTGTTCGTCTAGTCTGCTAAACATCTGTCTTACATGTTGTTTGTTGTGACATCATAAGTCGAACATTTTCTTTAGAAGAACTGACTTAAATTTTACGCGATTGTATAACTGAGATATTATAGTATACGAATTGATGTTTTTTGAGTAAAACAGAAGATATAAAATTTTGTGAGGAAAAATCAGGATTGGAGCTTGCAGTGATTGGTGCTCGCTCATATTGTGGGAATTGTTTAAGTCACATGAAGCTTTGACAAGTGTTATATAAGGAGAAAGGCAACAGATTTAAACATGGAGGACATAACTCCATTAGCACACCTGTGCAAACAGTTGCCGAAACATGCACATAAACTGAAAAAATACAGTACAGAGTGGGTTAAAGGAACCACCCACAAAATGTTTCTGCCATGGCCACTGGGCGGGTCCTTATCTAAAGATGTTTTGCAACACATGACGACATATTTGCACGCCACATACACGGGCAAAAAGTTAGACAAACGCCTAGCTGTTCTAGAGTTTTGGAAGATGTATGAACAAGAAAAGGGAGAGGAGCCACCAATGGATTGGATACTTAATATATGTTTAGAGTGGGGTGAGACACCTATCAGCCCACCCGCTCCATCCGAAACGAAGATTGAAGAAAATAAAGACGAGGGGTTATACCCGCTGAGAGAACTTAAAGCAGCTACATGGTATAGCAACCCAGCATATGAGTCACCTATGCAAAGTAGTGATGAAAATCAAGGTAAAGAAAAGGATAAGGATATCACCTACACAGTCCCAAGGGACAAGGAGAGACGCAATGATGAAAAAAGAGACCAGTCACAGACAAGTGCATCTCTCGACAAGGAGAGAGAAGGCAAAAGATGGAAAGGAAACGAAGATAGAACTAATGAGATAGCATTCGCAAAAGACGAATGGATGGGAGGGCACATTTTATTGAAACTCGATGGCAAAGGCATTGATGCTGCGAAACAAAAGGAGAGGCTAGACAATGTACTGAAAAAGGAGAAAGAGAAAGAATTGAGAGAAGAATGAATAAGGAAAAAAGATAGGCAAAGACAAGAACAGCTATATCGTGAAGAGCAAGAAAGACAGCTCGATCGCAAACAGAGAGCTAGCCAATGATCAAGACAGACAGAAGCAGCAAAAGTTAGAAGAAGAGCAAAGAATATGAGAGAAGAGAATAAAGAGACGAAGGGATGACGAACTCCGAAGAGCAGATGAACGTAGAAATGAAAAGAAAAAGGAAGAAGTAAGGGTCAGAGAAGAGGCAAGAAGTGCAGAGAATTTGATGAAGATGTAGAACGTAAGTGAAGACAGAGAGCATGCGATCTTGAATATCTGGAGAGAGAAGTTAAAAAACCTGAGCCAGTAGTAGATTGGGAAGACATCGAAGAATTCTTTCCTCAGTACGATTCAATACCAGGCACGTCTAGGGCAAATATTGAAGATGACTCCGACACCAGAAGCATCGGAGAAACGATCGATAGAATATATGATGAAATGGGGCTAGAACAAACACCTCAATGGGAGGGAGAAGACAAGCTCCTACAGAGTACTCAGCTTTACAATACTGAGGATGTCTCCCGAAGTAGTGGGAATAGGGAACTATCCCTGGATAGATTAGAAATAACTAGGAATAAAGAAGATGCAAGAAGCAGCATGAGTTGGGGACAGTCAATGTCCGACACAGAAAGGGAGGAGCATGAGGAAAAGGAGGAAGAGAGAAGGTGCGAAAGACGACTCCCAAGGGAAAAAGGGATACGATGGTCAGACACTAGCGAGTCTGTGCTGAGGGCATCAGAATTAGCCACACAATCAGGCCGACATGAAGAAGTATCTCACGGTTATAGGGGAGTGTCTCCACCACCCTATGTGAGCAGGTTTAGGACATTGCCAGGCAGGTTTGCGATGCAGGAACATTACCCCTGCAATAGACAGGAGAACAATGAGAGAAGAGAGAGAGAGCTATACATCCCAATTTCCGTTACTCAAGAAAGGGGGAGCAAGACCGCAATATATTCCATGGTCACACATGGATCGAGAACATTTGAAAAGCAAGCTTCCAATGCTGACATCGGGAGCTGGAAAATGGATACATGAGTTAGAAAAGATGACAGGAGGAAACACGTTAGCTATAGGGGATATCAAGGGTCTCCTAATCACCATACTTGGTGAGGGAGCAGACGATGTGTGGACACGGGCAGGTTACCATGCTTTGACCACAATGAATACTGCACATGACGGAGCTCCATTTAACAATTGCAGAGCCGCGGTATGGAAGGCATTACGAGTGCTTTACCCAGACACTTCTGATATGGGAGATATAATTACACATAAAAGGAAGGAGTCTGAGGATCTGTTGATTTACATACAGAATTTTCAAGACGCTTGGGTACTCGAGACTCATGAATCTTGGGGGAAATCTATACCTGTGTTCTACCATATATTGTGAAAGAAATTGGTAGGAATCGATGCTAAACCTTGGTCCTAAAAACAGCTGACCATCGTACACTATTGCAGGCTACTGCAAGAAAATAATCACAAAAAGGAAGCTGCACGAAAGGGTGAGGAAGTGAAATTGGTGCAGAAGAAATTGTCAAAATATGCTCTTGTGGGAGCCATGATAACTAGCACAGCTGAATCAAGCATGCCACAAGTCAATAACCCGCAACAGAATAATCAGGGCAGTACTGGGTTTTACCCCAGGGGAAGAGGATTTAGAGGAAGAGGATGGCAGAGTAATCAGGGAGGTTTCCAGAATAATCAAGGAGGTTTCCAAAACAAGCAAAATGGCAATCAAGATATGTCAAATGGGCAAATGATACGACCACCGCCAATATGTTGGTTTTGTGGGATGACAGGGCATTTGGCGCGCACATGCAGAAACCAAGGCATGGTGCAGAACGGCCAAGGAACAGGAGCAGGTACGGCAAGTCCATCTGCGTTTTTACAGCAGGGTGTTGCACAAAATCACACGGTGCAACAACAAGCGCTACGAGCGCAACAAGGTTTGAAACCTCAGAATATAGTGAGGATATAGACAGTCCCAACAGTCACCGATGCAATTGTCACAAACGATGAGCGCAGGGCAGACCGTGAACCCTGGAATCGGAAGTAACACTGGGAATAGGGGAAATCCATCAGCACATGGTGGGCCCAAACTATATATGGACTAGGACATCTCACTGGAATCCCTGATGTGTTTTATCCTATCAGTGACACCAGACCCTCACCAGGAAACTAGGGTGGATGCCGTTATAGGGGATAAAGAATATTCCTTCTTAGTGGACACGTTTGTGTATATGTGAAGGCAAATCTTCCTTGTCCAGTGATGCCATAAATACTCAGAGTTTCACAGGAGCTACAAGTCGTGTTCCTTCACAAACGCACTTCCAGAATCTATAGGAGAATGTGAGATGAATGTGCCTTTATTATATTCACGACAGACCCCAGTAAACATTCTGGGTCGAGATTTAATGACAAAGTTAAATATGATAATCTCATTCACGGAGGAGGGCATAGTATGTTCCTCTCTAGGAATGCACTATTCAAACGTATGCGAAGTGAGTGATTAGAGCATACGCAGGACACACAGCTATGAGGGCTATACCATTAGAGTCAAAAATATTTGCGTATGGAATGCACATACTAATGGCAGGGCTGCCAGGCCTTGCAGACAGAATCCTGATGACCCTAGATGAGTTTCTATTTAGGCCAGGAATACTGTTGCATGAGGAAAAGGGACAAGTATTTCCCTTGATGATACGCATAGCTGCAGTACGAGGGAAAATGGCCTTGATAGATGGTTATGATGACGAAGGCCGACAATGGTGTGCAGTAATCGCCATTGAAGAAGGATACCGATTGACTGATGTCACTGATGAAAATCTGCTTTGTGGGATGTATTGACCCACTCTGCTATACTATGCGGCCTCACTCCGCTATCTATGGTGAGAGAAACAGCAAAATGGCGGCAAAAACCCTTGTGCGCTCCAAAACATCCAAAACCGTGTTTTTAAACACACAAAAGATGGCTGCACAAACTGCCACCCATGGTGCATGTGTGGTGGAACAGAGCACAGGCTGCAGAAAAAGTGCCAGTGGGCTCCATGACAAGTAAACATGCAGTACAGAGGGAGCAGCAGCACTTTGCCAGTAAAACTTCAAAATGTGCCTGTAAATGACATTTACTTTGCTGCTGAAACTCCAAAATGCCTGTACCTAACACTTTCCAACACTCATAATCTTGCTTGGCGCTAAAATTCATTTAATCTATTGAAATAATATGAATTTACAAAGTCCTGAAATGTTAAGAGCAAAACATTTTCTCAGCAAAACTGGATTAGCTGTGAATGACAGCCCGTGACAAAAATCTGTGTGCAGCCACACTGGGCTACCTGTGAGTAACAGCCCCTGTCAAATGGGCTCTCCTGATTAAGTTGTCTAAAACTAAAGATCTGCCGGATTAGCAAATATAAAAGGACTGTTGCTGAAAGGAACACAGATCTCAGTTGTTTTGATCCCACAGGTTTAAATCTAAGAATGTAATTTATCTATGTCATCTGATGCAAGACGTTTATTTTAGGCTGGCTGGGCCTGCAAGAGGTTGAAAAACAGGTTTCCACCAAAGGGGAGGGCATTCCTCTCAGCAGATGCTCACTGACACATGATAATTGTGGGTTAGACCAGACTTGTGTCTGCAGCCAAGGACTGACAATGGCAGATTCTCCAGGCCAGGAAATGGACGTGTGAAAAGGTCGTAAACTAGGCTTGCAGAAGGAAATCCAAAAGGTAGGGGCTGCTCCTTGAAGGAAATCCCAAAGGTGGGGGCTGCTCCTTGCCTCCAGAGACAGACAAAAGGCGGACCATTTGCTGCTAAGAATATGGAATGAACATTTTTTAGAGACTTATAACTCGCTATCAGAAGTGGTGAAAATTATAAAAAGTGCAGAGTTGTTAATTGATTTTTTGGCCCTACATTTCAAAATGTGATGGAAGAGTGTAGCATATTCTGAACAGGAATGGCAATCTATGTGGTTTCATGGGAACTGTATTTATGTTAGAATTGTTAAACTTTGCACACACATTCATATGGTAAAAATGCATATTTGTGGAAAGTTTGGTAAAAATGCATATTTGTGGAAATTTGGAGAAAGTTTGAAACATTTGTTCCTGGCGAAATGGACAAAATGCTGCAAAAAAGGCAAAACAAGGTCTCACAGCTGTGGGATTTTGATAAACAGATACTCCATAAAATATGTAATCCTTGTATGTGATTTTCGTAGAGGTTGCAAATGTAAAACTATGTATTTAGGACAAAATCCGATTTTGGTACTAGTGGCTAGGGGCGGTTTCTAAGGATTGTAAAAACCAAACCATAAACTTGTCATCATCTGTCTTTTGATCCAATCACTCAGATGCAAGACAGAGATGAGGCTCTGATCCAATCCCAGTTCACAGGGGCAAGTTTAGTAAAGCCGGCTCATACACCCATTTTTGTGATGTCAAATGAAAGGATAAATAGAGACATCTGACAACACATAGACTCACTCTCTCTTCTGATTCCAGCGAAGCACTTTGTTCCAGCATTCAAAATCCAGCTTTCAGCATCCCTCTAGATCCAGATGCCAATGACCAGGCCAAGCAGTAGCTGAACCATTTTCAGATACGCCACATCCTTAACTAATCCTTACAACCCAGTGAAGCGCTGTGGTGTAGGGAAGCAGTCTGAAACTATCTGGCTTGCTACCATAAATGCTTGCCTGATGAACTCACCATCCCGCTGATCTAAAATATTCAGAAACAAGAAGGGCAGATCCCGTGCAGTTCCGGTGACCGGCCTAGCTGATGTGCTCTCCTTTCCTGATAGACCGATCCATTCACCAAAATCTTGACGGGCCAAAAATCTTAAATCCCAGTGGATTGTGAGTATTAACAGGACATTAGAGAGCTTTTGTATACCTTGCTTTATCTTTTTCCACCCCAATCTCTGAACTATCCTTACTTTCATAACCAGTAACAATGTAAAAATGTCAGTGCTATCTTATTCTGTCTATTTGCTAAAGCGTCATTTTCATAGTCATCTTTATTTGTGTAACTCTCATCCAAAAATTCTCTTCGAGTGTTTGGTGTGGTTCCGCCGGGGAAGGCGATGGGGATCTGTTACTGAAGTCATGAATCAGTCTCAGAGCTTACTTTGTCCCACCCTGAGAAAAAGCATAATCCATATTTTCTGGTTTTAAACTGAAGTTCTTGTCCAAATTCATGTCTTTATTTTTGAAAAACACCTCTCACTAAAACCTCGATAACTCCCTCAGTTATGAAGATAGAAATGAAATTTCAATTCCCGCTGATACCTAACATCCTTAGCTATCTCCACAAAACAGTGCGGTTGACCCATTTTTATCAGAAATCACATAGTAAAAGTTTGCCACAAATTTACATTTTGCAAAAGTTTTACACGTGTGAATTGCCTTTAATTTATTTCCCACTTTGCCTTTGAGATTCCAATTGCTTTCTTTTGATTAAATCATTGCTTGTGATTGCTTGCATCTGTTTAAAGCAGCTCCCGTAGAATTGTATAATAATTTAAGCATTTTGACCACATTTAGTGTTTTGTTCAGCCAGTTGACAGTTTAAAAGTCAAGTCCGTTTTTCTTTTGTGTTTATGGGGGGGAAGGTGGGAGTGATATTCTGTTTGGTTTGTATTATTCCTGAGTACCTGCTCTCTCCTCACATCTATTTAAATTGCTTATTGCTGGGTGGAGGCGTGTTTCAGGGGAACCTCTAACCATAGCGCTATTTGTTCCAAACCAACTCAAAAGTATCCTTTTCTGAGCTGCATTCTTTTTGTTTTCATAACCTGATTCCCAGTGCATTAAATATATTATTCATTGTTCTTGTCACCCCTTGGTGATTGTTGTTACCAATTAAAAATATATTGTGATTTAATTTCTAAATAAATAAATAAATATTTACCATTCCAAAATAGCCTGATTCCTGGTTCAGTGAGACCTGTGGGGATTTTGAGAAGGGTGCGATATGAGTGCTATATCATTCAGAATTTATAGACAAAAATAAATAATGGTTTCATTTGCGCACTACATGCTGGGCGAGACTTGGTTGTGTGCCTGATTGCAATTCTTTACAGCTTGAAGAACAAGCAGATATGGAAGAGACAATAGTGGAGGTGAGTCTCAACTTTTGGGTGAGAATGATCAAAAGAGAAGTGTCTCAGAGAATGATGATGGCCCAAAACCGTCCTGAGTATTTTGATGACAGCATGGCCCAGGTGCCTGTCTCAGTGTGGATCACAGGACCCTATGACATAGGCCTATTGAAAGGGGTTGGAGAGGTGAAAATTAAACTGAAAGCAGGAGCAATTTTACCCAAAGCTTGATAATATCCCATGTCCAGAGAGGCAGATGAAGTGATTTTTAAGACAATTTTAAGGCCTCCTAGTGACGTTGGAGTCGTCATGCAATACTGTGGTTTATCCGATCAAGAAATTAAGGGAGGGTCTTGGAGGCTAATTCAGGATTTACGCCCAATAAATGATATTGTTGAGGCCTTTAGTCCCTAACCCGACAACAATCCTGTGTAATATACCTGTTGAGGCAAAATATTTCACAGTGATTGACTTGAAAAAAACATTTTTCTCAATCCTGTTGCACCGTGACACACAAGATCTGACGTCGTTCACCTTCAGACAGATGTGTCTGAAAAGCACAAGGCTACCCCACAGGTACTGTGAGTCTCCTTCAATTTTTAACATAGTCCTGCAGATGGACCTAAGCAATATTGCTTTGTAAAGTGTTGTCCTACAATATGTGGATGACATCTTAATTTGCAGCACGACAGAGGAGCGATGCAGGCATGATTTTGTTCAGCTATTGACTATACTGTCTGAGAAAGGATATAAGGTTGACTAGGAGAAGCTACAATATTGTCAACAAGAAGTGCTATACATAGGCCAGCTGATCTCGCATGAGGGAAAAAGAGTGACCCCAGAAAGGGCTGAAACCATTCTGAAAATGGCTAAGCCACACACGATAAAACAGATGCAGAGCTTCTTAGGCCTGTGCAACTATGTCAGGGCATGGGTCTTCGACTATAGCTCTTACACCAAGCCTTTGCTTCAGGCCTTAAAGAAGGCCCAAGCGACAAAAGAAAATATTGAATGGCCTGAAACCATGGAAGAAGGATTTGCTGAACTCAAAAAAGCTATTTGCACGGCACCAGTTTTAGGAATTACCAACTATGCAGAGGAATTGTACCTATTTTCACACAGGAATGGCAGCATTATGACGGCAATGCTCACACAGAGAACCACATTGGGGTACAAGCCCCTGGCATATTACAGTGGGAATTTGGACCCGGTGATAAAAGGCCATTTCCTGTGCGAACAAAGTTTGGCTGCCGCAGCGTTCGCCATCGAAAAAGTTACTACCATTGTAGTGGGATGCTCAAGGACGTTGTACTTCGAGCACTCACTATTTGCTATTCTAGAGAAACCAAAGGGCACACTGACATCTCAGAGAGTTTCTGCTTATGAAGTGATCATATCGAATCCATCGATTAAGGTAGTCCGGTGTAAGTAAGATTGTGAATCCAGCTATATTATAGCAGAGCCAGTCACTGAAGGAGAACCAATACATGACTGTGCGAACTATGAAGAATTATACGATGAAATTCCCAGGGTAAAAAAAAAGAAGAAAGTGTCTTTATAGACGGTTCTTCGAGAATCGATCAAAATGATGAGCAAAGATATACAGGCGTCGCTGTAATGAAACACACCGCAAATGGAGAATTTTGAGTACTCCTTTGTGGATGAATAGCATCTCATTATTCAGCACAGGATGCAGAATTATTGGCCTTTGATACTTGCCATTGAGAATCACGCAGACCAGGAAATAACGGTGTACAGTGACTCCACCTATGTGACATCAACAGTGCACGCAGGCTTAGCGCGCTGGAAAAGGAGGGGCTACCTCCGAGCAGATGACACGCCAGTGCAGCACCCAGCCTTATTGGACTGGCTCATTAAGGCACTACAGCTCCCAATGGGCACAGCAGTCGTGAAATGCGCCGCCCACACGAAAGGGACAGATTTTTATCTCACGCAGAAACCAAGCAGCAGACACGGAAGCCAAACGTATGGCATCCAAAAGTGAGATGATGATGGAAGTCGAAGTCACCCATACCAATGAGAGAATGATGGTTACACGGACTGCACCTGAAAGCTATAAGAATCTAGGGCAAACACAGTTGATGGAACTCCAAGGGGAGGCACCACAGGAAGAGAAAAACCTATGGAAACAGCGAGGGTGTTCTTCAAACCCCTGTGACAGTTTGTGGTGACAAGACAGCACTGGTAAACCGGTGATGCCTATAGCCCTGTTAAAATTAGCGCTGGAGCAGCTACATTATCCGGCACACATGACAAAGGAAAATCTAGTGGCAACGGCCACAGAAGACTGATTTATACCGAACTTAACCGAGCATGTTGCATTTTTTATAGTGAACTGTACAATCTGCCAACAATTCACAGCTGGGCACACATTAAAAGTAATGAGAGGAGTCCTCCCCAGGCCAAATGGGTCTTTTCAGAACTTGCATGTCAATTATGTCAACATGATTCAAGTATGTAACGGGTACAGATTGTTGTGGTGTGTCTATTCTCAAGATGAATAGAGGCAGGTCCATGTACACACCCAGACTCTACCTGTGCGACCACATTTTTAGTGAGAGAAGTATTCCCCAGATGGGGGGGTGTGTGAAGTCATGAGATCAGATAATGGAGCTCACTTTGTAAATGAGACTTTCAAACAGATTAGCTTGCTGCTTGGTATAAAGCACAAGTCTCATCGGCGTATCATCCGCAAGGTAACGGAATCTGTGAGAAGCTCAATGGCTTATTAAAGGAAAAGATAGCCAAGCTGAAGCTTACTCTAAGGAAGGGATGGTTGCACTGCCTTCCTCCGGCACTGTATGCACTCCAGAACCAACCCTGTTCCGACCATCATTTCACGCCACATGAGATAGCCACAAGAAGAAGAATCCGCACTCCCCTGACACCATGAGATAGAGTTAGATGTAATGCCCAGTCAGCAGGAGAAATCTTAGCGTCTGAAAAGCAAAATTACCTGAATTGCATGACATCTTGCCTTACTGTAATTTCAGACCAGCTGCAGCGACAACATGGAATGCAGAAGGAGATACTACTACAGGCACAGCTCAAGGACTTTGTGTACCATCCGTTTTCCCTGGAGATACTGTCCTGGTGAAGAACCACACAAGAAAAAGGTGGGACGAGCCAAGATTTAACGGTCCCTTTACACTGGAGGACTGCACTCCTTCCGCAGTGAAACTACAAGGCAGGAGAGCTTGGATTTTTCTGGGTGATATCAAACCCTTCATTGGAGAAGGCCCCCTGCCTGCACCCCGGTGTGAGGAAACTATGAGCAACAGGGAAGAACCACAGCACGTGCAGGTGAGATCCATGACGAGGAAAAAGGATGCATGAGCAACAGCAAAGAAAAGAGAAAGGAACTGTTGTGAGATAGTTGTGGTTTCACTTTGGACATTCCTCTGAGCAAAATAGAGGATATGGACAGATAAACTGGACACTCTGTGCATCCTAGTTGCAGGGTGAAGAAGATAATTGCACTTATAAACCACAACATAGTTTGTTGAATTTTAACTTCGGATTGAGACACATTAAAACTGTGACAAGAAAATAGCATGCTACATTTTGATCAAGGACAAATAAATTGGAAAAAAATACAGTATCCAGACTCATTCCACACCAAGACCTTGTTTGGAATAACTTATAGTGTCGCACAATAGTGACATCACCAAAGACGTGGTAAAATACTTGAAAATAGTGATAAGATTGTACACGTCATTGGTGGGGAGACTCACCAGTGTTACTGACTTTCTTCAAGATCCTGAAAACAAGAAGACAATAAGAAGATTGCTTACTGTAATTGCCAAACAATTCATCCTACTTCCTGAATACAGCAAGGAGAAGCCAAATTTCCCAAGCAAAGAAGTAAGTAAATGAGCTTGTCAATACATTGTTCTTTCGTACAGTCGAAGACTGTAAAAATCTTATTGGTAGAACGACAGATGTACTCACGTTTCTTTGAGATCCAGCAAATACAGAACATCTAAGTCTACTCCTAAATAACATTTTCATCTTAGTTGCACTCCACACAAACAGAACATGAAGACATTGTCTACATTGAAGTGAAAGCATACAGTCAGGAACATCAGCAGAACGGGACAAATGTCCCTGTCACCAGAAGACAGTAGATTGGCCAACAACGTTTTCTTCCGGTTAATCACAGACTTTCCAGAGCTTGTGGGGAGACCGATCTATGTTGACGTCCTCACATTCATCAGAGATCCAGCTAATGCTACACAGGTGGGCATGCTCTTGCATGGAATAGTGATGCAAGTAGAACACTCCAACTATCAGCAGAACTATTTGAGAAGATTTTAAACTTTAGGCCGAGGGACAAATCGAGAGAACATTGTCAGAGATTTCCTTTCTTATTTTATATTTGACAAGGACAATATATCTTCGGGAATGAAGCAGATAAGAGGCATAGACTGGGAGCTGACATACTTTGAACATGTACAGTAAGGAGACTTGCTGAATTATTTCTTGATGTTGACACTTCCCATAGCCTAGTAAAAAAACGGTATCCCGAGATAATAGACAATTTATTATTCACAAGAGGGGGGACAATTGTGTAACACCTGAAACTCACAAGAAAGAATCCGAAAGACAATATTGTTTAAAGGAGTATAGTAAAAGTTCACATTTTGGCGAATGATCGAAATGGGGATGCAGAGCAGCAACCTTGTCCTCGCACAGGAGGAAAGAAGTCCATGTTTCTCTGGAAGTAAATGCTGCTGCCTGACATACAGGGGCATAATGTATTTGTGTATTATATTCATCATTGTTTTACTGTCATTAACGATCAGAACTGCATTTTTTATTGGTGCACAAAGCATTTATAACCATCAGAAAAAAAATTATGAGGACAAGGAAAGAACTGCCAGACTTTTGTCTACTTAAATGGCACAGATGAGGAGGCCTGCACCATGGACCAGGATACCTGAGAATCCTCCAGCAAGAAGGAGCCGTACAGATGCATTCAGGGTTATAGTTATAGCAAACTACATGAAAACCTTAACAATCAAGAGAAGCATGCATTGAGAAGACAGCAAACTAAATGATTACTTGGACAGCACAGCACATTTGGGAAACAGCATTTGGTACCAGTACATGAAAGAAGTTGCAAGACGGAACTCAAAAGGGGAATGCTTTGTTTGTGCACTCCTACCATACAGAATGGGGAAGTCCAAGATCTTCAAAGCTGTAGAAATTGATGTCCAGACAGCATACTGGGCCTCATTACGAGGTGGGCGATAAGGGTTAACGGGTACCGGTAAGGAGACGGTGCCTGTAAACCCTTACCGCCCTATTCCGAGGTCCCTTAGCGGGTCCCGCTATTGGCGCCTGGTTTTAGCAGGCGCCCTTAGCGGGAGCCGCTAAAGGACCAGGGAGCTAATAACGGGCCTGCTATTAGAGGGCTCATTACTAGCTCCATCCCCATTCCCATTGAACCCTATGGGGGCTCGAATGGGGAATGGTTCTCGGAATGGGGGTTTACCGGGTCCTCTAAGGTTGGAATGATCCGGTAAGTCCCTATTTCGACAACCCGGACCTGGAATGCGGTAAGGGGGTAGCCATGGTGGTAATAGCACCATGCCTACCGCCTACCTCGTAATGTGGCCCACTGTCTTTCACACGTAGCCATGTGCAAGAGCAGAGGCCAGTTCATGGGTAGTGATGCCTCCCTAATGTGGGCAACTGAAACAGCCTACTCCGATGAAGATGATTATGTTCAAGACATCAAGACAAGAAATAGAGCTCAAACTAGAAATCACATGATCAGGTATGAGAAACCTGGAGTTAAAGGAGCAGACATCAGAAGGGAAGTGAACCAGAAACTAAATGTCCAAGGAAAACTCCAGAAGAGGCTCAAAGTTGGAAGAACAGAGTCCAAATGCAGATTTGGGGAACAGTGCTTTCACCAGATGGGTGGGAGAAAGGAGTAGTAATGTGTAGAGCCTGGATGGTCACTGGTCGTTACCAAGGCACCATTGACATCGTACAGAATGGATGCAAGCCATTATGGCCAAAGGTTGCAAAACTACTGACATGGGTGGAAGACCCTTGCAGATAGTGCCACTGGAAAGCCCAAAGTTCTGCTTCAGGAATAATCGCACTAGAAAAATGGGAGAGAATCAGAACCAGGAATGGTGCATGGAACGGCAGTAATTATGGATCATTATTGGGCATCTGGATCCAAAGCATGAATCAGACTGCCAAAAAACCAGGGAGATATTTGCACAATAGTAAATGGTCATGTTCCAGCTTTGGTAATCCCGAAAGGCAACCTGAATATAGATAGTTTCCCAAAGGCAGATGCTCACCTGGGGAAAAAGAGATCTGTGGAACTGATGACTCGATTGAAAAGGGAACATTACTTCTCTGCCAAATATGAAGAAGCCTTTCATGCAATTCCATATGAACACAGACTGATTAGCCTCACCTCATCAGTGTTTGCAACAATCCTCATACCAAGATTCCAAGTTGGAGCAAATACTAAATGGTTACAGATAACCAGATGGGAGTTACTGCAGACCATCAACACGACAATAAAAGGATTCAATGCAATCAAGAAAGAGCTAAGAGCCATCCGACTGATGACTCTCCAGAACAGATATGTTGTTGATATGATCACAGCTATGGATGGAGGAGTTTGTGCAAAAATCGGAGAATCATGTTGCACATTTATACCGTGTCACGATGAGGAGAATAGAACTCTAACAGAAGCCATAGGTATGCTGATGAAGCTGCATAATCAGATTATTGATGAAACTGACGAAGTTGATGATGACAGCTGGTTTGGAGCACTGTTCTCATGTGTCCCGCAATGGATGGCAGATGCATTCAAGTTCCTGGGAGCCCTACTAGTGATGATATTGCTAGGATTTTGTGTTATCAAGATGATAATCTCTCAGTGCCAGAAAACTGCAAAAAAAACATAGGGATGAAGGTCATGATTGATGTCAAGCCAGGGTGGAAGCCCAAAGACCTGACTGATGAAGACTTTGTGAAGGCCAGCATTCACGCACCAGAAGGGACACAGTTTCTCTATCCAGGGAAACATCAAAACTATGTGGGAAGATGGGTTTACTGCAGCCCAAATGGACAATGTCAATTGATGACATGGAATAAAGACGAACATGTAAGGACAGCAGGAAGCCTGAAAGGAGTAATAAAAATATAGACTCCAAAGAGACACTTCTTCAGACCATCATGTATAGATCCAGAAGATGAAGAAGGAATGAACCCAGGCGATGAGGTGAAGATGAATACAGAAGAACCGAGTAGGTGAATCCAAAGACGGAAGTGAAAGTGGTCGATGAATCGCTCAGAGGGGGGAGTGTAGAGGAGGTCCCAAATAAAGCCTGCACTCCAGTCGCCCATTTTGAAGTACCAGGAACGTTCACACCGAGATATGTGACGTATGAAGATGCAAATAAACCAGCAGAAAGACGCAGTAGGGCTCTGCCCAGTACCTATTAGAAAAACAGCACCTATTGACGTACCAATACCAAGAAAACCATGGACAGTAAGGACAGTAAGGTATCCATTAAGATAACCCTACCAACAAATGAAACGAAATGAAGATTGCCTAAATACAGTCCCGGAAGAAACAAAAAAGGTCTTAATGGAAGACGAATGGTGACGTCACAAGGACTCAGACAGACTCACAGATAGAATAAATGATGTCCCGAGAATGACACACAGAGATAAAACCCCATGAGAAAGGATATTGGCCCTCATTACAACTGAGGTGCTAAGTGCACCAACTTTACCACCATGGTGTAAACTATGTTTACACCATGGTGGATGGCGGATTTACCGCCCCATTACAAGGTGAGTGGGGCGGTAAATCCCCATTTCCCATTTTCACTTCCCCATTCCCATTTTTGCCCCATAGGGCATAATGGGAGTGGGGAAGGCGCTAATTACGGCACCGTAAATTACGGTGCCGTAATTAGCACCAAGGTGCCTTAGCACCATCGAACTTAACGCCTGCAAAAAGCAGGCGTTAAGGTGGGAATCAGGCGTTAAGGGTTAACGGTGGCGTTAACCCTTAACGCCTGAGTTGTAATGAGGGCCATTGTGACTTACAGTAACAGAACGATGACCAAATGTAAGAAAATTAAGCTGTAAGGAAAATGAAGATAGTCGACCAGTTTACACCTGTAAATATGCTTGGAACCACAAGAAAGCTAAGAAAACAGTGTGGCTTGTTATGCTTAGTAGAAGAGTAGTGCGGCAATCGCCATTATACATAATCTACCTCAAATGAAGCACAGTATTATAAGTATATTTCTACTTTGCACAAGAAACAGAATCAGCCCAGGTTACTAAAGACCAAACGAGAAAAGATTCATATTTAGCAAAACGAGAAGAGAAGGCTGAAACGAAACTCAGCAGAGGCAACTCGTGCCAGAAAGGCCAAGGTCATACCAATAAAAGAGGCGAACAGTAGCTACATCTAATTGAAACTAAGAACAGAATATCCTGCCTCTGAAAGGTTGAGATAAGAAGGCGAAGGCAGGTGGTGGGTGAAATGAAAATCAAATACACAAATTGAGAGAAAAGAGACAAATTCACAGTGTCAGAATCACGTGACCAGTCGAGCAAGAAGAAGCGAGGGCTCACGCCTACGCTTGGCACCTGACCAGGCAGAGATATTAGAACTTTCCCAGACAGAAGATGCAGTCTTGAGGCCAACCACAGTGAAATAATTGACACATGTCTACTAAAGGATGATTGATTGTAACCATAATCGGAGGAAGGCCAGGTAACTAAGGGGCACCCCGCACCTGGCCAACCATTCTGCGTCCTGCTAAGCGAAGTGGAAAAGTATGCATGGGGTTGGTGCCAACCCAATCACAATGGACCAAATAATCTAGGGTCCTATAGTTAGTAGAACAATGAGACGTCAAACTTTTAGTGACGTCTACAGTAGTCATTTTTGAAGGAAGGGCTTAGACTCCCACCTGAGAGTGGTTACCAAATCCCCTCATTCCGTTACCATATACAGATATAGTACATATAGTAAAGTTACCTTTTCCTAACCAATAGAATTGCATGTTAACTTTTGAGTGTTACACGTCAATGATGACGATTTTTGAGTATAAATGTTACAACTTGTATGAAGTTCGTTGGAGTTGAAGCGAGAAGGACGATGGCATCACTGCTGATATCCATAACTCCCCGTTTTTTGTACTTGTCATTAAACGGACTCCCTTTGCCAAACCATTGAGTTGTCCTTATTGATTGGTGTTGGAGTAATAAATCTGCACCCCCATCCATATCATGGGTGCAGCTATATTGTTTTAAAGTGCTTGTGAGCAAACCTCTGCTCTATGGGACAGCCGGGGGACTCGGAGTACAGGAGCACCAACACTAACACACGCTTGCAAATGTGTCCATTAGTGCCTGACTCAGCTCGGCCATCGCTCTCCCCATCCCCTCATATGAATGTATCATTCAAGTCCCAGAAGCAGATCCTATTGACAGGGGGGCAAGCACATCTGCGGCCTCTGGCAGGGGCACAGTTCGCTCAGACCAGATCCTACCACGTGGACTCAGGGCGCTATAGTGCATCCATCGCACTGGCAATTGAACACATAAGACCCTGAATGTGTCCAAGCACAGCCCTGAGCTAACGGAGGACAATTGCCCTACCTCTCTAAACAGGCTGACCGACCCACACAGTCAAGTATAGGTCTGCATTGGACCAGAGGTGTGAATCCCTCCCCAGTCGGATGCATATTCAGTAAGTGTCCCACACCTTAATTCTCCCGGTGCATAAAGACACCATACACACGAACAGGAGGCGCCATGTAAAAAGGAGCAGCACACAAGAAAGGAGGCACAATCAACAGGTTTACAAAACCCACCTCCAAAGCTACAGAAATGGCAGGAGAAGTAACACGTGGTCAGGTACCAGCAGTGCGCGATGGACTCAATGCAGCAAGGATTTGCTGCAATAAATGATAATTTGGATGGCATAGTGACCAATGTCATGTCAATCTGTACCCAATTGGAAAAAGTGACCCAACGAACAACAGAAACCGAGAGCCACATTAGCAGCACAGAGGACGCCATAACATCACTTCAAAATACTGTGACTGCCCTATCTAAAGACATGAGCCATGTGACAGCCAAGTGTGAAGACCAAGTATCGAGATCAAGGAGGAATAACGTGCATATTATAGGGGTGCTGGAAGAGGCAATCACTGGGAACATGGAGAAAGCAGTAGAAGAACTGCTATGAAAATTTCTAGGAGATCCTGGATGTTCCTCACTCTTTGTGATAGAACAGGAGCACATGGCACTAACAGCGAAACCCAAGTCGGCAGGCTACCCGAGACCAATAATAGCCCACCTGATTAATTACTGCGACAGAGACCTGGCACTATGAGCTGCACATGAGAAACAGGAATTAAAGCTGGGATCCAATATTGTGCACATTTTTCTGGACTACCCTGTAGCTGTGCTACAAGAGAGGCACATCTTTGCTGGAGTTAAAAAACTACTCAGGGAACGTGGTACTGCTTATGCCATGCGCTTTCCTGCTAGTTTACGCATACTGCATAATAACACAACCTACTTCTTTACACTTCCTGAGGAGGCCACTGCGTTCATTGAGACTCAGATTCCACTACCTTCAAGACGTGGGTCCGCAGAAACTTGATACTGAATTTGGCTACACCCACCTACTTTGATTCAGCAATGAAGTGTTAATGGCATTGAATCAGCAATCACCACGCATGCACTATCTAGGTAACACCCAATTCTGGGCATCTTTACAGTCTCCCATTCGTAGCAGCGATTGTTGCTCCCTGATGCGAGTGCAGTCACCAGTTGGGGTAGTTCGGTTGGAAGGAGGAGAGTGGGGGGAATGTAAACAGTCAAAGTTCGGGGGACTATGAGGGAGGGGGCGGGTGGGTTGGGGACAGGGACGTGGAGAAAATGTTATAGAAATACACATGGTGAAAATGTCAAACTCTAAGGTGCCATGGAGGGACACACTGACAAAGATAGACAAAGCAACAGACATGGGATGACACCCACTGGGAAAGTGGGCTCCACTATTAAGATGCTAAGCTGGAACATTTGGGCATGGGATCCCCAATAAAAACTTGGAAGGTCATCTCATACGCCAACAGGCAAGGTGTAAACATGTTATACCGCCAAGAAACCCATATGCTTAGTCACTAGGTTCATCTTGTGGCACCGGGATGGGGAGATCAGAAGTACTATACATCATACTCTACTAGAGCATGTGCGGTGATGATACTAATACATTGCTCTTTCTCTTTCACGCACCACAAAACTCTAAGTGACGAACAAGGGAGGTTTGTATTTGTGGACGGGAACCTGGGTAATCACAAGGTTCTTTTACTCAATGTATGCAGCCCAAATGTAGATGACCCATACTTTTACAGGGATATGTTTTGTGAATGTGGCAAATACCCAACAGCACTGGTTATCTGGGAGGGGGACTTTAACACCTTATTTGACCCACATCTAGATCACACTTCAACAATGGCTAGATCTCAGTCTAATGCAGCTCGCACTATTCAGGCACAAACTGAGGACCTGTGACTTGAAGATGTGTGCCGTGAATTGCATGTAACTCGGCGAGATACACATTCTACTCGTCGTTGCATGACATGCATTCGCGCATTGACCCTTGGCTAATCAGACACAGGCTGTTAAACTGGGTTGTGGACTGTCAGATACTCCCTAGAACATTGTCAGACCATTCCCCGATCCTGTTAACCATACACATGCCCAGACGAGCAGAAAGTGTCCTGCCCCTTCCTATTTTGGGTACTGAACAACTATGGATTCGGGCCAAACATTATAAAATGGGTCAAAGTGTTATACTCACAACCATATGCAAGATTATACACCAACAGCATTCTGTGCTCCACACTGCAGTTGAAAGGGGGCACCTGACAGGAGTGCCCATTGTCACCCCTACTGTCCGCCTTAATCATAGAACAATTGGCTGACGTGACACGTGCTCGCCGGCTGACCTGAACTCATCACGCTATAGGCAGACAATATAATGTTGTGTGTGGGGTATCCAGACCTCCATCGGCAAAAAATGTGTATACCGGTGCGAGAGTTGATTGCAGGCAATAGGTATCACCGAGCACATCAGGTAGACCCCGTAGGTACTATACATGTTGCATGGGCAATGTTAATGGACCGCCCCAAGAACGCAGTACTGTACAATAAAGCAATACCAATCTGGGGCCTGACAGCTCTGAACCCTTCCCAGGATAAATTCTTAGCGGCACATTGGTCCGCTGTGGTGTAGAAACGCCGGGTGATCTGTTCTATGAGGCCAACTTCATCACATGAGACACGATTAAGACGTATATAGGTGATACACCACTCCAACAGTTCCACTACTACCGGGTCCACTCGGCACTGGCAGCGGCATGGTCATCATGCCCGTTAGAACCACAATAACACCCATGTCTAACTTATATAATGTCGCAATAGGTGGGGAAGAAATCCATATCGCTACTATACAAAATTGCGCAAACATCTCAAACATCACAGTCCGTTGATATCAGGGGCAAGTGAATGGTGTAAAGAGGATGTGGAGTGGTAGGATGTTCCAGGCTTTGGGTGCCCACTGGGTGAATGTTTGGATTTGTATACGTGTTCGTTTCTGGAGTGGCCTGCCTAGGAGATTTTGGCTATTTTGTTTGGTGTTGGTGTGGGTGGTGGGTATTAGTGTGTGGGAGAGGTAAGATGGGGTTTCAGGTGGATGTCTTTGTGTACAATCCAGAGACCTTTGAAAGCAATCACCTGGGGAATGGTGAGCCAGCAGAGTTGGAAAATAACTGGGTTGATGTGCGAGTGTTTGTGTAGGTGCATGAGGAGTCTCACTGCTGAATTTGTTATGGCTTGCAGGGGGGGCGAGGGGGCACATGGGGAGACTGATGAGGGGAGCATTTCCTTACATCATGCTCTAAGCTATTAAGCGTAGGTACTAGTGTTGGACCGCATAACCCAAAACTGCAGAAAAAGCACTGAAGTATTAACGATATCCAGACAATGTGAGCACCACCAGTGAGATCCATCTTTCCCCACAGATGCAGTACCTGCAGGCTCTCACTATACATTGTTAAAACCTAGATGGCTGACGGTCCAAGTCAAATAGTGCCCTATGTGATTCAGATTAGTTGACTACTAGGTTTCTGCAGTTCTATATGATCCCTACTCTATTTGCACCTTTCTAGGAGCAATATTTTCTCAATTTATTTTTCACTCATCCCTTGGCATTATTCCCAAACCTTTACTACCCCAGTAACCCTCAGCTCCGTTAATTGAAGAAGGATCATTTTCAATTGGATCTTGTATACTACATCCACCCACCTAGGGGATATGTATGAGTCCAGCAGATATTTCGATTGAATGTTCACATGTGGTAATCACCATTACCTCATGCAGAGGTTCAATGAACTTTGCATCATTACCAGCATTAACAGATGCAGATGTGTATACTACATGCAGTATTTCTGAAAATTCGAATGCATTATTTGTAATTTTTCTTTCATATGTCCACTCATGTTGAGGATGGCAATAGATAATGAACACTAGCAGATACATCACTATAGCCTCATAGACTGCGGGAGGGCTCGTTATCATTGGAAAATGACCTCCCACCAAGTTCGCCTCGGGCCCTAAATTGATGAAGGGTCATTATACCAAGTGATAGTGACCGCTTCTGAGGCCTATAAAGCTATTAACAGACAGTGGTGGTAGAAATACGTGTTTTGGTCGTTAATCACAAAATGTTACATTAACAGTGAGTACATAAATTAGACAAACCGAGTTAGTAAATTGATTGCGGTTTTATTTTGAGCTGATTAAATAATACGGTTGTCTTCATAAGTTCAGCATTTTAATTGTAAACTTGGTAAAATTGAAATAGGTTGAGCATGAACAGACATGAAGTGTCATCTACAAGTAAACAGTTTGTCTATAAGAAAGTGAAAGCATTGTTCCATAGTTTAGGTTTTTCTTTGGTTTGTTAAATGTCATGTTTATTGCCTGGAGATTGCCTTGTTGTGTCCCTGTCTGCTTTTGAAGAAATAATGTTCAGAATGCATTTAATACCTCTAGGATTTGACTGCACTGTAAACGTTCTGATTGGCTGAGAAGAGGTCAATAACGATCACCATGTGCTAATACTGTATAACTTCTAAAAATGTATAGAAGGATCATTTTGTCCCTTCTCTGAACTAAATGGCAAAAGGGGGTTGGGCAAGCACCAGAGGTGGCCGCTTTTTTTTACCATCCTTGGGGAACCCGTGCATATTATTTTTTTTTACCGGCAGCAAATTGAAGTGCTTGCCCTGGGATACATTATATGAAAAAAAGGTTTAAAATCCTTTTAAATTCAATAGGTATTTACCGAGCAAGCTTGAAAATATCCGAAAGGTCAGCGGTTTTGGGTAGTGAAATCAGGCGATATTGAAAATAATGCTTGTTTATACCACAACACCCACACTCATTAGGGCAGTTAAAGTATGATTTTTGGAAATATTAACGGAAATATAACCATAGAAATCCTCATTATTTTGAGTGTTTTGATATGCAGTAAAAATAAGGTTCGTTGATGAGCAAACCAATTTACCTCAACCCGCTGCTGGGAGATATTGGGATTAAATGTGGTAAAAAGTAGCCCTCACACAATAATCCTGCCCGTACACAATAATACTTCCTGCACACACTGTGTGAAATAAGGCCTGGTCTATGAACAAATTGTTTTCAAATCAGTTTCATTTCTAAAGATAGCAGACTTCTACCAGTGTGAAACATATTTAGCATTTTTTAGTTTCTAAATTCCACAATCTAATAATACATTTCATCCATGCAAGTCTCTTCCAAGAACCGGTAACTTAGTTACATTTTGGATAAGTGACATCAAGCTATGTTAAGGTCTAGCTCTCGCCATACATCTGTGTGTCTGTGATGCCAGATCTTTATATGATATGTTCAAGCTATTTCCACATCAAAAGTTAATGACAACCTCAAAATCTATATCTAGAAGTAGGCCAGGCACCCTTGATAATCGAGGTGCCCAGCGCACAGAAAACGCTAAAATGATGGGCCGCAGTCTTCTAGGTGTGAACTCTTGGTGGAGAATTGGGATGGATTAATAATGGCTGCTGCAGACACAAGTTCACATACTTTCTGGAAAACGCTCTCATCCGGACCTTACCTCCTGATGAAGCGCCAACCAGAACCAGCCATCCCGGAGATGTTTGTACCGGTACCGACACTGCAGCAATTTGTATTCTAACTTCCAATTCAAATTGTATTAATGACTTAACCGACCCATTGGCCACTAACATACCTTCTCCTGTGGGAAACCAGGCCACTACACTCTAAGTACTTGACGTTTTAGCCGCTATATCAGAATTAAAATTAGGAAAAGCGTAGGTTTGGATTTCATTCCATCCGATGTTTATATCGAAAATAAAGATATTTAGGCTCATCTCCTAACCCTGCAATTTAATGCTATTGCACAATTAAAAGAGTACCCTCACCGAGTTGGAAGAAAGCTATTATATGTTCTAAATATGTATTTATTTATTTATTTATTTAATTAATTAATTATTTAGCACCTTTCGCCTATATAATAAATATAAGAAAGGAAATATGCCGATACTCACCAACTGTAGGCAATAGCGCTTCTGGACAATTGGTCCAAAATGTTGCAGCGTGGTCATCCTTAGGAGATGCTCCAAATGGGTAGATAGTCATGAGATTTTATCCATATCCCAAAGAGGTTTCAGGGCTGATATAGGAAAAGAATATCAGTTTCTAATCCTTTATCTGCTGGCAGCCAGATCCACGTTTGCACTGAACGAAAATCGGTATGTAGCATTTATCGATCTGGCGGCGGCTTTTGAATCTCTGGACAGGTCCAAAATAAGGACTGTTCTAGTGGAAACAGTGGTGCCAGCAGATCTATTACAGATCTTTTTTTATTAACATGCGGACAATAGTGCAGAACGCAGATACAATAGAAAAGGTAGGGTATTTCCCCTATTCTAGTTGCAAGGGGAGTGCTACAGGGATGCGTACTGGCTTCCCTTTTATTCAACATGTTTACAAATTCATTGCACCAATCATGGTGAGATATGTTGACTGATGTACCCCAAATACATAGGGGATCATTACGACCTCTGCGTTAAGGGGTTAACGGTGCCGTAAAAGGCTGCAGCCCCGTTAACCCCTTAACGTCTTACTACGAGGTCCCTTTGCGGCTCCCGACCTTAACGGCTGGTCTGGACCAGCCGTTAAAGTAGGGACCCGCAAAGGGACCTTGATGGCAATTACGGTACCGCAATTTGCGGTACCGTAATTGCCGCCTTCCCCATTCCCATTGAGCCCTATGGGGCAAAAATGGGAATGGGGAAGGGCCATGGAGAAAGGGGGAATTACCACCCCGCCAACCTTGGAATGGGGTGGTAATTCCCCCTTTCTCCATGGCAGACTCTGGCATGGACCATGGTGCTAATAGCACCATGGTTTAGCGCCGGAGTCCTAATGATGGCCATGGTCACAGAATACTGTGGACCTGATTCATGGAATGATTTGCACTGCTGAAAAATGACTTTGCACTACTGAAAAGTGACTTTGCACTGCAGACACAAACCCTGACTTTGGAACTGTGCAACATTTTTTTTGCAGTGCAAAGCCAGTGCAAAGTCATTTTGTACTGCAAAAATGACTTTTTGCTGACTTTACAGTTGAGCCTGTGAAAAGAAGATGCAGAGAGCATAGGAACTAGAATGGGGAGACTATATAGACAAATGACGAATAAGGAAGTGTAAAACTCAAGAGGGCAAACAAGGAGCATCCTTTAGGGGAACAGGAGGGAGCTTAGATGATGTCAGAATAAACATTCACAGGATTATATCCTTAAGAGTGTTAGATCTTGAGGATGCAGAAGAGGACAATAGAGTTGGGGTATAATAATGTCAGACAAGGAAAGGAAACAAAATAAGGAGACACTAGAAGAAGGCACCTATGGAGTTTCAAGAGAATCAAGAGTAGATAACGGGGTAAAATGTTTAGATCTAGTGGACCCTATAAGAAAAACATCAGAACCAATACCATATACTGAACGGCCAGAAGTATGATAGCATAGTACAGGGGATGTGTCCTCGCCCTATGTGAGCAGACTAAGAGCATTGCCAGGGAGAAGACAAGCAGGCGATGATAATGCTGCCTGGAAGACAAGGAGTGTGGGTAGGTATGACAAAGGATCAGGGTTTTCACAATTCCCACTATTAGAGAAAGGAGGGGGTCGACCACAATATATACCATGGCTCCAGATGGATAAGGATAATTTAAAATGCACACTGCTGAGTTTGACTTCCGGTGCAGGAAAATGGATTAAGGAATTGGAGAAAAGGACATTAGGAATGATGTTAGCTATAGGCCATGAAAGGTCTATTATCAGCCTATTATTATCAAGGGGAGGGATCTGATGACATTTGTTAACAAGCAAGGTACCCAAAAGTAACTACACAAAACACAGTGCATGATGGAGCGTCATTCAAAATTGTATATCAGACCTATGGCGCTTAGACTACAATATCCAGATACATAGGCTATTGAGGCGATATTGACTGGAAAGATAGGGGAAGATGAAGACCCCATTGCTTTTATTCAGGATATTCAAACTAAATGGAGTGCGGAGACGCATGAACCATGGGATAAAACTGTAGTATTATTTTATCATATGTTATATCAGGGACTGCCAGAGCCAGTGCAGATGCAGTTAAAGAAACAGGTGGAAATGGAAGCAAAACCATGGTCAGAAATGCAATTGGCTATCGTATATTATTGCAGAACAGAATGCTAAAAGAGAAAGACAAGAAGAAAACTGAGGGCAGAAAGCATGAAGACGCGACCTTGGTGCAGAAAAAGTTATCAAAGTATGCTACACAGGGAGCAGTGTTGACAAGCAATGAGAGAAGCATGGCGTAAATAGTACAGTTCCCACAGCAAAATAACATATTCAATGCCCAAGATCAGAATGGGAATAATTATGGGTTGAGAGGCAGAGGCACTGGGCTCGAGGAGGAGGACAAGGAGGATTTCAAAACCCTCAAGGAAGGGGAGGAGATAATTGTGGACAATCATAAATATGTTGGAATTGTGGAAAAATAAGGCACATAGCTAGAGTATGTAGAAGTAGAACAGCCATGCCACAGCAGCATTGGCAGTCTTCAAGAGGGGGGATGGGATATGCTCCACAGTATAACACAGATTCACAAGAATATTATGCCCAAGATAACATGTAGAATCAGGCATACGCACCACGACCACAGCAGTTTTAGCAAGCCCCAATACAGGCACAAGTGTCGCAAACACAGGAATTCCAACAAGTACCAATGCAAACACAATCATTACAGGGGCAGCAAATGCAGGCACCAATGCAAATACAACAGGCACCCACTCAATAGATACAATATATTCCTGTGCATCACAATGGCATATTGACAATGGAGCTACACAGGTGGTCAAAACCAAACTAGGGAGTGTGACTGTGGTTGGAGGAAATCCTTTCACAGGCATGGGGATGAATTTATACCAACAATAGGATAGCCCAAATGATGACCTAATGTGTTCAGTACTATCTATAACACCAGACCCCCAGGAGGAACCAAGGGTTAAGGTGATGATAGGAGGCAAGACATACTAATTTCTAGTGGGCGCTGCAGCGACTTGTTCATGTGTCCATGAGGGAAAGTTTTCAATGTCAGGCATTGCCATTTATGCTCAGGGATTTACTGGTGTGACAACTTTAGTTCCATTTACAGAAAAATTACCTATTTCTATAGGGGAACACGACATGTCTTTGCCATTGCTATATTCTAAACAGACACCAGTGAATATATTAAGATGTGATTTAATGACAAAACTTAACATGGCGATATGTTTTACTGATGAAGGAAGTGTGTTCATCCCCGGGGATACATTATATACATGTGAGGGAATTTATACTAGCCTTTGTAGGAAGGAAGACCTTAAGAGGAGATCCTCTAGACAAGGAAGTGTTTTTGTATGGAGTGCATATTTTATTATCATAGTTACCTAAGTTGGCAGGTCAAATAACAAGAATGCCTGATAACTGTTTGTTCAGGCCAGAAATTCCCATGGATGATGAGGAAGGGCAAGTTATTCCTTTGGGATTAGAAGCAGCAGTGGTAAGAGAAGAAAGGGTGATGCTTCATGGGACAGATGAGAGAAGAGGATGGAGAACATGATAGCCCTCAATGAAGGATATGGGCTTGGCAGATGAGGAGCTATTCAGGGATGACTATTAAGATCACAAATTAGTATTCTTTATAAGTCTCGCTTATTGGATTAAAGTAAAGATTATAGAGGTATCACAGAGAATGGCGTTAGTAAAAATGAAGCCGCAATATTTAAAGGGAAGACATGGAAAAGGTGCCATGTTTCTTATGGACCACAAGTCCATATGATGTGGGCCTATTGAAGGGAATAGAAGCAGTAAAAGCTAAGCTTTAACCAGGAGCTATTTTGCCACATGCAAAGCAGTATCCGATGTCCAGAGAAGCAGATGAGAGGATATTATAAACTATATCCACATTAATGAAACAAGGCATTCTGGTACCATCAGATTCGCCGTGTAACACGGCCATGTACCCTAGCAAGAAATCAAAGGGGGGTTTACGGAGAGTTATCCAGGACCTTTGCTCTTTAAACCACATAGTCGAGCAGAGTTTCCTTTAGTTTCAAACCCTGCAACAATATTGTGCTATATCCCATCTATAGCCAGGTATTGTCGATTTGAAAAATGCATTTTTCTGAATTCCTTTACATGAAGAGTCACAGGATTGGACTTACTTTTCATATAGAACAATTTGCCTGAAACATACTAGATTACCTCAGGGGTACTGTGAGACCCCTTCCATCTTTAACAAACAAGTCCTTCAGATGGACTTAGGAAATGTTAAACTTGAAAGCGCCATTATTCAATACGTGATGACATTTTAGTGTGTAGTGAGACAGAAGAGAAATGCAGAGAAGTCTTTGTCAAACTTATGACGATACACGCATAGAAAGGGTACAAAGTAGAAAAAGAAAAATTACAGTATTGTCAAGAAAAAGTATTATACATAGGGACAGTTAATATCGCATAAAGGGAAAATACTGACACCTGAAAGAACACAAGCTATTATGAGAACCATGCAGCCAAACACAGTGAGACAATTGCAGCTATTTTTAGGCCTATGCAATTACTGCAGGGCTTGGGGCTTTGTCTACAGTACATATATTCAACCACTTTTAAAAGCACTTAAAGAAGCACAGGTGGTTAAAATTAAATTCGTATGGGCAGAAGACATGACTGAAAGATTTAATGAATTAAAAAATGCGATCAGCACAGCTCCTGTATTAGGGATTCCAAATTACATTGAAGAATTGTACTTATTTTCCCATACAAATGGCGAAGTCATGACAACAGTCCTAACACAGAAGACGACATTAGGACATGGTCATAAACCATTGGCTTACTATAGAGGGATTCTAGACCCAGTTATGGAAGGACACTATCCCTGTGAACGATATTTGGCAGCTGCTGCACTTGCCATAGAAAAGGCTTCAAGTTTAACTATGAGGTGTTCTGTAACTCTATTTGCAGAGCATGCATTATTAACAATTCTAAAGAAGCCGAAGAGTACGTTGAACACTCAAAGAGCATTGAAGTATGAAGTAATTATCTCAAAACCTGTGATACAAATTGTAAGGTGTAGTATAGTGAATTCAGCAGTGTTCATAGCCAAACCAGTTGGAGAAGATGATAATGTAAATGACTGTGTTACTTACACTGAATGTTATAATGATATTCCCCATGTTAGAAAGAATGAGCTAGGAGGAGGGGTGGTGATTTTCATTGACGGTTCATACAAAATCGACCAACAGACTGGGGTGAGACATTCTGGATTAGAATTAATAAGGGTGACCTTAGGGGGTACCTTTGAAATATTAATTAGCAGATGACTACCATCACCCTATTCAGTACAGGTTGCAAAATTAGCCACGCTTATTGATGCACTATAAAGTTTTGAGAATGAGGAAGTGACAGTGTACTCTGACTGCACCTATGTGATGTCAACTGTACACGCAAGACTAGCACGTTTAAATAGGAGGGGCTTCCTCTATGCAGACGTCACTCCAGTGCAACATGCAGGACTATTAGATAAACTCATTGAAGCCTTAAGATTCCCAGCAACCCTAGCCAGAGTAAAATGTGCAGCGCATTTAAAAAGAACAGACTTAATCTCTTGCAGGAACAAAGCCACTAAAATACAGGCCAAAACGAGCCGCGTATTATTGAACTATGTGTGAAGACGAGTTAAAAGGTTTGAAGAAAGTGAAAAGGCGATGCATGGTAGATAAAGAAGGATTTAATATGATTCAATTGTACAGTTAATTGAGATACAAGGATGAGCATCACAGAAAGAAAAGGGGTTATGTAAAAAGCAGGGGCATTCTTTATCCCCCACTGAGGCAATTTGGAGGCATGATAGCATAGAACACCAGTTATGCATCTAGCTTTAGTCACTGCAGAGATACCGACCCCCAATGCAGGACATTCCTCTATCACTGTATAGATGCCTTCCCCCAATGCTGGCCCTTTCTCTCTCACTGCATAGATAACTGCCCCCAAGAATGGACCTTCTTCTCTCACTTCATAGTTAAACAATGAACCTTCCGGTGTCACACAGAATGGCCCCTTCCAACATTTGCACATAGTCTATGGGGATATGTTACAAACATGTAATGGCTATCGATACATGGTAGTTGTAGTTTGTCCCTTTTCCAGATGGAGTAAGGCAGGTCCGTGCACACATCCTGATGCTGCAGGCGCTGCAGAGATTTTGGTACACAGTCTTTGCAAGATGGGGGGGTGTGTGAAGTTTTGCGATCCAATAATTCACCACATTTAGTGAATGAACTGTATGAAAATATAGGCTCCCTTTTAGACATAAAGGCCTATCACCTTTTAAGCCAACACGATATGTGAATGATTAAATGGACTTCTGAAGGAAAGGATGGCAAAGTTAAAGTTAAAATTAAAGAAAGGATGGCTGGGGGGGCGCTAGAGAGCCCAAAACCAAGATGGCCGCACTCTTCTAGCCTCCGAGCCGGACCCTCCAGGAAGGGATATTTCTGATACACCCATTGGGCACATATCAGGATCCTGACAGCGGAGGTCATAACTAAAGGGGTCGGCAGCATGTGGTCCGAATTTGGCCACCTGTGAGGCACTGGGAGAGCTTGACGGCGACTGTGGAGCCGATCGGCGAGTGCAGCCTGAAGGCTTGAGGCAGCTCCAGAGGAGGGGCGGGGCACAGGAGGTGACAAGCATCTCACAGTGCAGAACTCTTAGCGCTCCACTGCACTTGGTAGAGGAGAATCCCTGATAGTCCCCGTCGCCAGAGCAGCGCAGGTGGAGCCCCTCTTGATTGAGTGTACGAAATGGCATTGCACAATCTGGAAAACAGCGCTGCCGGGCCGTGAAACGAGGTTGGCAGCCTGCGCAGTCCGTGGACGATTGGTGAAGGCAGACAGCCATAGCCGGAGACAAGAGGGCAGGGCTGATTGAGGGCCGGCTATAGAAGGCAGCATTGGGGACGACACTACATGCCGGAAGCCAGCAGGAGGCCTGGGCGACCTGAGTAGGGTAAGACAACCCGGCACAGAGTGGTGTGTAGACACCGCTGTGGAGGCGCAGCGATTGATGCTGGGTTGTGGGAGCGTCATGAGAGGTGGGCAGATAACCTGCCGAAAAGACGGTCATCCAACCTAACCCAATGGCAAGCAGAGGAGGTGACACATGATTGTGCTTGGGAGCTATTCCTGATAGTGAGCGCAGTGTACCTGCGGGACGTGAGGTAGCGGTCCACCGACCGGGGCCTCAAAATAAGGAACGAGAGACTGCTGAGCACAGAAGCAGGTTTGCTGGTGTAGTGTTTGCCTGCCCCCAGGCTCTGAGTGGGCGAGGACTTTCAACAGTGTGCAAGCCCACGAGAGGATCAAGTGGGGGAGGCCTGCCCACGAGCTAATAATGATCCTACGCAACACGCTGAGAAGGCCAGGGGTTAAGTGAGAAGCAATCCTTTTTCAGTTGCCCATGGGCTGCTCCCCAGTTGCCACTAAAGAATCAGGTGGGCTCCTGCTGGGTGGGGCGCAAGGCGAGGCCTCAGAAACAGAAATTCTAAGAGGGATATCCGAGTGCACAGACGTAATTTGAGCCTCCAGAGCCTTGATCTGCATGCAGGGTACCCCCCTTCCTGGGTCCCAAACAGCAGCTGGGACATTGTCTACTGGAGTGCCAGTCCAGGAGTGTATAGTGAGATGACATCCCCATTGCATCACAGAGCCAGCAAAGAAAGGGAGGTTGGTGCCCACTTGGGGGGTACACTGCAGAATTTGGAGGGGGCTGTGAAACCAGGTACCCCCTGGACATTGCAACATTGCTGGAGGAGCATTGCGGTGCAAGGAGGTGCATGGCTAAATGAAACAAAAAGCAGTCTCTCTTGACATTCTCTCAGAAGGAAGGGCTGCAAAAAAGAAGTGAGATGATGTTGCAGTCTCGGGACAAGATGCCTCCCTCTGCCCAGGAGGAACCAGCTGTGAACTCGAATGGGGGTGCTCAACAGTCAGAACTTGGCCAGGCGCTAGCCGAGATGAAGTCGGGCTTTGCCTCCATTAATAAAAACTGGATGGGGTGGCATACAAGGTTGACAGGATGCAAGAGCGCATTGAGAAAGAAAGTGGGAGAATATCTGAAGTAGAATACCGAGTGGGATCTTGGGAAGACACCAGCGGAGAGGAGACACAGGCGATACAGGAACTGCACAGTGAAGTCAGAATGATTAAGGATAAGAATGAGGATCTTGAAGTGAGATCATGGAGAAACAACATCAGAGTGGTGGGGGTTCTCGAATCGATCCCGCAGCAGAACATGGAGGTCTTTATGGAAAGCTTCATCGAGCCGGTGCTGCAGGGACCCGCACTATCCACTCAATTCCTGGTTGAAAGAGCACAATGGGTGTCACAGACTGCCCCCAGACCAGGGCAGAGCCCTCGCCCGATTATAGCATGGTTACTAAACTACAGGGATCGAGACAATGTTCTTTGCAAGGCCAGGGGACTTGGGGACCTCACCTACGAGAATGGCAGGGGCTCCTTCTATCAGGAATTCACCCCATCAGTCCAGAAAGCTCACCTATCCTTTCTGGCAGCAAAGAGAGCACTTTGTGAACAGGGAATACAATATGCCATGCTGTACCCATCCAGGTTACGGGTCCAGCAAAAGACAATCCCATTTATTTACAGACCAGAGTGCAGCGCATTACTTTCTTGAGTCGCTCCCAAAGCAGCCAGCTGGGCCTTAAAAGGAAGGCAGTTGGTTAGAGTGGTGGATGGTAGTGCTACAGAGGAGCTGGGATGACCCTTGCTTACAGGTGGGCAAAGAAGTTCAGAAGCCAGCACTCCCCGATGGGTATACAATAAGTGCAATGAAAATGTAACAAATCAGTCCTGTAGCATATCGAGTCCAAGCTTAGCGCTCTCCCTCCCAAGGTCTAGGGCAAAGATGGGTCACATGGGCAGGGGAGTCTGGCGCCCCCAGGCTGTGTACCACATTAAGTCAGCTGTTGTGGGGTGTAGGAAGGGTGGTGGGCATCACTGCGAGTTGGGGATGGGCAGTGTGGGTGGGGAGGCTTGGGGGTGCGGGAGGCGGGGTGCGGGAGTTATGGGGATTGTTGGCCACCAGTTGTTAAAAATGATTCACATCCTGTAGGCCAAGGAAATAGCCGAGGTGCGGCTTATATCAGCATGTGGGCAGGACAGGTACACTTCAGTAATATAAAAGTGAACAATGGTGAATAGAGTGATCAGTTGGAATGTACAAGGTCTCAATAACCTGTGCATGGCCTGCAAAGTAGTCCAGTACTGTGAATGGCATGGCGCCAAGGTGGTTTTGCTGCAAGAAACGCATTTGGTGGGCAAGGGGAATGAAAGGGTGGCAGGTCCTGGGACAACTGCAAGCACTATACCTCATACTCCTCGTACTCGGCAGGAGTGATGACCCTTGTTGATAAGTCTCTAGGCTTCCGCACAACAGAAATGGTAGTATTTCCGAACGGGAGTTAAATGATTGTGTCGGGATGTTGGGGCACCACAATAGTTCCATTCATTAATATATATGGTCCCAATGTGGACAACCCCAGTTTTTTTGAGTTACAAGTGAATAAGTGCCATAGGTTCCTTCACACCTGCCTGGTATGGTCCAGGGACCTCAACATAGTGGTCCATCCGTGGGTGATAGGTTGTCGGGGGGAGATTGTCCGGGCTCCAATGCTGCAGAGGTAGTTCTGCTGGTTATGCGGGAGCTTGAGCTGGGAGATGTGTGGAGGCTGTTGCAACCTGAGGTAAGAGAGTACACGTTCCACCCGACGGTACATGGGACCTCCTCGCGGCTTCACTATATCCTGGTTGTCTCACCACTTATACACCGCACCACTGATTGTGTTCCCCTCTCAAGAACGCTATCCCACCACTCGCCGGTTCTCTGGTCAATGAGTCTGTATGGGGAGGAGGTATCTCATCACTTTTGGAGATTTGAGCCAGCAGCACTGTGTTTAAAAGCGAATTGCACAGCCTGATCAAGTCATACTTTTGTGAGAACGTGGGCTCAGTATCGGAGATGAGTACTGTCTGGGAGGCGTTTAAGGTAGTGCTTCGGGGTGGGTGTATATCCTTAGAACTAGGTGAACTAAAAGAAATCTGTAGACAACGGAATGAGACAGAAGTGGAAATTAAAGCGCAAGAAGTAAAGGTGGATGAGAGAGGTGGGTTCAAGCCCATGGCTAAACTGATAGAGGGGTTGGACCGCTTTAATGACTTGGTGGAGCGCTAGGCCTAGTACCTGCCGCACCCAGCAATGGACCACAGTTACGGGGAGGAAGGAAGGCCAGGTAAACTGCTGGCAGCGATGATCAGCCGTGAGAGAGGAAACTAAGGAATAGCAGCGGTGAGGTCGCCAGAGGGGAGGGTGGTAGTAAGGCAGGACGATATAGCGGACACCTTTTGCCGGTAATATGAAAATCTGTATGCGTCAAAGGGGTTGTTGCCTATGGCGGACCTGGAGGGATATATAACGGAGGCAGCTTTGCCGGTGCTGGGCAAGGAGGCAGTGGAGGCACTGGCAGCAACAATTACAATAGATGAGGTCCTCCTCGTAATACGTGCCCTGCCCTCCTCAAAGGTGCCGGGCACGGATGGGATCACAGCTGAGTTCTATAAGGAATGGGAACCTGAGGTGGCGCAGCATATGCTTCTGATGTGGGAGGAGGGTATGAAGGTGGGACTGCTACCCCCAACAATGCATGAAGCCGTAATTATGCTGATTCTGAACCCGGATAAGGATCCCGTGGAATGTTACTCATATTGCCCCATATCGCTGCTGAATCTTGACACAAAAATATTTGCCAAGATACAGGCAGATCGGCTTCTCCCACACATCTCCCATATTATACATGTGGACCAGTCAGGTTTTATACCGGGGAGAGCGACCAAATCAAACCTGCATAGGTTATTCGCAATTCTTCTCAGATCGACCCCAATGTGCAAGTGGCTGTGATCTTACTAGACGTGGAGAAATCTTTCGACTCTGTAGAGTGGAGGTACCTGTTCGAGGTGCTGCATCAGCTGGGAGTTCCGAAGTACTCTCTTGCAGCGGTGAGGTTGCTATATGCTGGGTCAAATGAACGTTTAGGGATTGGGAGAATGAGGTCCCGGGCCTTCCTACTGGGGTGAGGGACCAGTCAGGGTTGCCCGCTTTTGCCCTTACTTTTCACTGCAGCGATAGAGGTGAAGGCCGCCCGGTGGCGGAATTTCCTTGGGACTAGGGGCCTTGCTTTAGGGGGCACTAGAGAACCAGTGTCACTGTATGTGGACCACGCTATTCAATATTTTAAGGACCCCACAGCCAACCTGGGTTCATTATTACAGGAGGTTGAGAGATTTGGAAAGGCTTCGGGTTTGAAGTTGTACAGGGGCAAATCCACTCTATTCCCACTGAATGAGGCTACGGTTAGACCACCAAACACTGAGGGATACAGATGGGAGCAACGGGTGGTTACATATCTGTGGGTGAGGGTCAGCAGAGATGCTCAGACACTATTATCAGATAATCATGTAAAATATTTGCAACCTCTGAAGGCGAAGGTGGAATGGTGGTGCAGGCTCCCCCTCTCGCTGTTGGGAAGAAGAACGGTCGCTAAGATGGTGGTGGACCCCAAACTCTTATACATTTTCCAGAACGTTCCAGAGGGGCCGGGGTTCGGATACTTTGCGGAGGTGAAGGCACAGCTTATACGTTGACCTTGCCTCAGGAGAGGGGGGGTCGGCATCCCCGATGTGGAACTATACTTCATGGTGTCCCAGTTATACTTTGCTTCACAGTGGAGGCCGGGGGCCCCGGCCTCTCCCCATGATAGCATTGAAAAATGCTTGGTACACCGGTTCTCTCTTTTGATTTTCAAGCGGACATTGGACAAATGTAAATTTGACCCAGTGGCATGTACGCTACATGCTTGGAAAAGAGTTCTGAATAGGCCAAGAGCAGATGTCCCCTTTTATCCAGGTATCCCTTTGTGGAATATAGAGAGGCTGGCACCAAGTTGCGATGAAGCCATTATACTGTTATGGCAGGGGGTGGGGATCAACCGTATGGAGGATATGTACCAGAATGGCTCCTTTGTCAATCAGGAGTTATTCAATGAAAAGATGGCGGAGGGTTTTCATCGGATGCTGCAGTACTTTGGTATGAGGGCGGCTTTCAGGGAATGGACGCCTCCATTCCCAGAAATGACGCCCGCCACACCGCTGTTGAAGTTTATCATACACTCGCCGGGAAGTAGAGGGGTGGTCTCTGCACTATACAAACAGATTCAACAAGACTCCCCTCAGGAGCCACTAAAATGTAGACAGAAATGGGAGGGGGATGCCGAGACCCACTTTACAGATAGACAGTGGGCGAAGCTTTGTGAAATCACACATGGTGGGGCTTTTAGTACACAACTACAGATGATTCAGCTTAAGACGCTACATAGAGTTTAAATGTCCCCGGGACGCATTCATTCAGTTCGATAACACCAGGCCAGTCGGCTGTCTGAGATGTAACTATGACCCGGCCGGCTTCCTGCACATGATGTGGGCCTGTACTAAATTGAGACCCCTTTGGGAGGAGGTGGTGGAAAGTATCTCTGAAATGCTGGGGCAGGCTATCCCTTATGAACTTTTGTGTTGTATGTTTGGCTGGGCTCCGGGTCTCCCCAGCAAGTACCGGAAATTGCTCACAACAAGCATGATAATTGCTAGGTGATGCACACTTCTGAAATGATCTAGCTCAATTCCCCCTGGGAAAAAAACATTGGCTAACAGATTTAACATGGTTCAGTGGCACTGACAAGGAATACGGGAGCCTAAGGGGACTGCAGAATAGACCCAAGAACATCTGGATCCCCTTCATGGCCTATCTACTGGCTCAAGATCCTGGACCGGATGTGTAGGAGAGAACGGTCCGAGGGGAGGCTTTGGCTTAATGATGTACCTGGTGCTCAGTCTGTTGACTTTTACAGGGGAGGGATTGTTGTTCACCGAGATAATGCACCAAGATCATTACAACTGAGGGTTTTTTCAAATGCACTGAAGACTGCTCCACCAGATCAATAATCTGCCCGAATGCAGCACAATTTTCTGTTTTATTGCTGTTGTACCTCACTTCTACAATGTATGGTTAATTGTTATGTGATGTGAATCATCAATCAAGAAAGTATATAAAAAAGAATAAAAATAAATTAAAGGATGGCTACATTGCCTACCTGTTACAATATTTGCACTGAGGAAGCAACCCAGGGGCGTCATTTATGAGTCACCAGTGGTTGCACCTATGACCCCTGAGGTCTCCCTTGCTGCCTCTGTGGTCTCCCTGGCTATACCTTAAAAATAAAACATATACATATATTTTAAATTAAGGATCCTGGGCTGTGGCCAGCAGCATGAGGCCCTTTGTTTCTGGAGTGGCTGGTTTTCTGATAGCTACAGCCGGTAAGATAGCTCAGTGGGTTGAGTGCTCACTGCTGCAATGTGTCTGTGATCTGCAGGTTGCAGGTTTGACTCCTGGCAAGGTCAACTCAGCCTTTCATCCTGCTGACGTTGATAAATGAGTACCAACACAGGTTGGGTGATATTGTATGTACATTTGTTCTATATGAAGTGCTTAGGCCTAAGTGCTATATAATAACACATCATTATCATTTGACCTTGGATGTCTGCTTGCATTCAAAGTAATTTGGTAATATGGGACTATATGCACTGATATTAATGATACATAGGTTGATCCATTCTTGTATGAAGTGTATATCAGTGTACAGTGCTTTCGTAACCATATTTTTCATAGGGTATTTAGAAACAATGCTATGTGATGCCACTTCCTGTTTTGTCAAGGGGTGAAAGGTTGTGTTCCATTGCTTCCTGTGATTTCACTTCAGTGTGAGGTCAAATGACATCACTTCCTGTAATGTCATCAGAGGTCAAGGGTCATATGATGTCACTTCCACTACCCCTGGCATTTTGGTGAAATGACGTCCCTGAACCAACTTGGTTCAGATCTCCATTTAAGACCCCATGAGCTGGTGACTGGATGCCGACTGAGAACTCCTCTCACCCCCAGACAAGGGCAAAAACTAACACCCATAATGTAGCAAGGGCACTAGGTGACAAAATGCAGGATTATTAAAAAATGTATGACTCAGAGTAGCTCTTTTATTTCTCAATAGATTTAGCATCAACGGGGGGGGGGTCAAATGTAAACAAAGAGAATAATTTGCCTAACAATTTGGGAAACACATTAAGGGCATTGCCAATATATATAGGGGACCAAGTGTTAGCACACAAATTTGCATGCGCCTGGAGTACCCCTTGATTTGAATGCCCAATACAAGGTCGAGGACATAAGCCCTACTGCAGTAATACTACAAGGGAGAAGGGCTTAGATCAAACTACACAATGTCAAACCTTAAAAAAGTGAAGCTACAATGAACTCTCCTGCACCCGTCTCCAGTGAAGCAAGTGTCCACAGAGAAGCAAGCCTTTCCAGTGAAGCAAATACCCACAGCGAGGCAAGAGAAGAACAGCGAAGAATGACCACAAGATCAAACGTCAAGAACTTGGATAAAGAAAATGAAACACTTTTAGATTAGAATTGATTTATGGATTAATTAATATGCAGTAATCTTGAAACATCTTGTAATAGAAATAGAAATACAAATGAAATAGAGAAAACTATGAAATAATCAAAGAGAGAAAAGAATGTTGGATCTTTTCTTTTGGCAATCATCCATACATTCTTACTTGCTGTTTTCTCTTGCATACTTCAATTGATTCTATGTCATTTCATCGCCTGCAATTTCATCCCCAGGCATTTTAACATGTACACGCTAACGAAAACGCTCATCGATTTTCTTTTTTTGTGTTTTTTGGGGGGTTTTACCCCCAACCTCCTCTCCCTCACCTATTTTTAGCTATTCCCTGAACCCCAAACTCTTCTGTGCCCTTTCCCACCTCCCCTAAAAAATTTGATGAGCATATTCGTTCAAATACACATGTTAAAATGCCAGGGGATGAAATTGCAGGCGATGAAAGGGCGTCGTACCCTTCAATCTTATCCAGCTTTTATACGAAGAAATACAAACATTGTGACATCTTTCAGATATCCAGAGAAAGGCTTCATTGTTTTAAGAATTGGCTTGGCAATCATTTGTTATAAATGTATGACTTACAGTTAAAACGATAAAAACAGATATACAGATGGTGGTTGTGAACAAGCGAAACGCATCAACATTTTTTCACACTTTGGGGGAGCCTTACTTTTTATGGCTTATATTTGCTAAATAGCTGTTTAGCTGTGTTGTTTTTATGGATTCAAATAAAGATTGACTTTGCTAAAGAAGACACGGTATCCGGATGGATTGTTTTTGTCCTTTGAACATGGAGAGTGCCGCTCGCCTGGCCTGATTAATATCAGAGTTTGACATTGTTATGGTTAAGTTGGTGTTTCCATAGGAAGAGCATTTTTTGGGTGGCTTATAGCTTCACTCCCTCTGGACAAATCCTCACCAAACTTTAAAAAAAAAAAGTATATGGCCCTCTGATGTCCTGGGTGTTAGTGTTAGCAGTGCACGGTGGCGCGAGTTATGGTTGCTTATCTTACCATAACTGCCGAATTTCAGGGGGTTTTCGGTTTTACTTTGAACCATAACGTCCCTTTAACAAAGCTTTTTTACTGAATATATATATATATATATATATATATATATATATATATATATATATATATATATATTATATATAATATAATAAAGTGGTGACAATGGAAATGTCCCAAGAGGTGAAAGCTGTAGCTTGGAGAAAACGGTGTACCAAACACAAAATAATTTGTGGAAACCAAAAAATAAGACATCGCCCACCAGTCCCATTATTCCTATTTTCCAGATTAAGAGACCAAGAACCCCATTGCGTTCTGATATCAAAAAACCCTTTTCCTGAGTAAAAGGAGATGCTGAGGAAGATAATGAAAGTATCAACTCATATTTAGATAAATTTGCTCATTTACAAAATAATTCATGGTATCAGCACAGGAAAGAGCGGCGGGGCAGAGAACGTCAGAAGAAAGTTGCTATGTCTGTTCCATAATACTGTATGCCATGGATGTGGCAAGAACATTTATTGCAAAAGAAATGTCTCCACACAACACCAAATGTCTCAGTCATCTAGATGCCTGCACTACGAGAGGCCAATTCGAAGCGAAGTGGGCAACATTAAGATGGCAATCAAGACTTTTTCATACCAAGATACATATGTAAAGACAAAAAGGATGGAGAGTGGATTAGGGTGGACACACAAAGGAAAGGACTTTTGAAGGAAAGGATAGCGAAGGCTATATACATCCCAATTTGTAGAGAAGATACAAGTTGTTGATACAAAGAGAATGAATTGCTCTGACATGACCGGAAAATCGGGAGAGCCAGGATGTTGGAAATAACACTACTGTTGGTGTATGGGCATGTAGCAACAAGCACTGGATGGGAAGATGACCTAATATCATGCCCTCCTCACCTATTGAAGAAAGAAGGAATCCACAAGGTGCAGAAGGTGAATCATGAATGCCTAGAATCATGGGCCAAGCATGCAAGACTACTAACCTGAGTTGAAAATGAAGCAGGAGCAGTGCAAATATTGCAAGTTAAGTATGTGACAACCTGCTTCAAAAATGATGACAAGGTCTATTTGGAAACAATTGAAGTACCAGAAATGAATGGTGGAACTGCAGTTCTAATGGATCGATATTGGGCGTGTGGACCCAGAGCCTATATGCAATTGTCTAAGGATTGGGGAGGAGTGTGCTCTATGGTAAATGTACATGTCCCAGCACTATTGATTCCCCAAAGTAACCTCCATATTGAAGAGTTCCAGGAAATTAATAAATTTAACAGAGGGAAGAGATCACTGCATCTTCGCCAACTAAAGAGAGAGAATTACTTCTCATCAAAAGCTTATAACATTCCTGATGAGTACAAACTATTCAGCAAGACCACCATGATATTGACATCTATATTCATACCAGGACTTCAAGCCACAGTGAATGCCAAGTGGCTCCAGATTACAAGATAGGAGCTGCTGTAGACGATCAATGCAACAATAAAAGGATTCAATACAATAAAGGAAGAGGTGAGAGCCATCAGGCTGATGACCCACCAGAACAGCTATGTTCTTGATCTGATAACAGCAATGGAAGAAGGCGTGTGCACCAAGGTTGGACCTTCTTGCTATATGTTTAACCTGCTCATGATGGAGAAAATGGGACATTGACAAAGGCAATAACGATGCAGACGACCTTGCACACCCAGATGGAAGATTAACTGATAAAACAGCAGGGGACAACTGGTTTTCATCGCAGATAGGATAGATTCCATCTTGGTTGGCAAATGCTTTTAAGCTACTTTTATAATATTAGTAATGTTGTGATTCCTTCTCATAAGAATCATCTTGGGACAATGCCAGAAAAAGCCAAGAAAGCTATTGGAATGAAAATAAAGATTGCCATTAAGAAACATACTGGAGAACAGATGCAAACATAAGAAAGTACCCGAGAAAATATAAAGAAGAGCTCTCTTGCACCTCCAGGAACAAAGTTATATTATCCCCAGGATCGGCAACAATATGCGGGACGATGGATATTTTGTCCACTAGCAGGAGACTGGCATTTGATGGCCTGGAGTGTGGATGAACACATAAAGAATGGAGGGGGTGACAAAAATATGGGTCCTGAAGAAAAGTTAATATGAAGAGATTATTGAAAAAAATGAAGCAGGAATTGTAGAAGAGGAGGCGAAGAGTCTGGCCGAGAATGTGACCAGAGGGGGGAATGTAAAGGAGGAAGTGGATGCATTCTCCCTAGTCAAGGGCCCTCACACCCATCCTATTGGAATGACCTTTGAGGGGCCACACTTGGGAACCCATGCACAAGTTTATGCGACATGTCCCTACCACGTCGACTATATGAAAGAAAGGCTATATGCACCCCGGCAGCCATTCCGAAGACACTCTGACATTGAAACAGTGGCGGAAACCTATCAAGAAGGATGTCCCTTACTGAGTTGTCAGAAAGCAGCCATGAATAAAATGGTGCGCAACATGGATGTATGTTAAACAAAGTCTAAGATGTATTAATTAATGATGTATTAATTGTGCTGTCACTCGCTCTATGCTTTTTTAGCAAATATATTTTAGCTTTAGATTTTAAAAATTATTGTGGAGCATTTGATTTCGTATTGGTTCTGTAATTGGGGGCAAAGTCTGGCTAAAGTGTTACACTGTATTTTAGCACCTCGTTGCTGCAGTAGGAAAGCTTTAATTGACATCTGATTTGTGGTTGGTTTACTTATAAACTACATTTCTTAGCAGAATTGTAGTCCTTTGGACTACTTTCATGCTAATCAGGCGTGGGAGAACAGCCGCAGGAGCAACAAGTCAGTCTGTGCCAGTGCGTGCAGACCGTGTAGCTCTGTAGCTGTTGCAAGGTACGCTGGTGCTCTATTAGTTATTATATTATTGAGCTGCTTGCCCACCTTTTCATATGCGTCCTCATTAGCCATTAAGTTGGCTAGAAGTAAGGTGGGAATGAATGAAGCCAAAAGGTTGCATAGGCGTAAAGTGAGAATGAAAACAGGGAGGAGATAGTGAAGCACTGCATGGCACTATATGCTCCCAATCTGCCAGGTACCAAAGTGAGCAATCTGCCTTTAGAAGCTCATGATGCAGGCACTACCACTTTTGTACCTAATTTCATTATGGATGATTATGAAGATAGGGCTTCTGATGCACATCAACAACCAAAGGAACAACCCACAGAAATCCCGGATGGCACAATATACAACTGGTTTCCTGCCAAAGTGAAAAGAATTTGTAAATGATGCTATATTGGATGGGATGAATGGAGGCTATAATCTGATCCTACCCAATATGGGAGATATAAAAATGGTGCTCCTTAATACACACCCTCTTGTGAAACCTGTACTGAGGTAGCAGATCTGATTGTGAGCATGGACTTGGACATTATTTGTCTAACAGAAACATGGCTTAGTGACACTTCAAATCACGCTGCTCTCTGGCTCTACCCTTGGGCTATAGGAGTTTTAGGACAGACCGTCAAACTGGAAAAGAGGGCTGCACTGCTATCATTCTAAGGGACTCATTAAGAGTGCATACTTGTGTATTATCCAATTTGGACAATAGTGAATATACCCTAATTAAATTGGGTAAAATTATAACACCTCCATTAGCCTTCTTGTTCTGTATAGGCCAGCAGTATGTACACCACTTTTTGAGGAACAACTTCTTACATTATTAGTAGACTTTCTTTAGACTGCAGTGTTCGCACTTATCCTGAGCAACTTCAACCTTTGGGCTTATCATAAGGATGACTTAGAAGCAATCTTGCTGCTTACTGCACTTCAGGCACTTGGGATATCCCAGTTAGTTGAGAATGTGATGCATAAAGAGGGACACATCTTAGATTGGGTGCATACCCATACATTAACTACCACTCCTATGATGATTACGTTGTGCCCTTGTTCAGATCATTATTTGATTGCCTTTTCACTTTCTCTCCCCATTACGTTGGAAAAAAAACTAAGAACCATACAAGTCTAGAATCTAAAGTGAGGAATACGCATTGGGTTGCTTCCAAAACCTTTCAGGATTTGGCTATATCTATTTTTCGAAGGTCTTGCTCCATCTAATGATTCGTTTGTGCTCGTACAACAATTTTCTAAGATAACTTCCATGGTTATTAACACTCTTGCCCCCATCACCATAAAAGAAATTAAAAAGGAATCTTCAGGCAAAACGTGGTTCTCCAAGAACATAATTAGTGACAGAAGGATAAAAAGACTTTGGAAAATGAAATGGCAAAAAATAACATATCAGGAGAATCTCACTTACCAGAGTGCTGCTGCCAAATATAAAAATGCGGTTATCTCAGCAAAAAAAGATCACTTTGAAAATTGGATTAATTCTGCCAAATCTGATCAAAGAGAACTGTTTACTATTTTAAGGGAAATGGAGGGGAAAGCAAGCACTTTTCCCACCCTTGCCAAGTGTGACGCATGGTGTACTAAAATTCAGAAGGGGTTTGCTACAAAAAATTAATTCCCATCGAGCCACCATTGAGGCACATGGGCTGCTTCAACTTTTGCTTACACTGACAAGGTTAGCACAGTGGAACTCCCTACGAAAAACATAAACAGTCTGCTTGAGTTCTGCCTCAATCAACTAACTGAGGTGGAGGTCTTAGAGATTGTAAAGAGTCTGAAACCATCTGCCTGTATTAGGAACGTATGTCCAGCCAGTGTTATTCAGGAGGCCATCACTCCCCTTGTCCCTTATGTTACTAATATCATTAATACCTCATTTGCATTATCTATGGTGCCTCCTACTCTTAAGGATGTATGGATAACTCCCATTCTTAAAAAGGAAACGCTGGATTCGGGATTGATGGGGAATTATCGTCCCATTACCAATGTCCCTTTCCTATTAAAGATCATGGACAAGGCAGGTTATTTGCAGTATCAGAACCACATGGTAAAGCATGGCTTATTAGGTGAATTACAGTCTGGTATCCATGTTATGCTTGGCACTGAAACTGCCATGCTAGTCCTGAAAAATAACGTGGCTGGTATTGTGGACTCTGGGAAGGTGGCTCTGCTGATGATCCTTGACCTCTTGGCTGATTTCGATCTCATCGATCATACTCTGCTCCTCGAAAGGCTGGAAAAATCACAAATTGTTCACAATCCGCATTACAATAGATGGCATCCTTCCTTGACCACAGGATGGTGTGTGTGGCTGTCGGGGGATTTCAGGCACCTCCAGAGTTGCTGACCTATGGATTACTGCAGGGTGCTTGTCCCTCTCCAACCTTTTTTTTAATCTCTATACCTGAACATTCTTCAACCTCCTGGATGGCGCTGGCATTACATATACCAACTACACAGATGTCACCCCAGTGGTCTTCGACCTGTCGTTCGTCTATTAGAGGGATACCCATTTGATCAATCATATATGTAACATGATCCAAGGATGAATGGATTCCATGGATGAACTCCAAACAACAGTAAGACAGAAATGTTGCTGTTGGGTTCAAGTCAACGTTTGGATAAGATGGAGACTAGATACAGTAAATTCACAGTGGCTGACTGTGCTATTCATGTGAGCCCCTGGGTGAAAACACTTGGGGTGCATCTGGATCATAATTTTAACATGAATAAACATGTAATACAGATTAAAGCCTTCCGCACCTATACGACAAAGCTTATTAGACAGATCAAACCCTACTTGTCTCATAATAATGTTACTATGCTTGCCGTGGCTCTCTTCAACTCAAGAATAGACTATATTAACAGTCTGCTTGCAGGAACCTCCAAAAAAAACTGAAAACCTTACAGGTGGCACAAAATGGTGCAGTGAGTGCCTTCTGTGGACTGGCAAGAATTGCTAATGTAACCCAGGCCCGGAGATCCCTCCATTGGCTACTAGATCACCACTGCATCAACCACAAAATCCTTACATTGATATAGAAATGCTTGGCAGGGAAAGCTCCATCTTATTTAGTGAAGAAGGTCCCTGCTACACACTCTTTACGTTGTAGCGATCTTGACCTTCTGCACATTCCTAGACCTAAACTTCACCCCTTTGGTGGCACACGTTTTAATGTCTGTGCTCCTGGTCTTTGGAATTCTATCCCACTGGAACTGAGAATTAATCCCTGTCTACTTGGCTTAAAAAAAACATTACGTTGTTTCTCTTTAACTCTGAGGATTAGATCTCCCTGATTTTTTTCCACCTCCTGATCTTGATCCCTGTTGCCGACCTTTCTGTTCATCTCCTTACATCGTTCTCTAGTTCCCCCTTGCTTTTTCTCTCACTTGTGCGCACTGAGGCCTTCGGGCAGGTTGCGCCCTGCAAGAATTACTTAATAATAGTAATAATAATAATAATAATAATAACAGCAAAAGAATGTTTCAACGAAGATGTATTAATCTATGCTGAAACTATATGAAAATATTTAAGAATGACAATGTAACTGAAGCATTAAGAGAAACATGTACTCCATGATGCAGTATTTATGAATACAAAGAAGAATGTTGTGACCCCCTGGTCAATAATTGTACATATGCAAGGTAGAAAGAATACCTAGAAGCTTGCTAATGAGATGCATATATTCAATGTTTAGGACAAACTTCAGAACAAGGTGGACAACAGCTCATGTCAATCAACCCAGGTACCTCAAAATGCAAGCCCAGTTTTTAATGTGGAAAGATGATGAAGAAGCTGTTCTTCTTGTGAAATAGGGGAGTACATTGGCTTTGAACCAAGGATGCTATTTCGTGAGACGAAGGAAAAGTACAAAGGGTGTCTACGAGCAGACCATTCGCAAGGACATATTTTCCAAAGATTAGGAGGAACACAAACATTTACTGATGCCAAATACTGGATGATTAAAAGGCATAGGCCCTCATTCCGAGTAGGGCGGTAAGGGACACCGGGCACCGGTGCCGGTAATCCCTTACCGCCCTGCTATGAGGTCCCGTAGCGGGTCCGTTCCTTAACTCCTGGTCCGACCAGGTGTTAAGGACGGGACCCCCTAAGGGACCTGGGTGAAAATAACGGCCTTGGCATACGCCAGCCCATTATTTGCGCCCTCCCCATTCCCATTGAGCCCTATGGGGGCTCAAATGGAAATGGGGAATGGTTTGGTGAATGGGGATTTACCGGTCCCACCAAGGTGTGACTAGACTGGTAAGTCCCCATTGCACCAAACCGGACACAGTACCGTTATTGGTGGCAGTCATGGCGCAAATAGCGCCATGACTGCCACCAACCTCGGAATGAGGGCCATAGAGTCAATATGGGATGGAGTGAGCATGTCTCTAAGGGCTAAAAAGAGAACTGCACCCAGCAAAAGTTGAATCAAATGAGGTTAAAAGCACCGTCCATATGGACAATTTCATGGCCTTGCAACAGTTGATGAAGAGCTCGCAAACAAGGGCTATTCATTAGTCCTGGAGCTAAGATAGCGGTGTACCTACACTCCCTTGAATGTCCCGAGGCAATCCAGACTGGCAAGGTCAACCTTCAAACAGAAGACACTGGCAATCTGGCCTATCGATTAGAGAGGGTGGCCTAATTGGGCAACAAAGGGAAAGCTGACGTATCTCCAACCAGCTGGGTTTTGTTCCTATGTACGTGCTGCGAACAAGCCGAATGGCCAAGGTTGGATTTGGGTTGCCAGCCAATTAGAATAGCCTGCCATGCACTTTTACATACAATGTTGCAAAATATTATTCCACTGCCACTTTTTCTGCTATGACGAATGCCCTAAACTATTTGATTAATAGTAGCGCAGGGTATCCTACAGATAAGGGGCCGCCATTGAGAAACTAATATTTATGCATTCTATATGTAGACACAATCCCCTAATCCAATTCCACCCCTCCATAGGTTTTTGAAGTTTGCCACATAGGATGACGTCATAGATGACGCATCTAGCATTATATAAACTAGAACTAAATGATAAGACAGTGTGATCTTGCATGAGTCGAATTGATGAGTGTTTATTCACCCTGCTTTACTTCTTAAGATTAAAGCAGTATTTTACCATCTCCTTTGAGTCTGTCCAGTTATTTGGTCCGAAGTATTTTCTTGGTAATTCCATCCAGCACAAGAAATGCTCCACGGTGCTAGAGCACAACAGTATCAAAAGCCACTGAAAGATCCCAAAGAAAAAATATAGAAGAAAGTTGAGTGCACCTATCAGACAGCAAAGAGCTATACTTGATTTCATCCCTACATGTACCCTTAATAGAATATCCTCCCAAATGTATACTTGTTATTTTATCTATTACTATTTCAAGGGGTCAGGGGCGGAGTCAGGCTCAAACATTTGGGGGGCTGCATGGCAACCCCCCCACTTCCCTTCAACCTAATCTATACATTTACCCACGCCCATATACATATATATATTTAATTACATTTGAACGAAAAAAGGTCAAAAACATGTGATCAAATGTTTTAGGTCAAATGGTTTTTAGGTCAATTATGCTAATATCGTTTCCGTCTCTTTAGTATACCCCCAGGTCACTTACAGTGTAAGGAGCAGATTCATAACATAGGTTTTGCATGTGATACAGAACAGCTATTCTTGCTGCTATATTGGAAACACTGACATTTGTATGGTTTTGTATTGTCTTATTACAAATGGTAATGAAGCACACATTCCTGTTTCAGTGGTCCTTTTTAAGTAGATCCTTTGTATAGATAAACATATGTATCACAGATAACAAACACACTTTTAAGGACAAGCTCAAAATAAGTGGGTGGGTCAAAGTGGGTGACAAAAGAGGGAGCCTCCTTTCCAGTGCATTCTGCAACCCGGAAAGATGCATATCCACCTCCAGTAGTTCATACAACATGAGTGCCATGATGTGAACAACGACATCTGGTGTGAGCTTCATCAAGGCAGCATTCCCACTTCTGATTGTGACATTTTGCTACAAACATGGGTGATCTCTCCTAGGTTTCATTTACTTCTCTCTCAGACCATTGGTCTGTGCTGTACTGCATTAGTCTACCCTTGTTTTTCCAGTAGCATCCAGAAAACACACCTACATAGTCGTGTGTATAAATGATTGGTCTGTAATGTTACAGATGGTCTTCATAGAATGTTCCTCTCATCCATTCATCTCCACTTAAGTGGGCATTTTTTAATTAATGTATTGTTTAAAGTGCGATCATAGTTCTAGAGCAGCAGAGTGTTGGTAGCCAGCATTTGGGAAGAAATATTTTAACAGTAGTGTAGTACTGTGAGTTGAGGTCCATGTGTCAGTATGTGCGGCCATTGGAATTAGTCCTTGGTCAAGTGTTCTGGAAAAAGCCATAGTTTGAGAGATTTGCAAAACTGGAGAATTGTGGGGGATATTCCAAGCCGACACTGGAATCGAGTTCCAGAGGGTGGGTGCGTGAAAAGAGGATTGCTTTTGGGTCCTCTCTTTGTGGACGAGTTGTGATTCAAGTCGGTTAGATGATTTGGTGTGCGAGGAGCGTGTACCACCAAATATGTGGAGCTTTGACACCAAGTACACTGGTGTGCAACCCCAAACTGGTTTGTAGATGATACATGCAGCCTTGAACAGTATCCTGGCGTGGAGAGTAAGCCAAGTTAGTTTACCCATGAACCTGTAATAAAACATGCCTGCAGTCTGGTGGACTGGTTTTAGGGGAGCCAAGTGATCAGCTGTGAGTCCCATCAGGAGAGAATTTCCCCCATCAATGTACTGCTCTACGGATGGGAAGTCCTGCAGCAGGATGCTGGGTTTGATTTTGCAAAGGGTGGAGATTCTTGAGCCAGGCTGTTTGGGCCTTGTTGTTTATGTGTTTCTGGAAGGACAGTCTTCTGTCAATGGTGAAGCCTAAGGATTTTGCTGAGTCCAAGCATTGTGGATCAAATCCTTCTAGGCACATATCATTGAGCCATTGTTAGACGAGTTGTTGTTTAGGGGGCTGACAAAGAAGACAAATTAATTCCTGAATGGGTTTAGTATGATGTAGGTAGTCGACGTCCAGGATTACTCTGTTTCCCATTTTTGCTGGATACTCTGTCTTGTTGAGATCCTCTGTGTAATTCAAACCCATGACCATCAACCAGTTGGCCCACTTGTGATCTCACCATGTCATTAGATAGCATGGAATATTTGTTTATTCTCCATGACTTTTTCTGGTAAGCCTACCGGCACCGTTGTTACTGGACCAGCCCAGTACGACAGGGTCAGAGCTGGCAGGCAGAACGGCACCTGCCCGCAGAATTTCATGGAAGCACCGGCACCGTAACTAATGGGGCGGTGCTTCCCTGGTCTCCATTCCCATGGTAATGGGGATTTACAATTAGCGGTGCCTGACTTCTCCGAACGCCGGGGTCGTAATACCCTGGTGTTACCGGCAAGCCAGGCACTGGTAAATATTGCAAGCCCGGCCGCAACCCGCCGCTAGCACCGGCAGGGTTACCGCCAGACCTGTAATGAGGCCTGTAGTGTTTGTAAGGGCTAGGACTTATGCTTTGTCAGTTTACCTTGTACTCAACAAACCATATGAAAATGTATATGGTCTCCACTGGTCTACATATAGAAGGTTCAGAGTCTAATAATGTCAGCAGGATATTGCTGGTGTATAACATGCTTTAACCCACCCCTGCCCTCAGTGTGTTCTGTATTCTATCAATATTCTGTTCACCTCTGATCACAAAGGACAGGGGCCCTAGTGCCCAGAGGTGAAGAAGTAGTGAGAGGGCAATCCTGTCTGGTGTCCATCAATAGCATGACCATAGTTTTTCAAAGGAGCATCTGGATCTTTGTAATGAAGCTTTCCCTAATAACTATTTGGGTCTTAGTATGTATATCTTTGAAGATATTTTGTTCTGTGAACTCTTTATCTAGAATTCCCTTCTTATCCTTATTTACAGTCGACTCATTCTGGACATGGCAACTTCTGTCACGTGCAGTATCCAATATCTACAATAATTCGCAGAACTTGATATATCCCCTAGTCTATCAAATGAGTTGAAGACGCCTGCCCCTTGTTCATCAGTCAACATTGGCACCCCCATAAGGCCATACAAATGGAACATTAGTGCTCTAACTCCCTTCTTTCCCAGTTGTGTGTATATCTTACCTTTAGTTGAATAGTGAACATTCTATTAACTTCACAAAGATATTGTTGTGTTTATACGTAAATCAAGTAATATCTCTGAAGGCCCTATCTAGTGATTTGGGCCTTTTTCCCTTCCCCGTGGTTTCAGTTTATTTAGTCTTCTCTTCAATAATGCTTCCTATAGGAACCTTCTCCTGATGTATGTATTGTATTTGACACATGCAGTTCGCATGGATGATGTGATTATGTCCATGTATTTTGTTTCCATAGGTTTGTCAATTTAGTTGATGTTCTATGCCCGGTCCTACAAGAAAGTTTTGCAGCTCTCGGGGCATTAATTCATATTTGCTAATCCCATTCAGATGGCATGTAGATGACACTTGGAAATTAATTCTGGTAAGGGACCATAAACACACTTAAAAACATGGATCTCATATATGTTGGTCTGAGCAGCCTTCATGATGCTGAAAGGGCATCGTCTGCCACTCTCTATTTTAGAAAGGCTCTGTACTTGTAGTGATCAGTGTCTGGGAGGCCTGACCTATTTAGGAATGGGTCCTCGGGAATATTCCAATTGCTCCCAATCAAAACAGGGATATTCCCCATCTCTGCCATCCTTCCATTAAGACATGGTAGGAGCATAAACTAACAGAGAGGTGAACCTCTTACCTTGAATATTTTGTTTTGCTAGAGGCAAACTGTCCTTCCCAACACGCCACACCTGGCTGCCCTGCAGTTAACTGACCTGTCAAGGAGGATTGCCACTCTACTCACTAAACCAAATGCTATACATTACTTTCCCAATTCAGTCTCTTGTCAGTTTACCAGCATCTTGTGGGACAATTTTAATGTTCTTGATATGACTATAAACACTTCTTGGGATCCCGGGTATGCTGTTGTTTTCCTCCTTTTGATCCCAGTTACGTTAGTTGTTGTTTTCCTATTTCTTTCTATAATTATTCAGATGACTGACATGCATGGACACTCTTCACATATCCCCAATGTCTTCTGTACAGGAAAATATTGTTCAGTGACGCTCTTATCTCCATACCTGCACATCGACCCCTTCCTTTATCAACCACTGGGCATGACTTTCCTTCATGCACTGGTGTCTATGGTCCGATGCATCCCTGTTACTACTGTTGAAGAAAGTACGGACGAGGGAAACCCTCAAACCCTTACAACCATAACTAATGAACTTTGTAATAAGAGCTTTGTGATGACTTTGCATGACCCATGGTAACCTTTACAGGTTTCATCCAGGTATTGTTAGGTTTACAATGAACATGTCTACAGCCCATATCCCTCTCGCAATCCCATTCTATGTTATTTCACGTTCCTCCTTTTCATAATTGTGGATCACATATCCATTGGAGAGTGCACTGGTATGAGATGTTTTCTTTCTTTGAAGAATCTTCCTCACTGCATTATACGTCATTTCATTTTCACACACTCCCAATGAATCCTCCTCCTCCTGTTCTAGCATTGTTGCCTTTTACTAAGCAACTCTTCTTCAACACTTCTACCTGCTATGATAGTGATCAGTGGGATATTTACTTACAATAACCCATCGCCACATATTCCAGCCTTTATTCCGATCATCTGGGTTTGTTGTGCCTAGATGCAGTCAATGGTCATGGTTTCTGGCACTGTGTGACCATTAGTTCAGGTTATGACCATAGCGAACACCCCTATTCTTAGAGGAATGATGCCCCGTTGTTAGGTTTTAGAATCTGCTTGGTCCCCTTGTCTTCTGTGACCAACATCTGGGCCATTGATAATAGGCTGTGTTCTTTCTCTCCCTTCTTTATATATTTGCACTGTGATGAATTGCTGAGTGAAAACCATGAGGTCTTTTGTTAGTGAAAGGTTTTTAAATATATAAATAAATGCGTGATGATGAGACTGTGTTTCTCAGTGTTTTATGGTGTTAGTGCAACTCACTGTACATTGACTCTTAGCGGCCCTTCTCAGTTCAGGTGTTGTGAGTCTTACTATTCTCATAGGATGACTTGAGCCCGTGTATCCCTTCCTTCTAGATATATTTTTCATTCGTCTCTTAGAGGTGTATCAGTGTCTACTCCCTTTCTAGGAGTAGTGTCAGACTGGGACATAACATTGGCTCGGGAACCAATGAAAAAGTGGCCCACAGTTGCAAATGGCAACTCATTCCTTCTGTGACAGACTATTTCAGTAGTACCTAGGGTCAGGCGGGGGGGGGGGGGGATTTTTGAAAAAATGCAATCCTAATTGTACAATTTAAAGAATATTTATTCAGCAACAATGATCTAAACTACTACCCTCATAGTGAAGTAACTCATCAAACTGGCCCACATTGGCCAAACAAGTGAGCCACTTTGACCAAACAAACTCGCCCACACTAGCATTTTGCGTTTTTTTGTTCGCCCATTGCCCTATTGCCCTATAGGCCTGTCCGAGCCTGTCTATTAGGATCCTTCCGTACTCTTTGATTGTAGGTTAGGTGCAAGACTCCAGCAGTCTCTATGGCGCCTCCAGCTCTTGGCATCAACGGTAGGTTTGAGATTCCAGCAATCTCAATGGCTTCTTCTTGAATTTTGCAGGTACAATATATCTCCTGTAGCATCGGGCTAGATAATGCGATTCTTCTACTTCAAAACAAAAGCGTACACCATGTCAGCATCCAATTCAGAACTGCCTGCCAATTTAAAACTTGCAGCATTAACAATCATTGAACAATCAAACAATGACACATTTTAAATTATACAGCACATTCCACCTGGATTGTAATGCATCCTCTCAGGTAACGATTATATGATGAACTGTTCTGAGCGTGGTCTAATGCCGTTATTAAAATCAAAAAGACGTGTTACAGCATTCAGGAAGGTGTTCAAATAATTGTCTTTCTAACAAGCACAGAATCGGCGGACACAGTGATCAATTTAACACGTGCACAGCAGTTTAGACAGATCCCAAAATGGTCATAGTGTTGTGGATTCCGTCCTTTAGAAAGGTACTTAAAGGAAGATAGTTCAATGATAATCCAAAGGTGTTCTTTATGTCTCTTGTACTAATGTATCACTCATTTTAGCTGTTCCAAGATTATATTAAGACAAAATGATCAGAGGGGCTAAAGTTATGCTTCTCCGTGTAATGAACATGTATATTTGCCTTTAGCAAAAGCAGATGACAATAATGTGGCCTCTAACCTCTAACCTCCAAGCTAGGAAACAGTGAAATATAATACATTAATTTTAAAAAAAAAAATAGGTTTTGTGGTTTTCCAAACCTACAAAAAGATTTTTGTTGTAGTCTCAGCAAACTGAGAAAGGTATTCACTTAGTTTGCTAAAACCATCTCCACCAAAAGTTAATATGCAGTTTCTTTCAGCAAATTAAGTAAAACACGAAAATAAACAGGTGTACACTATTGACTAGGGTTTTCCATTGAAATTGCTGCAAAACATTTGCTTCAGATTAATTTTTAGAGCAAGCAAAAATAAGACTCTTTGCTTGAGTTTTCTACTTTTCTTTCTGAAAGAAATCCTACAAATTGTGAATCAGAATTGTGCTTCAGCAAAGTGAAAACTCAGAGGTTTGTACTTTTAATTTCAGCAAACTAAGATACAACTCTTTACCAGTGTAGTCCACTTCATTTGCTGACAAATAATCCTGCCAATTCATTTTCAGTGGGATTCTTTTTTCTGCGGGCTCACTGAAAACTCTTTACTATGGGTTTTCATATTTTGCCGATTTCATTTTCGCACACACATCTTGAGTAGTGATTCAGGTAATTTCTTGACTAGCGGTTTAAAGGAGTAATCAGCATTTGTATATCAGACCAGTAACTTTGTATTGACAGGACGGCCCAACCAGCGACAAAGCATTAGGGCTATCCTGTCACTCCTAAAATAACCTAGTGAATGATATGATATAATAGGTTATTTATAACAGGCTTAATACCCAGAGGTTTCTAAGTGCGGACCTGGGGATCAAACATGTACTGCTCTGTGTGGTCTTGCTTCCAAGACGAGCATGTTGCCCCTGAGCTATCCTCCCAAATTATTTCAGTCTCCCTTAAAGGCAGTTACCATCTGCAGTAAATTGTGGCCTCACCTATCAATGCTGATCTCCCTGGGATAACATCAGTTGGGTAGCTAGGGTTTTAATTGAAAACAGCGTAGCTGGTCCACGCTTAGGCCTGTAGTGTAGATAGCTCGCAGTGTAGGCCTGCCCCCCTATACCCTGGCATCCTGATGGATATTCCCTGATGAATTCAGAACCTGGGTAACCCCTGATTCCTGTATCAGACCCACAAGGTGGGCTGGAATACTCATGTACTGATGGGCTCTGACTTTACTAGATGATATTCCTGCTCTACCAGTTTATTCTACCTCGTGAATACAAACTCTTCAAACCCTACTGAGGATTTGTTCACCTTGTGATATGAACTCTTTTGATCAAATGCCCAGTATGATCTCTACTGCAAATATATGTTTTTGGTTTATGACTGATGCATTTGTTGCACTAATTATTTTTATTACGATTAATCATGGATTTTTGTCTTTGTCATCTGTTCATTTGGTATTCCAACTATTTTCTTTAAATTATCTTGCTATTCATTTATTAACCATTCTTTCAATTTGTATTACATTTATCAACAATTCTTTCAATTTGAATCAACTTGATTACTCAATACACTGATTATTCACAAGACACTTTTCCAATATATCTGTTTAATCAACCTTTTATCATCGTACTCTTCATTATAAATTTTTGATTGAACCTTCTATTTTTCTTTGATGTGTTATTTTGAATTGCACTTAAAACTGATTGTTTCTGTTTGATGTCAAAATATTGAACACATTTATGAATTTAGGAATAATAGTACAACATGAATTCGTTAAACTTCTTAACAGGAATCTCTTGTGTTTGTTGATATATCGGCCTGCATTTCCTGTTTTAATTCAGGCTCCTTCACGCTACTCTAATGTTTGTGAATCAGGCCCACTGTGTGTAGATTGTAGATCACAAAAATATTTTTTCATTTAAAAGACCACAGATTTCCAGAATTAGGATATATTTCTTAGAAGAAAGTCTACTAAATTGGACATACTTCTCTCTGATGTTTATGAATGTCAAATTGCATGTGATTAATGAAGAGGACCGTGTACTTCTATCCTAAATAGCCTTTCAAACATGCTGTGTTTTTAACAGTGTCTGCTCACTAATCCTTAAATGGTATTGCTTCCATCTTTTGTTTTCAATGTGACTGCAGGTCCATTATGAGGCATATCTGTTATAAGAGTATGAAATATATTTATCAACCTATACAAATGAGGCCATAATGGGCTATCTTGCATTCATGTCAGCTGAGGTGGCACGTGGGCTGAAAACCTGTCCAGTGTTTACATGTAGGCGTAAGGACCAAGAGCCTATGAACAATACATTACAATATATATCTTGTACTGCTTTCAAGTTCACAATTGACATGTCCCATGGTTTCTGCCTGAAGGAAAAAGTGTTTGTAATATTAAGTTCTATATAAAAGGATTGCATTTTTAACCCATCACACTTAAAGTGGTAGCACTTACACACACATTTTGAATTTGCAAGCTGCTTTCACACATATGCACAGATAAGGATTTGAAGTGTTTAATTAAAATGGGCATGTATCTTACGTGTTTCATATTCCTTTATACACAGTTTTTTTATTTGTATTTGGTTTATTTAACCCTTTACAAAAAAGAAAAACAAAAACAGATAAAAAACACTTACAAAAAATCCATTCAAACATTAACATTAATAATAACAATACAACATGATACTTGAAAAATCACAAATTTTCAGCAAAAAAGAAACAAAGCGAACACATTAAGACATTAAAACAAAGCAAATACATAGTTACACATATGTGAACATAGGTAAACATCTCTACTAAAGGGTACAAAAGAAAAAAGAAAATAAGTCTAGTACATATATCTTAGACCTTATTCAATAAAAGCATAATAAAAGAAAGAGATGAAGAAGACAGATTGCAGTAAACTAAACTGCAGGTTCAGACTTTTAATAAAACCTGATAAGGCTAAACCCTTGTGAATAGTGTGGATGTTAAGGCACCATTTCCATGCCCACTCTTCATGGTGCGTAATAGAGTTCACTTTCAGAGGCTCAAGGAATTTTGCTCTCAGTGTCTCTAATGACGCACACTCCATGAGCAAATGCTTTCGGGCCTCCAACCGCTCCAGTTGTAGACAGGATAGAAACAACTCTGAGTCTCCAGGACAGTTCAAGGGTTTTTATTGTTTCATTTGTAGGGCCCAGAACCATCCCTCTCTCTCTGTTGCCTTCCCCAAGCTTGCCACCCTAGCCCAGGCATCCGTAACCCCAAGTAAGTGCTACTTACCGGTAACCTCTACTGTCAATACTTTAGTTCTTGTGCGAACAGTGGCCTCCCTAAATGCAGGCTCCCTGACTCCTTCTAGTACTTCCTAACTTTCCCTACTATTCCCAAGGATTAGTCGTCTAACGGAAAGTGGGAGCAGTGCCTGCAGTTACTCTGTAAAAATCAGCTATTGAAGAAAAAAAAAAGAATGTTATTTTTTATGGTTAAACAAGTCAACCTTTAACATCATTGATAATACATTAATTTAAAATAAACAAGCAGTTAATCAGAGCAATTGATTAATAAAGCCCACAACAACATGAAAAAAAAGATATAAAATGAAAAAAAAAGAGCAAAGCAGTATACCCATGAAAAAGAAAGAAAACACAGATACCACATGAGGCTGGGCTGGATCAATAGTCCCCTAACTTCTCCACAAACAAAAACATATGGCATAACCACCTTTGCTACAGACTTATGTAGTTCAAACAAATATGAATAGGAGTCAATGGCTTTTGCCCCTACGCTAGACCAGCCTCCAACCCCAGCGCTCTTAGGAAGGTGACAACAGCAAATAACAATGAATGTTTAATGACCAGACAAATACAAGGACCACATCCTTTCAGAATCCACTGAGGTTACGAGTTGCACAAACCTTTGTAGGAGCTTTGATGTCAAGATACTCAATGAGGGCATACGATAAATAGATGTTTTAAAGTTTCCTGAGCTTCCACATTCTTGAAGTATCTGCACCCTGCCTAGTCCTTGACAAGCAGACCTCTTCTGCACATGATTTCTTTAGTTAAGAAGATATTGCAACGAAAACCCAGAAATACACGTCAAGCCCATCTAGCCAGGTATACTGACAGAAATGATGCCAACACTCCCAATTTCTTATGGTCGTATTTTAAATGTGAAAGAGAAGAGAAGCTTTTTTTTTTTGGTACCTTTTCCATGGCTGAGATCCAGTCCAGCTCAAATAGAGTTTTCTTCACCCGCTCAGAATTGTAAGAATGTTCTTCCAATGAGCTATGGATTTTAGTGAGGACCAACACACAGTGATCAAATATCTCATTAAGCCAAGAACTATTTCTGCTTACCAGAATGTTTTTTATATCCTCAAAAAGAGAGCCCCTTATAGGAATCATTAGTTTCATCACTAAAGACAGACTCTTCAATTCTATGCGGGCAGACAAGGAGGTTATCCCCAGTTTGTATCGAATGTCGTTGATAGGAACTGCGTTAGGCAAGCCCAACACCCTGCACCATGCCAATCCTTCAAGACAGGGCAAAATATACATTAGAGATGGTGAATATATTTCCATCCTATATGTTATTTTCAGAACCAATTTTCCTTCTTAATATTTTAAAGCCGGTAGCAATGTGTAGCTTCCATAATGGCTATCCACCCATACCAATTGATTTACTAATCGGGTGGTCCGTTCTCTCTCTCAGGCTTTCAGCTTAGTCCAGCCCTGGGTAGCCTGGATTAGAAACCCTAGGTATACCAATGAGTGGACTTTCATTATTGGTTCTGTGCCAACATACCACTTAAGCATTTCTTCTATGGTGCCTTTGGAGCATTATAAGATTCTCGATTTGGCAGGATTGATAGGGCATGAGATTGAGTGAAGACTGTGAAGGCGTTCAGGAGCCTTTGAAGGGCCACTGGTGTGAGGTCAAACAGGAGAAAATTATCGGCGTATGATAGCCAAAAAGGCCTGCACTGAACAACTGCAGGCGAGGCAAGGACGGCGGATTTCAAATGCTCACCGATATCCGATAGATATAGGTTGCACAGACAGTGAGCAAACATGCAACCCTTGCTGACCCCCCCTGTCTGTCGGAAAATAAAACGCGCCAATGACCCTAAACAGTTTGTTCGCACATGAATTTCTGACTGGGAGTGCATGCCAATCAGGAGTCTTAGAAGACCAGCGGGCACTCCCCACTGATGCAGTTTAGCCCACAGAAGCTGGTGATCCAATGCGTCAAAAAGAGCGCTTAACTCTATTGAAGCGATGTATACTGCTTTATGTTTGCAATCCCAAGCCAGATGCTTGGCAAGTTTTATGGTTGCCCCATTAAGGCTAGTACCTGGATAATCTTCTATACCACTGACACCCAGCCTCACCTTTCCCTGGTACTCTATATTTTCCATCTCCCTTTGCTCCCTTTATTACCCCCATGGCTCTTCTTTCACTCAGTTGCTTCACTCCTCCTGTCTCCTGCTTCTACCCTTTGACGTTACCTCTTTCTCCTTCCCTCTTCCTATCACTTACCAATACCACTCCTTCCACAATGCTACTCTTCCCATGCTACTACTACTATTCCTACCACTACTGCTCAACTCAACTCCAACCCTTTCTACTTCCCCAACTACTACTACTCTCATCTAACCACTACTACTCACCTCCAACCACAGCTACTCCCCTCCAACCACTACTACTCCCCTCTGACATTCACCTCTGACCACTATACTCTCCTCCAACCACTACTGCTCTCCTCCCACCACTACTGCTCAAGAAACCCTCTTTCACCCAGGACCAGTCTTCTTGCAGTCACTCCTTACCCTAGCTGCACTTCACACTCACATTCACACACACACTCACACTGCAGAACCACTAACACTCCGGAACCAATACCTCACCTTTTCCTACAATCACTTCTACGATCCGCAGCTCCTTCCTTCCTCCTACTGGTCTCTTGTTCATCCACTCGATCCACTACTGACCTCACCCGGTACACCACAACTTCCTGTTTCCTTTCTTTCGCTTAAGTATCGTCCCTCCTCAGGGAAGGTTTTGCTTCTCCTCACTAATCTAATGTGCTCTCCTCGCCCCAGGACTTGTGTGTGTGTGTGTGCAAAGGGAATCTTTCAAAAGGGGCATAAACCCCACCCACGGGTTCTGCGGGCCTCTGCCACTTAATTGCAGTTCATTGTGTCTCTGGAAACTGTTCATATTACGGGGACGCTGTCCCCAATGCTGTCGACAAGTCTCTGTATTTTTATCAGATGGTCCATTGGGTTTGTGTGGGAGCTCCTGCTGGTATGTCCATCCAGGACTGTATTGTCCCTTTGACTGCCACGTACACGTGTGGATTTTCCTTTGAGATCTCTCTCTCTCCTTCTTGTTCTCTGAATGGCTTTGCACTTGTTCATTTTGGCATTTTGGAACTTTATTTTAGTGGTAGTTATATGCAGTGGAGGGGTTGATGGTGCTAGGTTGGAGCAGGGGGATATAGGTCTGTGGGGAATTCGGGGGTCTGAACATACTGTTTCTAAGTGGGTATGGAAAGAATGATCTACGGTTAATAGACCTCTGGATTTAAAGTTAGGAGTACAATCTGTAAACATTTCAGGGTGTGCTTGATAAGGGTGGGAATAATGCAGTTTTTGTTGAAAGATGGACTGGTTGCGGGGAAGCATTTCCTTCATTGCCTTCTTGTGTCTTTTCCTACTCACCTGCAGTACATTGATCTCCTATTCGGATGTCTGTGGTCCTTGAATGTTGGGATTCCCTGGGGCTCTTCTTTGTATACATTGCTGTGTTATACCTCAGGAAACTGATGTAATTAGATGAGCACATGCACTGAAACCTGCCTGGTTGTCATCAGTCAGGCCCAAAATAGATTTGCTAAACATTGCAGGTCAGCATGTTTACACTTGAAATCTCATAATACACTACTGTTGTCCACTATACAGATTAGCATGATGTAATTAAATGCAGATCAAATGTGTCCTTTGAATACCTCCCTTCCGCACAAAGGATATAAACACAAAGAAAACACGTGAAGAAGTCACTGACATGCAAATGTTGGGAACTTAGTAATGTAATGTAATGTAAAGTGGTCTTATATAGCATCTTTCTGCCAATGAAGTTGGTGAGGGTGTTGTCCATTGTTGTTCCCAGATTCCCTACTGGGTTTGATGGGTTTGGGCAAGGGCCGATCTGTTCAGGCCAAGGTATTATGGTGTAGTTACAACCTTTAGGGTTACAGAGCATCATTTCTGTTTCGTTAGAGTTGAGTTGTAGTCTGTTTCCTGTAATCCCTGTGTTCACCTTTGCAAAGCTGTTTTTAATGTCAGGGGCATTTGGTGATCAGTGGTTCACAAATGTGTAGATTATTTTTATGACATCTGTGTGGTTGTGGCAGGGGATACCACAGGGCTGTAGAGTATGCGGGTGCTCTGCGGCCCGGGCACCCGCCGGCAAAATGAAGTCGCGTCTGAGCCCCCCAACCCAGGCCATAGAGAAGAGACGCAGTATGGATGGCCCTTTGTTCCATCCATACTGTGTCTCTCTCTGGCGGCCCGGGTAAAAGCCAGTTAAAAAAACGATGTTTAGAATTGAGGGACAGATGCAAAGCAAGAGGCTCTTGCTTTGCATCTGTCCCTCAATTTCTAAAAATAGTTTTGGGTTGGGTATACTTCTACATCTGTGCACGGATGCACAGATGTAGAGGTACACCCAACCCAAAACGATTTTTAAAAATTAAGGCACAGATGCAAAGCAAGAGGTTGCATATGTGCCTCCATTTCTAAAAATCATTTGGGTTGGGTGTATTTGCACATCTGTGCACCACGACTGCACAGATATAGAGGTACACTCAACCCAAAACGATTTTTAGAAATTGAGGCACAGATGCAAAGCAAGTCTGTCCCTGAATTTCTAAAAATAATTTTGGGTTGTGTGTATTCATAAATCTGTGCACCGCTCTTGGCAAGAGGTGTGCACAGATGTAGAGGTACACCCAACCCAAAACGATTTTTAGAAATTGAGGGACAGATGCAAAGCAAGAGCCTCTGTCCCTCAATTTATAAAAATCGTTTTGGGTTCGGTGTACCTCTACATCTGTGCACCTCTCTTGCATTGCATCCATTGCATCTGCGGAGGGAGGGGGCAGGGAGAGGTCAAATGAGACTGTTTGCATGTCTCTGAGTGTGCACGTGGTGAGGGTGAATACTATGGCAGGGAACGGAGGTGTTGCAGGAGGGAACTCCCCTGAATTCTAAGGAAGGAAACAGCGTGGGAGAGGGGGGTGGGGAGTTTGGTGGGATCACCTCCTTGGGGTGCATGGTAGGGGGGGCAGTAAAATGTGATAATTCGGCATTTTGAAGACCACACAAATCGGCCGAAATAAATTGGTATTTTTTGTATTGGTTCTTCAAAATGCAGAATGATCACATAGAACCGAGTATGGACCTTGCCATACTGTTATCCTTGTTCAGTATAATACCATTAAGTGGGACAGTACTTGCAGGGCTGCTGTAACTGTAATGGTGCAGAGCTATTGGGCTTCTATAGAGACAGTGGGCCTCATTACGAGTTGCCCGGTAAAACCGGGATCATTACCGGCATGCCGGAATGAGCTGGTCTGTGCTCGTATGAACCCGCTAATAGCTGGTGATTACGAGTGCGCGAGCACGCGCGTTAGCCCATGCCGGTAGTGGCAAAACCGTCATGCCGGTAACGGGCCACCAACCCCCCTCTACCGGCATTGCGGGTACCGCCCATTCCGTAACCGTGTCATAACAACCACTAAACACCGGCACGCTAATACCGGCACGGTATTACCGTGGTCGCAAAAAAGGACCCGGAAATTACGTCATCGCGTGGGAACGGGAAATGAGCCGGCGGCCATCTTTAAAAACACAATCCATTGCCATCCTCCATAACCACCACTACACTCGTGTTGTTGCGTGCCACAACTGAAGCAGGATGTCGAAGGCCGCCAGTAAATCCTCCCAAAGGAAGAGGAAGCAGCGTTTTTCTGATGCTGAACTGACTATGCTTGCTAACACCCTCGAACAGCATGCAGACAAAATCAGGAGCACAGACCTCAAGCATGCGGTACAAACCAAAAAAAAACAGGTCTGGCAGGAGGTCGCTCAGAGGGTGTCGGCAGTGGGGAGCACCCCAAGGAGTGTACGTGTCTGCCGTAAGCGCTGGGACGACCTCCGCCTCCGGGTCAGGAAGATCCTTTCGGAGAACAGACGGGCCACAATGGCGACAGGCGGTGGCCCACACTCCCCTGTGAAGCTCACCGCATGGGAGGAGACTGCAAGTGCATTCATTGACCCGGAATCCATAGAAGGAATAGGAGACCAGGAGTTTGGCGCTGCAACTACCGCAGAGGAAGCTGAGTGAACCATCACATCCACGTATACCAAAACATGATGTGGCACAAGTGATGTGGAAGTTAGACTAGGCAAGGCAATGCATGTTCCAAGGCTACATCAACACATCCATAGAATAATAAGTGCCACACCCTGCACCACACACATGCTGAGTTAAAATCCCAATCCCAACAGAGGTGCAACATGACCCAACCATGCCCATGAGACCCACCACACACACACACCAAACCAATGCTATGCCACCAGCCATGCATTGATTGCCAACATGTCCCCTCAGTACACCAAATTCCACACACCAGAAATGAAATGATGCCTGAATGTATGAACATATTACACCGCAATACATCATAGCTGCCATTTGACTACATCACTGATGACCTGCATCTCTTCTATCTCCCAGGCACTGATGAGGAAGGTGGAACACAGGACAGGGGTGCGAGTACATCCAGTGCACGCAAAGGGACCAGGGCCACCGCCACCCCCGTCCAAGGAAATGCCTGCAGCAATACCCAGTGTGCCACGCAAGGCATCAACCCTGCAAGGGGCACCTGCAGCGACAGAACCGCAGCAGGCACCCACAACAGTGGGAGCCGTTCCGCCAGCCACCACGGACGTTGTGTCCACAGAGGTGGATGATGAGGCTGGAATCATGTCTGGAATACCCACCCGAAGCCGCATTGCAAGCCCCCACCCACCTGCAGAGTCTGAGAGCCTGGACGATCCGTGTCTCCATGACTCAGACCTTGGAGAATCAGACATTGGGATCTTCCAGGAGGACAGTGCCCAGGACGAGGAGCCCACGCAGGTGCCTTTCACCACCCTGCCAGCCACCACCCTGCCAGCCACCAGTACACCTGCGGCCGACACCTCCTTCGAGGCTCGCCTGGCAAGGGTAGAGGCCTGCCAAGAGTCAATGCTGCAAATCATGCATCGACAGGTAGACGCTGGGAATGAGGCCATGAGGGCCATAGCCACGGCCATTGCAGCCAATACAGCTGTCGTGGAGGCATCTTTGTGTGCATTCAGGGAGTGCATGGGGTCACTGACACAGGCCCTTCTTGGCAACATCCCACAAATGCAGCGTCAACATCTCGGCCCAGCCATGGGGCTGACAATAGACACCTCGACTACAACAACCCCTTCCACCTCGGTGCAATCGAGCCCTGTGCGGTTAACGCGCAGGAGCGCACGTCGCTCGGCCATGGCACCCCCAGACCCAAAGTCTCGAGGAAATAACTGTTTGGGCAATGACAATGTGAAGAACTACATTGGTGAAGGGAACACTGTTTGTTGCACACATGGGGACATTTGGGATCTGTGGGGTGGGTGAGGGAGTTTGTTGGGGTATTTTCTGGGGTTTGTGGGGTGGGTGAGGGAGTTTGCTGGGGTATTTTCTGGGGTTTGTGGGGTGGGTGAGGGAGTATGTTTGGAGGGTCTACGAGGGGGGAGTGGGCACATTTCAGCAGTTTTGAATAATACAGAAGCTGTGCGAAGAAAAATCCATGGCTGGACATTGTTATTTCTCGTGTGCATCCATTTAATGTGTTACGGTGTTCAGTGCCCAACTCCCAACATTCCCTGTGTGCATGTTCATATTGGCCCAGTGTCTGACTGACACAAGTCCTACATAATCCCTGTGTTTCAGAAGTATACTCGAGTTCGTGCTTGCCGTACGGCAGGGCCA